>NC_064908.1:633761-1267522 GCF_929443795.1 Astur gentilis | reverse complement strand
ACAGCTCAGCTGTTGCTCTAACAGGAGACCTCCTTGGTGGGGAGCATCTGCTGCACTTCTCTTACCCTGTTCTTCTGCACGACTTGGATAACCCCTGAGTCTCTGCTTCCTGAGCCTGTAGCTTTAGGGAAAACTTCAGCATCTTTGGGGCTCTGGGGAGGAGAACTGAGCCGGGTTTCCCTGTCGGCTGGTGGAGCTGGCAGAGCGCAGGGGCTGCGTTTCCCAGTGCTGTGCCCAGCATCCCCCATCTCCTCTGGGTCTGCAGTACTGTGCCCCAAGGAGTCCCCACGATTTGAGCGGAGGAAGAAGAAAATCAGGTTCCCCCGGAGCACGTGGCTTCGCATGCGGATGCCCAAGCAGGGCATGGGCTGGCGAGGCTGCTGGGGGAAGCGGCTTTGCCTTCGCACTTGCAGTCTGCAGAGTGCTGGTGCATGACAAATCTTTTAATAATTGCTGATGTGGTCATGATTCATATCAACAGTAACTTTGATGTGGTCTGTGAAAAGGGGATTGGGCCACTGCTCCACAATGCAGAAACGGGCCTTTTAATTACCCCAAATATATGCAAATCTTCCTAAAATTTGGATCAAGTGCAAGTTATGAAAATCCGTGTTTCCAGCTCATATGTTTGCCCTGTTTAAACTGCATGGAAACTGCGAGGCGAGTCCAAATGTGTCTATTCTGACACATCTTATAAAATGATGAAGCTGAAGTATAAAGAAACCCAGTTTCTTCCTCCTCTTTTTGCATAAAGTGCTCATTGTTAATTTAGTTCTGAAAGATACTTGATGGATGGTACCAGGTAAGTTTCTCCATTATTCTTTCTCATCTGCTTGATATACAATTTAAGGGAGCTGAGGAAAAAATAAGGAGGCTGAGGAAATTCAAATCAGAATTCATTTATGCAGCAATTCCAGCATCCATTAAAAATAACCCATTAAATATTGTCCTCTGCTAAATTTAGAAAATGCTCAGGTGTGTCTGCTCTTGTGCTGCACAGAAAGTTTTAATACAGATTTAATCATACTGAGTGTTAGGGGAAAGAGCTAATTAGATCGACAAATTTAGAAGGAGGTAGTATATTATATGGGAAGAAATGGGTGATTAGATATTATTCACTGTAAAAGTGACTGGCCCTGGGGAATATCTTTAAGGATATTATATGACATAATCCTAGTTTAAAAATTGAGAAAGTAGAAGTTCACATCATCCTCAGAATTCTTCCTTGTTTCAAAAGAATTTTTCCCCATGGTAGTTTCTAGCATTTTTTTGGCAGCTGGAGTCAGGTACAGGGCTAGAAGAGTAACGAGCCTGCCGGCATCTCGGCTGGTCAGGCTGTGCATCCGTCCCTCTGCCCCTCGCTTAGCCCAGGTATTGGATGGAGAGAATACTGCTCAGTTCATCCCCACATTTGCAGCCCACAGGGCAATGCTGTGGTATACCTCTCTGCAAGTTGCTTTGATGCATTGTCATCGTGAACTTGTGTGATTTCTGCAAATAATGGCCTTTGTTTATCCCCATAAATTGTATTTTTTTACAGTATTCCTAAAATTGTTGATTAGCCATATACAAATGGACTCCTCCACAGCATTTTTCAGTATTACACTTCCCCTGTGAAAGCAGATTTAGAAGGGAAAAAGGGGGTTGTTTTCTCTAAATAAGTAAGAAAGTCTATTTCTTAACATGATACAGTGAGGAAAGTCTCAGTATTAATGACTTTGCTGAGCTTTAATCACCACAGAAGATAAATGTAGCACGTTGGGAGTTAAAGCCCATGGAAAGCAGGAGGAAGCTGTGTTTTTATAGTAGCTGTTCTTACTGCTGTATTTTCCAGCTCTGCTCACTTCAGTTTGTGGTTTTTTCTGTGTGAGGTGATCCCACCAAAGCTGGGAGCTGCGGTCCCCGCGGCAGTGGCCTGTCCCCTGCGGTGCTCCAGGAGCCACTGTCCCCACGTGTTCTTCTGCCCCAGACTGCCTGGGCCAGGACATCCCTCTCCCTCCTTGCTCCATTTCACCAGTAAAAGAGATTCACAGCTACCTTTAGCAACTTGTTCCATTTCCTAAGGTCATTTTATATAGTTCAAAGAAAGGTATAAAATGTGTCAGGATATCTGCTTACTCTACAGAGCCAGTACAGAAGTGATTGATATAATATGTCATTGCTAAATTGCTCAAATAAAAAATGATTCATCTAAGTTCCCTTACACTTGTCCTTCCGTTATCCAGTACTGTATTATTGCAGATACAAACCGGGATATTTACAGAAAGCATTTCTACTCTACTTATAAGCAAAGGGAAAGGTTAGTTTAGTTAGAAATACTATGACTGGTTTAAAATGGCAATAACGACAGAAGCATGTGGTGTTAACATTAGTGACTTTGCTGCCATAGTCACCAAGTAGAGCATTATGTACAATAGGGCACTACTGTTTAAGGTTGTCTGGATGCTTTGCACCATATATGTTAACTATATCAGAAAACTAAATCATAAGCTTGTTTAGTCCTAAAGCACACATCATTTTTCTCTCTTCTAAAGCAAATTTCTGTTTCATCCTTCTGAAGGGGTTCATTTAATAGTGTGTGAAATGAAATGTCAACAAGAATTAGAACAAATGGCACTGTAATCCCCAAGAGACCACAGGTTTCTTCTGGGAAATATTTCCAGCCAGCCCACTGCGGGGAGAGGAGGGGAGAGGTCTCAGGTGCTGCTGGCTCCTCCACAGCCCTCTCTGCGCAGCCGATGCCAGAGCCCTCGCCCTGCCTGGAGCCGCGTTTTGGGGAGGGTCGCAGGACCAGAGCTTCAAAACTACCCTGGCGAGCTGGGCTCTCCTGGAGGCTTTGAGAACCTCGGCCTTAAAATCTGGGAGGAAAACTCTGCCCCTGTGCCCAGGACATGTACAGGATCTGGATTCTATCCCCAGCCCCTCCCTGTGCCACAGAGCAGGGGGGTTTGGGTGGGCTCCCCAGCTGCTCCCAGCTCCCGCAGATCCGCAAGGGCTGCGCTTGGCTGTGCCGAAGGTTTTCTGCTCCCCGAGCGGGGCTCGTGCAGCTGCGCTTGTCCCTGGCAAATGACTGCTCAACCGCGGCTTTGGGGCTTTGTGGAGGGGCTGCGAAGGGTAAGGCGCAAGAAGTAGGAAGACCAAGGTGGCCAGGAAGAAAGCCAAATTTTGCTCCTAAGGCTGGGGTTGAGAAGCCTGAGTCATGGCAAAGAAGAGAGAAGAAATCTGGCTTTGGGACTGTGATTAACTGTTCCTCTTAGCCGTAAAAGTCCTTCCAAGGCACAGGCGTGAGAGGCCATCCCTGTGCTTTTTGGGGAGATCCTTTCCAGCTTGCGCTCTCCCTTCTCTCACCCAAGATAGGGTCTGTGTCTTTCAAGCCCTGAGTTCACACTGGGTGGCCTCATCCTGCAGGTCCTGTGCATTGCAGGCAGAGACAGGTGAGCTCCAGACGTGACCAGGGCTGTGCTGAGCATCCTGCAGAATCCGTCCCTCGGGCATTGTGGCGCAGGTGCAGGCAGACTGTGCGCGTGCAGCCAAAGCCATAAACAAAGTTACTGCCCTTGGGATTATTACTTTTATTAGCCGTAAAAATCCGTTGTTTATGGGAAATTCAAAAATGACATGAAAACATAAATGTGAGGTATGCAAATAAATCTTTCTGACAAAATTGTTCACTAGGCTCATTATTATGGAAATAAATTTAAAATGTGACTTTTCAGAGCTGCTGAAAGCCATCACTTTCTAGAGCTGTTGTATGCCTCTCCGATGAGTGAATGCCAAAATTTGTGGTGTGTGGGGAATGCTTTTCAGATGTTCCTTGTTATGAAAGTAATTCCAGTGAAACAAAGGCCACTGGATAATTAGGAAGTCTCTATTGTGCTGGATGAGTCCATTTGCTCCCGCAGCGGCTGGCAGCCTGGCATGCTCAGGTGCTCTCCCCTGATTGTGGCCCATTTGCATTCCGCACAGAGGTTGCAGACCTATTATTGTGATGTTGCTCACTGCATAAAGCCCAATTAATGAAAGGTTAGGATGCAATTAAAAATCACAAAGTGTCCTTTATTTCAAAGTGAAGTTTGTACTGCAGTAGGAGTTCCTGGAACACACTACAAAATCGTTTCCGAAGACTAAGGCATCTACTGTTTGTGTGTTTGTTTTGACCCCTGTAGAAGTTTGTGGGTTTCTCTAACGAGACAGAAACAACACGCCAGCCTCAGTGGGCCGTTTATAGCCCCTTAATGATTTGTGCCTCCAGTTTTCAAAGGGTCTTCAATGTGGGAGTACCAAATAGAACCATGAAGTGGAGAGAAAGGACAGGTATCAAAACCACCTGCCTTGTCAGCAGAATATTTTTCTGGGGTGATGTTACCATGATTAGCAAGAAAACTACCGGTGGAAAAGTGCCAGATTGACTCTCTGAACAAACGTCAGAAATCTCAGTGCCACCGCTTGCCTGTCTGCAGGAGGTGACCCGTTCTGGTCACCTTCTGTGGAATTCAGGGTCTTTAAAGAAACAGAGTAATTTGATCAAAGCTGCCTTCAGATTGCTGTGCTATCGCTGCTCTGGTACAGGTGATGGTCTGAGGGATTGTACAAGTTCCCCTGCTCCACTGAGAAAGATGTGCTGTTCTGCCCCAACACAGGAGTGGGGAATTCTTTATTGTATGGTTTGTGTAGGAGAAGTTCGGTCATTTACTGACTTGGATTTTACATCTGTAAAATGGAGATATCAATGTTTATTTAGGAAGGCAGTGAACTTTAATAAATATTTGTAGCATATGCTGACAGTCTTGGTGAAGCTGCAGAAATGTCATTAAAACTTACTACTCTTCAGTTATTTATTTCTTTTGTTATCAGTGCAGCGACCACATGGGGAGGTTTCTTTGCTGCAGTAAGAAACCTGTTGCTATTACAATTGGTGCAAAAGTCAGTAGGAGTGTGCAACAGAGTTCCAGTTGCCTGAGCACACTTAGCAGATCTGCAAATGGCACATATGTGTCTAACATCTGTAATTAAACTGGTTGACCTTTCCATGTAGAGGCTGGAGGGGAGAAAAGTACTAGAGAAGATGGATTGAGAAGTGAATGAGATGCCAAAGTAAATCTCATTTACCCGTCCCATGTGTCAATAGTGAGCTGGGAGAACATTAGTCTCTGAAATCATCTCACGTCACCGAAATAATCTCAGACACCAGCTGTTTGCTCCGCAGAGCTGTCGCGGGGTTACAGACTCGGCAGCACTACAACTGCTGTAGCAGTTGAGCTGCGAGACAGCTTCGCACTCGGGTCACTTACCATGGCTGCAGCACAGACACTTCCCCTCTTTCTAAAACGGTCCCTACGCAGAAGCACGAAATCGCTGCTTGGTAAGGGAGAGGAAAGCAGCGTGTGACTCAGATGGAAGAAAAAAAATGGCATTTTGGGAGGATGCATATTATGAAAAAAAAGCAGCAGGAGAGGCAGCAGAAATAACTGGCCCTTAGCAGCTCTTTTCTTCCCTAGGTCCCTAAGAAAGAGTCTTTTAGGCTTAGTAATGAACACCCTGAGCTTGCACCGGCACGAACAAATGCCTAAATGGGGCAGAAGGCAAGTGGTTTTGAACTGTGCCTCCCCTACCCCTCTCTGCTAGGCAGCTCACGCCTTTGTGCTAAGGATAGGATGAATGAGGACTGAGGATGATACTTGTTCTCCCTGTAGTAAAAGGCTTTGGGGAAGGAAATAAGCAGTTCACATTTAACCACCTAGGTTCTTCCTGTGTCCCCTTTCTCCATGTCCATGGGTAAGCTGATGACAGTGTGGGGGCTTGCGGGTTTTGGCACGCAAATCCGTGCCCGTGTCTGGGGCTGTGAGTCCTGCCCTCGGCTCGCTTGCCGTCCCCGGACCGGCTGGGGTCCGGCCACAAGCCGAGGGCAGACCTGACCGTCTCGGCGTGGGACCACAACCTCGCTGGGAGCCCCAGCCCTCAGCACCGCTAATGTGGTACCTTGTAAACGGTCATGCATGTCTGAAAGACAACCCTGAGTAGTGCTTAGTTTTTAAATAGATCATTCCTGACAAAGCCCATTATTCACAGTGGGCATAAAGCCAATATCCCTTTGGTTCACAGAACGCTCCCTGTAACGCTGCTGTCAGGCATGGCATATCCTGCAAGTGATCTGTGACCACGGGGGGCACTTGGTGAGAAGAGGACTTTTATTGACAGCTGCATACAATCTCTTCATCAACATCATCTCTGAAATTTTAGACTTCATTTCCTACCACTCCTTGTGATGCTTGACATATTTCATGCGTATTAGACCAGGATTCAGATTGTTCAACTGCACATCGGCCCATACACAGACTAGAAAAGTATTGCTCGGCACATGTATCTCTAAAGGGGTATTGGATTTCTCTCTTATGCTGCCTAGTCTCCAATCAACCTTAACTGAGTATATCAGCACATGAGGAGCAATTTTTTGACATGTCCATCCACTAAAAAAATTATTGTAATTTTATTGTAAAGTCCACATATATGATGCTTTTGCAAAAAGAATGAGGGGCAGAATATATGCAAGTCCTGTTGTACCTCTGGCTGCAGGTGCACATCCTCTGCTGCAGCTCTTCAGACACAGACCTGTCTAGCAGCACATACTGAACTCCTCTTGAATTATGTAAAAGTTTAAACACCAAAAAAGGAAAACAGTTTGGAAATGATGGGCTTCGCTAGGCAGAGGAGACCAACCCATGCTTCTGCCCTGTCTTTCCTCAGGGCTGCCTTTTCTGTAGTGGGTTTTGTTTTCTACCACTCAGTACTGGTTTTTTGCAAGAGGGATATTATTTTCTACCATATCTGAACGGTAACATTTAAAAATCGCTTTGCATCAATGCCCAATCGTTCAGGCCTTCAGTCTTTTATTTTACCGTTATGTTTTATCTTATATAGTGGTGTGATTGCTTTTCACATCTTAGACATAATCCTCAAGAATCTTTTTCATATCCACTCAATCTGATTTACTCCCAGTTGGATGCATGGAGGGTTATGGCTAAGGATACACTCACTCTATTCATGAGACTTCAAAATTGCATGTGAGAGATTTTAAGATGTCTTTTGAGCCCACTGTATGCACTATGACTTCTGCTCTCTTGATTTCTTTTATTCACCATGTTTCCATAGAAAGGTCATTAAATTTACACATTATTCCTACGTTATGGAAGTGTTCATGGTGTGGGCTCCAACTATTGCATTCTGTGTCTTGCACATAATTGCTTAAAGTGGACAGTCATCTTGTAGTATTTTATTAACCAGTGACAGAGCTGTACAAGGGAAAAATACGCAACGAATAACAATTAGGCAGAGTGATTGGTTTTAAATTCCAAGGTTGGACTCTGCCCACTGACTAAGTAGATGATTTGTTGCATTTGTTGTTATTCCCTCTGACTCTCAGCCCAGGCACGCTGTCAGCTGGAAAGCTGGCGTGCTCATAAGACGCTCAAGCATCTTACAGGAAAAGTCTGTCCAATCAATTAGAGATTTTGAGGGGGTGGGGGTTTCTCCTGTACTTACAAGTTGCTTGAGCAGAGCCGCACAAATGTTCTTCAGAGTTCCTATTAAACCCTATTTTTAAATGACTGTTCTGTATTCTGTGATTGGAAACACCTTGCTCCGTGCGTGTGAACAGTCTGGTTTACAGCTGAGGGGGAGACAGATGCTCTATTTTGTGAAAGATCACATTTTTTAAGAAAACCAAGAAACTCTTCTGAAATGGATGAAAATGCAATTAAAAACTATTAAAATCACTATTCTGTATTTGGAGATGTGGTCACTCTTGAAGTGATTTTTCTCTGTGGACAAGATAGCATGACAAATCTGGAACTGCTGAAGGTCGGGGTCTGGTGTCAGTGGGGTTCAGTGCCTTATTCCATAGTCAGGCTGTGACATAGATAAACACAGTCAAAGACCTGCTTGTTTACATGAAATCTGGTTTGGGTTTATCACTTTTACAGCTACTGACTAGAACCAACGTTAGTCTTTTGCCACAAGATATGATATTACAATGCTAATTTTATTTTATTGATTTAACCTGGTCTTCAACAGAGTGGGACAGAAAATTGCATTTAAAAGATAAGTGGGAAAAAAAGATCTACAGGATGCATTGCATCTTAGATGGCAAACTGAATCCTATGATTACGTTTTGTTACGCTAAGTATTTGGGCTATATTTTGTAGGCCAGGTTTTGGTAAAAATCTAATTTTAAGATAGAACAGCCTACCCAAGAATACTTTAAAATGGATTACATAGTAAAAGCTCAAAACCTTACATGGTATTGTAACTTAAATGGACTAATTTTGCTGCTAGTTAACATTTTACATATTATGTGGCAGCGCCTGTCACAAAGTGCACATATTCAGTTGCTGGGTCAAATTTTGAAGAATGCCCAACTGCCTGAGACACAGACGTCCCGCTTTCTAGTTCAAAGTACTGTGTGGTTCACAGATGAACTGGTTTTTCTTCTGGCAAAACGTATAGCTATAACCAATTAAAACTGATAAATTATGGGCAAAGTTTAATATGAGGAAAGGCCAGTACAGTGACAGAAATACTTGCAAGCTCATGACAGGTGAGGCAAGTGTGGAACAGACAGAACTGCTTTGCTAATTCACTAACACCAACAGGAACAGCCCATCCGCAGGCTGAGCCGAATGACAACCTTTTGGCAGAGTCTGTTGAGATGTGCATGTGTTTCTTTACATGCATGCATGCGTTTCTTGGCTCGATGATTATGCAGATTTTTTATTTATAGTATTTTAGCATTAAATAATAAATCAGCGTCTGGGAAAGAAACAACTTCTGTTTGCATTTTGCTAAATCATTTTCAGTCTTTCCCTATGAAGCAGGAAAACACAGACCCGTAGAACATCGTTTATTCTGTCATCTAAAATTCTGTGTGATTTTTTTCACCATTCTCTCCTTTTATCTGTGAGACGAGATCGAGTTCTTTGATATTTTATTTAGATTGCATTGCACATTTGGAAGTAAGCCATTTGAGCTGACTACTGATTTACTTACTGTATGACCACTGTCAGGTCACCTGCTCTCTCTGGACCTCTGGTCGTTCAGCTGTGCGGTGGTGACGGTGCCTGTCTTGCAGCAGAATTTTAACTGGAGCAATCCAAGTGTGGGATGAGAGGGATACCTGACTGGGCATGTTTACCTGATTAAATTCCAGATAGCTGGGGATTCAGCGTATCAGAGTTTTTTCTGTCTATAAAGTTCATTGCCCAATGGTTGGCAACTGCTTTCAGGTGTCCGGAAGAGCAGAGCACAGTGAAGAAAACTTTGGATCTCTGTCATCATTGCACAGCCAGAGGTGGAATCTAAGTCTCACTTGGCTTTGCACAGAGATTCATACAGCTAATTGACAGATGGTCATCAGGTCCTTCCCAAATGCCTGCCGAAGGTTGCTATGGGAAGCACAAAGTTATCATAATTTTGCCTTGCTCACATGAAGCTTTTTGTCCTGAGTCATAGTGAGAGCTTGCACAGAAGCAAAGATGCTGTTGTACTTTCATTTATATCTTTCCCTGGTGATAGGGCTGGATGAGGGAAGTGGTTGCGGCTGTCTGAAAACCCTTCACCTTGTCCCTTGGCAGTTATATCTGGCCTTCAGAAGCCCATTATGCTAAGCCACTGTGACAGCTCATGAGGGTGAAACATTGTCCAGAAATGCAGGACACAAGACATCCTACTTCTACAACATTTTTTATGGTATCCTGTATCAAATGTGATGCCGACCTTTAGAGAAAGAGGTGGATCTTTCTGTGCAACCCAGCGATGAGGTTGAGAACAAGCTAAGAGTAATCAATTAGATGGGACACGTCAAGGTAAAGGGAAGCTGTCTGCCTGCTCCTACTTGGAGATACTCAACTAGCACTCCCAGATAACTCCTGCTCCTTTGGGTTGCACTAATACTATCGGCATTCATTTGTGTTAAGCTGTCTGATATTGGAAACCAAGTTCAGCAAAGGTGCTGTTACTGCCTAACAGCTGTGTGGTGTCCCATGTGTCTGTCTGCATGCTGCTGCGGCTGATGGTTTCATTTTGTCTGTTTGCCTGCACATCCTCTGAAATCACTGCTCTGAGTGCAGGGTGCATTAGCTATGCTTATTTCCTACAAAATTCCACAAATCCTTGTCTGACATGCTTTTAGTCACCAATAGGTTTCATCATAAGTATTTCACATTGCAGATAAAGCATTCAATATGCACAGATGTTCAGATAAATGCCCTTTCTCTCAGTTTGTGATGATTTAATGGGTGGATTTAATTTATTGTATAGTCAAATGCTATAGGTAGTAGATGCACTGCCTGCCCACTCTGTTTCGATATTGCCAGGGAAGCAGTTATTAATGGCACACAAACTCTGTCCAGCAGTTTTCTTAAGTGCTTTAACTATAGTGCATCTAATACTGCGAGCTGGAAATCGCTGCTTTTCAGGGGATGTCCAAGGAAAGCACTGGTAAACATGAAAGATGAGATACTGCTCTGTGGAGGACCTGACACCAGAAGGCATCTCTTGCCATAATGACTTTCCCATAAAAGTAGTGCATAACATGTCTCCCAAATTACACCCCGACCTATTCAAATCCACAGAGCCCAGTTTAGCTGTCAGTGACACTCGTTTTTCACTGGTGTGACTCATTGACTGTAATGAAGTTACTCCCGATACACATTGTAATCAGAGTGGGCAGAACCATTAAAAATTATTTACATAGATGAAATTGCAAGGGGCTGTCAAAGCTGTCAATAAAGCAGTCCTGGAAAGACGCACATAGCCACAGCCTCGCCTGAGTAGCGCATTTTATGTGCTGCAGTAGCAAACGAACCCCCCTGGACACAGCTAACGAGGCAGCTACAGACGCCTCCTTTGTTTCTGACAAAAAATGAATCATAAAAGCTGCTGAAATTCATTTTCAGTTCACAGTACATTTGGTGCCAGACTTTCATGCTGCAATCATGTGAATATATCCTGACATGTACAAGCGAGCTATGTGCATGTCTGTTTACCCCGTGACGTGCACCTGAGGGCATGCATGCATAGGTTTAAATATATATAGTTTTAGAGACTGAACACCTGTTTTCTCCTAAAAATCTTTATCTCCCGCCAAATTAGCAGTTATTTTTTACTGCAAAGTTCAGACGTTTTCCTTCCCTTTTCCTCTTCAAAGACTTCTAGCTCTGCTCAGACAATAATAGACAAAGGATGGACAGTGGCAGTGTCTGAGAGGGGCACAACTGTAGGAGCTGAATAGTTTAAACAATACTTCAGTATCTGCTGAAAATCTAAGAAAAAACATGTTAAAAATAAATGCAAGTGTTACTATATAGAAGACAAAATTAAGATTTAAAGATTTTTCTTTCAACATGTGTAGATCTAGTCTCTTTTTCTAAAATTTCATTTTCTCCTTTCACTTCCAAGCCAACAGAATTGAAAATTATGCTAAACAGCATGTGGGTACCTGATGGACCATTCCTTACAGACTAGATACTTCAAGACTCCTACCGTTCTGGGTAATAAATTGTCCACAAGACACTGCGGATGTGAGATTTCCTTTGGGCCATTTGGCAAGACCTCTAAATTGGCATCTGATCTGACATGTCTTCCCAGGCCACAAAAGCAAGGTTGGGGTTTCAGATGGACATCCACAGATATGTGCCATTTCAGGAGCATTTCTTCATACAGTTGTAGAATAATTTTGGTCAGAAAGGACCTCTGGAGGTTACCTAGTCCAGCTCTGTGATGTCTTCCGTGGAGGGTATAACAGTCCTTATGTTAATGCCGAAGGAAGGTTATCAGGATGTGTGTGTGTGTTAACCAGTCATGTTGGTATGCCTCCTTGTTTGTATCAGAATTTGTAAAGAAAGGTCAAAACTGGAAAAGAGCCTCTACTGTTTGTTGCTTTTCTGATCCATCCTGACATCTACACCTTCAGGAAGGAATCTGACAACGACCGTGACTTTGCTCTTGAGCTACAGATATGTCTTCTGTGTGTAAACTGATGGAGCTGTTTACCTATGTTTTATCTATTCAGAAGGCTTTCCCTAGGCTGGAAATCAAGCTTGTTCAATAGAGCTCGTTAGGTAATGAGCTTATTCACTAAGCTCATTAGTGGTGGAATTCATCCTGCTCAGCCCTCCGCAGCCCAAAATCTTGTATCCCTTCAGCCCAGCTTTCTACTTGTTTTGACCCTCAGCAAGAGAGATGACTTTTACCTGATTTCATCTGTTTTGAATATTTTCGTTCAACAGCTGTCTTGGTGAATGAATGTTTCTATTATTTAATCTGGCCTGCTATTCCTCTGTAGCAGAAAAATATCTAAAAGGGCTGAAGTCTTTTGCATCTAGCGTGCCAAGGCTAGAATATCATGCCAACTCATTTCATGAACTGAAGCAGAGTGTCTGACTCAGTAGGACTCATCCTATTACATGATGGATGCTCCCTGGATTGATGAACAGACGGTTAGGCAGATGTAAGTAGGCAGGAAAACGAAAGAGGCACCAAGTAAAAGTTGTGATTGCCTCCTGTGAGCTGACCGTGATTGCCCATCTGTACACAATCTAGTGGTCTTGCAGGAAGTCTTAAAGCACACACGTGCATGGCAGAAGCTAGGGATTTCATATTTTGGTTAATTATGCAGAGATCAGAGAGTGAGCTTGATAAAAAGGATATCTCACAGGTGCAAAGCTGGGTGGGAGACGGGGTTTTAAATCTTCCTGAACCAACAGCATAACTGAAATGTGTGACAGTGAAGGATGTGTGTTGGCAATAATGCTTCATTGATTCATGTTCAAAGTGGTAAATTTAAGTCCTGTTTCTACTCATTTCAGACACTGATTACTAGAAAAAGGCTCTCATGCAGTGGAGTAACGGAGGTGTCAGAGTCTGTTAAATCGACAACAGCCTACTCCCGTCTTCTCTCTGAAGAGGCAGAAAGAAGCAATTGGAGCTTTTCTCAATTTAATATTGATGACAAAAGGCCAAGAAACTATGTAAACCTCAAAAGACACTAAAACAGGATTATAATTGAGAATGAGTTCTGAAATCAATTGCAGGGAAAGAATAAGTTTATATCTGCATTAGCAGGTAGTGTGGCTCAACAGGAGCTGAGCTGGTGCAGGGGACTAAACACCCCTAGTGTACACATCTCGGGGAGGATTAATTTTAGACTAGTCCTAGTCTGGTCCATGGACCGAATGGCCATTAGGAGTAAGGGCGCATTAGGTGCATTCCTGGAGTGCATCTTCCAGTTGTATTTCATCCAGAAGGAATGCAGTTTGCATGCTCTGAAACCTCTTTGCACTGTGAGCCAAACTGCAGCAAGGACAGGATGATTGAGTTTGCTTTCAAAGAGCATTCCTGATCCAAACTAAGACTGAAGTAGATGGAGCTCAGAGCAGCTTTCTCTCATCTTAGCTTTCCTTTTGAAGATAGCTTACTTCTGCCAAGCGTTAGGTTGCAAGAATAGCTGGCTTGCATTATCCTTTTCAATTCAAAAATAAAGTGCTATTTTTGCTCTTACCATAGTGACCGTAATTAATATTTAAGGAGGATGGCTCCCTTGTGCTTCAGGTCATACAAATATAGAGGAAAGTGTGTACTGCTGCTGATGTGTTATCTCCAAATTACACCCCAAAAGTGCATGTAGAGCATGCAGACATGGAATTGAGGATTGTGGCAACCAAATGAGAAAATAAGCAGAATTAAATAATAGTAAGAAGTGTTTTCCTTAGAAGAAGGAGAGAGAAAAAAAGGGGCTGTCTGGTTGTGGGGTGAAATCTCGTTATCAAGTCTGTGCATTTAAATATTAAAGGCTGAAAGTGACTCAAGATTTTATCATCTGCTGTTTTCACATCTGATGTGAAACCCAGTGTCTACAGGCAAGATGAGAAAAACAGCAGCAGTTTGTGTCTTTTAGATGGCAAAGGGGAGTCACGTGTACTGAAAGAATAAAGCAGTAAGTACATGAAAAATAATTACCCATAATAAAAAGCTAAGGGTGCTTCACAATGTTGAGGATGGGTTGTTTGATTAACAGGAGCTGTTAAAAGTGAATCCAGCAGCTTTCACTCCTGCCTGCTGCAAGGCAGGTTGGGCGAGGTTTGTGGGTGCAGGGTGTTATTTCTGTCATGCTGCCGCACGAGCGTTCAGCAAACCCGTACATGGTGCACGTTCAATAACAGCAGCTGCTTCCCTCCATACGTGTAAGACTTATTACTTGAATTATTTGACCTTGTTATTAGGACACTCCACAGCACAGTTGCACTGAGACCTCTGCATCTCGGTTTAAGCTTAGGTTTCAGGGGCCCGTAGCCTGGTTCCACAGGACTGCTCTCTTCAGAAGCAAACAATCCTTCTCAAGGGCTTTCTGGGGATGTACATCAGCCAAATTTCACAAAGTCCTGAAGGCAAAAAGCTAAAGCTGATGTGTGTTTTAATTTTGCTGCAGATGGCAGGCCAAGATTAAAGCAGCAGGCTTCCCCAGGCGATCTGCTCAATGGCTCTCCTGAACCCGAGCGGTGAAGAGCCTGCTCGGAAAATGACTTTGAGTGGCTGCCCATTTTGTTTTGTTGTTGTTGCAGATGCTTTTATAGGTGAGAGATAATTCATACGGAGAGTGCCACTCTCCATCAGGAGGAGTGACAGCAGTGACAATGCCATTGCAGTGCTTGTCCCCAGACCCAAACCCCTCACGGCCCCGTGCAGAAAGTAAGAAAAAGTCCACAATGTAGAGCCAGAACAAAAGAGTGAAATCACGAAAGAATGAGGGAAAGAAAGAGCCAGATGCTCCAGCGTAATTTCTGAAGCTGCAAACCAGAATGAAAAGCCAGTAAAGACTTGCACCTTTTAAAGGAGTAATGAATTGTTTCCTCCTCTGGCAGGCAGTGATTTGACTTGCCACATGCCTCCTAGTAATTTCCCAGCAGGTTTTAATGTTGGAACAATGGCATTCTGTTAGATATTGATTTTAAAATAACTCTTCCACACTTACTTGTAACTTTAAGAGGTGAATTACAGCCCTTGAATGTGCTCTAATGTAGCAGTGGTAAATAGTTAAATAGGCACAATCTGTTTCTGCAGGCATTGCCTGTCCAGGAGAAGGCAGAGCTCTGCTGAACCCTGCCTGTCTTCCTGGTCTGCAGGAAAAACATCCAGCAAGCTGCCTGCACCGAAGGAAAATATTAATAAATTCACAGTGGATGTGGTAGAGTTTGACAGAAAAAAAATTTCTGTGCTGGATGTTGAAGCAGCGAGAGCGGGAGGGCAATGGATAAATGACCTAATTGTAGCTCTTTGCTTCTTCAACTTCTTTTGAGTCTTGATGCTCACCGTGGGATATCGCTGCGGCTGCCAGCACCCTTTGGTGAGCCTTGAGAGGTGGCCGTGGCCGACCCGTGGGTCCTCTGGCTGCCAGGGTCATGCACAAAAGCACATTGCCAGAGCACTTCCATGAGCAGTGCAAAAACCAGCTGCTAGGTTCAGGTATCGCCATTTTCTGAGGCTTGTGCTGCCTTAAAAATAAATAAACCTGCTATGTCCTCTGATAATGCACTTTGGCAGCTCTGTCCCTGTGTACTTCTGTGTGGACTGGAATGAAGGGTAGGAAGACATGGCCTGCCTTCAATGCAAATAATATGCTGCTTCCACTGAAACCATACTGGCTTACATGGGTAGCAGTGTTAATGTTCACTGAGAGCGCCATGGTACCCGAGATTGGAGTCCAGCTGTAAGTTGGTGGCAGGGAAGAGTGCTGGTTGATGCTGAGAAAAGGTTTCTCTGTTTATCTTACACTTTTCGTAATTTTTTTTTCTTATTTTTTAATGAGGTGGTTTCCTTACAGTGCCTGGGAAACTCTTCTACAGCCTAGAAATAAGCTGGTTTCGGTCACAGCTATTCCCACATTCTGGCTTCAGCCACCCAGAACGCGCAGATCCCTTAAGAAATTGCAATAAAAATGTCTCATATTGTTTTCCTAATATTAATGTGGGGCAGGAGTTTCATTTCATATTTTAGGTGCCCCATGCTAAATCCGTGCCAGGTAGGAAAGGCTAGGTAAGGGTGTGATGTACATACAGATGGCATCTGTAACGGGTGAGGGTGGTTGTTGGCAGCCAGCTGGGTAGAGGATTAACCTCCGGCCAGAGGGGCTGCAGGGCACGGGTCGCTCAGAAAGTCCCTCTGTGCTCGCCTGTGCTCCGCCATTCACACTGAAAACTGATTCCGACTGTATGGGCTGTAATCAGCTAAGAGACGTAATTAGCTTTGGCTGATTTGTTGCAGGGCCTTTAACTTCACTTCCCCTTTCCCTGCTTTCTGACTGACAGTGGCTACTCTGTCCCTTATTTTCAGCTGATCTCTGTAAACTAATTACTTCTACTGGGTCAGCGCTGTTATGAAATTATAATTTTATGAGACTAAAAATAGCTCGGATCCAGTCAGCAAGCCAATCACTTCCCTTCATCTCCAATGAAAATACAATGTTATCTTTAATCTGTATTTCTCAGGCACTTACAGTGATGCAGGCTAGAAAGAAAGGGAAAAAAAGAAAGAAAGAGGAGCTTAGAAAAAATTCGTAAATCAGTTGCTATAGATGCATCTCTGCCAAGGCTTCCATTGGTAAATTTAGCAGTCACATTACAATTTTAGTCAGTACCATTACTTGGCCTTATTCAAAATAATTCGCTTCTCACACAATGAGTTTACCCCAAAGGAAAGTTATTTTGTCTTGCACATTAAAAATGGTGCGTGTGCACATACGTGCAATCATTACAAATATCCAAAGCCACAAAAAGCCTAAGGACAGATAAATTTTATTTTTTTTTATGAGAGAGAAAAATCCAGTGAGTTCCACTTGCTCTGAGAATGAATAAAGGTATTTTAATACTTCTGGGGTTCTGGTGAATACAAATAGCTCAAAAATGAGATGCTTGCCTGAGATTTACATCAAGATAGTGAAGGGAAAAGGTTCCATCTGTAGTTTCTGATACAAAGACATTTCACACACAGTATCTGTAAATCCATTAGGAGAAGAAAATTGATACACATTTCGTATAAGATGAAGCTGGAATCAAGAGAACGAAAGCTCAGGAAAATGGCTTCTTTCTGTAGCTCCATCAATTCATTGTTTGATTGGACTTTCTGTATATTAAATTCAAGCAGTTCTTTGGCCTGTGGATATAAGAATTGTTGACTGTGTGGGAAACGGTGATGAAATTTTAGCGCCTTGCTTTACAAAGGAAATATCCCACATCTCATCCGTCTTTCCATCGATGATGTTAAATATGCAAAGTAGTGTTTCTATTAAAGCAATTTTTCTGATTCAGTTTAATGGCAGTTACTGAAGTACTGACACGCACAATATGATTACTGGGCCAAACAGCAATCTTTCCGGAGAAGCCGGGAATGGCAGCGCTCCAGAGATGATTTATTATTTTCCTTACTTTGCAAACTCCTCTTAGTTGGCATGAAGGAGGGTGAATGAAGGTTACTATCAGCTTGAGTGGTTTCAGTACTTTGCATTGGAGAAATAACTGCAAAGAGATCTCTGTTCACACGGTAGCTGGCAGCATTTGCAAGAAACGTGGTCAGTAATAAGTTCATGCTAGTCCAGCTGTCCACAGTTTGGCAGGAAGTATTTCACATGCTATTTCGCTACTTAAATTTCATCCCCTTTCTTGTCCATGATTGAATACCAGTAAAAAAGAAAGTCCAAGGAATAAGCAAAACAAAGAACGATGTTTCTTTCAGAGGGGTTGATTAGGTGTCAGTTCTCTCGTGCTCTCTCTGACCCACGTTTTGCAGAACCACAGGCTATCAGCTTGAGCCAAGACAAACCAAAATAGACCCCTACCCCCAAATCCCTGCTCTCTAAGCACTCAGCTAATAAAAACTGTAAGAAATTTCAGATCTTGCTCCAGATCAGGCTGTTGACATAACCAGGCCAGCACGTCTGTTTTATTGACTTCCTAGCGTTAACCTGGTTCCTTAAATGAATTATATAGATAGGACTGTGTTGTCCAAGTGCACTGATGTGTGTCTTTCAAACTCATTGACCAGTGCAGCCGAATCTGAAAGAGGGATAGTGTTCTTGAAACCATTATGTTCTTGCAAATTGTAAGGGAGACAGTCAGACAGAAGATAGATTCTCCTAGGACCACCCCGAGGGCGCTGAGCTGTGGGAGCTCAGCCTTCATTAGGCAACAGAAAATCACACAGCATACCCTAAGCTCAAACCAGAACAAAATCCATCAACAACCTGTGTTCCTTGGTCCTCTATACTGCTGGTTTCTTGGCCATTTCTGTGGCCATTCCTGGTCACTGCTCAGTGACCATTCCCTCCAGGATATACTGCAGGTTTTTCCCCCTTCTCTGCTCCAGTCTGCTCCCCGCTGTGGTGAGGATGGGGGTGCTGACACCGCCTGCTCGGGGTGCCAGTGCTCCGCTCAGGCATCCCCCAGGCCGGGACACGGCGGGGAGCCCCGCTGCGATGCTCTGCAGGGCCCTTGGGACCCTCTCCCTGCCCCAGGATGGTGCAGGTAGATGTGGCACTTTGGTTTTCACAACTACAATTTGCTGCCTACGTTGCAGGTCGCAGACACTGCCCGAGAGTCTGAAACATACTGCTGTTGTCAGGTGAAATGAAAACAGCTGTAAAAAGCTCAGAAGAATATGGGCTCTGGGCAAAAATGATGTGGGGTTTAGTAGCGTGAGAGAGGTCTCGCACCACAGCCGTGTTTGTGATGTGTGCTGATGGGCAGCGAAACATGAGGCTGCCCCATCCGCAACCAAAAGCTATTTAAAAGTGAATAAAACCAATACGCTGGTAACAGAGTAACAAAATTTATGATAATTAAACTGTCTCTATATAGATGTAAAACTGGTGGGTATTGCGTATCAAGTTAGCTAAAAACCAAGGCAGGGACATGAATGCTAACGAAGGGAACCAGCGCTGTGCTCCTCCGCTGCTTTGACCAGTGCCTGCATTACTGAGGTGGAGGGTCCTGGGGTCAAAACCTCCTGCAGAACAAAGAGAGGGTGCTGGCAAAGCTAATACCTATTGTATTGGTGGTTTAGACAAGGGCAAGAGAGAAGATGGGTAGCTGTTGGCCTCTTGAGAAAAATGTTTCTGCATGAATTGGATAGCTGATTTTGAATTAATTTTGAATAGTTGTTTCAGTAATTCAGATTGATTTAAGATGCACCCAAGAATAATGCTTTCATTATAAAACCTCCTGAGCAAAATTTAAATCGTGCTAAATTAAAAACAGCCTCTGTTAATCCAGGGCTGATGAGCACAGCAGAGGGATCAGAGATGCGGGGTCAGTATAATTTAATTCCTTTTCTTTGTTTCCCATTCCAGAAAACCTGTTGTACCTATCTCCTTGGGTTGTTAACTACCTAAAGGAGCTTGTAAGTCGTCCTGGATTCCTCAAAATTGATTTGCATAGTAACCGCACCAAAAGTAGCCCTTATTCTATTTTATACAGTGCTTCACCTTCACAAGAAATGCACTTTTATTGCTATTCATTTGTGGGTCAATCTGGAAATTCAGTTGTATCCTAAAGATACTTAGGAATCTGGAATAACAGCAGCTGATGTACAGTACAGTAGGAGAGTTAATGGTTTCCTAATGCTAGCCTTGTTTGTTGTAAGTAAACTTTCCCTTTCATATAAATGGAGCTAATTTTTTAATGTCTTAATAGCATGCGAAAAGTTACCCTGCGTGTTCCAAATCACGTTTTATAAAGCATTCTGTCACAAGCGGTGGTGGAATTCCAGTGTCAGGGAAGTGTTCACTCATCTGGATTTAAATGTTTCCGTGTTCAAAACAAAACATACATATGTGTATAGATTTGAGTTTAAAACCATTGTGCTTTATAATTTCTTGTTTTAAATGGTGGCTGAATTTTTAAAGGCAAATGGCAGAAAATATTTAAGACATTCATAAAAGCTCTGAGCATTGCTGAAAGGCAGGCAGTGAAGTGGCAACCACTAACTAGGCAAAGTCTGATGTATTAAGAAGCACGTTAGAGACTTTGGCTGCATTTTTGGCAATGCCTGTGCAATAGGAATTGCCAGTACTCTCATTAGTAACCAGATCCTTCCAAATACATTGAAATTACTTCTGAAGAGTTATGTATATGAAACATTGTATGAAAATGCCAGTTTGTCAAAACTGAAAGGATTTATGGGGAAATGAAGGGGGCCAGGAGATGTTAACCACCCACACCACATGGTGGGAGTCAGGAAGGTGGAAATGACCTAAGGCCAAAAGTGTTGTTTCTAGAGTTCATGAATTTCTGTGCCGTGATGCCAAGCCGTGGGTGAGAGCTGTTGCAGGAGCCAAGGGCTGGTGCTGGCACCGCCGGTGCTTTGCTCCACCAGTGCTGTCCCTGCCCCCATGCGGCAGGGACCCCACCACTGCCCTGACCAGCTCCAAAAAGTGCCTCTCCGAGGTGGTCCGGCCGGGGCTCTGCGGAGCTGGTCTGGCAGGAATTAGGTGTTTAAGGCTCATAGTAGCAACTTCTCTTTCTAGCAGAGATTTTGGGCAACCCAGTGGACAGTGTTTGCCTTCGGGTGCTTGGATAAGGAAGCACCAGGTGCCCGGTGAATGCGGTCGGGGGCAGACAGGTGTTGTCCGAGAGCACCGGGCCTCTTTGAGGTCTGCTGTTATCAAGGTTTCTGAGTTCCTTGTAAATCTGTAATACGACACTAAACTTAGCTGATAGACTGTTTGCTAAAGACACCTATTTTACTTAAAATCCTGCAACGAAAATCGCAAATCAGTAATACTAGAAGTTTAAGCTTAAAGGTTTTGACAGCATTTTATAGGTCCCTTTTCAATGAACTCTTACAAAGCCATGTTTAAATATCTAATTTTTTAAATTCTTGTCAACTCATTTAAAGCACTTATTCATCTATAATTTCTGTGATTACAACAGATTGAGGACAGTTGAAAGTCCTCAGGAGCACTCTGGTTTGTCTATCCATGCGTTCAGAAAGGAAGGGAAAGAGAACAAGACCAAGTCACTGCGCTGACGGGAATACTCAATTGCACTACAGCACATTCTGCATGTATTTCACAAGGAGGGTTTGTTCCCAACCAACACCAAACGTTTCCTCGACCCCAACTTGCCTGTCACAAACATGTAAGAACATATGTGTGAATGTGCATAAGCGAGCGTAGATAGACAGATAGGTGCGATCATTATTAAACAGAAACCAGAAAATAGAACCATATTTTCATGCATTTCCCACTCGTGGAGAGGTCGCGTGAACAAGCCACCCAGGACAAGTGTCCCTCTGAAGCTGCTCAGATATGATGGTGGGGACAGGAGGGTGGGAACTGACCAGTACGGACCAGTCAGAATATGGAAAGCTGAACCACAGGGTGTGGGGGAGTGCTGGGATCCAAAGCCCAGCTTCGATTTCCGAGTAAGCACTGACTTCTTTTCCAGGGTAAGGAACTTAGCTTTTGCCATATGAACTTGCAAACTTTTCTTAGATGTTAAAAAGGAGGAAAAAGGGATCTTTTGGTGACTATGACAAACATGTTCTACATTTTCACTTAATGAACAAATTCAGACTTGCAGTTGTCATATGCTCAGATTCTGTGCCTTTCTGACAGCTGAATTATGATTTTAATAATTTAAAAGTGCTACTGTGAGCCTGTTCATGTATAATAGGCACAGAGAAGTGTTTAAAATCAAAAGCAGCTTAGAGAAAAAGTGGTCACCGTATTACAGGAATGAGAATTGTCTACATCTGAATATTAAACTCTGTGAACTCTCCAGTGGGAATACTCTTTGCAAAGTAACTACAAACTTAGTATATTGTTCTGATCTGTGGAATTAAGAGTGTATATTGTTCTGATGTGTGGAATTAAGAGTTTGCATTCGATCATAACTTTGTGACTGACCGAAGCAGCAGCCTGTGATGCCTACTTTCTTTTACATAATGCTGTCAGGGTGAGGGCTTGGTCATTCTGCTTACAAAGGTTTTAGTTCAGAGCAACAGAAGCTCAAATCTATAATCTCAGTAGAAACATCTGTAAGACAAAAATGAAATATAACGGAAAAAAGTGCCCTCCAGGCTACATTCCCCTTGCTTTGATATTATTATCTTTGTACCTGTCCATGGGAATGTTTGAAATTCTACTGCAACTGCTACAGCATACTTGTATTATTTTTTAAACTCACAACTAAACACAGACAAGAAGCTCATATCCTGCTCAATTAAGTAATAAACAGATCATGTCCTGGAGATCACCGAGTATTTTCAGTATAGTGGCCCACAATATCCATATGAATTCAGCAAATCTATAGTTCCTGGCACGTCAAGTGAAGAAACAATGACCGACATCATGAAGAGAGACAACAGCATATACATCAGCAACTTTGTGTAAAATCTACGGCTCGAACAAATGTCTGAAAAAACCCATCAGCTGTAGTTGCCAGCTCCCTCGCACTCATGTTAACTTATCTCTCCTGCAAAAGGAGTGCGAAACAGGACCTGCTACTTGCACAGCCTTGCTCCTCCTGCACTCATTTACCATTGCACCAAGTATTTGTCAAGTGGGTGTAAGTGCTTTTTCTCCTTTATACAACTTCACATAAGCATAAATTGCAGAAGTTGTAAGGCAACGAACAATCAAGCCCTTAACAGTTCCAGCCCCTTTTCGAACATGCGCCCAGGAAAATGCTCAGAAGTAACTGAAGTCAAGCTCCTAGTACATGCTTGCCTGCTGCTCAGTAAAAGAAAAAGTAATACTCACCCCAGTGTTGTCATGGTTACAATAGTGTACCAAAAGGAAGCAGGAATACTGGTGAATTTGCTTGCCGAGGACCCTTTCTCTGCATAAAACATCACAGTTGCAAAGATGATGATTGCCATAGTGAGGGAAAAGAGAAGAAAGCCAAGCTCGGAGGCACAGCTCTTCAAAGTGTAGCCCAAGATTCTTAAGCCTTGGGAATGGCGAGAGAACTTGAAAATCCTGAAAACCCTAAAAACCCTTAGTGTCACAAAGGCTCCGCTGACATCCTCATTGTTGGTCATCACCAAGCCAATGTAGTACGGCATGATGGCCACCACGTCAATGATGCTCATCACACTTCTAATGAATCTGTAGCGACTTGGGGCCGCAAAGAGTCTCAACAGATACTCAACCGTGAAAATCATCACGCAAGCCGTGTCCAAGCAAAAGAAAGCCACAGCATATCTTTCCCCACATGGAAGCTCCTTGTTCCCAGGCACCGTGCCACAAGGGACAGTTTCCACGACATTAGTGATCACAGAGACAGCAATAAAGAAACCGGTGACATAGTAAAAGACTAAGGCTAAGGTGCTGGTGTGGGGGTTCTCGAAGGCTCGCCACATGGTCTGCCGGAAGCTCAGGGATGGCATGGACCCTTCTTGGTTGTTTTCTGAGTCATTGTCATCCATCAGCCGCTCCGCGTTTTCCCGCTTTCTGTCTTTGTACTCTTCATAGCAGCAGTCCCCAATGATTTCAGGGAGGATCCCGTAGAAGGCAAGCTCTTCGTCATAAGCAGAGATGCACTCGTACCTGGGATAGTGCAGCTTGCCAGTTCTATAAAAATTCAAGATGCACCTAAAGACCTCAGGGTCCCGGTCAAAGAAGTACTCCTTAGTGTCTTCGTTGAAGAAGAACTCCTTCTCAGTGCTGCCCAGGAGAGTGTCCGGGTATCTCTCCAGTGTAGTCCTCCAGGTCTGGAAACGCCTGCCACTCACATTGAGAATGATCAGCTCATCCTGCCTCTTGTTTTTCTCTGTTGGAGCCAGTGGCATGGGACAGTTGGCCACTGGCATCCATCCTATGGCGGCTGCTCTGGCAAAGGGCAACCATGCTGCTACTCCTGCTGCCATGATGACCCCAGGCCTTGTTACTGGAGAAGACAGTTAGGCTGCTCCTGAGACCTGTTGGAAGTCAGATCAGTTCCATCTAAAATACAGAACAAAATAAAAACACAACACACAGTCAAGTGAGGTGTCTTGCCCCGTTGTGTGAGAGAGTCAGGTATCAGTACATACACAAGAATTTAAAACAACTGGCTTGCCCTCATCTCCCATTTGAAGAATGATGTTAAACAAGGCACATGATAATCAGCTCAGCGGGGTTATGGCATTATTATAGATTGAAATTTTGAATAGCAAATGATTCCTCATTAAAAGCATTTTAAAAGTAGCATAAACACACTAATTTATATTTGCTTCCTTACAAACAAGACTAATCCATAATTCCCCAGGTGTAAGCCTCATGTGCTCATCAGTTTAACTACAGCTGTCAAGAAAGAGCTGGGAACTCCCGCGAAATCAGCTTGCAGTTCACCCAGTGAAATTGTATGCCATGAAAAGCCACGACTGGACCGAGCTGGGTTTCCAGTCTTAAAAAAGTTCAATATGTAATGAATCTTGCACTAAGAACATTTTCAATTGAGAGAAACAGAAAATCTTCCCTGGTTTTCATTAGTTTTCTTCCACCTTTAATTAAAGACTTGGCCTCAGCAGCAGGTTTTTGCGCGTCTCTTTCATTTAGAGATGGGTTTTACTCTTGTGAAATATTGCATCCCTCCACCGGACCAGAGGAAAATTCTGACTTCCAGGGAAACATTGCTCAGAATACATGAGCAACAGTAAGCCTGAATCCCAGGTGTGAAAGCTGATGGATTAAGCTACCAACTGAGTACCAAGAACATCAGAATGAGGGAAGCCTCCAAAGCTGGACAACTTTCTTCCAGCAGGAAACCTTATTTCCTAGCTAACAGAGGCAGAAGTCCTTCAGCCAAAGAACTGAAGGACTATTAGGTTGAAATGAAGTATGTTCACTGCACTCTTGATTTTTAGACAAAAAATATCCCAAGTTGTCCAGATCCTCAGCCACTGGAAGCCAACATTCTCTTGAAGTTAGAGTAGTTATTGTGGTTCTGATCTAGCCATGAATTTTCTTTTTCTTTTTGATCTTTGGTCAGAGTTCTTACAATATTTAACTTTTGTTTTAACTTGTATTTACTTTCACTTCCCTAAAGTTTTTCTAAGTCTACCATAAAGTTATCTGCAGAAAGGTGCCATTATCATATAAGATGCATTAGGGGCCCTATCAAAAGTCAATTTATCAATGGAAGTTCCATTGATTCCACTGACTCAGGCCCTCAAAGCTTAATTACATCCTCTACATGGTATCCTTCTAGGCAGTTTTACTCTGAAGTTTTTTAATTACATGAAAGCTGCCACTCCAGCCAGTAAGGCTGCAGCATTATTGATTTCAACAGGCCATCAAAATACTGAATAAAAAATGATGGAATCAATCTGTGGTGAAAATGACTAAACTTCTCACAGAAATGCTCTTCCTCTTCAGGGCACATTAACATTCATCACCTTAATGTGGAGCATCTTTCTATGCAATTTTACTATCTAAAGGACAATTGAAATCCCTCGTGCAAGCATCTTACTGCTGCTGGAAGAGGTTTTGTAATTACGAAACATATAATAATCCATAGCGATGCTCATCCCAAGGAGACACTTTGCTTATACACATGGCACTGGAGCAAACATCCCATAATATTTTCCTATAAAGAATTGTTCAATATTACTATGCACTATTTTTTCTCTCCCGCTAAAGAGGGAATTTATTGCGTTAATAGTCCCAGACTGACAGCCCTGGAGACCAGGCTCTTTCGTCTGTGCGGGGAAGAGGCAGAGCACAGCACTGCAAACTTTCTCCACACGACTTTGAAAATATGCCCCAGTATCCAGCTGAAAGGCAATCTCCCGGGGCTCGGTGGGCTCAGGCAGCAGAGCTGCCAGTTTCTTACACCAGCAGTGGTGGATCTTTCAACTTTTATGAAACACTGCGTTAAGAACAGGACTGCAAAACAGGAGGCAGCAAAATGAGAACCATTTCATTCATTAATCACCAAATATATACAGGCAAATAACCAAGAGACCAAGATAATGCACCCCATTCCTGTTTTCCCTGCTGGTAAACTGTCTTCTCTGCTTTTTAATTTCAATTAGCGGCACCACCACAGTCATTCTACCAGGACTGATTGGCGATGTACGGTGACCTGACCAGCTACAGTACACTGGATCCTCATCTCCCCTAATTTCTCAGGGGAACCTCGTTAGAAATCTCTTCTGTACTTTTATAACTTTGGTTGTAAATTCCAGGTTACCTACATTAGCTGCTGAGGCACTATAAATACTTCACATATAATTGTTCTAATAAAGCACTGGTAACTCATAAGTGACTTACACATTTTTAAATCAATTTTTAAAGATAAAATGGGTCCTTCCATGCTGGCAGTGTATGTGGGGAAGCTATAAATATCTCAGCTTTGAAATGGACAGGAGATGAAAACAAAAGAGAAAGAGAGGGGTATTCTTCTGTGAAAGTTTAGTTCCTATTTCTCTGTGACCAAGAGATGCAGCTGGTTAAGAAAATGTAGTGCACCCAGGTTAATTTATAAAGTTACATTAAGTCTGTCCCATTTGATCCTCAAAATACACAAAAAGGAGTCTTTTTCAGCTATAAATTGTCTGAAAGACTGAGAGGGAAAAGAGTAATGAAATCCCCTATCGCAGAGGTTTTGCTTGTTCTTGTCCATGAGTCCTTGGAACTCCACCCCTCCCCAAAGTAAGAGACAGAAAATTAAGAGAGATAGAACTGGATTTGTAATTCAGAGCTGCGCAAACTAAGCCGAGTAAAAAATATGAAGTAACTTGTTTATCTACAGAATGTAGAAAGAATCCTCCTTTTCTGCATGCCTGGGGTTAGGTAACTGCTAACTAGTCTTTTTAGGCCAGAAAGCAATTGGCCAGGCTCAAAATCTACTGTACAGTCGACAGTCTCTTCAGCTCACATAGCCAACAGACACACTTTAGTCCTAACAAGCATATGTTTAGCTATAGACGTATTCCTCATTTCAATTACTGCCATTTCTGCATGTAATTTCAAAGGAACTAGTTAACAAAAGATTAGTAACTTGCTGATGACATTTAGAAGACCTGGTACACGAAATAAAATAATTTGCCCCCTTCTGATTTAAAAAAGTCAGCATCTATAGAGAACAGAATCTGTTTTCTTTAGATAATTATGAGGACAGTGAAACGGTGCAAGCAAATTTGATAGAAAAGCCTGTGGCCCGAGTCCCCTGTCCCCCTCCCAGGGCTCCCGACCCCATCTGAGTCCCTCCCCGACCACCGCTGGCTCCCGCAGGTCCTCTGCGCTCCAGCCGCGTCGTGGGCACCACAGTTTCATCCCAGTTTCAAACAAAAACCTGAGAGGCACGGCTAGGTCAGTAAAGCTCTGGAGGAAAACTTTAGAGAACAGTTATTTCTATTCACCTAAAGGGTCAAGAAATGAACAATGGATTCTTACCACATTAGCTCCCGCTGGCAATGCCATACTTAATAAACGTCTCTTCGTAGTCTCACGAAAGCAGAAACAAAACAAAAATCTCATAGTGTTTCCCTTTCTAGAACCAGGCAGGGATGATTTAAAATGCAACTGATAAACATACTGTTAGTTTCTTGATGAGACACTGCTAATGAGAGTGAAGAGCCTTGAGATCATTCGTTCTCTCCTTTCCTGTCCTTGTTGGGTCAGGCTCAGACAGCAGAGAGCTATTTGCTTTAAAGCAAAATATGTCAGCCAAAGCTTCGATATCCTCTGTCAGTCACATACTCCTTTCCCTTCGCAATCACATCAGATAATAAAACTTTCTGCAAAACATTCACTCTCTCAGTCCGTTGGAGAGATTTAGGAGCAAAAGCAACAGGCTTAGGATAAATGCATGCAAACTTCTCCCCTCCATCCCAGTCAGCCCAGAGAGCCCCATCTTGCCGGCTCGCAGCGATGCCTTACCTGGCAAGGAAAGACACTCTCAGCGCCCAAAAGTAGGGCTACATCTGGGGAACTGGAAGGAAGGGGGAGCAGTCACTCCTCCGGATAAAAGGTGAACTGTGCTGCCTGCCTCTTGACTCCCTCTCTAAATGCAGTCAGAAGCAATCAGTAAATGTGATCATCATTGTGAAAGTATATATAGAGAGATGACTAAACAGCTTCTCCCTCATTACTGCCGAGACGGAGTCTCTCCCTGCCTCTCTCGCCTGAGCTTGCTTCGTTTGGCCCCCTCCCCTTCCAGCACCGCTCGGAGCTTTGCTCTCGCTGCCTGACGCAGCTGGGGACGGCACCCGGGTCCCGGAGAGTCCGCTCGCCTGGACGCAGCAGGGAGATGGACCCAGCCGGTCCCAGGGAGGCAGGCAGTGAAGCGAGACTGAAGAAAGGCGATGTGAGCTAGCAGAGGCACCGGCAAATGGAGTCGTTAAATACACCCCAGAGCCTACCCTGCATGCTAATGTGCCAGCAGTGGCGGGGGGGGGGGGGGGGGGGGGGGGATAAAGGGGGGAAAAGTATGGGATGAACTTCACCGGTCCCTCCCGCAGCTCCCCGTGTGTCCCTGACTCTCGGGCAGGCGGGGACCGTGCAGGAGAGGTCCCTTCTCCCGGACAAGAAAATGAGCTATTCCTCCTCCAGCATCGCAAACCTACAACCAACACCTTAGCCAGGGCAGGAGGCTACACCGAGGAAGAAAATTACAGAATTCAGGCTCAAACCGATCTTTGGCTCTCTCCTCCTCCCCTCTTCCTTCCCACCACCTGTCCCCTTTCCCCCTCGTCCTGCCGTTCTCGCTTGCCCTGCTCCACGGCAGCTCTTACCAGTCCAGTCTCGGCACCACCTCAGCATCCCCCTTCCATCCGCGGTCAGAAGTTGGACTCCGCACGCTCAGAGCCCCGGCATCCTTGCTCGTTTATCTGTTTGCCGCCGAATCTCCGTTAAGTAAATAACTATACGCCCAAATCCGAGCAAACCGGTCTTGCCCTGCTCTGCCGGGCAGCTGCCGGCAGCGACTGATGCGCCGCAGCGATAGTTAGCGACTTCCATAAAGTAAGACAAAATACCTACATGAAAGACGGGAGCTCGGCTGCCTCGCCATTGCCTCGCGTCCTTCCACGGCTCGGGACTACACTTTCATCTATCGCCGGGAGCCTGCGGGGCCGCCAGACGGGCCCGAGGGAGGGGACGAGAAGCGGGAGAGGCGAGGGGCGTGAGAGAGAGAGCGCGGAGCGGGGGCGAGGGCGAGCAGGGCGCGGGGGCGGCGGCGAGCCGGGGGGGGACGCGGCTCCTGCCCCTCGCCGCCCCCCGCCGGCTGCCTCCTCCCCGCCCGCAGGTGACCCCCCCCCCCCCGCCTCCCGCTCCCCGCGCCCGGTGTCCGTGTCCCCCCCGTGTCCCCGTCCGTCCCGTCCCCCCCCCCCCGGCCCATCCCGGCGCCCCCCTCCCCCCGCTCACCTCCGCAGGGCGCGCCGGCCCCGCCGCCTCGCCCCGCCCGCCCGGCGCTGCCGGCCGCGGCCGCCAGCCCAGCGCCTCCGCTGCCATGCGGCTGCCGGCGGAGCGGCGCGGAGCGGCGCGGAGCGGAGTGCGCGGGCGCGGAGCGGAGCGGAACGGCGGCGGCGATCAGCACCGCCGCGGCGGACAGCTCCGCGGGGAGGGGCGGCCGGGCGCGGGGGCGCAGCAGCAGCAGCGGGGCCGGGCCGGGCCGGGGGGGGCCGGGGGGCTCCCCCCGCAGACGGTCCGCCTCCCCTCCGCTGCCCTCCGCCCCGCTCCGCTCCGCTCCGCTCCGTCCCTCCCCGCCGTCCCCTCCCTCCCTCCCTCCCTCCCTCCGAGCCGCCGGCAGGTGTCACCCGGAGCGAGCTGCCGGCGTTCGGCAGCGGGAGGCGGCCGGCGGGGAGCGGGACCCCCCGCTCGGGGCGGCTGCGAGGCGATGCGGGGGCGACCCCCGCGGGTGCTGCTCCGGGGGTGTCGCGTCGAGCGAGAGGAATGAAAGGGGAGGGCTGGGGCGGGCGGGGGGGGGGGGGGGGGGCGCGGAGCTGGTGTGCCTCTGCTGGTTTGAGGTAGGGGCAACGGGGAGTCCGCAGAGCCATCGCCAGCCAGGGTCCGTTTTCCAGGTGGTTTTGCGTGCCTGCGGTATAAGACGACTTTCTGCTGAGAGCTCTGAGAGCAAGGCCTTATTTAAAAAAAAAAAAAAAAAAAAAATTAGAAAAACCCCTCCAAATCCTCAAACACTTCAAGACTCAGGTGGTCTGCTTTGGAAAAGGTAATCTGGAAACTCTGATACCAGAACCCTGATCGATCCAGTTCAGCGTCCCAACATTGTCCAACCCCTGATAATTCAATGCAATTATTAAAAAATAATCCTAATTTCTCAAGGTCAGGTCCTGGGTAACCCTCCCCCAGAACAATTTCCCCCAATAATGTTTGTAAGCTGCATAACCGTGTCTGCAGACTAGTTGTTGAGGTTACGCAAACGCGATGTATTATACTCTTTAGAACACGGATACCGATAGTTGCATGCTGGACACATGAACAGTGGTGTGCAAAGTGAATCCTAAAACTTCCGTGAGAAACTTTCAGTGGCCGCCTGAATTTAAGCAAACCAAAGCATCCAGAACCCATCCTGATTAGATGTCTTCAGAACTGCTTTCCTTTTTCTAAGACTTCCTCTGTCTCCTCTTGCTCTTTTCCTCTTGCAGATGCTCAGAAGAAAGCAAGACCAGAAATGTCATTTGGCTTTTACTGGTATAAGAGATTTTTCTGTGATTTACAATGTCACCACTTCATAAAACTTACGGACTCTTCTCTCACTCGGGCGTGCTCTGGCCTCACTCTTTGCTGGCTCTGGCCTGGCTGTGGTTCTGAATAGCTTTTCCCCCATGACTCGGCCCCCTTTTAACTTCCTATCTCTATTAAAAAGCTAATTTGGGAACTCTTTTTCAATGCTCCCAATTTTGTATTTTTAAATAGAGTATGAAAGTCAGAAGCAAGCTAGCTGCAGATAGTCTGATGTGAAAATATTCCTTCTTCTCTCTCTTTTTATTTATCTTTTTCCTTGTTTCTTTGGTCTCTCTTCTTCGCTCTTTAACTCGCTGTCTTTCCCTCTTTTGCTCTTTCTTTCTGCCTTTCCCTTTCTCTGTCTTTCTGGGAATATCTCCCTAGGTTCTACTGCACCAATTACAGGTTTTATTAAAACTTTTGGAATAACTTTTTGTCTTTCTAGTACTGAAAAGTAGAACCTGCCAGTGTTAAAACAAGCCACATAGGCAGAGAAACAATTGGAATAAAATATGTGTGGTTAAATATAAATATTAAATATAGTTAACTTGATTTTTTTTTTCTCTGCCATTTTCTTCTGTATTTATATCCTATGCCTCTACAGTGTACTTTATTTATTGTGTTTGTTCTTTACACTGGGCGCTATCCTGCATTAATTCTGCATCTAAATATCCCATTGACTTCGTGGACATGCTGCATAAGCATTCTGTAATGACAGTTGCAGTAATAAAGCTAGCTTGGTTGCTTGAAATTACAGCTTGCCATAACATTGTAGCTTTGTAGTCTGATTATGTCCTATAGATTGTGCCAACAGTTTCCTTGCTTTGGATCCAAGCTTGTGAAAATGCCTGCATAGATTAAAGAAAGATCATTAATATGATTATGCGAAAGAGTCAGTCTTTGTAACCTTAAAATTATATATGTGGTCTAGTGATTGAAACAGCCTGGAAAACACAGCTGCTGGAATATATCTCTGCTTCTTTCGAAAACTTGCAGACCTTGTCTAAGTCTCTTAAGCTCTGTGTTCCTAGTTTCCACCTAAAAAAAGAATATAATAATATTTACTGACAAAAAGTATATTATCAGAATGTATAAATATTTATAAATGGCTATATGGTTCCTGAAGGACTAAGTTGTACAAAAGTATAAGGAGTGAGAGCAATCTGGTTACGTGTTTGTTGATCTATCTACCCATCACTCCGGCATAGTAAAGCAAACTGATAGGGCATTTCTCCAAAACTTTATCCATCCATCTCTCCAACTATCCACCCTCCAGGATTTCTCTTGGGCTTCTTATCACGGTACACAAATGCACAGAACAGGTAGTCCTAAAAATGAATAAATGAAAGAAGGCACAAGGCACTTTCTATCTCGTCCTATAAATCCAATAAAAATTATCTACCACTTTCTTGAATTAAGACGCCTTCGTGCCACAGGCATGGCAAAATAAGGAGTTCAAGTATCTTGCTCACTCGTACGTCTATCTCATGTATATAGTTTATCACTGGAAACCACAGTGTCTACTTTAGGGGCAGAAATGGTCTTCACTAGGGGTAATCTAAATTTTCTTTTATCAGCACACTTCTGGTGAAACATTTATTTTGACACAGAAAAAACTGCCAAAAATTGGATTTGGATCAAAATTTTGCAGGCTTTCTTATAAGGAAAACTAGACTATTAAGTCAGGAAAGCGTCCATAATAAATGGTCTTTCATAACACAGTTCTGCTTTAGTGTTTTTGCAAAACCAGTATGTGAAACATTTTACGGAGATTTGTAGAAAAGGAAACCCCAAATTCTCTCAGCATCCCTCAGGAGATTTTAAGGGTATCTTGTTAATGGCTTAAAAAAATCCTGAAGGGAAAAGTGACTCGTTTTCAAGCACCTTTTGAAGAAAGTTCTGTACAGGGAGATGTTAAGGGTTGGGGAATTTATTTAGGATGACTGGAGGTTGTATTAGCTCCACTTTGGGGAACACTGCAGAATTTACAGGGGTACTGTTTGCATCCTTGTGCGGTTCTCAGACCCATCCGTCCGTCCGAGACGTCGGTCTGTGATGGGAAGTCCGTATCCCTGTCTGGTCTGCAATCTTCCACTGCCTGTTGGTACTTGGACACCACGGGGGTTGGTTCAAGGCCATCTCCGATTTACAGCGTGTTCAGTTCCACCCCCCCCCCTCTACATTTGGAGATTTTCCAACCCAAAATAAAGCCTCACAGGCAGCTGCATTCTGCCACGTCTTTCCAAAAGGGAAGAGGAAAGAGCCGTGGATGGTGTCCAGCAGCTCTGCTAGCTAGCCAGCAGCTGCAAAATTTTCTGCTCAGCTGCCTTTAATGAATCAAGAAAAGATCACACGTGATAGTAGAGGGAAAAGACCCTTGAAAGACAGTAGTGACACTGAATCAGGGCTTTGATTTATTGTCCACTGTCCCCTGTCTCTCCCCGGTGCATACCATGGCTCGCTCTTCCAGTATCTTTTCACAGGGTGAGTAAAATAACAACGCCGGTTTGCAATGCTACTCACTGCAACAGCTCATCAGGGATTGTGCTTAATTGGCCATATTCCACGTTATCAACATCCAAACGTTTAACTAATGAGAGTATCGTGTTAACAGTCCTGATTACAGATGAGACCGGGCATGTTGCACAAGGCAGGTAGGGAAGGGCAAAGTGGAAAACAAAGCTGGAGTGAGCTGAGGACGCAGGGCTGTTCGGGAGCAGGTAGAGAGATGCGTTAGCTGCAAGAAGGCAATGCTGCTAGATCAGTTAGCAGAGAAGTAAATTAGTGTGCCTGGGTATTCCATGTCTGCTTGTGAGACAGTACTGCCTGTGATTTGCCTTTATTTATGCCTTGAAGAGAACAGTGCCAGAGAAGTCTAGTTTCGCCATCCTGAATTTGAAGCATTTTTTTGCTAATACTGCTGTACCATCAGTATAACAGGCCTGATGTGCCTCTTGCTTGTCCTGCGTAAATGAGTGATAGATGCACCGAAGACAAGAGAGTTAGAACAGAGCAATGCCAATGAGAGGGAAATTAGGACAATTGGCTTAAAGCTAGAAGCTCTGTAAAAGCATATCAGTTCTTTGCTGCTTTGCTGTACTCTTTACTGCTAATGCTTTAGTGTCTTACAGTCCAGGCAGGACTTTACACATCGTTCTTTATCTGACTGCTCTGCAGCAACTTTCTTTTGCAATGATCTGCCTCCAGCCAGTTGGGAATTCTTGCAATTATGAGTCAACCAAGGCTAAAAAGCTCTGAACTGAGCAAAGCACAAGCCAACTGCGCTCCTTTGATCTCACAGACATTGGGTTAACCAGTCGCCATCAAAGGAATCATCATTATCTCCTGGAAGTTGAGAGACCAATTAAAAAAAAGCAAAAAAACCCCAACCCCCAAACCAACCTGAAATAAATGATTAATGTTAAATTATTGGGTTTGGAATGGTTACCAGAGCTACAGTGATGCTGAAGGTTTCGCTGATAGAGTCAACAATACAATAAATTGCAATTGCAGTTTTTCAGTGGCTCATAACCAGTAAATCAGATCTGTGGAACTATACATTTACTGCAAATTTAAGGAGTTGTTCTTTCAGTTTTAAGAGTGCATTTTAAATCAAGTCAACAGCCGTAAAGCAATATACAGCCTGCCTAGCTATTGTCTGGGGAATGAATCCTGTACTATCATGATTCCTTTTTATTATTATTAGATACAGGGGCAGGGAGGAGAAATTTGGGAGAGAGATTGTCCTTGTTCGGCTGACCAGTATATAGGGTATATGGTTGCATCAAAAGCAATGGGGTCTGCTCCACCCAAGGCCTGCACTTTGATTACTTGGTTTTGGGCAAACTGGAGTAGAAGCCAGCTGCTCCCAGGTGTTAGTGGTTTACACAGGTGTACCTCAAGAGCATGACAGGGCTGGCCGGTAAGAACCAGGAGCCTTGCTTTTTTTTTCTTTTTCTGTTTGGGTTTGGTTTTTTTGTTTGTTTTCTTTAAGCTCACCTGCCTGCTATAAGCTATTCACCACGTGAGTTCGTTATGTTACAGCATCAATCAGTGTGGCCTGGGCAGGGAAGGGAGATAATAAAAGGCTGAGGCTGCCAGCTTCTCCCTGCAAGCTCTGAGGTTGTTTCTCCGGGTGTCCCTATGTCCAAGGAAGGAGCTTTCCCACCCTTGTGGCAGAGGTCCCTCTGGACCCGGGCAGTGAGTTCTGGGCACCCATGGCCCAGACAGGCAGGACAAAGAACTAATTAGATTATGGTGCCCATGTGGCATATTAGATTTGCAGAGCTGTGGCTTGCTTCTGGCTCACGCCGTAAGGACCTGCTGTCCCTCGCCGACCTGTGCCCAGCACCACGCTCGTCCGTCACCCTGGTGGCTGCCGGTCATGGACCTGCACCTATAAGGTTAGTCCCCAATTTCAAATCTCTACAGAAATTTACATACTGCTGCTGCCATGCTTGGAGAGCTTTGGATGTCTTTGGAATAAGAGACAAAATAGATTAAACTACTTGTGGGTAAGAGAAAGTATAGAAGCGGTCAAGAGAAGGGGCCCCATGCAGCCCGTGGCTCCTGTGCTCTCCCAAGCGGCTGGCTTGGAGTTTTGTCTCCTGAAAGGCACCCGGGGCTGTGGTGGGATGCCCATTGCTGATGGGGCAGCTGCGCAAGGACATGGGAGAGAGGGAAGAGCCAGGGGCTCCTGGAAAGAGCTTGTAGTAAGGACTTTGCTGCCGCTTTTTCTTGGATCCACTTCTTGTATCTTCTTGCTGTGGGAGGCAATTGCTCTTTTTCTAGATGCAAACTCTGTCTCCCCAGTGAATTCCCTTTTCTGGAAGGAAGCCTATGTTTGTTTTCCATTTGGGGCTTGATGAAGCACATTTGGAAATACACAGCAGAGCCAGGATAGCAGCCACGGCTAACCTCTTGATTAGGGTGGGGGAAGGAGGTGCTTGCTCACCCCCACGGCTCTCGGGGCTCTGGAGAGGGTGGGTGAAAGGCTCCTCTCTGCTGGCGAAGCCGTGCTGGGCTCCTGCTGTGGGATTGCTTTGCTCCCCTTGGTGCACAGGGAGGTCCTGTCTGCTGGCGGCTTCTCCTCATGCAACTTGCTCGGGTGGCTTTGAGGCGCGTGAGTACGGGTCGGAGCAGGTGAACCCTCCCCGCGTGCACAGCCGGAGGGTGGCACAAGTGTGGTTTTGGAGAAGGGCTGCTGGTGTCTCCTGGAGAGCAGAGCTGAGCTGTCATTCCTCATTCTCCCCCCCTTCCTAAGTATGGCTCAAGACCTCTGACCCTGTGAATTTGATTTTTTTTTTTTGGGGGGGGGGGGGGGGGAGTGGAGGGGGTGTTGCCTTTCCTTCCAAAGCCTGGTGGCTTCATGCAGCCCTTTAGCCGTGACTTGTACAAGGGTGAATTTCCGTTTCTATGACGATGGCATTGCTGGAGAGGTGGCTCTTTCCTCCCTCATGGAACTTTTAATGAGACAGACAAAATGTTGAAAATAAAAATCAAAGGCCCTCTTCTTGTAAGCCTTTTTTTTCCTGCTGCTTAATTATCAGATTGAAGATAAAAATAGCTGAAAAAATCCCTGAAGAGGAGATGAAGGCTTTCTGCAGCAAGCCTTGTCCTCTTTGGAACTGGCCCCACTTTGCCCCTGTACGTGCCCGCCCTCCTCTCAAGCCAGGGCAGAGATCCAGAGGTCCTCCAGTAGACCTGGAGCCGTGCTACTGGTCTGCTTGTAGAGAAATGCAGTGTTAGAGGCCCTTACTAGAAATAACGTCCGACCTCCAGTGCTGCGGTAAGGCTTGTCCAGGTACAAGCTGGGTAAAATCCACCATTGCAGCCAGCGAGAACAGAGCTGCTGCGGGTTTTGAGCCACCTCAGTCTCTGTCCACCTGGAGTGGACGAGGACTGAGCCCAGCAGTGAAACTCTGAAGGCTTAATGTGTGTAAACGAGGTGAGGACTGTTATTTCTCTGTCACTTGTTGGGTAGTGGCCCTGGTCTGTGCTAGAAGGATATGAAGGGTCTGGAGGAGCCCCTCAGCAGCAGGTGCTGGGGCTGGCTTGTGCGCCCAGAGCTATATGGCAGGCTTGCTGTAGCGAAGGCGGTCTTAGCTGTGAGCATAGTGAGCTTGGACCTCCAGACAGGGACAGTTTTTTCAGACTGTTTCCTAATGGTTGGGAGGGGATGGTTCCCAACTCATTGCTGAGAGGAAAAAAAAGCAGAGATGGATTCTAGCCCCGAACTCATTTATCATACCAACCCTCTCTGTATATATGAGAATGCTAGTAGGCAGTAGATTTACTCTTTTATCTTGGAACAGATTAAAAGTAACTTTACCTGCAGACAAATTCTGTAACTAGAATTAAAGCTTAATCTGACTTTTTTTTTAATTATTGAATCCAGTAAGATCATTATTTCTGTCTTGCTATAGCAGGATGTAGTCATCTAGCTAAAGGGAAGGTTTTCTGTGTGTGTATGTGTGTCATTAAGGGCTAACCTGGAATTCAGATCTTAATCCTCAGTACAGACCTTTGATATAGAAAGAGGGCTTTTGTTAATGCATTAACTTAAAGTTGCTCACAGCAGAAGCAGTAGCTGAGAGCTTGAAAGTAAATTCAGTTAGTATTTTTGGATAGTCCAGTCTTAAGTGAAGTTCTTCACAAATGGAAAATCTCTCATCTAAGCTTCTCAAGAAGCTCAAAGGGGATATTTATGCAAACATCTCTCTGAGCAGGAGGTTCTCTTGCTCTTGGAGCACGCACACATGAGGGAGATCTTGCTTCTTAACAGGCTGGAAGATCAGCTCATTAAAGGGGTTTTTGGAATATTCAGGCATTTTGCCAGGACGCTGCTTCTACTTTGTAAGACCCTCAGCTTCTGAAAGAAAGCAGACCTTGCCTGTCTGTCGGTTTTCTGGTTTGTTACCAACGTCCCATCTGGCTATATACTTCATAGCCTACGAGAATGGCCCCTGAGTTGGGTGTTGGCGGTCGTCTCCAGCTGGAAAACAAAGCCTGAGCGGAGCGGTGCTTTTCCCCAGCACTAATCCTCACTTGACTTGTCAAAGTGATAAACTGCCTGAAGATTGTGCAGGTGTTGGAAACATGATCCCACTTGCTTTGCAGTGTAAAAAGATAACAACTGTTGGGCTTTTTATCTCTACTAGGAAAATGTGTAATATCACCAAATATGCAAACTTTTTATTGGTGTTGAACACAATTTTACTTCTATTACAGGCAGGGGTGAGGTTAATCAAGACACATCAGCACATCTTTTTAAATATGACAGGTTTTGCTCATAGCAAAATTCAGCGTCAAACTGATTAGTAATTCTGATTTTGTATTGGGTGACAAGCTGGCAAATAAAAAAAAGAATTTGGTTTTTCAAAATCACTGTGCACGTGTCTCTGACCAGGAAGCCTTCTAGAATGAAAATTCATATTGTTCACCCAGGAATGAGTTATGCTAACTCCCTTTTTTAAATTGGATAAGATAACATTCATCGTTGTAGCTGAATGCTTAGATAATGCATCTTCTAACACTGTGTAGTATTTCTCTGTGCAAGGAATAACATGCAAAAAGTAGCACACTCTAGAATGATGTAGCAGGGCATAATACAAGCCAGCTTGAATAGGAACATAGGAAATGTTTAAATGGCAAGCAATAAATCTATGTAATAGCATTCAAATAGAGTTCAATCCAAATGATTGCTTTGGTATTGATGAAACCTCACAATTTTATGCCACTTCTTATTTGGATAACTGAGTTTGCAGTCATTGCCCGGTTTCTCAGAACAGCCAGTTGAGAGAGAAGCAGCTCTTTATTTCTGCTGATGGCAGAAATGAAGGCATATAAAATTCCCCTTTTTCTCAGTATTCAAAATGTTGAAGAACCTTTTCCACATTTTGTTTATTTGTTGCAAAGTTCTACCGCCTGGAATACTACCTTCATCTGCATGATGAAGGTAGCTGAGGAACAGGGCTAAACTCTCCTGGGTTAGAAGTGACACAGATAACTAGGAATTTGGATCTCACGATTCCTTTATTGCTATTATAAACACCAGCAGAAAGAAAGGAAACAGAACTTTTCAGTATTTTGCAATCTAATATACTATAGAAGCCAAATAAAACTGTACCTTATTCCCCCGGCTGTGTTACTGACTGTGTTAGGAGTTGGAAGCATGCAGCACCGTGTGAAGGCACTCGGCGTGTTCAAGATCAGACCTTCAGATGTAAAGCTTAAAGAAAAGCAAGGCAAATATTCATGAAAGTGTCTGCGTTTTATGTGACCTCCTTTCCACCTCAGCTTTGATCCAGGCTGCTGATCCGAAGAATAGATTCTGATTTCCATTTGATAAGGCTTACATTTTTTGGCAAAGGGAGGCTCAAAAGTAATCCTTTTCTGAGCAGATAAATCATCTAAAGCGCTCAAACGTGCAGGCAAAGGAACTGGTAAATCTGCTAGCTGAACTCCCATGACTGCTTATTTTCAGGAGTCCCTATGGGAAGCTGATCTCATGGGAATGGCTGAGGGGGACTTGGTTGATGGTCATGGCGTGCAGATTAATCCCAGCTGTGCAGACACGATGCGCTGGTGCGCCGGGGTGTGCCCTGGGGCGAAGCAGAGCTATGGAGGGCTGATGTGTAAATCCAAGCTAACCCTGAGCACTCAGCCCTGCAAGGTGCTGACTCCTCAGAGAATTCTGGTGCCTGCTCAGGAATATTTAAGCACATGTTTAAAACGAAGATCCTAAAGGCCCAGCAAGTCAAGGGTCTGCTAATGTGCATAAAGGTAAACACACGCTAAGTGCTTTGCTGGTCTGTAGCCAGGGGGCTGACTCTGTAGGATCCCAACCCCCATTAAAATGCGGATTTTTAGACCCAGCAGATAGCAAAAGTTGTCACATGGCATTCAGAGCTGCTGCTGGATGTAGAGCTTTTCTGCTGTAGGGCTCTTCAGGCAACCGCTTGGAAACGGCTACAACCCTTCCTTCACAAAGGGACAGCAGGGAGGAGAAGAGAATGGTTATGATTATTTACTAATTAATCCGGTACAAATAGATATATGAATGGATGGTCATTTAAAATTCCTGCTGGTTCACAGAGCGAATGAGTCCAGTGCCTTGCATGCCATTTTCTTGGCTCCAGCCTAAGGGACCGTGCAGGATAACCAGTCCTGAGAAAATAAGCTCTGTTAGAAAAACAAATGTTTACAATTCTAAACAAAAATTAAAAATTCTAAACAAAAATTAAATAATGAACAAGCAGCACTTCAGGTTGTAATTAGGGCTGGAAAGATGTCAAAACAAAGCACACCAATGTGTGTATCGCTTATCAGAGCCCCTGACAGACTGCTGAAGGGACTGGGCCAGGTTTGGGGTCAGACTCTTACAGCATATCTCTTTGTGAGTATACGCACGTACAATGTCACAATAAATCTGGAAAGCCACTTGTGTGCAACTTGGAGAGCAGATAAATGATATAAACCAAGAAAGAACATTGCTGCTGATAATCGCTTCTGTTACCGTTGTCAACCAAAGCAGCAGCAATAATAACAGAAATATAGTGCTTTTCACCCACCGATGGCTCAGCACAGCGCGGAGATGATCCGTGCCCCCCAGTAAGGTAACCATGGCAGAGGTGTGTAGAGGCACCAAGCACCGTATTCCCCCAAAGTCTTGAAAACTAGAAACTAACTGAGAGCACGGCGAAGTTAGGTTGCCAGCTTTTGTTTAAATCTTGTTTCTTGCCCTTGTAAATATAAGAAAAAGCCTGAAAATGTGAACCGAATTGTTTGCTTGAGCCTGCGCATGCTCTGAAAGCAGAGCTGTGCCATGCCCTGTCTGTCCTACCTCTGCAAAAGGCTGTGGTGGAGATAATGTTAGTGGCACTCGGGACAGGACTGGTTCATGGTGCTCTGTACTAGTATGACGTTTGGTGCGCATACAAAATGGTTTTATAAAAATAGCATTTTACAGGGATGATTCATGTTACAGGATCAACTCTCTATTGGACCACCTTATGTTCTAACTTACTCCCCTGGAAATCCAGATAATAGCATTAGCAGCTACTGCAGAGGAATATCAAAGTAGTTGAGAATTTGGACCATGGACCGGTCAATATTACTAGCAGCCAGCACTGCTCAGTGCTGTAAAATGCGCTGTTTTCGCTACACTGCATTAAATTCCAGGAATTTTTGAACTGCTATAATAATAATAACAACAAGTATTATTAATAATAAATACTTATAGTTAGAACTTCCTGACTTTTAATGATAGCCTCTATTCATGAACAAAAGTAGGGGTGGATAATTCTCAGTTGACCTTCAGACAGAAAGATAAAGATGCACAGCTAAAAAAACCATTACAAACAGGACTCAGGATAATTTCACATAATCCTGACAATACAGTGCTAGCCTTCCGAGGCAGATGATGACATTCAGTGCATGAGCTGTTGCTAAGCTTTCGAAAAACATTTATTCTTTGGCCACAAGCTACTTCTGGTCTTTGTCGTTAGCAGAGACATTTATGTCAGACAATGTTGTTCCTTTTAAAATTTTCTGTGATAAAAGGCACTTGCTAGATGTCCAGCGTGAGCTTTAAATTAGCACTAAACTGGGCCTGTGCTGGAGGAGCTGCTGACTCCTCCATGTTACTGATTTCATTTTCAGCAGTGCCAGTCCTCCTGTAACGGATTATCTCTGCAGTTTGGGGCACAAAGACCAGAGTCAAATTAATTTCTGACAAGACACACTATTGGCTCAAACCATTTCCCTCCCACTTTCTTAGCATCAATGTCTGGTCTGCTTAAATGCCAGTAAACAAGTGTAAAGTCTAACAAGCCACAAATTGGCTATTGACATCTCTGCTGGCTGACTCCTCAGTCTAGAAATGTCACTTGCTGAAGGGTGTCAATAAAACACTGGGGCCCTGCAACAGACCTCAATCTAAAGTCATTTCTTGTCTACATGATTCTTTACTTATTTCTTCATTTTCAGAAACCCCTTTCTTTAACAGCATGCTGGACAGATACATTTTCAGCCTGCGTGTTTACTTTAATGGCACTGACTGCCATTCAGAAAAAAGAGCTTTAATTCCCTAGATTTTGCAGAATTAAAGTGTGCTTATGTTATTTTGCTCTACCTTGCAATTATTTTTCTCAATTTCCTTCAAGGACAGGCTAACAACAGTCACTCTACTGAGTTACAAAAATTACACAGATTATTCGTAAACCTGAAATGCAAGCAGTTGGCTGGATGCTATTTTCACTGAAGGATTAAATCTTTGAAGACTAAAAAAAAAAAAAAAAAATAAAAATTGAAGTAGTTCAGAAAAGCACTGAAAGATCAGTTTATCCTGGGCTGTGACACTAATATGTTCGTGTGAGAGCAGGATATGTTCCAGGAAGCTCAGCTCTTTCCTTCCCGATCAGGGCTGGAATTACCTGGGAACAATTTTTGCTTTTGTTCTCCCAGCTCTTCACTTTTTCTGCCTTCTCACTGGTGCGAACCAAGAAGTCTGATATCGCAGCTGACCACCAGGCTTGTATGATGGTTCGGGGTCTGAACCTTGAACGAGGTTTCAGATACGTTCACGTTGTAGATATTGGCTCAGAGTTGTCCTGCCAGCTTTAGCATCTAACTCCGGTATCGCCGTCAGATCCCATTTGCTCTTGGCTCTCGGTCTAGCCGGTGGCGAGAGGCTCTTTGTGATGGTGACTCACAGCAGCAGCCTGAGTCTTTGGTTTTATTCTTTGATTTATACTCTGGAGGTGCCTGTCTGTCCCTGTGGACTGCAGAGGAGGCTTATAAATTATGGGTGTAATAAGGATGAATTTTTGGAAACTTAGGGATGGCCACTGTGAAGTCCTGACGTGGCTCTAACAAGCCACCTCCCACCTCAGCCCGCGGCTGGCTGGGAGGGTCGGCATGGGGAAAGGATGGAGAGGGAGCTGTTCTCGCTTTTCCTTAATTTGTTCATTCTTAGTAGAGGTTAAAGTTTCTACTTCACAAAGAAAGGTGCCTGCAGCACACCCAGCCCTTGGTGGCAGCAGCTGCCGATGGGCTGGAAGAGCACCGGTGCTCAATGCGATGTGACGGGCAGGGAGAAGTGACCCCAGCCTAAATTGGGCTGTGCATGAGCTAAAATTTTAAAAAGACTTAAGTGCTCAGAATTTTAAGACAATGCGCAATAAGTTTCTCTTCTTTCTTCCTCCACCTCTCCTTTATGTTTATCAATAATAAATGTCTTAATGGAAAAGGTTTTTTAGGAGGTAACTTACACCTATGTGCGGACCTTATTATATGTATAAAAAAAGGTATTCTGCAGCAGATGCATGTCACAGCGTAAGGGGTTTTGTTAATGGTTCTTGGCATAGCAACGCCTTAGGGAAAGAAATGCTGCGTGATCAGGACCTTGTAATGCTTTCAGATTATATTAGAAAGAAAAGCCAATGCAGGTACACCCCGAAGATTTGCCGTTTATCAGTCTCTGTAGTTTTTGCTCCAGCTCTGTCCAGTGCAGTCCCATTTCTTTTTTTTTTTTCCCCCTAAGAAAGAGTCAGGTCAGAGGAAAAAATACCCAGCCCGGTAGAGGGGCAAAGTATTGGCAGTGCCTGACCACGTGTGTGCCCTCACCTCTGCAGCTACACAGAAACCGGTGCTGATTTATCTCATTCCTCCTCATTTCCTGCATCCAAGGAGAGCAGTGAAAATACGCCAAAGGCTGCGCTTCCTGTGAAGGACAGCGCGTGGTAATTACTTGTACAGAAGCTCAGTGTGTTCAATTTTGAGATAATTATAAATCTATTTAGGAAATCAAAGAAGCCACAATGTATTTTTAAAGTAGAGTATTTTCTACTCAACACAGATAAAAACAGATAAACATAGCAATAAAAGAAATATTAGCCTTCTCGTGTGGGCAGCCTTCAGCATCACGTAAAAGCAATGCATTTAACCTTTACATGATTTAAAGATAACATTCTCTTATTAGATGCTGATAATTAGTCATCAAATGCAGAACAGAGCATGTAGCAAAATGAACCCACAGTTATTTCACTCCAGTGGATTGATCTCTCCTTTCACGAGCTAATCACCCAAACATTTTTGTAACGTGGCCAACATATTAACGGTTCCTCAGCATTCTCTAACAGCATTGCATCATTGTAAAGACCTTTCTGTAGAGAAGCAAAAATTGGCATTTTGGATCTCTCCTTTCCTCTGCTGGACACTGTGCCCAGCCTCTGCATCTGAACCCCAATGTATCTGCTGCCATCACGGCTTACAAATGGAAAAATAATTGAGGAGAGAGCAAAACAGGGTAAACTCATCCCAGATGTAGTCAGTCTTCATTTGCAATGTAAATATTGGCTCTGTGATACATGTTTACAGCTGTGATAAGGGGAAGGGAAGCAGTTTGAAGACAGGGAGGTGCAAGTACCACTACAGCACTCCGCAAATGCCAGTTAGTCAGACTTTCCAGAAGAAAGAGCAAAGGAAAATAATGTAAGAACTGTTCCGCGGGTTTTGTGTTGGTTTGTTTTTTAATTACCGAAGAAAGGTGTTGAACTAAGTGCTGGGGATAGCCATACTCTTCCTGTCTGTATGAGGCAGTGACTGGCAGATAAACACTTTGGTCTCTGGCAGCCTGTTTCTGTTGCACAGACACAGAGTGTCTGGGAGTGTGTCCCCTGATGGGCTGCTTCCAGCAGCAAGTGCACAGGTGACCGAACAGCCGGCAGCTCCCTGTGAAGTAGGGTCATAAATTACCTTCTGACCTTATTATTGTGGTGTTATCGTAACCTCTGGGCAACTCCCCCCTTCACATCTGTTTCATCTGAAGTGTTTTCCAAATGAGAAATGCAAATTTACCAATTCTTAAAATGCCTTTGTAGTTCATATGTTAAAAAAAAAAAATTGTTTTATTTTCCGATAATCCAGTCCCTGTTGGATGGCAGGGAGCAGCAAAGACAGCAGAGGAATGAAGTGAAAGGCTGGAAAGGGACATGGTGCTCTCCCGTTGCTAGCTGGTGGCACGGAGCTCAGCACAGGCTGGTGGTTGCGTCTTCTGCTTTCAGCCCCGTTCTAGTGGATGCTGCCATAGCACACAGCTGTGAAAGCCCGAGCTTATCTCCTGGTGAGCTGCAGCCCTGGGAACTAGAGCAGGATGGCTGCATCTCACAGAATGTGGTGTGGAGAAAAAGCCTTCACTGCAGAGGCACATGCAAACTGACATCTCGCAGATCCTTCTCCATTGTTAGCCTTTGTGGTTTGACTTAAATTCATTTCAGTTTGATACAACACTAGTCTTCACAGTGTCCTGAAAAAGCAGAAAGTCTAATAGATAGCTCACTACCACCTGTTATAATGTAGTAATAACGGTGTGCTACAGCAGCTGAGCAGCATGGTATTGATCTGTGCAGCCTCTGAGAGGATGCTGAGCAGAAGTGCATTCCTGAAACTGCCTTTTTTAAAGCAAAACCAATTTAAATACAAAATCTTCCCACAGAGGAGGAAGGAGAGTCCCATGGGCTAGCAGCCAGGACTTGCTGGTGCTGGGGTGTCTTTTTAGGTAATTCTCCCTGACTGTCCTGCTTGTTGCCCTGTCTCCCACAGCACATAGATATGAGAGGGACTGAAAATACCCATCATTTGATGGGAAAAAGTAACACAGCTCTCAAACTGTCATGCAGGAGAAACAAACCACAGTACTGGAGCTCAGAGCATGGCTTTGCTGGAGGCAGATGGTCACAGGCACGGGAAAAGACGAAGCAGCCTTTGGAAGCCCTCCTGTGCTGGCTGCCCAGCCCGGGGTGTGCACCGCTGAGTGCTCCTCCGCCCCTGCCTGGACCCCTCTGGGCTCTCAACTCTCCCCAAACTGGTTTTGCCAGGTGATGCAGGGCATTACCAGAGCAATTGGGACTGCTCATCCTGTTGAGTAACCACAGAAACTGGTCCTCTCCGTTTACCAGCCTTGTTGGTCTGGATTTAGAAGATAAAAATGAATGGTGGGAGTGTGGTTCAGAAAGACAAAGGTGCTTCTTTGGTCCATGGCTTTGCAGCTCTTAAAAAACCAGTAAATCACAGCGACCATCCTTCGTTAGGCCTGATGCTGTCTGAGCAGCAGTGCTGAGCTGCAGTACCCGTGGCAGCTCGGAGCGGTCGGTGGTGCGGGCTTCAGAGCCAGCACAGCAGGTTGCTGCACAGACACGCAGATTTATGGGACCTTCCCTGGAACAGCCTTTCCTGCTGCTGCTTGCACTTGGAGGGTTGTTGGGTCTAAACACGGTGGCTGGTTTATTTGTTTAAATAGTGATTCTATATTAAGAAGAAAACCAAAGCCATGAAAGCCATGTGGTGCTGTGAGCTCCCACTCGAGGGGAGCCCTGAGGAGCTGTGCCTGTGCCACGTGCAGGTCTCGTGCCCAAACTGGAAGCATTTCATAACGCTTTCCTGGTAATCCAAAAGCAGTGAATATTCAACTTACTCCTCTGTAATGACGAGGCTTTGGGAAACACCAAGTCAAAAGTTCCCAAACTGGGGGTCATGATCTCCAGTGGGACTCCAGGTCTGCAAGTGGAAGTGGGATTGCTGAAGGGGAGGGTTAGGACTTGCTGTGACCTGGGGCGGAGAGCAAGAAATTCAGCAGGGAGCTGTGATGGGCTTAGGGCGTTTGCAAGGAACTTCAGCGTTTGAACTCTGCCATGAATACCTGTTTCTGACACACCAGCCATTCCCAGCACACCTGCGTGTCGTGGCTGAGATGCGTGATGCTCTTCAACTGGTGTGATTTAGGATTAAACCGTTTCTGAGCGGGTGGTGTTTCGGGTGTCCTTTGCGATCCTGGGGCAGGTTTCGCCCGACGAGGCCGGGGGGTCTGTAGTGCCCTCACCCCCCCGCCAGCCCCAGCACGGGCGAAACGGCGGTGGGAGCGGGCTGTGCCTGCCGGGCATCTGCAGGCAGGTGTCCTGTCCCCGGGGGAGCTGCTTGGGCTCTCCCTGCAGATGAATAGGGACCAGAACACAGCTCTGTTATTCCGGACTTGGCTCAGCGATGAGGGGAAGGGGAGCCGCGGGAGTCAATGCGGCGTGAGCAGAAGGAGCTGCACCCGAGCCAAGGGGTGACACGGCTCCCACTGTTCAAACCTCGGCTCCCCCAGGGACCCAGCCTGCCGTCACACTCGCCTCTGGCGGCTCCAATCATTCTCTGGGCTCACCATCAAATCTGGGGTATAACCAGGATTTAAAAGGCAATTTGCTCCTCATTCCAATGGAATTAAAGATACATTGTGAGTGTTCTGTGGTAATGCCACAGCTGTGCGCTGGGTTCGCTTGGAACATGACAGTGAATAAAATGAAATATGAGTTTTATTGATCTTGTCTGCACCGCATTGTTATTCACACAGAGTGAAATTCACCCTTAGGCACAGGACAAACATTAGACTTGGGAAAAAACATTTCGGCTGAATGTTTTATTTGTTGAAAAAAATGCGGGTTTGAATCAGCTGAAAGTACTTACGAATTCATGTTGCATTTGTCAAAGTGTTTCAGCATGTAAAAAAACCCAAAACATTTTTCAGAAAGTCAAAACATTTACTATTGATGTTTATTAAATGCAACATCTACATTTTCAAGGTCTGAAATAACATTTTCTTTTTTAAATATTAGTAAGATTTAATTTAATACTAGCCCCTGAAAAATGAACCAGTATTTTGCTTAGATTAAAAATCAACAGAATACAAAACTCGGGAACAAATTTTGAGGCATGTTCAGTTTGGAAAGAAAACATAATATTTTTCAGTTTGATTCAAAATATTTTCCCTGTTTTCTTGGTTTAGGCCATGAGAAATCAATTACCCTAGGTCTGCCGAGCTGGAACACGGTGTTTGTACCGCACGATTTCGGGCAGAAGCCTGGCTGATGCTCCAGTGCCCTGTTTCAGCAAGCGTTGACCTCGGTGTAACCTTTCTGTCTCTGGGCTTGGTTTTCACTTGGTTTTCTAAGCTTTTCCTATGTGTTATGAAACAAGAAATTAATCTCAGGGCATTGCGATGCTGTGGCACAAACTGGTACTTTGCCGAGTACAACGAGACTACACGGAAATACACCAACAGAATAAAAGAAACGGGTTGGAGGATTTTCATAAATTGGCAATAGCCTTACGTCGGTACATGTGAGAGCAGAGTCAGGTTTAAAAGAAGTCTGTAATAATTTAATGTACATGATTAAATAATATAGATCTCGATGCAGCTGGTGGTACTCCTGCCTGCAACAGTACCTTCTTGTACCTTTTATTTTTAATAGCTGACAACATTCCCCTCGGTTCATTAATCCTGCACTGAGGCGCCGTTCCGCAGCGGGCAGGCACGGATGCCGACGCCGCTGTCTCGCCAGCAGATCATCGCAAAGAGCCGAGGGGAAGGAAAACCTCTCCAGGTGCCGGTCCCCGGCACCGGCTCCCCAGGAGACCCCCAGGCAGGGGTGCTGGGGGAGCGGCAGAGGTGGCACCGGGGCTGCACGGGTGGGCACCGCGGCAGCGCCCTGCGCTGGGGTCCTGCTTGGCGGGTGAGGGGGCAGCCGCTGCGAAGGGGAGAGGGCGAGACCCCCGCAGAGCAGAGGGGCTCGGGAGAGGGGAGCAGGCAAGGAGGATAGCCGGGCAGCCTGCTGCTGCGTGTGGGCAGCGCTTTGTCACCAGGACTCCACGGGGTGACCCTGTGCTCGCAGCAGTGGGGGCCTCTGCTTTCGCCATCATCCCCCGAGAGGACCGATGACATCCCCTGCGGGGTGCCCAGCGCCGGGACGGACCGCGGAGGTGGTCTGATCTGAGCTGCCAACCCTCTGCTCCTGCAGCAGCTCCGTGGCCTGGTGACCCCAAAACTTCGTACCTTCGTCTGCCGGCTTTGGCGTGCCACAGAACGAGGTGTTTGCGCTGGCAGGATGCAATAGAAACACAGCCCTCAAAAAGGAAAAAAAAAAGAGAGAGATTATGTGATCCTAAAGGCAAGAAAGTGGAGGAGTGTGGAGATAAACCAAGACAGCTAGGGATTTATTCTATGAAATCTATCACATTTGTCTGGGATCTGCTGAATGGGAGTCTAATCAGCTGTTAGAGACTATTTTTCCAGCACCTCCTCTATCATCTACTTTGTTCATTTTTTCCCATCAACCATATATGGCCTCCATGTCAAAACATCATTTTACCATTATTGTCTATTTCCAGGATGTCTTTTATTATCCTGATCTCATTTTGGCACAGGGCTGGCTGTATTCCCTCAGATTTATGAAAGACTGCAGCAAGAGGGAACAGCCTTTCTCCTGCTCAGCCGGTCCCACTCGTGCAAACCAAGGCACTCCACCAAACGGACCGGGTAAATCCGTACTGGCCTGGCGTCCTCGGCACCTGGACTTGCTCCTGTGTGCTCACAACTGTGGTAGATGCTCTAAAAAACCAATAATAATAATAAAAAAAAATCTGAATCACACATAAAGAAGATATGATGAGATTCAATTTACTTGTAGAAGTAATTGCAGAAGCGCGTATTTTTCAGCAAAAGAAGATAAAATTTCTCAATGAAGTGCACTGCACAACTTCAAGATGTGTCTCTCCCCACACCAAACCGTCTATTTCTCGTTTATCTCAGTGAGGAGCCCGTAGCTTTTACTGCAGTGATGGAACACGAAGGCCCTGCTTGTCCGACTGGCGCCTGCTGCAGTGAGGACCGCTGCTGTGAGCTCCCTCTGCAGAGCCCGGCAGATGTGCTAACCCAGCCTTCCACACATTTAATACATCTTTTGCAGTTTAGGCCATTAAAATTTTAATAACAGCTACAGCCAAACACAAGGGGAGGGGAATGTTTGAAGGGTATCCTGACTTAGAAATCTTTTCTAAATATTAGCGAAAAGCCTGGTTAATATGCCTCTGCTTTGCTATACATATGATTATTTAGGTTTTAATCTATCAAAGGGATGCAACTCTTAGGTTCTGGCCAGCTAATTCTCTGCCCTGGAATTTACACATTATAATAAAAAACATTTAAGCCTTTGGGGAAATGAGTTTAGCTCTTTCAATTGCTGAATAATTAAGGGTGACCCTTGTCAAAGACATGGTGTGTGCTATATATCATTGGATTACCTGTCTGGTTGGCAGCATTTTGCAGGCATTTTAGAGCTCTTATTATATGTTGTTTTTCATTTAGATGCAATTTCTTTTGTAATGAGGCAGAACTTATTTTCCAGCCCCTACAGGTGGCTTTGTCAGCTCTCCAAATTGCGTGTGAAGAGGCAGGTTCCCAACTGATCTCTCAATTAGGGCTTTGTTGATATTGGGTAAATGAGGGTTCACCTGGTTTGGACACAGCCTGGTCTGATCATGGGCCAAGGCTTTCACGTGGAAGACCACACATTAAAAAGAAAAGAGTCCATCTCTCTGGTGTTGCTTTTCCCCCTTGATTTCACAGGCCGAGCACACGGGCTGCTGATTTGTGACTGAAGCTGTGAATGCATGGACATAAAAGCAAAGATTCAGGTGCAAATCTAGAGCAAATTATGTCACAAAGTTAGCATACCAGTAATCAGATCTTCTTATGCAGCTTATCAGAGAGGTGAGATTTCAGAATGCAGATCGAGGGTTCCAAAATGAGCGCATCAGTTTGTTCGGTACTGCTGAATACCCGATGTTTGCTATGGAAGCCCATGGGAGCTGCGTGTCTTACCCCGAGCGTACCTTTGTTTCACCTGCCGAAGTAACGATGCCATAAAATGTCGGCGGTGTCTGACTTCGGGCGTCATCGTTGGTGGATCTTTTGCTTTAGGTCACATCATCCACCCTGTGTTGCAGCAATTTATTACAATGTGCCTGAGCTTCGCAGCGCTCGCGGCCATGGGAAGGGATGCTTCCCTCTGTTCAGGTGTGCGCAAACAGCCCAATCCCTCGCCAGCTGCTTCCAGCTCGGTAGATCTTCTTTATTAGACAAGGCTTAGCTGACCCGCTCACAGCAGAATGCCGTGGTCTGGTTCCTAATATTTGCATTTGTACTTTCGGTTACAGAATACTTTTTGAGGAAGGAGCCTCCTCTGGGGAAAGGCAGAAGGCAGCATTGATCTTCCGAGGGGTGACTTAGAGACCTTGTACCTACTGGTGGCCAGAGAAACATCCCAGCAAAGGTGTATGTGACAGTGAGCTGTTTGGCATCAGTTTGGAGGGTCATGCAGAGCACACCAAGAAAGGTAGGAGCAGGATCTGTTGCCTTAGTTTTCACAAGAAGCGCTCTATTTCGTTGTGGGAAAACCACTTGCTGAAGCTGCGTGGTTATTTATAGCGCTGACCACAGCCTGCCCAGGCTGCAGTTCAGCTCTGCTCGCCCTCCCAGCCTGCGGGATGGGAAGGAGCTCCGGGTTACAACAGATCCGACTGCTGGGATGCGCTCAGCTGCTGTCCTGAGACCTGATGGCCAAGGGCTCCCGGTCCCCTGTTCTGCACTGGAAAAATGAAGTGCAGATTGTGGCTAGAGCTCCCACAGGGGCTGTCCAGGGGGGTTAGCTTCACTTTCAAGTAGAAGGGGAGAAACCCAGTATTTGCAGTACAGATGAGCCACCAGTTCACACAGAAGCATGATCTGTTTTAAGCAGGTAATTAACTCAGGCTTATTGACCACAGCCCAAACGCCTAATGGAAGAAGCCTGGAAACTGCTCAAAAAATTATTTCCTGCTAAATCAAAAGCTAGCTCTTGCCGAGATGAAAGAGAGGTTAATTTACAAAGATGGTCAGAAAGTTTAATAGCAATTTAATTTTTTTGAAATATGTATGTGTTACTATAGTCTGACATTATGGAGGAAATTGGAACAGTCCTGGAATAGACCTGCTGTCTAATTTTACTCCTATCATGTGTATGGTTGGGTTTTATGTGCAACAATTCATTTGATGGCAGGCTCCAAGTATTAGATTTACAGTAAAAATCAATGTGAGGTTATAGGCCCAGTCTGAATTTATGTCACTTTGACATGGCACACGTGAGACTGAATTCCTGCTTCCACAACCTGCTCGTTATCCGTGCAGGGGCCCGGCAGTGCCTCGGCTGCGGAGGGCCATGGAAGTGCCCTCGGCCGTGCCGAGCATGGGGTGACGGGATGAGATGGAGCTGCCCCAATCTTTGACCGTCCTCATCGTAAACATTTTTTCCGTGCATGAGAATTTCCCTGGCTGTTGCCAGCAGCCTCCTTTCCTCCCCCAGCCTTCTGGCGCGAAGATGACCTTTCCTGACTTCTTTAGCCACTCTCCAGATCCCTAAGCAACAATAACAGCTGCTCTGTAGATGGGTCACCTCTTCTAATCTGACGGAAAAGTTTGTCTGCCGATGCGAGCACATGCCCACAGAAATTAAATCTCTGCAATTAATCATGTGGAAAGCATGGGAACAGGCTGGGTGAGTTCCTTACTTTCTCTTAAAGACAAGATCTTCCTTTCTGTTGGTTGTCCACAGCTAGCAACAATTCCTTAATTTCTTACACCGTTCCTCTCTATTAAAAATCTTTAGTTTTAATTTCACTGCTTTAAATAAAGGCAGCAGTTATTACTGTTCTTGGGTTGTGCTACTAGTGCTTTGTAAAGCAGTTGTTTCAAAGGACAATTCCATGTGTGCCAGATGTGTGCGACTGCCATTGCTGCCAGCAACCACGCACAAATCCATGAATTTTTGGAGGTATGCTGTTTAATATCAAAATGTTTGAATTAGCTTGTTACATGATAACACCAATAGACTGGCATATCCATTAATAATATTATGAGCTTTCCTAGGGAGCTGTAACCTCTTTGGTATACATGAATTCAGTAATAACTGTAATTATTATGAAGTTAATATAAAACATGATGTCTCACTGCCAATTCAAGGGCAGTAAGTGTGAAAAACAGCTTTTCTCCTGATTGCACATTACTCGCTCTTCCCTCAGTTACGAAGCAGCTCTCAGGTTTAGAGGGACGATGCAGCAGGACGAGCAGCTCAGGCAGCGACGATTCGCCTTTCCCGGCACTGGGCAATGTGGGGGGGACCCTACCGCTCCCCCCAAGCCTTCCTGGCTGTATGCCGGGGGCTCCACGCAGCCCCCGAGAGCTGCTCTCCTGGCTGTTTCTTCAGTCCTGGTCCCAGCCCGGGTGCAGTTTGGGAACAGCACCCGCCTGGCACCTGCAGGCACGGAGCAGCATCCTGCCCGGCTCGGGAGGCCGGCAATAAAAGCAGTCCCGTCGCCGGAGCAAGCGTGTTCGCATTGGCCATTGATGGCTCTCTTGGCAGCCGCCAGAACTGTGTCCATCTTCCTTGCGTGTCTCCAGCTCTGTTCTTTAAATACTAACCCGCTGGAGGAGGGGTCCAGCCCGGCTCTCCCACTGCCGCTTGGCGCAGGCTGTGCCGGCGAGCACTCGCTGCAGCTCTGCCCTCCCTCTATTGCCCCTTTAAAGTATTTCCACGGGGTCCATTTACTTTTTGATGCAGCAGATGAAAAACAATTCTGTCAAGATTTTCTTGTGATTCTCTGCCAATGACATCATTGCAGTGATGGGGGATCAGAGCCCGGCAGAACCCAGGAATCCTTCCGTGGGATCTGTCTGCCTTTCGGGTGATGCACACGGGCCCTTTCATGCACGTCTTCAGATGTGTCACCGCAACAGGCTGCTTGGATCTTTCCCGGCATAATGAGCTGAAGTAAACTTGATAATGAAAAGAGCCTTGATGTTCACCTGCTCCCGCTCTTGCTGGGGGAAAAAATAGAGACTTTCTTATTCAAATGACTTGCTGGTTCCATTCAATCCGCCCAAATGCTGACGGATGCACAGCTTCACAGCAGGCTACAGTGAGCACCGCTGCACCTCTGGGCTTCGTGCTCCATCTCTGCAGGTCATGCAGTCAACACTCTGCTCCTGTTTTAGATCGAAATGCTGAGCACAAACGTTTGATTCATCAAGTCTTTTTAATGCAAAGCTAAAAATAGCAGTTTCAAATCCTCAATCATATATAATTAGTCCTGCATTTATTTTTCAACAGATGTTCTTTCCCTGTTGCTTTTGAATAGGAGAGCGTTGAATAGTGTCTCTGTCTGCACGAGCAGCCGGGGAGGGAGGGAACCTGCAGGATTTCAGCTTTCCCGTGGGAATGCTTTATGAAGGCACCGCAGTGATTCCCCACAGCACCTTTGCTCCAGCCTCCACAGACACCTTTTCCTTCCCATGGACAAGGGCTGAATTCCCCAGAGTTTTCACTTGGAAGTTTTAGAGGCATAAGAGGTTAGTATGAGGAAATCTATTTCTCCTGCCTGGAGGCACTAAGGGAATTAAGATTGCCACAAGATGATGGATGAACAAAATTTTCCCTAGGAGATCAGATTAATAGGGATTATAGAAAAGTTGCAGTATATTTATCAAAAGAAAAAAAAAGATTAAATTCCTCCTCCCACCATCAGAACTGATTGTAAATTAGGTAAATCTATTTTCCTTTAAAAGAATAATAACCATATATCAGACTTCCAGAACCTATATCCCTGAGGGCTCCGAAAATGTATAGTATTAATCTTGGCTACAGGAACAGCACAGATCTTTTATGTTAATTATTGTGCATCTTATTTGCCCTTTATATCTGGACTGATCAGGCACAGAAGTCCGTTAGGTAAGACAAAAAGCTGAGAGGTGAACCAGGGAGTTCATGGTGATTCAGGTTTGGATCATCTGGAGGAAAACATCTGGAGGCACGGACAAGAGCCTGAGGAGCAGCAAGAATGGCTTAAGAAGTCCTAAACCCCCTTTACACTGGAAGTCAGTGTTTGCTGCTGCCTGGCAGGGAGGAAACAAGGAGCTGCGCAAAACTGTTGTCATTTTCTCTTCTTCACTTCTATTGTGGATTTTCCTGAATGAATTAGAGGCTGCCAGCAAACACTGTCACAGCAGAATGGCAGAACAAAAACACTTCTGAACCTGGACTTGTAATTTGCCTGCGAAAATAAAGATGCAGTTAGAGTGAGTTGTGACATTTCCTTTGCTTTCAAAGAGACTGCCAAGGTTTTCAGGCTTTTGTTTCATCTTTTCCTTTCCTAGGTGTTAAATTATTCCTAGTATTCATACTGTAAATTTGCATTAAGATGGCGACTGCAATGAATTCAAGTATCCGTGTGTGTTTAAAAACTTGCGAAGGCCTCAGCTCCCCTGGTCCGTGCTAACAACTGCTGCAGCTGGGGAAGAGAAGGAGCTGGAACGCGGGTTTTCCTCTGCTCCCGCCTGCCGGGCTGGCAGCTCCCCCGGCACTGCTCCAGCACCGCTCGCGGGCCGCCAGCCTCCCCTTCGCTTCAGCTCGCTCTGGTTATCTGTGTACCTATCTGTTGCATCTCTCGCTCCATGCAGACATCCGATTTGAAGCTGTGCTGACTTACGCCTGGGATCCGGGGAGGTTTGCAGTTCAGCGCAGATCTGTTTTTCCAGAGCTCTGAGGAAATAAGTCTCTTTCCAAAAACCCCGCAGTTTGTTCCTAATTCCAGTGCGATTATACTACAGTGAGGTGTGTTTATTACTTTTTATCTTTTCTGTGCAGCTCTTTTATAATTAAGAGTTGGATTTCAGTAAAAGCAGACAGACATTTTACGCAGAAGCCCTGCCACCAAGGTCTGAAATGTTTAAAGCTGATTGCTTAGTAATGGTTCTGGCAAAAATGATAGAGGGCTGAATGTACAAAACACCAGCGTGAGCCTGACTTGATTCCACTGCCCATGAATGTTTTAACCTCATTTATCCTCTAGGTACTTACAGAACCATTTTACATTTGTGCACTTAAAGGATTAAATAAAATAAATGGAGATGATTATTACTGCCCAGCAAAGCTAATGTTCAAAGACACAGTGTTTCGTTGCAACTGGAATTGTATTTGTGCTGTTTCCATACTCTGCAAGCTTTCTAAAAAGGGGATGATGAATCATAGAATCTCCAGCTCTTTACTACTAATGAGAAACCTCTTAGCAATACGCTCTTTATGGTCCCCTCTCAAGCAATAACTAGTACACTGATGCTCCTCTTCTTCAGTGTCAAAGTGAGATGCGAACCGCATGACACATACAAGCACTGATGCGCAGTCTGCAAATGGCTCCAGCATATTCAAATGTTTGATGTATGTAAGATGTAGGGAACCCGTCTGTCATTCTTATACATGTTGCTCACTTCGGCAATGGGTGGAAATACTGCAGTTTCGCATGAATAGTTACAAAGCAATGATTTCTGATAGCGAAACAACCAATTTTAGAGGCTAGGTCTCTAAAGTTTAAACTTGCCTCAATTTTGGAGGTTTGAAATCTGGAGGATGATGTTCACTCTCTACTCTCCTGGTTCCTCGATCCATGTCACTCAGCCTATTGCTCCATAAGGGAAGAATTCAATTAATTTCATTGCCGAACTTTGAACCTGGCAGGTAAAACCCTGTGGTTTTGCAGATCCCATGCTGACGAGCTGCTCCGCACGGAGAGGAGCATGGTGTCAGGCTGGCCGCTCCGTGCCACTTCACTCTTCGAAGCAATTGGCACTCGCTCAACCGCCTCTGGGTGCAGAGGCAGTGCCAGCACCCTTCCCTGCCGGCCCCGAAGGTGGCTGCGTGGGTGCCCGTGCCCGAGACGCGTGGGCTCAGCGGGACGCAGGCAGAGCACGCTGCCTGCGGGAGCCTCTGCAAGTGCTACTTGAAGCAGAAAAATGAAACCTGCTCGTGGCAGCCTGCGCTCCTTCAGTGCTTCTTGGGGGTAGGATGCCTCCTTTGTTATTGTGCCTGTGTGATTTAGAGCTTTCCTAAAAGGAATAGAGAGAGGAGAGACGTGCTTGTCAAACCCCTTCTAGTACTGCTTTTCCATCTGCTGTCTCGGATGCTTAAGATGTGCAGCGCGAGCCCTCTCTTGGGTGTAGCTAATGCATCTAGATCCCTTTGCTGTATTAATGGCATTATTTTCCGCCGGCTGTGAAGTACTTGGGGCTTATATTGTGACAAGATTCAAGCACTCAGTTGTCAGTCTGAGGTGCTGGATGTCTGTTTTCACAAGGCTGGTTTGCAACCGCATGGGAGGGGAAGAAGAAAGATAAACAGAAGAACTTTTTTCAAAGGCAAGAAAGCACATCACCTCCTGCCAGCACCTGCAGACCCTCTTCCCTGCAAAAAGCCTTTCTTGGGAGCACCGGGACTCCCCAGGACTTTCCTACGAGGGTGTCATTTCTCCCCAGCCGGCAGAAGTTGTGCTTGGACGTGCACCCCGTGAGTCGAGCCATGGGTATGTCTAGAAACCTCTAGCACCCCATCCTGACGGCACGCACCAGCGCAGCCCGCTCTGTCCGTGTAGCTCAGAGCTCCCCCGAGGAGGGCCCGGTCCTCCCGTCCCCTCCCCACAGGTCTGCACCTCCCCAGATCAGCACACGCAGAGAGGGAAATGTTCTCCTCTCAGCATCTCAGCACATGCCTTCCTTACCTCTCGGCATCTCAGGGCGAAAATTCAATCTGTAACTGCTCTGACTTACTAGAAAAAAATCACATTAGAATTATGAGGAATTTACAGAAGTGCTTTTTGCTTCGTGTTTTTTTTTTTTTAATATATATTTTAATACTCACCTGTTTTCCTTAGCTGCCTTTCTGAACATTGTGAAAGAAAAGATAGTTCTCCTCTGTGAAATAACACTGTACATTTAGCCACAGGCACTATCTCTATGGCAGCAGTAAACATAGATGAATGTATATTTTTGTCTGTTCTCTGGGGCATCCAGGTATCAGCCATTGCTGGAGGCAGGGTGGTAAACAAGTGGGAGAAAAGCAAGTCCTCACCCCCTTCCCGTTCCAGTCCATGTATTTCAATGAAGAGGACAACAAATGTTGTGTTTTCAAAACCAGAAAGTTGTTATTATTTTGGTCGCACTTATTAAGTGAATTGTTTGGAGCTGTGCTTTGTAAATAATGCAAAACAGTAACGGAAAGTGAGAAGCCGTGTGTGCTGTAGTGTACGCGATAGACAGTTGTCACAGTAACTGCTCAGTTATGCCTGTATTTGGTTATTCTGTTAGAGCTAAAGGCAAGAAAAAGGATTGTAAATTCAGCTGAAGTTTGGCAGCACAGTGTCTATTAAAGACACATCGTCTGGGCTCGTCAGCGCACCCGTGCCAGCGTGGCAGGAGGTGCTGGCACCGCACAGCCTGGCTTGCTGGGCCGCCGAGTTACGTACTGAAGGGAGGTCAACAGAGAAAATGTCCCTTTCCTACCTATTTTAAATTGCCGCCAATAAAATCCTGTAGTCATTAAATTAGTTCTAACAGCAGAAAAGTAATTTTAAGTGAAAATCCCAATCCTGCCAATCTTAATTTATGCGTATATCCCATGGTGCCATTGACACAACTAAAAACCCATACCTGGTGGAGGAATGTTTGGAGAAGCAATCCTGTTTAGTATTCAGACTTCTAACAATGAGAAAACACTTAAAGGTTTGTGTATTTATGACTTTCATACTCTTCCTATTCTGAAGTGATTCTTTGTCTTCTCCAAACAAGATTTCTCTGGCAAGTGGCAGCAAGATGCTGGAGTCTCAAATGCAATTACAGATCTTGAATCGGCATTTGTTTTGAACTGGGGATTCAAGTAACAAAGAATTTTTCTGCTTGGTCATCTCCAGGATAACAGAGCAGGGCTTTTCCATTTTTTTGGTGGGCTGCTCGCAAGAAGCCGTCTGGATTACGCTGCCCCGCTGCTCCCTGCGGCGCTGGAAGTAGGGCAGCAGCAGCCGGTGTGCCGACAGGAGCGTCCAGGGTGGCCGGGAAAAGCTCTTGCCTCTCGTCTGAAGGAGACACTGGTTTCTCGTGGGCTGAGGGCAGGGGATCAGGCTGGACACAGCCTCTCTGCAAGGCTGGGGACCGGCTCCACGGCAGCCGCGGGGCTGGGCTCAGCCTTGCTGCTAGTAAGGCTTCGCTGAGGATGTTCGGGACTGGGACCAGGGTGGGTTTTGTGTGCATTATAGGAAAGCACTTGGTCATGCAGAAGCGTGCACACAGGCTGGAGGAGAGAAGATTAATGTAATGCTTGCCCTGGGCCCAGCCAGAGCTTTCTGTTGATTCCAAAAGTCTCCCTGAGATTTGTATTAATATAATGATTGACAAGATCCTTGAACATAATTACACATACTAAAAACATTCCGAGTTCTGCCCAACAGCAGTTTAGGAGAGAAACTTGATTTATTAATTTAACTGTGATTTCTTGTCTGTTATTATAATGAGTCAGAAATACTGAAAACTGCTAATTAAAACTCATAACACTTCTGAGCGATGCAGAGGAGCAACAAACTTACATGTTGCAAAGCAAATACTGATAGAGCCTTCCAAAAAGAAAAACTGGAAAAAAGAATGCTGTTGCCCTGGGAAGTAAGACTCTCCTTGTGTTTTTCCTAGGAGAAAAATATGCAAAATTATAACATATATATTATTCTTGCTATATTGAAATCTCATCCTTGCAGCCAGAGCAAAACTGTAACAATGGGATGTTGGCTGCAATTTGCCTTTGTTTTCATTGGCAAAAAACAAGGCGAGAAGCTTGAGGAGGGTGTAAATGCAAAGATATCAAATGGCGGCAGTCTGCCTTGGCAGGAACAAGCGCACATGTGAGGGAGCAGCAGAGAATTAGGTCTTTTGTGAGTTTCTTTGCTGTCTCCCACTCAGCCTCGAAATGTTGCTTCTGCTACCATAGAAGCATGTAGCTGTGCTGTGACTTTACAACAAAACATTTCACTTAATCCCCAGGAATACCTCGAGAACTGGCAAACACAGAAATCTGCATGTGTCCCACCCCTGCGCAGGTAGCTGTTTGCATTCTTTGTACTAGGACTGGTGTTATTTAAAATACCAGAAGCGTGGCCCGAGTGAAGCTGTGCGTGAGCAGAGTGGCTCCTTTTTAATTAGCCAGAGCCTGCGTTAAATATTGTTAACCAATATTATCAAGGGCTAAGTGATTGTTCTGTAATTTGTTAAGGTTCTCCCACAGTTGACATTTCTCTGCTCTTTATTTTAAGCAAGTCTGATTGAAAGTTTATGATGACTTTGGGAGATGGGGAAGAGGTGAGTACTTCCCCGGGATGGGGATGGGGATGGGCTGCGTACCCCAGCTGCAGCCAGAGCACTGGGTACCCGTCCGTCCCACGCAGCCTTTCTGGGGGGTGGGAGGCTCTCTCCCGGGACGGGCAGGGGCTCACTTGCGGCCGGTTTGGTGATCACCCCCTCCCAGCTGCTCCTTACCCAGGCACTTACAAAAACAACCTGGGCCCCGCACTGCAGGCTTTGCCTGCAATTGTAGGAGGGCGGCCTGAGGAGTGCAGGTGGGCTCCTCTCTCAAGGGTTGTTTAAGGTACTTTCAAACTTTTCCCTTAACAAGAAGAGGCTTCTTGAATTTTTATTTCCATCCTCAAAAGAGGAGTAACGCATTCTTTAAGCATTCCTTTGCTTGATAGTAAAAGTTTGTAGGAAGGTATTAGTTTTAACTCTAAGTAGGCTTGAAGAAAAAGTGAGCTTGTCTGCTGGGGGAGCAGGGGCATGGTCTTTGCCAGCGATGCTGGGAGATCTGTGCCTCCCGAGGGGCTCGCTGCTGGCTGGGAGCTGCCCTGGGAGCCTGCGGAGAATTGACTGAAAGTTATGGCCAGGGTGCCCGCAAATAGGGCTTGCGTTCCCTTCCAAATGAGGGTGTATTAAGGCAAAGAGCTGTTGTGCCTTTGGGAGACTCTAGAAATAGGAGAAAAATCTCTGCCTTTTTGCTGGGAGAGAAGGAGGTGGTTAAAGTGCAAGAGGAGGTGATATATGGGTCTGGTTGGGTATCAGCCTCCCAAGAGACTATCAAGCTTAATTCATTCAGCTATAGTGTACCTATAAAGCTTAATGTTTCTATCCATAATGTGCTTGTTCAGGCTAAGCATATTGATCTCTTATGGAAAGGGAGTAGAAAGGGACAGTCTGCCACGCGTATGAGAGCGGGCATGGCTGGGTACCAGCCTGCTGGGCGGTGGGGAAGGGGCTCCTTTCGTCCTCCCTTTCCGGAGCCTCTCCAGCTCTGCTGCAGGGAGCAGGAGGTCATAAACACAGTCCTTGGCAGTACAGTTATATAGTGTCCTCCCCAGAGAGTTACCTTAATGGCCAGAACTGTTGCTTTTCTGGAGATCATGCCAGGGCTGTCAGGGAAGGCAAAGTAAAAGAAAAGGCAGCGACCACGGGAGGGCTGCCTGCTTTCTGCCTGGGGCAGCATCTCTGCAACCGCCTGGGAAGTCAGAGGTAAAGCTGAGAGATGGTGTATTCGATGGCTAATGAGCTGCGGGTTCAGCCAGGCTGCAGCAGGGACGTTGCTTTGCTGTGGTGAGGACTCTGCTGTGGACTGGCCAGGATGCACATCCCACCAGCGTGTCCCTGATTAGGTGTCCTTGAATGGCTGGGGATCATGGGGCAGCTGGAGCAACGGTCCTAAAAGTGTCTGCTAGCTTTATGTTTTACATCCATAATGGCTCACTTCTGGAAGCGTTTTCCTTCCTGTTTGATTGCATCTCCTAGAGTACAGGAGGCTTAAACGGTTCGTAGCTTTTTGAGTAAACACCGGGTAGATGTGGCAGAAGGACGCTGAAAGCTTCTCTTTCCTCTGACAGGACATGAACGTGCCCCGCGCCACCCCCCCCCCCCCCCCCCCCGTGCCTCCTCCCAAACTGTTATCTCAGGGGGGTTAAACTTCAGTGTAGTGTAAAGAAAAAATAAAAAGCAATAGCTTGACTCTATACTCAACTGGAGTGGCTCATGTCACGTTGGTGAAATGAGGACCTACTGCCTAGTTTTGTCCCCAGGCTAGGAAGGAAAAAACCCCAAATCTTTGCAAGGAGAAGTACTGGCCTCATGAAGAATTTGTCATTCCTCATCAAATATGCGTTACTTTAAGCAACTAATGTCAGATCAAGATCAAGCAACGCTCTGGTCTAAACTTTATGCCTTTCCCTGTAATAATTACTGCTCAACTCTGTGCATTATAGAGGCCTTTGACTTTACTTTGAAATAGGCATTACTGACTGCTGCCAAAGACAGTGACTAAAATGAAAAATCTTTGATCTAACTCAATATCACAACTTCTTTTTTTTATATATTAACATAATCTCTGTACTGAAGTTAATCTGTGGTGTGGCTGCAGTGTGTTGAAGATTATATGTATTAGCATTCAAGATGGTGACTTTTTTTTTTTTAAGCAGTAGCAATTCTTACTTTTTAAGCAGCTCCTATTTTAGGAGTATATCTATTTTGCCCTACAAAATATCCTCAGGAAAAGTTTAGGAGATATTTGCAGAGAAACTGTATTTACTTCTTTGGATAAAACCAGTTGCAGGTATGACCGTGCCAGCTGCTGACAGCTGGCAGGTCTGAGCATACCCCAGGTTCTACACTAGGCCAATTCACTGGAGAGCAGACGTATAAGGCCAGGACAAGGACAGGATTTCTGACCATTTTGTCCTTTATTCTGGCCCTGGACACCGACTTCGACCCCCCAGCAAGACTTCAAATCTCCCAGCTCCTGAACGAGGTGCAGCAGGTTCTCCGCTCAGGGATGGCTTCAGCTGGTTCAGGGAACAGAGACGGCTCCTCGGGTCGGTCGTGGAAGGACGTGTGCGTTGGGGAGGCCGAAAGGTAATTAATGGAGCACAAACCCCCTCGCGTAATGCTGTCATCTGCACGGGCTGAGGACCCTGGGGGTGAACTGGCACAGAAGTGCCCAGGGAGCATTTGCACTAGGTGCCAGCCTTAAAGCATGTTCACTCCCGCAGGAGAAAATTCTTTACGACTTTTGAGAGGCTGCAAAGTATCTTGAAAGTGCGTTATTTAGTGAGGATGATAAATGTGTACTGGCCTGATCAGCGGCCGTGTCCTGACTGCGTTGCATTGCTGGGACACGATAAACCAGCTGGAGTGTGTTACTGAGCTCCCCTGTAGGGTAATGCTCGACGTCTCTGCTGGTGCTGGAAAGGGTCTTTTTGTCTCCCTGTGCCTGTTAGGTTTATTCATGGAGTGGTGTGTGCGTCTCACCTGCTGTAGGGTAGTGACCAAAACTGACCTAAAGAATGCTTGGGGCTTTTCAGTCCCTTGGCCTGGCACTGAAAGCTATTTCACGGCCTCATTTTTTCAGTGGTGCTCATCACAAATTTATCTCAGTCACTGATGCTGTGCGTATCTCGACGAGGGTTTGCTTCGAGCCTGTGTGACACTGGTGGGCTCTGAGTCTGGATGTGGGCGGATGGATGTTGTCACCACATGCATCTCCTTCGAAATGGGTCTCAGCTAGAAAAGCATCCATGTTGTTGATTTATTTTGTGAAGACAAAAACTCTCACGGGGCACCCATCCTGCGCTCTACTACTTTTCCTCTACAATATCACTTGAGCCAGAAGTATTCAGCTAGTTACAGAGGCCTGGAGATCTTGTTTTGCAATGAGAAATTGCATTAACGGGAGCAAAAATATCTACTTTACATAAAACATCAGAACGTGTTTCATTTTTTGGCTTTTTGTTTGCCTCTCTAGCTAACAAAATAAGTAAAACCTGTATTCAAAAGGACAATATTTTCCAACAGATTAATTGAAAGAGACTGTAACTGACAACGGATGCTATTAGCAGGAATATATATCCCTTATTTAAAGTATTTCCATCCTAAAAATAAAATGTCCGTTCTATAAGTCTATTAATATACAGTTCATTAAACTAGAAACAACTATATAATTAGGAAACAACAACAATTCATTAGTCTTAATGGGATTTAATAAAGTTCCTAAGCAAGGATTCTTCAGAGAATTAATTACAATATACTAATCAGGAAAAAAAATCCAGTTCATCACTCAGATATATTTCTCCAATTCACAAGCTGTGAAGCATCAACAATTCTCAGAACATCCCCCCGGCAGCGTGGGATTTTTCCCCAGCCTGTGACAATGCGGGCTGCCAGGGCCGGACAGTTTAGAAGTGAATTTCTCTTTGTTTTCTAAACACTGAATTTCCAAGCGAAAGCAATGTTATTAATCATTTTGCAGCCACAAATGTTCTGCAGGGAGGAGCTGGATTAAGGAGAGCCTTGGCAGCCTGAGCCGACTGCTATCGCTGATCCGTAGGTATCGGGGAAAGCAAATCCCATCACTTTTGTTGGTGCCCCAAGCGCCTCCACGGCTGTGCCGGGGCGGTTGCTCTCATCCCCATGGAGGTCTGGTTCTTCTTAATCCAGCAAAAGTGTAGATGAGGATGTCTGAATTTTATAGTCCTTAACAAGATCAATTGTTTCTCATCAGGGCTTTTCATCCATGCCTGGTTTTTTTCATTTAGATGGTTGGCCATTTTCTTATTAATTAAACAGCAGCTTTCTGCAGGCACTGATTGAATTATCGAGTAACACCTGCCACAATACAGGGAGTAAAAGGGAAAAGATGTATTATTTTTAATTCAAATGGCTTAAATTCAGACATATTTGATCAAATTGAACTGACAATTAAATTATAAATGAATAAAGTGAAAGGGTCAGTAATATAACAAATGACACTGTCATTGTCAGTGTCATATTTAAGTGAACCAGTTTTTAAAAAATGAAATAAGAATTGCAAGTGTTACCTATTGCTAGCTATTAAAAGTCAGGAGCAAGGATTTTTAGAAGATAGCAAAAGACAACCGGTATAATTTCTGTACTGCACCTGCAAAATATGGAAAAAAGAGCATTAATTCTCGCCGTCGTAGCAGAGCAATTATTGCTGTGTTATAACCAGCAGGAATGATGGTGTAAATGGGGGGAGTGTGGGGTGACCAGGCATTTTTCTCTTCTCAGCATGGACTGGGGCTCCCACTGACAGGGGGAACGCAAATGAATCTGTTCTTCAGTTTGTAACGCGCTCTTTGGGCGTAATCCAGCACCTGCACAGTCCCACAAATGTCTCTGTCCATGGGGCCAGCCCTGATTTTCACTCCTGCAGAAACTACTGGGTGGCCGTTTGTGACGAGCAGCTCAAAACCAGAGACCTTTTTGGACCAAAATGAACTCTTCGTGTTCACGGTGGTGGGGCATTCCTAAGGAGTGCCCGCACTGCTGCAGGTCTCCCCGGGCTGGCACCGAGCCGCTCTGCCGCCGGAGCCTCCTCTGGGTGGTCTCGCTCCTCGGCACCCATCTCGGCGGTCACGCTGGGAGCGTGGTGCCCCTCCAGACTGGCACGGCAGTTACGAGGAGAGGAGCGAGCTGTGTGTGAGCACAGAGCGCTGGAAATCACTGGTGTGATCTCAGGGGGCTGGTTTATGCTGGGAGCGCTCAGTGACCTGCATACTGCAAATAAATCTGTGAATCAATAAATAAAGTGTGTAGAAGCCCCGGCTATCTGGTTCGCACCACCTAATTTAAGCCTAGTTTATGTTCGTTATAAACTAATCTTTGAAGTAGTCCCGATGCGGTTTCACAAGCGCTGTGATAGAGATCTGTCTTTTCCTCCGGTGTCTGATGTGCATCTGTAAGGGTTTTTGTAAGAACGTGTTGAAATCCATGTTGACATCCTTGACTAAAAGGACAACCCACCTTATCAGTCTGACTCCAACTCCCCGTCTCAGATGCTTTAAGAAATACAGAAGATACACATTTATCGCAGACTGGCATTAGGCAGCTTCCCCTCAGCTCGCTTTGCCTTTCCCCGCTCAGGGTAGCAGTGCTGCACCTCGGTAAGGTCTTTGAATTAATTTTGTACTATAGTTGTATAACAACTTTAGCATCTTTTGTGAAATCCTGGACTATTCACTCCCTCGGATAGCATATCCCTTTATCTCCTGTAGTGGGGCTTGCTTTTTTTCTGCTTGTTGCCTGGTTTATTTTTTTTTTACCTTCCTGATGCCATGTCACTGAGCTGAAAAGATTAATAAAGAATGATTAAGCACTGGAGAGAATATTTTACAGTGATAGACTTAAGGAGCTCAGTCTGTTTATCTTATCAAAAAGAAGCTTGTAACTTAATTTTAGTGGATAAGTACCTTCTCAGGGAGGAAGCTCTGGATACTGAAAGGGTTTTTCTTCAGAGAAAGGCACAAAAAGACCCAATAGCTTTAAGCTGAAGCCAGAAAAATCCAATTAACAAGGTAGAAATTTTGAACTTTGAGGATCATTAACTACTGGGAAAATTTGGCTAGCTATTACCTTCCGTGGATGTCTTCAGGCCCAGATCTAATGCTTTCCTGAATGATCTGGTCTGATGGCACTCATCAATACAGAGGTAAGAAGCTCTTGATTGCCTGCTACCTCCTGGGCATCCCATAAGGCAGCCCAAGCTAATTTTACCCTCCGGGTCCACAAATATCCCACGTTCTTCCTGAGATGCTTTACCTGGGCTGTGACGTGCAGGGGTTGATCTGGCAGCTGAAGCACTGGCTGATAGGCCATGCAGGTTTGTGGGGACCAGCAAGAAGCAGAAGTCTTGGGTCAAACCAGTCTTAATTTCTGGGGTTTTTCTCTGTGTCTGGGCCTGGCCAGTTCACCCCAGGTCAGGTTCGGCTTTGTGTGCTGGAGAGGTCTGGAAATACCGATGGCAGAAGAGAGAATGAGACAGCAAGCCCCAGCAACACGTTCCCATCGCCAGGCAGGGATGTTTGAGGATGCAGTTGCAAGCATCCCACGATAAGCTTTGCATTTTTAAAGGTTACTGACTCAGCCTTTGCAAGCTGGGAAAGCAGCTTAAAAGTACATAGAGAGACTAATTGGTCATTTGAACTTTGCCTGGAGGGCCCTTCCAGCAGGGACAGTACACTCCTGCTGACTCAGTGTGGCCAAAGTTAAAAGAAGACAGATTCCACTAAAGAAGAGTCAACAAGGAGGAAGGCCAGCTGCTTTGGGCAGGGATGTCCAGTCCATTTGGGCAAGGCAGTTCTGCCCCTTTGCCTTGCTTGTGCAGGAGAACACAAATGTGAAAAACTTCCCTTCTGCCCTAGCTTCTCTGCTTGCTCCTACCCAGGTTTTAGCCGCAGGAGATAAGCAAGGACATTTCGTTACTCTCTTTCCTCTCTGTACTTGCAGAGGTAGGATTACGGGGAAGGGTTGGGGTGGGAGGAGCAGATACGGACAGATGTGCAACAACAGCTTTTTCTAAGTGACCGACTGCAAATGGTTGTACGTAGGATCTTGTGCTCTCCCTCTCCTGTGGTCTCGTGCAAAGCCATTTAGTTATTAAGATACCTAACAGAAACCTGAAAATGCGCTGCATGGACACAGAAGTGGATTAAACTGTGTCTGCAATTACTTGCTGTCTGGAAAACCACAGGTAAAATGAAGGAAGCTCAGATGTACAAAGGCTAAATCAGGCCATTACTCTTCACCCAGAGAACCTGTTAAATATTATGGAGTTATTTACGAGTGATAGCGTATAATTTTTGCAACAACTAACCTACAGTAACAGGGTTTTGCAAAGTATTTATCAATTGGAGCCAGAGCAGGATGTTGCCATGGAGATGGGAAGTAGCTGGGTTATATTTTTTTCTTCTGCAAATGTATTGTTGCAAAACACAAACGGGGAAAGAAAAGGAGCCGTGTCGTCTCTGAAGAAGTAAAAACTTCAGTTTTAGGGTGTCACGCAGGCAAAAATAGCTCTCTTGGACCGTGGGGGTTCAGGTGTATCCCAGTAGGCGTGAACCCCAGAGCCGGGCTCTGCAGAGCAGGCTTGAACTGGGAAGGGGACCTGGGATGCTGCAGCTCCCAGTGAAGTTACTGAGTTAGAAATAAAATCAGTAGATTTTCCTGTGACTGAAGGTCTATGTAAATCCAAGGTCACCAGAACCGCTTCTGTGGCTGCTGCTTATCATTTAATGAAGATAAAAAAGAGCAATTAAGTTTAGTCTGGCAATTTGGCACATTAGCATTAATCTTCAATGAAATCAGGTGTTTGTGTTTTGTATAAGCTCAGCTAATGTATCATTTTATTACTAGCAAGCAGAAGCCATAATTACTCTTCTATGACAGAATTTGTGGATGATTTTATTGACAGCTCCCCATGTTATTCATGCATACAAGTCATTTACTTAAGGGAAACTTTAACATTGAGTATTCATTCAACTTCCCTAATTCACATCCCTTCCTACCCAGCAAATGGTAGGGCTTTGGGTGATCTCCATTGAAAATTTCGGTATCAATCCAGAAATCATATAACCTATTTAAAAAGTCCAGGGTCTCGTATGAACAACATAAAAAATAACTCATTCAAATATTTTTACCCCAGGACCACAGCAAGTTTGCAGGGCTGGGTCCTGCAGGGCTGGGTCCTGCAGCTCTTGGGCTCAGCTGCTTCTCATGTGGAAACGTGTCGAGGGGCATTTATCACCATGATTAAGAATTGCTCAGGCCAGGGCATCCCCTGGCAGCGCAGCTCTCCTTGCACGCTGTGTTCTCAGCCTGAGCTGCGGCGCAGCACGGCCCCTCCCGCAGCGCTGCTGGGCCACAGGATGCATCACCTGCAAACACGGCAGCAGAATGCACCTGGCTCTCAGGTTTCATCCCCAAATACCAGCACTTTGGCACTGGAACTTCTCACGATGGTTTTCAGGACTTAATATTCTAAGAAAAAATATATTTCAGCTTGTTTTTTAAATTTGGGTGTAGCTACAAAATACTACTATTTCCTAGAGGGCAAATATTAATTTTTTTAGTAACTTCCTAAATCTGAGAGATTTATCTAAAAGATTTTTGGGAAATTAAGCCAGAAACCTTCATTTCTGGAACTGCATTAGAATGAGCTGTAAACTCTTTTCTGAGCCTGGGGGAGGAGTGATCGGATGCATCATTACTGTCATTGGTTTATTTTTCCGTGTTTGTCTGTAAACTTGTAGGGTTTAGCTGGCAAGTGAGAGAGAAGAACACCAGCAGCCAGGCAATTCTAGAATATCTAATTGGAAAAAAGCTACTGAAAACTTCCAGCAGGGTTTCTGGCAGAGAAAAACGGGATGAAAGCTCCTGAGAGTGCAGTGCACTAGTGAGCAGGGGTTCAGGGTGGGCTTTGTGCCTTCGCTCCAGGAGCCAAACAGGGATTGATCTGGCTTGGCTTGGCTTTTCTAATAACATGTTTAGTCCGCACGTTTGTGGTCTAAAAACAAAGATTCATAGAACTTAAACCATGTAGACTGAAGGCCAGAAGGCAAAAGAGAGAAAGCAATGGGGTTTGGCCAAGACATTTGCCAAACGTGTTGGGTTTAGTGCTCCTGGGGCAATGCCTACATCACATCCAGCATCCAGTTATGCCAAATCTGGGAAAACCGTGGTGCCTTGCTCTCCTGGATGCATTGCGGCGATAGCAACGGCAGTTACATGTGCAAGGCTGGGCCTGCCCTTGGTTTTGACTTATTCTTCAGTTCAGCTCTTAAGTACTTGTATCATCATTCTAAAGTGAGCTGCACTTGCTGTTTATTTAGCAATGCAAAGAATATTTTATGGTTTTACCATACAAAAAGAATAAATTTGAAATACATTAGGAAGTGGCCCTGACTTACGGCTAGGTTATACTGATGGGTTGCACAGATTGCATCTGGCATTCATGACTACTTCCAGCACTTAATGACTTAGCTTTAATGTTTTTTATTTCTTTTTATTAAAAAATATCCCACAAGACCATAGGGTTTATTACAGGGCTGGGTTGGGGGTACACAAGGCATTTCTAAACTCATAGCAACACTGTACGTTAAATATTCATAACTGCAGCTACCATTTGCTTGTTGATAAGGACATTGATTTTCTCTGGAAGCACAAGAATCATTTGTGGCATTTATTGTCTGCTGGGATGTTTTTACATAAAAGTTTGGGAAAATATTAAGCATTGTGTACGCTTTTGGGTTTATACCCTTCTACAGCAGGGAAAATAAAGCCCAAAATATAATTTAGTTAAACAGTGTTTCTCAGGACTGAACTTGTTAATGCAAAAGAAATTACAAGTCAGGAGCAAACCACGCAAGCACGTAACAGCCAGCAAGGCTGCCTCCTTATGCAGCACCCTTGACTCTCAGATTTTTACTTTCGTTTTGCACATACCTATTTTATAGACAAGCCTGTAAGAAGATGAAACGCTCCCCTAGAGAGACTCCCTTGTGAGGCTGAGAGCCATCAGAGGAAGAGATTAGTCATGGTGCTAAATACACTTTTGGCAGACAATCTCCTACTGTAATGGCGAGTGTAACAGGAACCTGTATGAAATGGGCTGCAGTGGAGATACACTGGTCCTTGTGCTGAGCCACAACACCCAGCGTGAGCTGTGTCCACGGGTACCTTGCTCCAATACCTACTAGTTCAGTTTCAACATGGCCTTACGTGAACAACGGCTGTAGGTACCAAGGGGGAGGCGTTTCTGGAGGATGTGTTTTGGGTTGGGAGCCCCATCTCTGCCGAGGCAGCAGGGAGCAAGGGTTTGTTCCTGCACAGCGCCTGGCTGTGCTCTCCCTGGGTCCCCAGCCTCCTGCTTGCTTTCTTTTCAAAGAGCTGCACTGGTATTTAAACTGAATTAAATGGAACTTAAAATTCAAGGTGAAATAAGGGTAATTAGCTGGAGCCTGGAACAGATCAACAGCTTGAAACGGTGCCTGATCCATTGTCTCCCTAACGCCCCTCGCTCTGTGCCCTGCGGGGCTTACCAGCCTGGACTCAAGTCTTTCCTTTGGCTGCTGGAGCTTTTCATCGGAAAAGAACATGTTTCTCTTTCTTCAACCCACCTACGTTGACTGCGAATGCAGAAGCTGCTGAGCTGTCAATGGCGCAGTGCTGGGCAGGGTTGTGTGGGAGGGTATGTGCAGAGGGTTATTGTTTTAGCATTAATGGTGTTTCTTGCAAATTACAGGGTGCTGTATAGCGTTCTCCCTGCTGCGGTCTTTGTAGATGATCCTAACCCTTTGCTTATGCTGCGCTGCGAGGTCAGGCCTGATGGAAATGTTCTTCCCCAAGCTGGGGGAGCACAGCTGTACGGTTCTTTTCTCTCTCTGGTAGGGAAGTTGAGCTGATTTCTGGGAAGAAAAGCTGCTTTTTCTCTCAGTAGCAAAGTGCAACACTTTATTTCTAGAGATTTCAGTGTGTCCAAAACCAGAATGGACCGTTGCATCACCCAGTGAGCCTCAGGCCACGAGTTTTCATCCACTAACCACCCTGGTACCGTACCTCTGACTTGGCTATGGTAAGCGCCTGGGGACCCTGCGTGCCCGGAGCAGGGGAGAGGCTGATGTGCGACACAGCCACATACCTGCCAGCAACTGTGGCTCCTGTGAAAAGCCTGACTGAGGGTCTGTTTGGCTGTTTCTAATTTGCAGCTAAGGTCAAATGCGAGCAGTGCATGGGATCTGCTAAGCAATATGCCTGTTCCTCAGACACGAGCTCAGCCCAGGTGTTGCCCTTTACACCCGGCTTCCTTGTGAAAAGCAGCAAGGAGTTAGGAAATGTCCAGGGAATATCCACCGAATTATCCACCTCATTTGGCCCTGATTAGCTTATAAAATGTGTTTGGGTTGGCAGCCTGGGGCTGCCTACTGATGGGATGACTCACATAAGGTGTCCAACATTTCCTGCAGCTGCAAAAAGTCACCTTAACTCAACCTCTGGAAAGGTTACAGCAGTTACACTGAAACATCTGCTCTGGCTTTAGAGGTATTATACTGATAAACTCTGTAAGAGGGGTAAATACAAAAGCTAAAAATCCCTGTTTGAATGTGCCCATGCTCGAGTGTATTGTCTGTGCAGAGGGACAGCCTGTCCCTGAAAGAAGGGCACAAAGCTTTGTGATGTGGTCTAATGTTATTGAGAAGCACCTACTCTTGCTGTTGTTAGTCTGTTAGAGTGAGACCCAGAAAGGAAATGAGACCCACAGGGGAATGAAAGCGACCCACAGGGGGATGAAAGCAACCCACGAGCCACCTTGCTGTTCTTATGCTCAAGCCTGCTAGGTTGTCGGTTTTTTTAAAAGGACCTTGTTCTGCAGACGACTGATTACTGCATCAGCACCAAGTGGTTTTCACTAGGATGGGATAGCATAATAACAAGTGTTTGCTGCACATCACGGGGGAGCCCCACGGGAATTACTCCTTATAAATAATCTAGGCACTGTCAGCTTCTATCTTCTCCTTTCTGCTATGGAGAAGGGTAGGGAATGACAGAGGGAATGAGCAGTTAGCCCATCCGGTCTTAGATTTGGAGGTGGAGAAGCAGGAGGAGGCATAGGGAAAATGTTGGCATTTGTGCAGCACCTTAATGCACGCAAAAAGGCATCTGTTCACTTCAAGTACATTTGCTTGCTTTTTATATCAGACTCGAAAAAGCTTATACTGACATTATGAGATCTTTGGCCCTTTGAAACAGAAGCACTGACCCTGAAGCCGTCGCATATGCTGGAAGCCCTGGCTGGGAGCTCAGATTTCACTGTGGCTGGAGAGAAACTGTCTTGATCTTACATTTCCTGGACGTAACCCCTGTGGTTACTTTCCCTACTGAAAGCAATTCGTTACTGCAGAACCTCTCCACCGCTATTCCTCTGCCCCTGCCAGAGTCCTCCACTGCCTCTCCTCGTGCTCTCCTGCTCCTTGCCCGTGCCGTGCAGACAGTGACGATGGCCGAACCAAGCTGCCCCGTGAGATGTAGCCGTCTTGCCGCACAGTGGGGTGTGTTCGCAAGCCATATGGCTGCCCGATGGCCAGTGCGTCTGCTGAGGCTTCTCGAGCACGGGTTTGTGAGTGTGACACTTCCCTGGGCCTTGCACTCAGCTGGGGCTCCGTAAGTGTGAACAAACCAACCTCCCTTCCTGGGAGGAAGCGCGTCCTCCCTCACCTGCCACGCATAATCAAAGCTCTCTCCTACGGACTTGCAGAGACAGCATGGACACAGAAGCTGTAAGAAGCTCAGGTTGTCGTGGCGGAAGATGAAAGTACAATACCCAGAGTCTGAAATTTTTGGCTTCCAAAATGACATGTTGTGTCTAGGTGGAGGATGAGTCTGAGGTTAAGAAGTTGTTTATTCATTCTTTCTGTTTAAAGTCTCTTTGGTAACTCTTGCTTTTGAATTTGGGCTTCACAAGTTTCAAATGCTTATTCTGGGGAAAAAAGGACAAAAGGAGACAGGGAAGTTTTCAAGAGCAAATCTTGCCATCTTTCAAAAGGAAGTTTTTGCTGTGGTTGGAGTTGTCACCAGCTGCTTATACTCAGATCTCTGAAAACAGGGTGGGGAGAGAGAAGCGGGGTCCCTGAAATTACTGCAGCGGCTCTTCCTCAGGGTGCCTGCTGGTACCAGGAGCTTTAGAATTGGTATACGTACGTATATTTTTCCAGCTGAAAGAAGCCTTTCCAATGGGATGAAATAAACCTCCAAATGTATATTTCCTTGTTTCTGGGACCATCTCGGTGATGGTTATGAGGGTGCAGTTTCTTGCCTGGTGTTTCAAGTGTGCATCTTTCCATCGCTAAAGGAAGGCACAGGCTGCTGCAGAGGTGGCTTTGCTCTGCGCTGCAGCTACAATGTGCTGCACAAACCCAGCAAACAGCTTTCGGTGTGGGACTCCGCAGCATCTGGGCAGAGCAAGGGCTTGTGCGGTTTATTCACCCGCCCTGTAATCACTTTTTTTTCCCATTTGTTATGAACGTTGCCTATGTCCGAGAAGTTTGTGGGCCTATTTTGTTGGAAGGTGAATAAATGAAAAAACAATCACTAATTGCTTTATGCCAAGCAAGCTGTAAACAACCAAATGGCTTATTTCTGTTCTCTCCTTGAAATCTGCTCCCAACGCTCACGTGTGCAAAACTCGGGCAACAAGCTTGCTCTTTTCCTTCCATCACACTTACAAAGGCAATTCCTCCAGGATGACCCTCTTAACAAAACCTTTTCCTAGACCAAAAAGGGCCAAGTGAAATCTGCCTTAAGCATCTGTTCCTGCTCATATGAGCTGACCCGAACTCCCCTCTTTGTACACGGGTCCTTCCCAGGCAGGGAGTGCTTTCCCCATCACTGACATAGCGGTCGCTGATTTGCCGTACCCCTTTGGGCAGGAACGAGCCAGCAGCCGGTACGTGAGCAAAAGAGCGGCAGTGTTAAGGCTTACCCACTTCTGTACCTGAAAGCAATGGTTTTTCTTTATATCCTTGATAACCTCATATGAGCTTCCCATAATTCTCATAAGTGGGAAAATGAATACTGGTATTTTTGGTCTGCTTTGTTTCTCTCTTCTCCTTTAAATACTTGCTTAATAACCGGGGCTGCTCTGTCAATGCAGGGGATCTTTCACTACAGCTTGAGTCTATGGCCAAGTTCATTCTTACAGAAGCTCTGCAGATCTGTATAAAGATGAGGAAAACAATCTAATCTCGAAAAAAGTGTACATATTATATAAAATGAACAGATGGGTAGTGCAGAAAACTCCATTTAGATTCTACTTGGAAGGAGGTGGGTAATTCTCTGAACTTCTGAGAATCTCTTCTGGTTTTTAAATTAGCAGTATTATATACAGACAACCGGAGCACAGGGGACTCTCACTGTAATTGAGACGTTATGACTTGTTTACACAGGCAATGATTATAAGATTATGTACTTTTCTATGAAATTTCTTGTAAGGGAGTCCAGCTGTTGTGTGGCGATTGTGGTGCCTCCAGAAGGCTTTGCTTGGGGAGCGGGCAGAAGAGCTGCCTCCTTCCTGGGACACGTTTTCTCAATTAGTGTGATTGTTTCCACTGCTTCAAATCCTGTGCTGAAACAATGTTGTTGTTGTTTTAATTCAGGATTGAATTTTATTGTCTCAGCAGCTTGCGTGTTTCTCCCCTCTGTTGGCTATGAGTTTGCCAGAGCTTTGCATTAAAGATGCACTTGGCGAAGCGGTGCAGCTAACCCGCAAGGACGAGGCAGCAGCGATTCTTTGTTCGGGTGCGTCGTCTTCACATTATGCCCTTGGTTACGCCTGTGCAACTGCACTAAAGGGTAATGGGGTTGCACAGATGTAAGTGAGGCAATAATTTGGCCTGCACACTCACTTTATTACTGCTGGTGATGCATGAAATGCTGAGCCTCGGTCGTCAGCTGGGAGCCCTGCAGGGCTCAGCCCTCCCCTCCACAGCTTATTCCTCCAGGAACGGGAGAAGGGACGCGGGGGTGAGCTCCCAAACCCCCATGGGGAAAGTGTCCCTGGGGGAAGGCAGCACGGTCCCTCTCACCATCCCGGTGAGGTGAGCTGCGTGTCCCTGCTGCCAGGAGGGGCTGCTCCGACCACCACCCCATCCCACCCCATCCCATCCCATCCCATCCCATCCCTGGGCACGTCCTCAGCACACACAACACCTTCCCTGGGCGCCTGTTTGCAGAGGGATGGGTGGGAGACTTAGTATGAAAAAATAATGAAAACTTCCTGATCTAACCTAGCGCTTTTACTGCAGAGCGGCAAGCTTCATGTTGCCTTTCCTGGAACAAAGCTGGTCTCAGGAGGGGGAAAATGGAGCGGAGAGAGAGGCAAAGGAAAACAGTCTTAGCTAGATGGGCCTCAGATGATTTCACAGCCTGCTTAAAATGCTCGTGCTCTTCCCCGCCTGCTGCTGCGGCGTTAGGAGCCCCAGGCTGACCAGGAGGTACCAGGGGGGGGGCACAGCCCCTGGCAGGGCAGGATGGGGCTGGGACCCCGGAGGGTTTGCTTTAGTGGCTTCGGGGCTATCAGGAGCTCACTGTGATTATAACAGCACTGTTCGCAAAGCTGATGCTTGCAGGTGTCAGCATTTATCCTTCTGTATAAACATCCCTTGCAAGAAATTCATGTGTCGGATACAAAACCGGAGTCTGAGCTGAGACAAAGCCCAATTATCACTTAGGCTTACACGAGGCACGGGTATGCCAAGCCAGTACAGAAGCTGAGAGTTAGAGGAAGAAAGGCTCTTGTGTGTTTTAGTGGTTTTGAGGGTTTTGTGGGATTTTTTTTTTCCCCCTGCTGCAATGACAAATGAAGTAAGTGGTGTGGGCAGATCATTAGATCCTTCATGTGGGTATGTCTCATTTAGGTTTTAATGTATGGAAGTAGGTGCTCAGCTCTGGGTGTATGGACAAAAATACTTCACAGTCCTGGGCAGCAATAAAACACGTCTCTTGTGCTACTTTTCTTCCTGATGTTGCAGCTATTGTAGGTACGCAAGATCTTTTTATGTAAGCTCTTTCTTCTTGGTTATTTCAAGTTTCAGCAGTTAAGACACTTCTGCTAACTGTGAGGAATGTCATCTGTGCTTTTCTGCTGCTCTTTCTACCCTGAGACCTCTCAGCATCCCGCTTTCCTATTCATGAGACGCTGGATTTGCCTGATTCCTCCTCTTGGTACCACTGACTCTTCTGTGCCAGGAAGTGTTGGGATTATAGCATTTCATGGGAAAATGCTCCAGGGAAGGGAGAAAAACATCAAGAATAGAGCAGGTGCTTAATTTTGCTGCAGTTAAAGCAGCAAGTCGTTTTGCTTATTCAGGTCTTTCAGTTGCTCACATTTGTTTATCCTAATCCTTAATGGCTTTTTGTCATTTCTATAAAGCTGGCAGTCTTAATGCTGCTTCCATTTCCACCTCCAAAGGCATTTGGGAACGTAAGAGGCGGACAAATGCAGATGAGCCCTGTCAGGCTGAAAGCAGCCGGACCCAGAGGCTCAGCCGGGCTCTGGGTGGGACGTGTCCCGGCAGGCTGCTGCGAAACCTGGCCGTTACGGGGGTCTCTGTGCACCAAGGTTCGGTGGAGACGAAGACTGCGCTGCGAGCAGCAGCATTTGGATTTATGGTATTATTGCGAGGAGCTTGAACAGGGCAGTTTGTAGCTTGATGCCTTCTGTACATGGAGCTCCACCCTGGCTCGCTCTTGCCTCTTCCCCCCCTTTTTCAAGAAAACTGTGTCCCCCGACAGATCCACAGAACTGTGTTTTCTGAAGCGAGTGTTTGAAAGAAAGCGGTAGGGAGAATTGATACATCTTGCTCAAGTAAGCTGCTTTAAGATTTAGTTTAATTCATTTGTGCTGAAGATCTTCTTTGTTACTTGCATTTAACAATTTGTCACAACTAAGCTCATAGAAAGTGTACGCGATTTTCAAGGCAGTTTCAAAAGCAGGGGAGGTGTGGAATTAATTGGCCATGTTGAAGGAGAAACATTTGACACAAAATATACAATTGCGAAACTCAAATTTGCTTTGCACAGAATATAATAAGGCAGATCTTGAAAACAAACATCCCTTCAAAAGTGGGAGATGAATCTGAGTCTATAGCAATCAGCAAAACAAAAAGGGGACATATAATAGATAAATTACTAATCTTTTTCCTGAAATTAACATTTGACACTTCTCGTTGATATGTGCTTCTGAGTTATGACAGACTCTAGATAATGTGCAGTATTTTAATGTGATCACAGTCCTTTCCCAAAGACAGAAGCCCAATGTGGTTAAAGGAATCTAAAAATAGAAGCTGAGACATAAAGCAGTAAATGTTCAAAATAGCACATTACATAGAAGAGGAACACCTGAAACTTTGGCAGCCTGAGGGAGTTCTCTGCCCGTGCACAACTAGTGCTTAAAACCCTCTGGAAATACCGATCTGTGCTTCAAGGTAAACTGGGATGACAACGAAGTGTATTAAAAGTAGCAAATAACAAGCAGGAAAACATGCATGTAGTTTGACCTACTTGAAATGTGTCTTTTTAAGTACTTGTTTCAGTTATTATATAGATACTTTTGACGTTCTGTATCTATAGTTCTACAGTCCCTCAAATCTCAAAGCAGATAAGTTTGACACTTTATTGGAAAACAAGTTAGTTTTGGTTTTGTTGTTTGGTGGTTTGTTTTTTTTTAAATAAGGATGGTATTGATAGGACTTTTGAGTTATAGCCTGTACTCGGACACACGTGCGACTAGTGCATAAAATTTACACAAATACAGCTAAATCTGGAAATGCTTTAGGAATCTGAGCAGCACCAGCACTGTGTTACTGCTGTGGAAACGTCAGTAGTAGGTGGTAAACAAGTCAGAGCTTTCTTCTGAAAGCTATAAACCTTGAGGACTTAAGTACACATCTTAGAAATTGTGCTGTATACGCACATCAACTATTTATAGGGGCTAATACAGTATGTTTTTATGCTAGCTAAACCAGAAGAAGTTGATGGGGCTCTCCCCTGGAGCAAGAGCAGCTCCGCTGGAGTTTTGTAACGTCACTTCTGAAAAATGGAGCTTCGGGTTTCAAAGTCACTTCAGGGTCTCTGAATGCGCCGTGCTACTTTGCGGAATGTCTGTTGGCATTTATATCCGCTGGAGGTGTTCATCATCGGACCAGCCCCGCTGGGTGCCCGTGCACAGGCACTGCAGAGCGAGTCGGGGAGAGCGGATCCTCGCCGCAGAGCTGGTGCGTTGCTCTGTACGCAGGGACTGGCCATAATCCAAGGGCTTATCTCTGGAGGAACCCGGGGTTTTGTTATGTTTTTCTTTTCTCTTTTATTTACTTACTATCTTTTTCCAGAAATAACTCTTGAGTATGCATTAGGAGAACATGAAATACATGATAGCAGCTGTTACGGCAATAAAAGGGAGGTAGTGTCAGAAAGCAACTTTGAACCATCTCTCTTCATTAAAAAATAATGACTTTCCATCATGGATTTCACAGAGAAAATTCCCTAAGCTTTAGTTTTTCTGATGTTACAGTAGATTCATAGTGTTTATTTTTAAAAAGGCCAGAGTGGCAGCAGCAATTCTGTTAATAACTGGAAATTATAGGGAACAAATTTCTAGGATTGTACCTTTAGAAACAAAAGGGAAAGCCCAAAATATGGAAATTGCAAAATGCCTAGTTTGGGGAGCACACGCACATGGATGGCTCTGCCCCTCGCCTCTGTGTACTTCTGAGCACTGTGTAAAATCCTTGTTCTCCTAAGCACTGCAGCTGGATGCGTTGTGGTATTGCGTGTGTTATTTCTAATGTTATAATTTGTCAGCTGAGATCTATTTTTTGTATGGGTTTTATTTAAATGCCAACTAATTAATTATTCCAGGTGCACCACAGAGAAAAATCTAATAACTTTTTTTTTTCTGATGTTGAACTAGTTTTCTGGAACCACAGTCTCTAACATATTTTGTAAATCTCTCATATCTAATCAACTAGTAGGTAAACTAATACAGAATTACAACTCATTAGCGAATGATGCATTGATGTCTAATAATTCCCTGCTTTCTTATTTGGAAGAAAGTAGGTTATGCTGTTATTGAGTTAGTGCACTAAGTTTCAATGCTTTTTGTCATAAGCATTAAGCGCTTTTTAAAATATGTGTTAATTAAGAGATTACACCCACATCAACATTAAAGCATTATAGTTTCTGTAATTATAGAATAGATTCTGGTTTCTCCAACCATGACATAATACTAAAGACTCCCATAGGTCTGATTTCAGGGATGACTCACATAATGAAAAGCAAGTTACCAAGACACAGGGCAACATAATAGAACAGTGGGATCGGAGAGCTGCTCTGAGGCACCTTGTTCTGGTCCAAGGAGGGATGACGAGGTATTTCCCTGCACAGGAGGATTTTCATCATTTGGAGAAGAGAGGACAGAAGCAGAGAGATGCTAGGACGCTATAAAGTCCTGATAGGTATAGAACATATGAACTATTATTAGCTGTTTCTCAAAAATATGCACTAAAGGATCTGGTACAACTGTCAAGAGGTGGTTTAAAACAATCAATTAAACTGTGGAGCTTGGTTTTGGTCTAGTGGAAAATATTAAGTTTGGAAAATGATGTCTTGGTAGCTGCAATGCATCAATATTAAATACAGACATCAAAGAACTAAGTCTTTTATTAAGTGTTCCAGTTTAGTTTGTTTATTTAACTTGACTAGAAAATACTTGATTAGAAAATACTTTCTAATCTCTATACAGCCTGATGAATGCAGCTTGGGTAGCAAAATGGCACCCATTTTTATTTCATGCCGTAACACTACAAAGATAAACAACAGAGAAACCTTCTGTCTGGTGCCATAGTGTTATACTACTTATCAACACAAGTTCAAAGCAAGTTCCATTTGTATAGGATCAACTTATCCCATTAAGCAATTTATCTTTGACAAGAATGAAGCTGATTATAAGATGTAGAAATGCCTGTGAGGCAGGTAAATTTAATGAAGTTTGTAATGGACTGCAGGAATATCAACCAAATGATTAAGAATATGCCACAAGAAACAGTTAATTAAGACTGTCCATCCATCTCTCCTGCTGAGACGGTGTTTGTTGTCTCAAGTTTGCACACATACAAGCAAACTTGCTTTCAGCAGGTCTTGATGTCTTTGTGGCTGGCTGAGTGTGAGCCTGTAGACGCTCCCCAGAGCTGTGGCACAGATGTCCACCCGGGAATCCCTCGCCAGGCTGCACCACGGAGCTGGGGGACCTCTCCTGGCATGAGGCAATCTGTGGCACAGGGCCACCAGGTCTTCCCCCAGGTCTCCCCATGAAGAGCAGAGCAAGGGACAGAAGTATATGAGCTAGGAAATCTATTTCTTTCCTTTAACCTCCAGGCGTCAGGGCTACTTCCTGGCCTGCTGCTTTTAGTATCTCTTTACAGACCTGTTGTCCATGAATCCACCTAATTCCTTTTTTGTGCTCTAGCTTCACAGCCTCCCCTGGCAGCAGTTTCCAGTTCACTCCCTGCTCTAAAAACTGAACTAAAACCAGACAGTTCAAGAACCCTTCCTTTTATCGGCTTCAGACGTCCTCCCTGCTAGCTTCACTAAGTTCTATTTTTGAGGCATTTGGTGAATAACAGTTCTGCATCGACCTTCTCTTCTGTCTTTATGATTTTACAAATCTCAGTCGTGTTCCTCCTGAGCCTCAAGAATGTGGGTCCCATTCACATGAATATCATTAAGAAAAAAAGGGCATTATATGTATTTATTACTCCCATTTGCACCGATGGGCAGGGAGGTGGACGCCTGGATGGCTGTGTGGGTGAAGAATGGAACTAAAAAGGCCAGTTAACATTGTGGCCCTGAGCATTTATGCTATAAATGCATCAAAACATGTGTTAGTTTTAATTATCCCCACAGCCTCACAGAATCGCTTCCCTGGTCAATTAATTTAATTACTTTTTGGATGATAATTTTCCTCAATGGTGCATTGGCTCCAGACTGTGATAGTTGTTGTGCTGCAGAACTATGAGATGGGAGAGACTTCACTTTGAATGACACACAGAACATATCAGCAAAATACACATTTATAACAGACACCTGAATTAATGACATCCCTTCAGAGTGAAATGGAACAATTCTTCCTCTGGATGGGAGAGGAAAAAAAGCACCTTGTGGCAACAGTAAAATTGCTCAAAACATGTCAAAAAGACCTCTTTTTCCCTCTGCAGCCCACTTTGAATCAGAGCCTGGTCTAAAATTCAAGAAAGCATTTAAGTGGGCTGCAGCGGGATTTAAGCATGCACCTAAGCACTGGGTGCTTTCTGAGTATTAGGTCTTGGTAGCAGTGTCTTTCAATCAGGATAAAGACAACAGCTTGTCTGCAAATACTAAATGAGAAAATGAACTTGCACTGGTGTTAGTCTCAGCACCCTCACTGGAGCAGGAGATGCGAAATCTGGAATTTGCTAACGTAATTATAAACCCAAATATTTGCCAGCTTGGATCCGTTGCCTGAGATGAGGATGATGGAGTGATCATTAACAAACAGCTAGGACTGAGAGAGAGTCTTTTGAAAGTGATCTGTTAAAGTAATTGTGGTCTTAAGTGAAAGTAGTGATAACTCTACAACCCCCACCGTGCCCCCCCCCCCCCGCAGGAATTACCACATGAAAAGCAGAGCAGGGAATGATGTTAAAACAGTTAACTTAAAATGTCTCCTGGTGCAATTGTTGTGTCTGATTGGATAATAGTGTCTTCATCAGCTTCGCTGTCTTGATACAGGGAAACTTTGGGAGGTACCTTGCCCCGCACAAAAATAAGGAAAATCAACTTGTGCCCACCCAAACAGAAAATATTGTAAAAATGCAATTATGTGTCAGAAAGAAAGTTTGCCAGTTATTTGGAGGAGAAGGTGCCGGTAAACATGGCTGTTTCCGTTCCAAATCTGCCTCCCAACTCAGAGTGTTAACAGAATAAAGAGGTGATGCCCAATGAAAGTCTAAATATTGTCAGAAAGCAGAAGAGGGAGTTACTGGAGGTTTCCTAAGTGTACCAGCAAATGGCTGGTTCTCTTGGTCACTGACCCACTCAATGGCCTGTAATCCTGGGCTGCTCTTGCTTGTTGAAGTAGTTCAGCTCAGATTTTCTCCACTTATTCATCTATTCAGGTGGCTTCTTTCTCCAGTACTCATTAATAACCGCATTGATTCCTGAGCTTGCCCACTGCTTTGATCTTCTGTTTTTGATGGCACCTGGCTCTATATGAATTAAGTTTGACGTCTCTCATGATTTCGGTGAAAATGGGTGCTCCCTGGTGTCAGCAGTGTCTGACTCCAGCCAGACCTCATCTCTGCAACATCCTTGGGTTTTCAGGCTTCTGCCTACATCGGAGCTACATCTCCTGCTGAAAAGCAGACAGCCCTTTTGGGGGCTTGAAATGCCGGGAGAGAGAAATTGGTTTTGAGGTACTGCTAATTGGACTAGAAATGGAAATACAGGGGAAAAAAACTTAGAATAAAGCTAAAGATTTTTAGATTTCTAGTTTAATTTTGCAGAACCAAGAGACTCATAAGGCTTTGGAGAAGTATAGAAATTGTCAGGGGCTCATCAGGATTGCTTATCTCGGTCATTACAGTACCTTGTTTTGTTAGTTTTTACTAACACATCTGTGATAAATTACTTGCCTTATTGTTATTTATTCTTCATATGTCTAAAATGCTTATATGTTCTAGTCGAATTTATCTTAACTTGGGATACTGACAGCCAAGAGCTACAATTTCTGGGGTCTGGAACAGTCCCCCACGGGTAGGGCGTTCTCAGCTGGAGCACATCGTTACAGTCTCAGACTGCTTCACTCTTTGTTACCTGGAACTTCTGTCTACTCAAAGAACTTCTAAAGGATTGCTAATATAAAAAGCACATAAACTCATATAAATGCACTGCGTCTCTGGGGTAGATATGTATTATGGGCTGCAAACTAAGGGATCTTCATGTAGTTGAGTGCCGAGTTGCAAGTATAACTTTATAGTGGTTTGAAGTCTTTGGTCAAGTAGCTGTGTTTGATAATTGAGGTGATTTACTTGGGTTCACAGCTCACAGCTTCAGTTTGCTCTTTGATATAAACAAGGTAATAAATAGAGTGCATGCGGACATGTCTATTAAAAGCCAAAGTAAGAATGAGTGAAACCCCAGGTGCCTTCTCAAGATTAATATGCTCTCTGGATAAAACTGGACTGGTGCCAGCTAATGTGATGACTGAGTGATGCAACAAGATAATATGGTTTGACTATAAACAACAGAAAAACAAATAGAAAGTGGCGCACAAAGGGGAAAAGTACAAAATGTACTAATAAGTTGAATAACCAGATATCACACAGTTTCCATAAAGATTTAAATTTTTCGGTGATAAAGCATATCTACTTAGCATTTGACTCTCTTCTGAACGTGAGAGTATTTTTTATTTTAACCTCTGAAGCATCTGGATTGATGGTGCACCCCTGGAATGACAGTAATGGATCCCCTATTGTTATCAATTTTGTTCAACAGATGTTAGTAACAGACAAGGAAGAAAAATGAGAAGGAATATTGGACAAGAAAAGCTACTTAATGTGAATTCTCTCACTAGCGAAAAGCTTATTATGGAAATATCAATTAGAAGAATTAGAGAACCAGCTTAGGACACTTCTGCCAGTGCCACAGCAGAAGCAGCTACCCCTCATTTGGGGGACAACAGAGGAGACGGTGATCCTGTTGAATAGGTGGGGGATGAAAAATGATGTTGCTATTTCAGAGGGTTAGTGACGGGACTGGGATGGCTACCAGGGCTCCTGGTCCTGGGGGCAGATCGGCACCAGGACAGGGCCTGGAAAATCCTTGAAATCCTGCGTTTCTATTGTCTGGTCTCAGCATCTCCTGCGTTCGCTGTTCCTTGTGCAGACTGTGCGCAGTGATGGAGAGAGGCACTAGGTCTGCATAAAAATGCTGGTTGTAAGAGCCAGCATCATTTATTTAGAAATACACGTATATAACGTTGTGCACTCCCAAATCCGTTAAAAAAGGACCTTCCCGTAAGCCATAATTACCATTGTCATAATGTAAAAGTGCTCACTTAAAAAGATAATAACTAAAATGTGGTATAAACCAGCACAAAGAATAAGGACCACACCAAGCAATTTGCCCACTTCAAAACAAGTGGAAGAAGATGGTTTTTGCAGAATGAGCATACCGTAAAGTTTGAGCTAATTAGTGTAAGGATTTTTGAGTGTCTGAGTTTTAGAAATGCACTCTGTAAGTTTTTATATTGTGAAGTTTAACTCAAATACCAGTCCTTTAGGATAAGCAAGAGGAAAGCGTTTCATTTGTGACCTGAGCCCTTTTCCTGGAGGGTGATGAACCCATCCTTTTCCAGGTTACACCTGTACGTGACCCAGAGGGCCAGGTCTGAAGCTCAGAAACGGGCCAGAAGAGACTGGTAGCTTGAGTCCTACTAAAACATATTGCAAAACTGGGCTCTGTGCACTGTGTCCTTTGCGTGCAGCCTCTGGGAGCGCTGGATGCCAGTCGGTACCTGGGCAGGAGCCATCGATTGGCAGAAAGGTCTCTCTTAGCTCCAGGTGGAGACACTTTCAAAACAAAACTCCTATTATCTGGTTTCTTTCAAGCTAAGTTAGCCAAAGATGGGTGGAATTGACTCTGATACAGATGTTATTTGTACTCCAAAAATACTTCTGGTTTGCTCTGTAAGCTTTCTGTAACAGCAGCCCTCTCCTTGAGTCCAAATGTTTTGAACAGAGTTAATTTCTCTGATCTGGTTTCTGATACAGAGTCTAAGGATGCAAATACAGCTAAGGGCAGGAGGTATGTCCCCAAACCAGTTTGGACTTGGCCCTGCAGTGCAGCTCAGCTGCCTCGTGAAGGGGAGCTGGACTGGGGAGTGAGACGTGTTCCCTTTTGGTCTGTAAGAGTTCATAGCCCTGTTCACAGCAATCTTCAGGGGAATTCTCAGGCATAAGTAGAAACAAAATAGTGGTGTGAACCAAATAAAAGCTTTTCTCTATTTGTAGATGATGATTAATGAGGGCTATTCCTACTTTAAAATCCTTTCTGTCAGATAAAGCCCCTTCTGTCACCTCATTCCTTATTTTATTTCAATGCATTTTACCTCATCTTTCTTTTAATGTGAGCTGTCAAAAGCAGTCTTTGCTGTTTTGTAGCTGTGTGTCACATTTGCTGACAGCCCAAAAGAGAAGATTCTCAGACTAAAACCTCAGGAAATGTGAGCGGGGGTGCGTGTCCGTGCACACACCTGGCTGAGGGTATTGATGGGGCTCCGATCAGCTCCAGTGAGTGGCCGGGGCGTTGCTCCGGTTCTCCTCTGCTCCCCTTAGCCCTTGCTATGTATGGGTATCTGGGTGGTTTTAATTTACAGGGTTGCATGTTCCAGAGCAGTAAGTTTTCCCCGGTGGGAAGGAGTTCCTGTAACAGAGCTATCTTAATAGAAAAGGTAACAATGCTCATCTCCTCCCTCCCATGAGTAATTTCATCAGTTATTATGAAAGAAGCAAGCTTGCTCCTTAAATGTTATAGATTTTCCACACCAGAAGGCAGTCAGACCAGCTCAGCCCATTCTTCTACTCTGCCCATGCACCTCCTCTCACCAGCCCTCCATTTCTGTCACCGGGCTCCTTTTTTTTCCCCTGTCGGCACATCTCAGAGATGGCAAATCGACTGTGTTTACCTCCAGCTCACTCTACTTGGAGCTCTGACTACCAGGGAGTGTGGTGGCTCATACTAATGTTGTTCTGACAACAGAGCTTGTGTGTTCGTGGGATTATTCTGCGCTGGCTTTGGCTTGGCTCCGTGCTCACACTGGAATGGATGAATGGCACAAACTGCCATTCAGGAATAAGTTCCTCCCAACATGAAAGCACCAAGTTCTCTTTCTCTTGACCATATAGGCAGTCCTTTGCATCTTTAATGAAAAGCTCACAACCCCCCCTGAAGTTGTATCTGGTTTTTGCAGCAAAAATTGCCATGGATTCTTTTTTTTAAATCCAGTTTTACTAATGTTTGTTACCCAGAGGACTTGGGCTTGTTGATTTTCATGGCACGGAACTGTGTTATGCAGATGCACAGTTCCAGACAAAGATAGCTCAGAATGGAGGAAGATGAGCATCTGTTTGTCTGTCCCCATAACGACTCTCCTCCCTCTCCTCCCTCTCATAAAGTAAGGCTAATAGTTTTACTTTGCTCTACAGAAATGTTTTGAGGATACTAATGTGAAAGATTATGAATTCAGGAACTACGGTTACTGGACATACAAGACCCATAGCCAGTGTTTATTGTCTTTGGTATTAATAAAGGTGCTTGGAGAACATGTAGGCACTTTCATCGCATGTGAATAAATAAATTTATGCATATTTGAGCACATGTATGAGTATGTTCATAAATGTGCATGGGATAGTCTTCCATTTTTGGACTAAGTCAATAATTGTAGAAGAAACCAAATACTGAGAAAATTGAGAAAATGCCTAAGGACTTGCACAAAACCCCCTGAACCTTGTAAAGCATTCAGCCTCAGTGAACTTTGTTTAAACCAGTGGATCTTTTGGAAAAATATTAAAGGATGTAATCAAACTAGATAAAGCGGCAAATATTGACAGTATGGATTGTCCAAAGCTCCTGAAGTAAAAGAATTACTTTGTGGTTACAGTAGTTGGTGGTTGACTTTTGCACTGAAACAAAGGCCAGTGCTGTGATTCGTACACATAGAAAAGCTGCGTGGCTGGGGGCGTTAATGGGGGGAGGAGGTGGCTTGCTCTGCACGAAGGCTGGCACCGTGTCTGGAGGTGGCCCCTGCCGTGGTCTGCTTCTGGTTACAGCTGAAAGAATCTCACTGGTGTCTTGCTGGCAAATCCCTTCAGTTTTTGAGCACTTCCAGGTTTCTGTCAGCAGTAATGAAGGCAGCTGCTGGTTCAGTATTTCTTCTTCTCCATAAGCAAATTCAGTAGCTGTTATTAATTACTAACAGCAAGGAAAGAAAGTGAACTGTATTTCCTCTGGCTCCTGCAAATACACAGTGCCAGATGCACGTGGAGGTTCGGCTCCTCCTCACCAGCTCATCCATTAGCTTGCACTTGGAGCGGCAGAAAGACTATTTTATGTTCTCAGTGCTTAAGTGCTCAAAGATTAGCGGAAAGCAAACATGAAGGAGTAATAAGCATGTTCTAATTGAAATTTCCTCTTGGATTTGAATGACTACTCAGAGACACTTTTCTCTAAGCCCTAATTGTCTACTTTTAACTATTCTTTGTTTTGTAGTTTGAAAGCTGTTTAGGTATAGTAGGCAAATACCTGACCTTCAAAACAGCAGAGAATGGAAAAATTAAACACATTAATATGCCTGCTATTTAAGCATGTGTGGTGGGTGGTATTTTTGGCTGCCAAAGCCCTATTCTGTGAATACGAGACATCAAGGCCACGGATATTTCAACACACATTTTCAGCAGTGCAAACAGACACTTAACACAAGGCGTTTTGCATACAGAACTTAATGTATTCACTTCAGCAGGTTATTTTTAGCTTCCAAGTGCAGTCATGTGGACGGCTGATCTGTTTGTGTTGCCCCTGTAGATTGCAGACATATGTTGGAGTAAATGTGGCAGGGAAAGCCTGACTGAGATAGGCATAAGTCCTTTAAGGATCAATTATTGACATGCTCCTTAGAAAACCACCTCCCTGAGTTCACTGGGCCGGAGAGGGAAGATGCTGGGGTTTGCTAAGGAAACCCAAGTCTCTTACCAGACACGCCTAGAGGGTTGTTTGGTTCCACAAGCGCTATAGGATGGGTTTAACATTCATACATCTAAATGCAATAGGAATGCTAAAGAAAAGCAACAAAAAGAAAAAAACTGGCATAGTAAAGCCAAGGAGAGGAAGATGCAGTTTAGTAGCATCTTTCAATGTAGTCACTCAAATCCACAGCAATAGACTCATTAAAATGTGCTTGTACTGAATATAAACCAAGAAATGATCCAGAATATGCTGTTATTACAATGATCATAAAATGGGGTGAATGAGCTCAATTTTCATTTTAATGTAAATTGTTTTTAACGCTATAATAAATCTGATTTCAAAAATTAGTCATAAATATATACACTTGAAACAGTACGTTTGGCAATATAAAACATATAACTCTAATCTCTGTGTGTGTTTGAAAACCAAGCAGTTGGGAAAGAAAAACCTTTGCACTGAAGGGAACATTTTCTTCCAACCAAAATATTTTTTTCCTAACTCTGTGGTTATATAAAAAAATTACTTAAAAACGCCTTGCATCATCTCAAACCAATGAAAAAGTAGTTTGGAGATGCAAGGAAAACAAAAAAACTTATAAATGGTTTGTCTCTAATGAGCAGTTTTGTTTCTTTATCCTTCTTGATAAAACAGGGAAATTTGGTGCATGAAGGCTCCTGCTCATCCTGCTGACGGAGCAAGGGCAATCGTTTCACAGGGGCAGGCTCCATAAGTTTCTAATCATCCAGTTTCTTATTCACAGTTCAATAAACTCTTTGGTTAATGACACTGTGTGCTGGAATGGAGCTGCCCAGCATGTCAGCCTGGTATCTGCCTCTTAAAAGAGGAGTCAGGATCTGCTCACCAGGTGACCAAGAGCATCCAAACAAGACCAATATCAAATGCTCTTGGTTGTTTTCCCTGGAGCAAAGTTGTTTTGAGGCAGGGTGCCTGGCCAATTTTTGAATAAGTAGACATTGAAATGAAGAGGCCAGCCTTGAGGGAATACAGAGAAAACAAAAGACACTTTGATTCAAATGGAAGAAAAAAAGTCCATCTATAATTCTGTTATAAAGTAGAAAAAAATAAGATAAGCCAAAATTTGATTCCATTCCCATTTCATTTCTTAGATTCTAGCTGTCTCAAAGGAGTTTCTGTGTGCGCTCTACAAACATTGTATAACTCTTCAGATTCCCTTTTTTTCTCTTCCTTAAAACAAAACAAAAAACCACCAACCAAAAATCCAAACCAAAACCAACATCAAACCCCAACTTTAGGCCTGGATGGAAAAGCAGAGGCACACTGAGCTGAGCATCACTCTAGACCTGCATCCTCATTCACTAGAGGGAGCGTGCCATGGACAGCGTTATACTACATTGTTATGTACTAGTTCTTGTGGGGTTTAGAACTAAAATTCAGATGACTTGTCATTATTGCTGTTGCTGAGGTAAATACAAAAGGCTCAGAAGCATTAAATTGTCACTTCTAACAATGGCTCAAAACTCCTCAGCCATTTGTAGCTTAGGTATTTTGAGGAACCCGATAAAACAAGTCGGAAGAAGCCTATGAGCAGCACTCAGCCTGTGGCTGTCAAGAAGGGTTAAACCCTTGAACAATATAAAGATAACATAATCCACTAATGCAATAATGGCAGAAATGGCTGTATGCTGTTGCTAGCAAATCCTTGTGCAAGTGACTGCAGGGCAGTTTTTCCCTGCAAGTTTCAAAGGAAGCCAATTTTATCTCTTCTATCATCTGCTAAACTCAGGATGGGGAAAGAAGGAGTCACAGCAAAAAGCATTTCCCCGCTTCCTCCTTCGTGAGAAGGAATTAAAATTATACAGCGGTGGCACAATTACAGTCCCACTAGCCCTGTGGTGCAGTAGCCGATGTGAAGGAGTACTGGCTTTTGCTGCAATTTCCAGCAGGTCCAGAACTGAAGTCCATTGTCAATAAACGTTGATGGAGAAAATCACTTTTTCTCCATCTAGTTTTCAGTTGTTGGTTTAAATGAGCCCCATGCCCTGCAGCTAGGCACAGAGCAAGGGTACAGAATGTGATAAATGCCGTCATCATCTGCCTAGGCTAGCAGAAAACAAATAACTTCCAGCACGTTAGCCAAGCTGGCGTTAGTGATGCTAATGCCCTCTCCGGTGGCAAAGGCCCTGCTGAAAACACTCTGTGCTGCCTTGATTAATGCAGCTGCCTTCATGAATAGGTTATTCGACGGTATACTGCGATGTTTTAATTATTTCCATGTGTGCCCTGGGTACTGTTAGCAGCCACTGGAATAAGGAGCGTGTTGGGGAATGCCCAGGTGCAGCACAGCAGCCAGCGCTGCTCCTGGGATAGCAGATCCCCTGGGCAATGTGCCTTGCGTGGCGGTCCATGCCGTTCCCTCACCTGGACCCACTGCTGCAGAAACGCTTTTTCCCTTGACATACATCCTCTGTGGCCACCTCTCCCTGCGTACTTTCAAAGCTGCTCTTTGCCTCCCCCTCTCCTCCGTGGCCCGTTGTCAGGGAAGAGGTGGCACCTCCTCAGCACCCACCTGCGCCCAAGGCGTGCCGGAGGAATTCGGTTCCCGCTGGTGTAAGCCGTTCCCCAGCGCCTGTGCTCAAGGGTTGTGTTTGCAACAGTTCTTAATGTGAGCCCTGATCTCTCTTGAGGTTGCATCTTCTGGGCCAGTATGACTTTGCTAGCAAAAAATGTCTCTGAGTAGGACCCGGAGTCTTTGCGAGCTCACCTGGTAATTTGCTTTGCACATGCATTCTGCAAATGATGTTCCAGGTCAGTGGCCAAGAGGGGGTAAGTGCAGATCGACGCAGGAAATGGGTTATTTTATTACCCGAGCATCCACACTTGACAGTTTTAATACCCTACCCACAGAGCAATCACTCAGGCACCTGAACACCAAGCCTGCATGATTTTACTGCCGAGCAGGAGGAGTATGGATTTTTACTCCATGTTCTCTAGGAAAGTGTATTGATTTGGCACAAGAGACATCAATAGGTCCAAGTAACTGAATAAAGAGTCTGAAGCCAGTCTTAAAAAATAATAATAATAAAAAGTGCAGTTGATAAGTAGAATGAGCCATTTATTATTCTGAATGCCACATTGGTCATACCATTTGAATTCTTTGCTGAGTCTTTGCTGACTTCTCCTCTTGCCTTCCATACAGTTTTCCTCCCTCCTTTTGGAATAAAACTTATTGGATAAGGGAAGGAAGGGTAAGGGCTACCACAGATTGGGGCTTGCTTTATTATCTGCCTGTGTTTCTGGAGACTTCTCAATGCTTGTCTTCTCATCTGTAGGTATTTGGGTTCACAAATACCAATGATGTGTTCTTGAAAACACCTCATTTCTTTGAAACAGAGGGAAAGAAAAGCTTCATACATATTCATTTCTGGTGTTCCTCAGAATTTTATTTTTTGAAACTTTCTGTTCATCTCCACAGCTTGTAGGCAGCTCTGACAACTGCACCTCTGCTCTGTTCTCCAGTTCTTAGCCATTTTGATTTAAAAGGGAGGCTGGTATGAAAACAAGAATGTAAGGCCTGAGGCTAGGAAAACTTTGTTATAAATTTGCACTTTTGTATACCTTAATGTCTGTGAATGACAACACATTAACAGTGTTTTGCATTCCCTTAAACTTGCTTATGCAGGCCACACTAGCTCTTTGCCAATTTGCGTGGCTGGGCTATAAACCAGATGTGTGAAATCCAGCTCCAAAGAAATAAATCATTATTTAGCATAATCTGCTGTAATCTGTTAAATCTAGTGGGTTTTGGCCAATTCTCCACTGAAGGTATGGTCTAATGTGTCCTTATTCCTGCCCTGTGCTTTGGGCACGGTGCAGCATTCAGACAGCTGATCAGACCATTAAATCCATTTCCCCTCGGATTTATGCCGCTGCCTTTATTCAGTGCTTTCTGCGTTTCCGCCTCTACTTTCAGCTCTCTCATTTTCTCTGCTTTTGCAAAGTGGCTCCACAAAAAAAGGCAAAATAAAGTGGGATTTGTCTCTGGTAAAATAAACTGAAGAAAGTCAGATAATGCTGTTCAATGTGTCCCATCAGAGCATGGAGCTGCACCATTAGTCCCATATGCCATCAGCGGAGACGTCTATTGCCAGGCAAAAGTAAATATTGATGGGACTTAGATCTGCTGGCCAATTATTTATAAAATGGCGATGTTTGTCTTGTTCCTTTGTCCCTTGTTTCCCACCAGCAGCCAGCAGCCATTACAGCCTGCAGTCTGCAGGCTGGGGGTGAAAGTGGTCACGAACGTGAAATGCGGCTCCTCCACCCCATCCCCTGGAGAGTGGACGTACTGTCCCCAGCATCCCTTGGAAGGTCTTAATAACGCAGTGAATGGGCATGACAGCACAGCATTAGGGAGGGCATCACCCTGCTTTCCCTGTGTCCCCCATTGCTAGGAGCGAACTGAGAGCAGTGCTCTGCTGCATTCGCAGAGGCGTTTGAGCTTCCCCCTTTCCAGGCAGATGTTAAAGCACAGAACAAGATGGATCATTAGTGCTAACTTTTTTTTTTTTTTTTTTCCTGAAGATGGGGAATTCTGAGGGACATGCTCACGGTCAGCCTGGAGGCTTGCAGCTCAGCCGGGCTGTCATCGAGGTGTTTTCTGCGCCAGTCTGATCCTCCATCCATTTTGCAGCAGGGATTGTTCATTCTGTTCTTGCCCTAGGGAAACTTGTAAGGTCAGATCCTCAGCAGCTGCCAAATGGCACCTTCTGCGTTACCTGCGTGGAGACACAGGCTCAGGACCAGCTACAACCCAGCTGCTCAGCTTAACCAGGGAGATCTTTATCCCTCTAATTTTTTCACCGTCTGTGGGCAAATTTACCAGTAGACAGGACTTGTGAACACTGGCGGAAATAAAGAGTGTTGCTCTATTTCAAGCAGAGTATAATCAGGGAGGAAGAGTATATAAATAAAACATCTTGCAGAAAATCTGGCAGGCTGAGGTTTTCCATCTGCATCTGCCTCGGGCTTCAGAGGACAGGACACCTCGTGCAGAGGAACCGTGTTGGCTGCGAGAGGAGGGGACAGAGTTCCCTGGCTTGCTCCTGGTGCTGCATGGGAAGCCAAGGATGTTATGGGTTGCTGCTTCAAAACCTGTATAATTGGCACATGAAAAGAGAGTGATTCATTTCCCTCCCCTGTTTCTGTGTTATGCCATCAGTTTGCATACCTGAGTTAACAGGAATGAGTTATTTTGCTTGTCTATAAATTACCCTTTCCACAATTATGTGCTTTGCATGTAGCAGTTGCTCCTTTAATCATCTTCTCTTTCTGCTGTGACTGGTGGCTGTTAGGTGGCCTGCTCTCTTGTGAGCCACGCTATTGTCTCTGCAGCCAGTAAATCCCTTTACTGCTTGTAAATGGCACCCGTGCAGCATTTGGAAGAATTGATTCTCCCTTACCCTCAGGACATTCCCCCCCCCCCCCCCCCCCGCACCTCTTATTCAGTGTATCCCCCTCACAAACACAGTCTGTCCTGGAGGGACGAGAGTTGCCCCTTACTGGAGATGTCCTCTGCACCAGGCTGTATGGTGTTTGTCAACAGAAAATTGTATCAGTCTGTAGGATTTTTGGTGAGAGAAAGCCATTTTCTAGAACATCATAAAAAATATATTTCTGTCTACGGTTCTCTAGGTTATACCTTTAAAAGCCTGGAGGAAAGTTGTTGTTTTCTGCTAAGCTCTGTTAAGGTGTTAAAGCGATCCCTCCCGAGCCCTCCCGGCTCCGTCTCTTCCACCCACGGACCCGGTCCGACGCTGCCTGGCCCAGGGCTGTTACCTTACGCCTCTGCCTTGGGTACGTGAGACCCAGGCGTGGGCTGGCTCACCCTCCGACATCCAGGCAGCCTGGGTGCCCGTCCCCAGGGTCGTGGGGAGCTGGATCGTATGAGCCGTGGCAAACGGGTCAAGGAGATCCTAGCTGGAGGCAAATCCTGACGTAAAAATTAATTTTATGCCATTTCTTCCTTAAGGAACAGTAGTAGCTTTTTCATCCTGGTTGGCGGTGTCTCTTCCCAGCCTGCGCTGGGGCCGTGCCGTGCACTCGCGGCTGGTTGACATGGCAGGAGCTGGGCAGGGGATGCTTCCAGCTTCCAGCCTTTGTTTACTGTATATGAAGAATTTTTTCCATTCCTCTCCAGTGCCACTGCAGACTTTTGCAATTAGAACATCTTCGTTAATGCCTGCTTTACCCCTTTATAAATGTACTAAATATAAAGGGGAGAAACAAAAGAAATATTTGCTGAAAAAAAGCTGTAATTAACCAGTGTCAGATGCCTGCAATGTAACTGGGAAATCTGAATAAAGACAATGGTGTGTATGAGTTAAGGATGTGAGTCAGCCTGAAGTCAGCATGGATTGTAATAGCTGCCTCTGGATTGTCTCCAGGACCTAATGCTATACAAAAATAGGCTTCTATTTGTATTACACTAGTGAGGGACGTCCTACACAGGCTATTTGGCCTTAGAGAGAGTTATACGTTGGCTCTCAGGATGAGAGAAATTTCTCTCTCTCTGTGATATAAAAGTACTTCAAGACTTTGTATTTTGACTTTGAGTTCAATGTTCAGGAGCACTCAAATCTGAATTTTATGAAGGATATGCTTTTGCACCATAAAAAGTTGCAGCTGGAGTACCAAAAGGGGCAGGTTTGATCAGAAACTTTGATGTTTTGTTTTGGGTTTGGTCTTTTTATGTTTTCAAGTCCGTGAGAGAAGAGCATTCAGTGCTTGTCTTTCCCAGGGTTTGGGATATGAAATGAAGTGACCGTATGTCTTTCATTGCATCCATTCTACTCATCCCTGACGTGCTCTGCTTTTCTTTTTAATGGCAAGATTTTTCTTCTTGAAGAAGAAAATGTATTTCTCAATGCTACTGATTTGACCCCCTGTGACATCTTGTGTTTCCTTTCAAGCGACTGATGCCTTTAGGAGAAAGCAGGTAGATCTGCTACGCAGGCAGACGGGACGTAAGCAGCCTGATTCACGAGGAGTAACAGAATCTGGGAGCACTCAGCAGTGTTCAGAACGAATAAGTCAAGCCTTGCCCCATGAATGTTAGTCTGGAAAGATCCCCGTACCAGTCTCAAGCCCCATAGAGTTAAATGGCAGTTAAAACCAGTTGCAGCCAGTATGCCCAGGGTATCCCAGAGGATTTTCCACTAATACAGGTAAAATTAGCAGGCTTCAGTGGAATGCAGTTGTGTTCGGAAGAGATTACTCTACAGGTGTACAGTATTAAATAGAGAATGATAACCATCCCAGAAAATTTAATAGGAAACTCTCTCCCCATTAGAGAGTTTTGTGGGGTGGCTCCACGGGCCGGGAGGGAGGTTTTCGCTCTGCACGGACCCCGGCTGGGTTCCCAGAGGGAGCGTGTCCTGCAGGGAGCACCAGCTCCCACCGCAGGCTAAAGCCACTGTGGCCAAGGTTAATTATAGCTTCCACAGACAGAGTCCACATTCAGTCGAGTTCTAGCTACAGTGCAATCAGCCAGCGAGCCCTTCACCTAGCAGAGGGAACAGATGGCAGTGATAATCTTTAATAGGCTGTCATAGAAATCAAAGTAATGAAGCAGCTGCACGTTTTTGCATTGGAGCGGTTGAAAGCAGAATCCTCTATCGATGCTGATGCTCTGCGTGTAGCAGGGAAGAAAATTGGCATTGTTTAGTTTGGGGAATAATTTCTCCTTCTTTCCTTTAAGCCTCCATCTAGCTGATTTCTTGTGTCACAAGCTAAAAAGGAGTTGACATGTTTCAAAATTCCCACGACATCTTGACAGCTGAGAGTGTTAAAGTTGCTTGGGCTTTTTCAATGATCAGCGTCTCAGAGGGGCAAAGGAATGACTAGCAGGGACAACTTTGTCTTTGGATTACAGAAACATTTGTGTGGTAGATAGTCGGGTTGAGAAAAGCCTGCAGGGGAAAGCAAACAGAAGAAGTGACCAAGTAATTTAATCAGAAAACCCTTAGCAGAATCATAAACAAGAGAATACCTGACTGAAGGGACACCATGGAGAAATGGCAGCATGCTGCGTTCGGAGGTGGGATGCTGACAAAATGCTGAGCTCCAGACTGCAAGGTCCTGAGAGACGGGCACAGGAGCAGGCGGGAGAGTGGAGGTGACACTGGGTTATCCAGACAGTCAAATACCAAAGGGGAAGCCTCTTCACTCAAGAGCAATATAGACAGGACCCATACGACGTTGTAAAAGGACCATTTATCAGTCCAAACTTAACCTCGGGAATTGCAAGGCACTTGCAGTCACAGAAGGGAGAAAGTCTCGGCAAACAGCAGGCGATTTATGTGCCTCAAGTTCTCTCCGTTAATGGGTGGTTGAACCTTCGCTCAGGTGGCCAAAGCAGGTGATTAAGAAGCCAGAAAGCCCAAATGTTACTGGCTCTGGGGAAGTCAGAGTCCCCCTCCAGTGTTTGCTTCTTTCCAGCATCTGCCTGGATAGAAGGAGTTGCACCTGCAAACTACTGCTCTGAGGAGAACATCAAAATTAACCCCTTTCTCTCAGCCTCAGAGGGACCTTTCTGATCTCAAACTGAATCACAGCACAACAAGTTTGTAATTAAAACAGCAGACAAAATAACCATAAATCACAGCCTGTCACAGGCCGATATCCAGCAGCTGAAGAGATAGCTGTAAATAGAGCCTGACTGAAGTTCACAGCAACAGGCAAAGACAATGGGTGAGGATAGTGCAGGAGACAGTGAATTATCTTTGCCATCTGCTTTTTGCTAACACCCGTATATAGAAGAAACTAACATTTGGAAACACTGAGTGCTGATTGTTGTGCCTGTGGAATAATTTTCCACTGGATACAATCAATCATTAAGCCAATAGAAGACTTATCCCAGCATTGCTCCAGCTGCAATCAGAACACCTGCTGAAATTTCCAAGTTCAGGTTCAGCAAGCAGTAAGTTTTTAAAGGCTCAATCCTAAAGTTTAATCGGAAGTTCCAGGGTTCCCCTCAAAAGTGGAGAGGGAAGCTGGGATGACAATGTGAACTCTGCAAGGAGTGGAGGGTGACTGGGAATTTTTAGAAGAAATACCTTCATTTCTGCTGATGTGTTTAGCTGATGCAGCTTGTCCCAAAATTTGGGTTTGGCCGTGTGCTTAGCTGGGGGTGGAAGGAGGCAGGCAGGGGATGCAGGCGTCTTTGTGCACACGTGGAGTGAGACAACCCCTGCTTTGAGCGTGTGGAATAAGCCAGCCAGGCTCAAGAGCAGCTAGTGGTAATCACAATCAATTACAGTTGATTAAAAGCCTTGAGAATCCAATATATTGCAAAGAAAAACAAATAGCAACTCTGCAAAAAAGGTAATCGATAGCTAGCCAAGCAGCAAACAATTAAAGGGGAAAAATATCCCCATTTGCCCTGACTTGTGTAATATCCTTTCTTCAGCTTCTCGGAACGCGTTGTTCCCAGCCTGAAGGCTGATGTGTGTGGGTGGAGGGGAGGGCAGGGTACCAGCCCCGCAGCGAGCATCCTCCCCAGCGCCGTCCCTGCCTGCAGGCGGGCCGTCCCGCCGGCACACCGGGCGCTGCAGGACGCGTGAGGCTCCTGGGGTTTTACCGTTGCTTTTCTCTCTCTGAGCAATTAAAGGAACTGGAAACTTGCTCTATGCCAAACTCGGTGCTTGTACAAGACACGGTTAGCAGGATCTGGGTTAGTTTAAAGCTCGCGCAGCGCCGCGATGACGAGCAGAGAGCCTTGAGATTGCTGTCGTTGTGCAACAGCCCTCTCACGGTCTCCAGCAAGAGAAGCGGGAGCTTCCAGTAGCTTCTTCATGCGCTGGTAGCGAGCAGAAAGCTCACAGCAGTTATCGTCGTTCTGTGCTGGTGAGAGCTGCAGCGAGTGGTGCAAGGTGTGGTCCTCCCCTTTTCTTAAGCACCAGCTTCGTGCGTTGGCATTTCCATCGTCCATGCGCCAGCCCTGGCGGTAGCTGCTCCGCTCCTCTGTGGGCTGCCGCGGTGCTGGAGGTAAAGCCAGGGTCCCCGCTGGGCTGGAGGTTGGCCCAGGGCAGGAGCAAGGTTCTGTCCTGCCCCTCCGCGTACCTGCCCTGCTCGGGCTGGCGTCGGTGCTGCAGAACCAGACCAAACCTGCAATCGGCCCCAGAAGGTCTGGGGAAGGGATGCTGTTGTATGCAGGCTCCGCTTCTGCTTCGGTGTTTTGGATGAAATGGGAAAGTGGTGTAAACAGCCACAGAGTCGTGGAAGAGCCTCACTGGTAGGTTGGAAAATTAGGATGCTTGTTCTCCGAATTATTTGGGGCATAACGTCCCCAAAATATGTATTTTTTTTCCGTATCTGAACATGAAACTTGATTTTTTCCACAAACACCTAGATCTTTACAACATAATTGGGTTTTTAAATTTTATTTATTTTACTGGAAGTCCTTTCCTTTCCTCTTTTTCTCAACTGGAAATATAGACAACAAAACAAGATTATTTTTTTTATAATTATTATCCATTTTGTCTGGAAGACATTTTCTGCTGAGGATAGAAAAGTTATCAGGACAAAGTTTTCAGTCTACTGCACATGGAAGAATGATATTCTGAAATTTCATGATAAAATTCATGTAGCGCAGGCCCCTGTATTAACAAGTAGTTGTGGGATTTGTTGAAATCCTGTTCTCCCCTCCGGGTGCAGCTCTCAGTGCATCCATGTGCCTTTTCCCTTCACATATCCCTCCCTGCACGTGCATCTCGCTGCTTCTGCTCGGGATGTCGTGAGCCTTCCACCAGCTCCCAGCACCTCGTGCCTCAATTTCCTAATGCTTGTGCATCCACTCTGTCACTCGGGTTTGCTGCCTCACTGTGATGTCCAGAGAGCTTCTGACACACCTTTGGATGCAAGTTGCTCTTGCACTGTTTCAATGTGTTTTCAGAACAGCTCTTGAATGCTTCAAGTAACATAAAGAAAAAGAAAATTGATGCTAGTGTGCAGCTAGAGGGAAAGGGAGGCTTAGGGGGTTGAAGTTTATTTCCTGTTGAAACACCTTCCAGAGATAGTTAGTACCAGAATCTTGACTAAAATTTCTGATTTTGGAGACCTTTGTAATAAATTGGATCATCGTTATCGGGACTGGATCATTGTTTGAGACTCTGCTCAGCCTGGAGTTTGGGTGCAAGGGATGCTGCGCTTAGAGGTTGCACAAAGTGCGCCCGCAGACAGGTTTGTACTCAAAAGCCTGGGCTGCCTTGCTTAATTGATGTAATAGAAAAGTTTACTCTCTGGCATGAAGTGACAAAGAGAATTTTCTATGAATAATACTGAAAGTGAACAGGACGTTATACAAACCATTAAAAATTTGCCTTTTTTTGTTAACAACAGCTTCTGGCGAGATGAATAATTTGGAAGTGAAAATCGTATTTTGAGACGGAGCAGGAGCCCTTGATCTGAAACTAATTTGTTGTCAAAAAGTGTTAAGGGATTTTAAGTTGGGCTTTATCTTGAGCAGTATAACGCAATGTAAATACATATACCCGCTCAGCTTCTCCACTCTGCCACAACAACTTTATGCTACTCTAAATCCTCTTTAAAATGGTGTGAAACCAATGAGGCAGGTCCAGCATGTATTCATTCCTCTTTAGCTCCATTTGCTCTGGCAAATAATCATGGAGGTGACTCAAGGCAGTTTTGGAAAAGCATGAAACCAGGCGACAGCAGAGGTCCGGGTTGGTGGTGGAGGGGCATTGGATCGCATCGTGGGCGAGGACGAGAGATGAGCTCCTGCATGGATGGAGCCAGAGGGCAGGAGTACCAAACCCGAACCCTTATTTATGTGACTTTTGGGTTATTTTGTCTGTATAAACACCCATTTGGACAGCCCTCCGGGGCTGATGCTCAGTGCCCAGAAGTGGAGTGCTGCTCCTTGAGCTCTGTTCCCACAGATAGCTGGGGCGTAGCAGGGCCTGACCCTGGGCTGTAGCGAAGGTGACAAATCCTACCTGCCGTGAAAAGTTACTGGCGCAGCAGTTTGAAACCTTCCTAGGAAATAAGCAAAGGAATTGATAAGGCTTGGTCAGATTATTTATTGCCAGCAATTTACGCAAATAATTTTGATATTTTTGTTCAATAAATTATTTGCGGTTGCTTTTTTTTTTTGTAATTAATTGCCCAGCCATATAAATAGTGCTATAATGCTCAATTAATGATTAATTCAATGATCGCCACCTTTCACCCTCAGTTATACATAAGTGAATGCAGCTGTTGTTCCCTTCTGGAATGAATATTGATTGCCCAGTGAATCACCCACATCTTTATTCACAAGTAGCAAAGCTCCCATTTGGCTGCGATTTCCATGAAGGAAAAACTGATTGCAGAACAAGGGCTGGGGGAAAACCTGAAATGCATCTTTTCCCGTGCAATGAATATAGCCAGAAAACGTGCTGGGACCCTGCGTTTCTAGTCACACCTCCCTTTTCTAATGACATTAATCCCCTCTTAGGATAGTACAGCAGCATCATAGCTGGGCAAGTCATTGAACTGCTGCCTGCTAGCGACATTGACGGTCGCGGGGCGTCCTCCCCGTCCTCAAGCAGGCAGCTGCGATACCAGCAGGGCTAATTCTTCCGCTGGAGCAAACAGGCATCTCTGCTGAAGTTAATGTAAAAGGTGATGCTCCAGCATGGAGCTTCTCAGCGGCTGGGGATGGATAGCGCTACGCTGCCTCACGTCAGCTACGGCATCGGTTCCGTGTCAGGGTTACTTTATGTTTCCTGAAAATGCCTCTCTCCTTGCCTGGAGTCGTGATCCCTGGTGCTGTCAGAGGAGCTCAGCCATCATTTGCAAAGTTGCGCTGCAGCACAAGTAATTTCTGGACTGTCTGATGGCGAGCGGGATGGCTGTCAGATTCCTGTGTGTGCTGAGTAAACAGGATCACATAATAAAGACTTAATTATAAAACCTAATGGTGTAAGACTATTATGATTTGTGGAGAATTGGTCATTAACTGCAGAACTATGAAAACCAAACATTTTTCCCTGACACTTCCACTCAGCCACACTGAACAAACACATGCTGGAAAATTTAGAAATGTAACACATTATTCAAAGTGGTTAAACACGATGGGCTTAATTTTACTGGGCTTGTTTCTAGTTGCTGACGTGAGTTCAGCTGACACATTTACAGCCCAGATTACACCCCAGTTATAAGCACTTTTCCACCAAACGTAGCTGTGACCTGTTGCAGTTGGTGGGCAGAGATGGACATCTGCTTCTGGGGCAGGCTGAAAAATAACTTAACGAGGAGCCAGTTTCACCTTTCTGATCCGTCAGACACTTCCCACTGCCATGAGAATAGCTCCCCACCTCTTTTCCCTGTCTGAGATAAAGCAGAAAACCTCCCATCTGGCATCGGCTGGGGCAACACGTGCCGACGCTCCCAATTAGCCTCCCAGATTCAAGTCTGCATCCAATCAAACATAGTATTAATGAGAATTAGGTCACTTTTAATTAGCTACAGTTAACATAGTAGATTCCCCTCTCCCAAATACATCACTTCTTCTGATATTAACCATCAGGTAGTCTTTCTAAGAGCAATTATCCCATCAAAACTGGTTGCTCTCATGGTTAACAATTTTCATACTAATTCATTAATTGCCCCTGGCTTACCCACTGTCTAATCAGCAAGGTGGGTACTAGTTTCTGGAAGTGATTGATTTCAAGGGACTTAGAGCTTAATTACATTTTAGCAAAGTCTGTTTTGAATCCTTAGAGAAGAGAGGCGTTTTCTGTTTGGCTTTGAACTTACCGTGTTGGAGGGATCTAAGTATCTAAATTATTCCATTCATTCTTAAGCACGCTCGTCACGAGATGGTGGAGTTTTGTCACTTCTGATTCATCTTTGCCCAGAAGAGCTCACCCCAATTGTAGGGTTTGCATTAATAAGTAAGTTTGCTTTAAAAAATAATGATTACATTATATATATCTGCATGTCAGGGATGGATAGAGTGATCTCTCAAAATGTAATTTGTATATCAATCAGTTAACTCAGTAGTTTGGGATGAAATGCGCTATATAAATGCAAGACCATAATTTATCTTCTTTCTTCTTGTGTCTCAACATAATTGCACCTTTATTGCCCACTCTCACTCACCAGAAACAAGTGCTGCAGGGCTGGGGCAGAACAAGTGGCCATCTCAAGTGGTGCCTGTCTCTGACAGCACTCGTCTCGGTGGCTTCGGAGAATGTTATAGAAACCTCACGTAGCCAGATGTGGAATAATCGGCTACCAGGCATTGTCATTTTGCTTTCTCCACCTTGATTATCCAGAGATGGGATTAAACCCAGAAGCATGATATTAACATACCACAGGTTTAAAATAAAAAAAAAGGCACAATTATAGCAATCCTGGAGAGTCTGTTTTCCTCCTAATCTTGCATATCCCATGTATTTGTATAAACCTATAGACTCTGTGTGCCTTTGGTAGCTGTTTCCTCTGCGCGGCATGAACTCATTTCTTTCACTACTTTTTGCCACTTTCTAATTGTATTGACAATTCCCACTGTGCTTGTATTGTCATCGTGGTACAAGAAAGGACAAATAATATTTCCCTGGTTGGTCGTTGCTGCAAGTCCAAATGTAAGTTCCTCATACAAAATCTGGTGTAAAAATAGATAACTTAGTTTAAATGAGAATTGATACAAGCCTTTGAGGACCCTCAGATGAGAGATAACACGTAGGGGGATTGAACCAAAGAAATTCCGTACTGCTACAAGGACATAGAAATGTAGCTGTGACCTTCCTCTCTCCTCTGCTCCTGCTGTTCTACCAGCTTAGGGGTTTCTTGTGGCATGTTGGAAGAAGGCTTGCAGAGGGTGGCATTTGTGGAGCTGATGTTCTGGGGCCGTCTCTGCCTTGACCCTCGCCACCTGCTCGCCTACCATGACGGGGCTGTGCCCAGCCGTGCCCGTGGTCCTCGCGGTCGCAGGCCCTTAGGTCCGTCCCTGCAGAGAGCTGCCTGCGGTAGTTTTGCAGTGGCCGCAGATGAGCAGGAGTCGATCTCTGATTCCCTTTTACTGCTTTTGAAATTCACTTTTGTTATGAGTAGAAATACTTTGGTATTATCTGCCTGCAGCCCCAAAGCAAGAGATCTACAGCTAATGCATTGATTTCTAATGATGCAAGTAGCTTGTGGGAGAGGGAATGGGAAATGGAAGGAAGAAAACCATTATAAGGCTTTTGTTTACAACCTGTAGGAATTTCTCTACAGTCAGGGCCTGTTGTGAAAGAGAAGTACAGACAGATCTCTCTGTTCCTGTCATATTTTAGCCATGGGCTTATTATTTCTTCTTAGAAATGGCCTCATTAATCAAATGTTCTGGGAGTGCATGTGATCAGTGGTATCAAAATCACTAATCGTCATTAAGAAGCAGTGAAAATTCATTTTTGCCTACAGTATGCTAGACCTTACTTACAGCAGAAGACATTTTCCCCATCTTCTCCCTAGCCCTAAGCCAAACGCTGGCAGTAACACCAGGCATCTGCAGGTTCCAGGAGAGGGTTGCCAGTTCCAGAGATGAAGACCAAGAAAAGCTTTTCCTGTGGGCTACATCTCAAGGCGCTAGCAAAGTTTGAAATAATGTGCAACAGTTACTACAGAGAGACGAATATTTGGGATTAGTTGTTGCACCCAAATTCCACACAGCTTACCAAGCATAGGTACTGAACCCAAACCGTGGCACTGACCAGAGGGTGTCCTGTTCCGCGCCTGTCTATGCGGGTGCTTACGCTTGAATTCCTACAGCTAAATTGCTTTAACCAGCTTTAACTTACTTGGATCAAGCAACTAACAAACATACATGTGGGGGAGGAACACAAGGAATTAAGCAATTCATGGCAAAGAAAGTCATCGCTCTTACGTACCTCCACCAGCTTCCCTGCCCACCCAGCGTCCGCACCAGCCCTCAGCTCTCGAGGGGCTGCAAGGCTGACCAGGCGATGGCAAGACACGTGGAGCTCCCTGGGTGACGGGCGCCTTAGAAGCTCAAAGCATCGTCATTGCTAACCCTCCCACGCCTAAATCCCACCACAGCTGCCGCTTTCATCTGCCCTGCCCAAGACGTGACACAGTCGAGAGCTGATTCCTGATCAAACGCCGCACGGCACGAAGAGGCTCGTTACGTGGGGAGGCAGGCGCGGTGGCTCTGGCTCTGTGCGGGCTGACGGCATTCGGAAGAAAACCGCTGGAAGGGGAGGGGCCGGAGAAAGTGGTTTTATACTTGAAAAATGATAAAACTTTGATAACTTCAAGCCAGCTCAAATGGCAGGCAGGCAGCTCAGACAAACGTATAAAACATCAAAAGCCACAGGATGGAGAGCTGTGCCTGAGAGCTCCAAATATAGCTTGCCGCAATGTAATTCATTCCTAAAGCAGAAAGGAGAAACTTCGCCATAACATGTTGTGTTGCAGCCCCGTTTCTGCATGTGCCGTGGGCCAAGATGAAAAGGATTGCAGAGACCTGTGCATCACTCTAAGTGATTAAATTAAAAAGCCCAGAAAAATTAAATGTGTGCATGGTAAGTTAATAGAGGATATGCTCAAAGTGTGCTAAAACATTTTGCAGCTTGCTAAAGGGAAAAAGGAAAAAAAGCCCCACCCCAAACCCCAACATGTGAAGACTTTGAAATTATGACAAAGATAGAAAGGATATATTTGGAATTCAGGTTTTGTAGTTCATTGTATAAGGTGTTTAATTGTTTTATTTGCAGTTACAATTTAACTATGAGGGGGATTATTTGTTGCTTCTTGGATAAACAGGGTAGAACAGTTCCTATGAGAGCAGCAGGCAGCAGAGAGAGCCTTCCAAAAGGATAAAGCTTTGCTTCTGGAAAAGCAAAACTCCTCCCGACAGCCAGCGGGAGATGGAGGCCTGATTCTTATCGCCACTTAAGCACATGCTCAGTGGGAGACTTGAGTCCTCTCGACCTCAATTACTTCAAAAAAATAAATCAGTGGAACTTGAGAATGCTCTTCCAGCTCCTGTGCCCTGAAAGGTGCTTGAGTGTTTTTTTCTGAACTCATCCTCCAGCCCTGAAGAAGGGACCTCAGCGGTGCTGAGTGCTGCACAGACCCTCGCAGCCGCCCGCAAAGGGGAGATTCCCCTCTCACCCGGTGCTGATTGCAGCTCATTAGCGGCAGCAGACGCAGCACTAGCGGAGAAGAGCTCCGGCACTGCCCGGCAGCAGCAGGAGCAGCAAGGAGCTTGATACAGGACAAGACACCCTATGGCACGATAATTATACATTTGGCTTTTCTGGAATTACCAGCTAATTTATTCCTTCTGACTTGGGCAATTCTTTTCAATAAGCTGTAAATATTACTGATTCATCCAACTTTCATTTCTGTATCATTAAACAGAAGAAGGTCTTCAGATAAGCAAGTGGGTGTAGTAAGAATCTCATTATTAGTCAATGCTAATTAATGTCCACTTAAACTAATTATTAACTGGGTTTAATAATTTGTAATTCTGATTTCTCTAAATAAGCAGAAATTATTACAGGGAATGCTCAGCCGAGAACTTGATGAACCATTTGTTGCACAGGTCTTTTTTGTGAATTGTGTGGCACTTGACAGTATCCTGTATGCTGTTAGTAAACAACACTTCTTTGCTTATTTATATCTATCTATAGATATAAATGTTATTAAAGTGTTATTGAATCTAAATTAAAGGTTTTATTAGGCAGTTTAAAACACTGCTGTGTATTTATCACAACCCAAGAGCCTACCGTAATGAGGACAGTTTTGAGGGCTTTGCCTGAAGGAGCACCAGCCCTGCAGGACTGGGATGCCTGTGGGAGATGACAAACCTTCAGCATGAGGTTGTGGCTTTGGGGCACTCCCAACAGTCACCCAAAAAGTCCACCAGAGACAGCATGAGGTGAAAACCAGCCAAACCAGTTTTGGATCTGTGTATGCTTTCTAAAGAAGTTAGGACATAATTCTTTTTCTTTCTTTGTAAAAAAGAGGTCTAGCTGCCCGCAGTCCAGACGTGTGTGCTTCTTGCATCCCACGGGAATCCTCAGCCCAGGGCTCGAGGGAGCAGGGTTCTCCGGCCACTTTTCCCAACAGACAAGTTTTCCTCGGAGATGGTTTTCAGAAGAGCAAATCTGCCCAGATAGGATTGAACCTGCGTTTCTAGAGCAGCCTGAGCATTTCAAACCTGGTGTGCAAAGCAGCAAGGCGTTGTAACAGACCCAGGCAAGACGTCGTAACGGCTAGATTATCTTCACAGAAGCCATTAAGAGCACATAATAGGGAATTAGCAAGCTTTCATCAGCAGTGTGGGGATGAGGAATAAGCGTGCACCTAATCTCTAAGCAGAAAGCTTCTACAGTGAGCCTTTCTCTTTCTATTGGTGTGATTGTTAAATATACAAATTATGCGAAGATAAAAAAATCATTAAAATGCAATTATTTCAGTGATATAAGTTTATGGCTATATAAGTACATTAAAAGACCAACTTTGTAGGTCTTTATGTGCTTAATAAAACTGAATAATTTGCCAGAAAAAATCCTTGGTGGCAGTAGCAAGTAAATTTTGTATCGCCATTTGACTTCAGGCATACTCCAGGTATATAAAGAAAAAGGGTTACTATATTTCAAACCACATGTTTCCATATTGGGAGGAAGAACAACAATTCTGGGGCAGGAAAAAAAAAAAGGCAAATGATGTGTAGATTCTCTCTCCCTCACAGCACGGTCTGGTATTGAAACTATTGCCAATGGAGAGTGCTCAACCAGGATGGAGAAGGACAAAAAACTCCCCAAACCACACACTGTCATCGACAAATTCTCAGGTGAAAGAGAACCGTTTCAGCATCACCACTGTGTTGAAAAGGGCTGAACCGTACCGGGTACTTCTGTCTGGCTCTGTTGTTTCACAGTGGCCAAAATGCCAAGCTGCTCCCTGCAGTGTTTGGGAAATCTCTGGAACGTGGGTGTGCAACGAAGGATGACACTCCTACAGTGGGTGGAAGACTGAAGAAGACTGTTGATGCTCCCATTCATAATTCTTACCCCGTCTTTTGCTTGATGAGGAAACCTGATAGATGTAAACCTCCCTCGGTCCACCCCACGTTGCAGGGTCTATTCAAAAGGGTGTTGGGCTTTTTTGTGGAGACCTGGGGATCCGATGGGCTTCCACCACGGAGGCTTCACAACTGACCACGTCCCCGTGATGAACTGACTTGTAGAGAAGATAAACAAATACAACCGCCAACTGAAGCTGTAGCGCTCATCTGTGACGAAGGTGCTCTGAGCCGTTTGGAAGAGATTTCTCTGTTAAAAGCTCCCTGGGGACTGGGGCTAACGTGAAGCCTGTGTCCGACTTCAGGGACCACGTCGTGTCCCCAGGAGGGCAAACGCAGCAAGCGATTGTAACTCTTGCCCTTACTGAGTGAGGCAGAAGCACATGGCAAAAGGAAAAGTGCAAAAAATGATTTTGTTTCTCTAAGTTTTGTTTCTCTAAGTGGCATTTTCAGAGAAGGTGGCTGCAAGATTTCATTAGCTGTTAATCATTTAGTGAACAGAATGGCATTTCCAAGTCAAACCTAACCCAGGACAAATAAATACTTTGTGGTGAGGCTACAGCTTTGTGTTCATCCTTGTACGAAAAGGCAATTATAAAGCAGTCACATTGCCTTAATCTATAAAATCTGTAATTCACCATCATTAGTAGAGATTAAAGTGTGTTCCCTGGTCATATTTTACAGAGCAACACCTATCCTGATATTTATTTCTACAAACAAATGTGTGTAAATATAAGGATCTGTCTCTTTGCAGACAACTGGAGGAAAAAGAGGCAAATGGAAAATGATGGAAAACTAGAGGAACGTCAGTGCAGTGAGTGTTGCAAGATTCCTGAAAGAACACACTTCTCTTTAAATGGAAATGGGATAAAAATCTGCACAATCAAACCTCTCTCATTGCTTTTCCACAGTGTGCTGACGCTCTGAGGAATGAACAGTTCAGATCCCTCCAGAGCCCATGCACTAAGCTGCACCTCCCTAGCACCGGGCTCGCTTTCCATTTTAATCCTTTTTCATCCTCCTCCTCCCGGGATGAAAGGGACGAAAAAGTTCTCTAATCAGATTCATTCGTTACAAGTAGAAGTTGCTCATATGGGGCCCTATTTCTCTAGAAAGAGGTTTCCTCTGTGAACATGTGTCTCACTGTCAGTACAGCCATTAAAAGACCTTGTAGCACAATAGAAAACATTCATTGCAAAATCCAAATGCTCATTAAAATACTGAAAGGTGCTTAACAATCTGCAAGTGCATATGTAATGGTATTTCTTGCACGGGCTCTTCCAGTGTCAGTTCTGAGGATGGTCTTATCTTGGCTTCTCATTATCCTCCGGTAGCGAGACCTCTCAGGACGTTCACCCCTGAATGCAGGAACTTTCGATGGCAGATGTCAATCAAGGACATTCTTCCCAAAGGAATCTCTGCCAAAAACTAAAATAGGAATTTTCTTGAGTTTAGACATTTAAGATTATCCCCAGACTTTTTTATTTCTCTCCCTATCTACTAACTCTAGCAGGTCCATGGAGCAGGGTCAGGATCTGGCCAGGAAGCCTGTCCTGTCCTCCCGGGGTGCCCAGCTCCTCCTCCCCGTACCCCCTGTCCTGCGGAGGGGCTGCCCAGGATGCAAGGCTTCAGGGAGCGTGTTTCCCCACCTAGCTCATCTTTGACTTCATATATTAATGAGGCCAATAAGGCCCAGTGCTACGAGTGATATATTGCATGTCCCAATCCTTAGGGATTAGGGGACTTTATGGTAAAACAGATTATTAGTTAAACATCAGTGTGTTTGTGGTTGAATAATTGCTATACCTGAAATCCTCTTCAATCAGCATCCTGTGCTGAAAATGCCATGCATCATAAATAAGGGGTTTTAGCCTGGCTCTTTTGCAGTGGTCCCTGGAGACAGTGGAAGGAATCAATAATAAATTTAAGACCTGGCAGGTTTCAGGCTGCTTGAGCTCCTGAAATCAGAAACCCCCATCACCTGAGACACAGGCTATACAGACAAGCAAATGCCAATGAAAATGTTGTTTCCGCATTTATTTAACCTGAAGATAAAAGGTACAAAAGGCTGAGATTAATGTCCCACTTCTCACATCCACCCTTGCAGGTATACAGGAGATGCAGACTGAAAAAATTATTTGCAAATTATGATTATTTTGGCTTGTCTGCAGAAGATAAATGTGCTCTGTACAAACCCAGACAGCCTGCCAGGCTACGTGCTGATGGGGACACAGCTGAGACGCAGAGCAGCAGGGTTGTGCTTTCAGCATGCTTTAGAAAGGGCTGGGCACCAAAAAAGCCACATTTCCAAGTGCTTGGGAACTCAGGCAAGTATTAGATGTATATTTAACTTCATCTCCACAAGTAGACTGGCAACTTATTCAGGAAATCTCTTTAGGCTTCGGTGGATGAGACCAAATACACGTGTGGAACACATGGAAATACCAAAGCAGTTGTGTTTAAAGGCACAAGAGGATCTGTGTGTGTGCGTGCACGTATGCATGCACGCACTGTGTGAGTGTCAGGGTGTAAGTGAGTATATAACAGAGATTTATCAAGTATGACTGTTTAGTGGAAAGAAGAAGAACGATGAGAGATACACTTAAGAGTAGATGTGGATCAATAATTCTGAACAATAATTTTGTAGAAAAAGCGTGTGGGTCTGCATATGTGCCGATAAATGGGAATTTCAGCTGAGAAAGTATACTCTATTTTTTGTTGTAACAGGTACCCATTTCTGCCTTGATTTATTTTACTTTATGCTATTTGTGGTGTCTTATACCTGGGAGACTATCATTCAAAACTCTTTTCTAAGGGGAACACTTTAATTCTTAAAATAACACTTTTAGCTCTTCTGCTAGGAAGTGCTCAGCTGCTCGTCCTTTCACCGCTCCCCTCTCCTGCGAGCTGAGATTTGGGCAGCCCAGAGGTGCTCTCCTCCGCTGCCGGCAGGCTCTCTTGTGCAAGACGCGGCTCGGAGCCGGGCGAGCCTAAACACGAGTCTAAACATACGTTCTATTTCTACATCTACTAGGCCTAGTGTCAGTCTCTGCATCAGGACGAGCGGCCAGACCCGAGCTGAGCTCAGACGCGTGTCCTTCTCTGGGCTCGGTGATGGGGATTATTGCCGGGAAGCGTTTCTCTTGCATGCCCTGTAAATTGGCATGTTAAGGACACATCCATCCCTGGCTAACCCTCCTCTGCAGTCGCTGGCTAGGGACAGGACCCTGGTTTAGGGATTGCCTTTCCTTGTGCCTTCCGTGAGAGAGAAGCGTGTTGCTGAGCCCAGGGCACCGCTTTGGGCAGGTGTTGGAAACTCCAGCAGCCGGGAGCTTCTCCATTAGTGCCTTCCTGGGAGGACAGTGGTTTCTAAGGGCAAATCTGCCAAGGGAATGTGCCCCGGGGCTCAGCCACGCCACCGAAGCCGTCTCCATCCTCTGCTCCCAGCTAACGTGGCGCAGGGTGCCCACGGCCGGCGCAGGGTCGGGTTTTGCCGGCGCTGGCAGGAGGGGACGGCGTGTGCCCAGACCACAGCCCCTCTGCCCGGCTCCGGGGCGGCCCCCGGCCCCCCCAGCCCCTGCAGCGCTCGCGGGCGGCCGGCTGCCAGCAGAACTTCTGCTCCTGACTGTCCTCAGGAACTGACGTGATTCAGTGCATCCCAGAAGCTCACCCAGGGATATTATAGAAATGTCTTAACCCCTGTAAGCTATTTTAAGAATAAGGGGAAAAAATATGAGCTATGAGATACTAGTGTAACTCCTCCGAGCTGTAACCTTGCCGGGTAGGACCAAGGTTGCAGCACGCAAGCACCAAGAGTCCATTCAGCATTGCTGGAAGCTATTTCCTATTCCTCTTTTTCTCTTGCTGATTTATATTATTGCTGAGGAATGAAGTGTTAAAAGTAAATCAATAAATTGCAGCGAGGCTCTCTGTGGCCAGCAGTAGCTTTTTGTCACGTTGCAGCGTAAGGGTGTGCGGCAGCCTCGGATTAATTTACATGCCTGCAAACCCACCGGCGCGATCCCCGGGAGCCGGGTGCTGTATAGGGCACTCGCTGCTTTCTCCGTCTCATTCAGAACTCTTCTGGCTGCGGCCATGTGTGCTCTGCACTGCAGGTGCCAGCGGAGACAGCAGAAGAGATCTGAAGGCATCTGGAATGGTGCTTCCAAAAATACCTTATTGACATTAATGGGCCAGATCAAAGCAAAAAGGGTTGGAAAGCAGCCCAGATGAAAGAACGCATAAAAGGTAGAGTAAATTCAAGCCAGTTAGGGATGGAGGAGAGGAGCAGGCAGGGAGGACCCCAGTGAGCGTGGGGGATCCGTACCAGGAGTCAGCCGAAGTGAGTGAAATGCCAGGAGGGGATGAGGCAGAGGCTGGGAGAAGCACCTTCCTCCGTGGTGTATCTGCTGCTGCCATTTACCTGCCACTTTCCAAGGGTGGGGACAGAGGTGCTTGGCAAAAATTAGTCAATGATTTCTTCTTCTTGGAGTCCACCTAACTTAGGGTTAAAAGGCTGCTTTAGCCCAGCTCTCCGGCAGCGTCAAGAGCCCAGCACCAGCACGGAGGGGCTGCCTTTCATCTTTGCAAGCGTCCAGGTATCCTCCAGCACTCCTTTAACCACTTTTCTAGCCTCATCACGCTGAGAAGATGGTCCACAGTGCTCGATGCCATGTGTTCAGCAAGGGTGTCGGGATCCCAGGGGCTGTGGAATATTTATAGGAAATTATACGGCTGGTTGAAAGTTTGCTGTTGCTTTGCCCCCACCAAGAAACTCTTGTCCTTTTTAAACCCCAAGCAAAACAGTTTAAATAGATCAAGACTTGCTTCCAACATAGCTTGCAGCGTGACTTTCCCCAAAATAGAGGACATTATTTCAAAATACATTATGCCGTGTCGTTCGTGCAGATTCTTTCCCATTGACAGGCGTCAGCCTAGACAGATCATCCTCCTGCTCCCTCCCGGTCGGCATCAATCTGCTCTGAACACGGCAGCGCCGCTGAGGCTTTGACCTTCACCAGGCTGCGCTCCCCGGGCAGTAACTGCAGAGCTTGCCGGTCACCTCTGAGCAAAGCAAATGCCATCTTCATTTCAGAGATGTGGAAAGGGAAGAACAGAGGGGTTCATTTATGGCTGAACACGCTACTCAGCACCAGAAATTCCCGCACGTGGTCGGCTCAGGCAGGTACCGCTCAGACCTACGTGTCCTGAACCGCAGCCCCCCAGGGTCTTCCCCGCTGCCAGGGCTGTGGGTGCAGCTCAGAGCAGGCGGTGGCACCTTCGAGGGGGAGCAGACATTTGCTATTCCCAGTGTTGGAATTTGAGTATCTCGTTCTGGGGAGTTAAATGCAGTTCAGGCCAAGCTATCGCTGACTTTCTCCACCCAGCACGGTTTTCGTTTCTGTCCTCCTTGATTACTTGAATTTGACAGCTCTTATTCATCCTCTCTCTGTGGCCAGCAACCTTGGCATTCAGCTCAAGTCCTGTTCTCCCGAGGATGGTATTAATTAGACGCTAAAACTGTCACCGTGCTACCGTGGCAGAAAACCTTCTCAGCCAGTGACCTGTGCTCTCCCCCGGTGCGCGGTGACTTCGGCAGCTCTCCCGCGCCCGCCGCTCGCGTGGCCGGGCTTTGGCACAGAGCTGGGCACAGAGCAAACCGCGCCGCCAAGGAGCTGCACCGACGGCCGTCCCTGCTGACGGTCCCAGGTACAGCCGTGAGGGTGGGAAAGGCATCAGCAGAGCGGGCAGATAAGGATTTTGCAAAGATCTCAGAGCAAAGGCAGGTGCTGTTAATGGCTGAGCCCGGTGCCACTGTTCGCCGGTTTATTTGCCCTCAGAGAGGGGCCGTGAGCCCCAGCTGGGGGATGTAGCCGAACACACGCAGACCGTAACGCCAGTCCTCCGTCCCCAGAGTTGTTTATTCAGGTTCACCAGTTTGGCTGACTTTAGCCCCTGTTTTGTTCTCTCATAGCTTACTTGAGAATTGCAAATCTAAATGGAGTTTGAGACTTAGAGATCTCATGATAATGAATGCTTATATGGATTTTCAAGTTGGAGCTACTTTTGTATTCCTTTCGATTAATTACAAGCGTATGTTTTTTAGCAATACCATGCTCAAATCCCACACTTATTTCCACCTTTTTAAAAAAAGTCAGGGAAGGCTGTGAAGAGATTTCCATTCTTAACAACATGTTTCTGTGACATTTCAGCTCTTCGTATCTGTAAGATGAAAAGAAATGCTGAGCCATATTCACCTCATTTTGCTGCTTGAGAGGGGAGCTTGATTTTATACACAAGTATTTTGTTAAATGTACCAAAAAAGAGGCAATCCAAGGCCTTAACTCATTTGAATCATAGTCCAGAGCAAAATCATATTATGAGTTGGTTGCAAATACAATAGCGAGTAAAAGGAAGGAGGGGAGGGGTGGTATAAAGAGCAGGCGGAGACCTCCCGGCGGGGCTGTTAGTGCCTCCGAGACTCTGTCCTGCTTTGCACTTTCTGCCTCGCGCAGTAACAAACTCGATCCATCCTGCCGAGCTCAGTTAAGATCGTAAGGGACATTGCGGCAGAGATCACAGGGAACGAGGGCCAGCTGGGGAACAGGCACCAAAAATTGCGTACAAATGAAGAATTTTCAATTCCAATTTCATAATTGCCATAAAAATAGAACAAGTTCAGACATCTGAGGGACTTACAGTAGCCTTATTGCTTACCGTGGGCAACCAAAGAGATTATTCCATATAACTATGTTCCACTTGGGTTGTCTGCCTTTCTGTATTTTGGAACTATTCAGAATTTTTACCTAGCAGAGTACTTTACCCTTTCCTACCTAGTGCATTTGGAAAATCAGTTGGCTACATTTCACAAGCAAAAGACTTTTTTTTTTTTCCCCAGTTCTTTGCAGGTTTTTCTCAGTTCTTTGCAACCTATATGCATGCGAACTTGTCTCTTTGGTCAGTGGATGTATGCACATGCATGCACATACCACTCTCTGCAGAGGCTAATGCAGGTGCAAAGCATTTGTGCGTGGAAACAGAACACATCTTGAGGTAGCAGAGTTGGAGGAGGCACACTGCGAAAGCAGTCTGAGCAGTCTGATCAGAAAGCAGTTCACATGGCATCAACTTTTTGTGTTGTTTCACAGCTCAGTGAGAGAGGCATGCACCTCATAAGGCTCAACAAGTCTTGGAAATATAAAGACAAAGCGCTCTCTTTCCTCCAGCAAGATGTTGCTGCTATTTAAGGTCTATTATCCTCCCTCTGCTCACACATTGCTACCATTAGTGTTATAAATGGGCTGGGTATACAGAGAAGAGGAGAGACCCCCAGGGTAGCAATTACTAGAACTGAATTGTCTGATGCAAAAGGCAGCATTACCCTGGTGTAATTTGATCATAAAATAAATTGCATTGCCCATAAACTTGCTGAATGGTAGAGTTTCCCCCACTGTTGTTTCCGTGCATTTGGAGCCAGAAGTACCGCAGGGAAACAGCCCAGCTCCGGCCTGCTGTGGCCACAGCCGCACTGAGACTCCAAGGAAAACTGTCACGGAACATGAACAAATGAATATTCATAATGAGATTAAAGTCATCTTTGACATGGTGCCAACACTCATCTTCCCCGAACAGGCCAGGATGAAAACTGTGTGGCAAAACGTACCTAAAAATCTTGAGCAACAGCTCTTGGGTCTCTTGCAGGAAGGTATCGTCTGTTGGGGGTCCGGTGGGCTCCTCTCCCCCTCCTGCCCCCAGCCCCTCCAGCACCTGCCCCTGAGCCAGAGAGGAGCTGAGCACGCCGGGGGCCAAATCCTGCTCTGCACTCAGAGACCTTGGCACTTCCCCCCCCCCCCCCCCCAACCTCATACCCGGGTCCCCACCTAGCAAAACAGGCGCTCAAATTGTAGACTTGATTACAGGTTTCTTTGATAGCCAGGTAAACAACAGATCTGATTACAGGTCTCCTGGCAGGTAAATAACAGGCAATCATACCTCTCCATAACGTCATTCTGGGCCTGTTGTAATTTCAACAGGTTTGAAGCGGGTCAGTGTTTGTATGGGGAACCTGCAAGGAAAAAGCAATAAGAAGTGGTGTTTATACACCAGGATGCACTCATAGTGAACCAATATCTTATTTGGTGCTAGGAGATTAAACTGAAACTCCAATTATTTGTGGTTGTCAGAAATTCCAGTGTATAAAGCAAAACTGCAGTCTGGGCAGAAAGCAGGGTGGGAGCTGTACCCGATGCTGCCTTCTCCACTTCTTGGTTTTTATGGCTGCGTATTGCTATAGATAATATCTGTGAGAATGCTAATTGCATCTTTAGTACACTGCTATGTGGTGATCAGATACCAAGGTGATAAATAGTAGGGGCTAGAAATGAATAGCTGCTGTAAAACAGCAGGCTTTTTAGTGCAAGGCTGGGCATGCTTTATCTTGTATCCATAGTATCTCTCTAAATTTTTTCTGTACTTTTGTAAGAATCCAAAGTAGCAACCAGATTCTTGCAAAAAAGGGAAACTGTACCCCGGACCCCTGGGGCTCAGGCTGTAGGCTGCTCCCTCTGTCTCCCTCCTGTCCAAGCACTGGGAAATAGAATAAAACAGAACAGAACGGAATAGAATATTTCAGCTGGAAGGGACCTACAAGAAGGGTGGCTGAAGCACCCTGGCTGCCCCCCCAGCCCCAGCCCTTCCAGCCCCGGCTCCCAGGCACCTTTGGGTGCTGCAGAAAACTCCCAGTGTCCCCCCATCTCCCTGCATCTCTTTCTCCGGCTGCTTTGGTTATCTTTCCCCTTGCTCCAGCCGCCCCCTTCCCACCCCCCAGTACAGGGGGGGTCCCCAGCAGCGCAGCCACTGCTGGAGCCTGGCCGGAGGTGGGTGGCACCGCCAGGGGAGACAGAGCCCAGCTCAGGGACCCCAATTCAGGTGCCGGGGTGTCTGTCGAGTCAGCCCCTCTCCTCCTGTCCCAGCTGGGCACTGCTGCGTGCTGGGAAACGTGAAGCCAGGGAATGAGAAGTTGAAGTAGTTTCCTATCTACTTTTGAATTGAATCAAATTCCATAATTTAAAAATATATTTTGCATGCCAGTTCCTATTGTGGGGGCAGAAGGTTTCCATTTATGGCCCCTAGATCTATCTTAAACCAAGGATGTCTGGACTCTTGATTAAAAATCAGAGGAAGAAGCCACAGCAGCAGCAGGGATGAGGAATTGACTCTCGGCTATGCAGCGGAGCTGTGAGGCTGACCACGTAACAGCCCCATTTCTTGGAAGCAATATGAAAAATCACATAATGCAGCAGCAGAGAGAAAAATCACAGTCCATGGAGAGATGTAAATTCAAGAAGAGCTTGCTCTCGATACCACTTGATGGTGAGATTTTTAACTAAAAGCAGTCATTGTTGATGAAGTTTTGCTGCAAGCCATGAAACAGGAGGGTCAAGAGCTTGCCAGGAGAAGACATCATCATGAATAAATAAATAAACTTAAGTGAAGACGAGAGATCTAAAGCATCTGAAATTGCAATAGCACTGATCACAGGGCTTCACTGCCGTGCGTTTGATGTGCCAGTATAATCCTAAAATGGGAACGGCCTACAAATTGCAGAATATGGATTTGCGTAAAGAACTAAGTCATGCATTTGAGAAGATCACACATTTTAATTACAAATGACTCTGGTATCTATAGCTGCCTTTTCCAGAGCAGGTAGAACTATGGTACTGAGATTTTATTGTACAACACCTAAGTTTTACCCCCCAAAATGCCCACTGTGCAGCACACTAGCTTGAATGTTAACGTTAGGAAATCCATCCCACTCCCCTCTGATGTAGCCCCAGCCTGACGTGCTGCTCTCAGGGACCTGCCTTCTGCACTGGAGCCCTTCTTAGTGGTGTCGGTGCTGCCGGGGCTGGGACGGAGGGGTGGGATGGATCGGAAAGGCTGTCCGCTGCAGCGAGGAACAGATTTAGCTGACTGAGTGTACAAGAGGGAAGGGAAAAGACTCATTTTTAGGAGTGCTTTCGGCAACTTTTCCATCAGTGCTGCTTCTTCCCCTGGCTCACCTCTGCGTTCATTTTGCTTCCTCACTGCTCCTGCCAGGCTGGCAGAAAGGAGAGACCTTGGGCAGGTGGCAGAATGGCTTATTTGAATGAGAATAGCAATAAACTGTTACGTTTGACATTAAAACTATTTGTAATGCAGGAATGAAGGGAGTTTAAAAGGGATCTTGGTACCATCATATAGCTGCTAGAAAGCCCAGGGTTTTTTTCTTCTTTCCAAGTATTCCAAGCGGAGGTGAAGGACCAGAGGAGGATGTGGGCAGGAGTCCAGGACAGCGACATCCCGAGCCCCAGGCGCGGGTGCAACATGGGCAGGGCCCGATGGCAAACTTCACCTGTGCCCAGCCCCAGGTTCCAGCAGCGCTTTCTGTCCCCAGAACTGCAGCTTTCCCTGACAGATACTCAATGTTACACAATACTTAATTTTCTTCTTTTTGATCTAAAAAAGCTGCTGGTTTGGGGGACTTGCAAGCACAAACTTTGTATTTTTTTTGGAGGTTTACTCGTTCCTGTTTTACAGACACCCGGCAGTGGGTATCATTCGGTGGTACAACACACACACAGTCACCATTTCCACCAGCAACCCTGCCCGAGCAACGTGTGGAATAAGCAATTTCACACAGAATGCACGTACACTGCACATTTCATAAGCGACAAGTTGTTTGCTACAGATCCAGGCTACCAGCGCCCGTGCTGTATCGCTCGCTCCTCTTTTAACAGTTGAGCTACACGAACGTCCTATCTGTTGCTGTTTAGTTGTATCTTGATGCACACGTTTTCCATAGTTTTGTGAATGTTTTCTACATCTTTTGTCACAAGGGCAGAAAAGCTCCATAATGTGTTGGGAATGAGGAGGAACCTGGGAGGAGACCAGAGGTTCTCTCAGGAGACCAGGAAGGCTGCAGGAAAGCAGTGATTTGATAATTTGGAGGTCCTGTGATGACAAACCTACTCTCTATGGCTATGGAGAGATAGGTGAGAGCTGGAGGGATGATTTGGGGAAGTTTCAACATTTATACACCTAACAGTCCTTTCAGTGGAAGTAACAGTATGTTTGTCTCCATTCCTTTTGGTGTTTATTAGATGCAAATTTACTAACTCATTAGGATTAATAAATTCGTTCAGAGGTTACTTCCAGGTTAGCCTCATGATGAAATAAATGGCATTGGAAATCCAATTAGACACAATGATACAATAATTATATAAGAACATAATCCCATCTCTGCAAAAGCAAGACAGGTGCAGAATTTCAAACATTTTTGCCATGGAAAACCACTAGATTACATGCAGTCAAATGGGATTTGCAGCTGTAAATTCATGCATTCGTGCTTATCCTAAGGTGGTGGTGGAATAACGATTGCTCAAGACAAGCCCAAAGATAAACACACTTTCAGGGTCACAGGCAGGAGACCTGAGCTTATTAAAGTATGTTCTAATACTTTTCGAGTTATTTTCCTTTCTGTGGTACGCTGTGTACGGCACAAATTCAGAGGCTAAGAAGTTCTGTGTTATTTTTATAGAGACACTACTAAATCTGTTGACCCTGAACAGGTCCTGCAAACAGTGACTTTTTTATAAACGGTAAGTGAAAAAGAAATGAAGAGGTTTCAATTCTTTGAAAATGGTTCATGGAAAATCTTCTAAGAGCTGAGTATCTTACCTGTCACAGACCTGCATATAATGAACCCTAGTGCTGCACACATGCAACTTGCTTGTGAGCCACGCTGAGGCGCTTTAGGGAGCTGGGGTGGAGGTGACAAGTAGGTACTATACAAGTTAGTTTAAATGCTCTGAGTATGATTAACTAGTTTCCATGAAAACAGCCAGTTTCTGTACATCAGGTCCTGTACTGCCTTCAGGAGGTGGGCTGCGGGTACCCATGGGTACACCGGGCAGACCTCGTTAGGGGTTGTGCAACTACCAGCCCAGTTTTCAGGCAGCTTCAGGATCTGGACATTGCAGTTCATCATGCTGTCCAGCGAGACCCAGAGAGCATCTGGAAGATGAAAGACAGTTGGTGCCTGTAGCCTGGATATATATATATATAACCTTAAGAACCTGGGAAATAACAGCATCAGGAGAAGATGTTGGATTGGCAGGACGCCCCATATTTCTTTAGTGGCTTTTGACCCAAAATATGTCTGCCTTTTTTCCCCAACTTTCACATCCTTTCTTCTGGGTTTGAGGAAATGCAATATAGTATTTTGCCGCAGGTTACAATCACAATGACAGGAAAATAACCAGGAGCAGCTGGGCTTTGCACTGCCGGTAAGCAGTAGTTTGCCTTGTCTATAACGCAGTTGAAAGGCAGGTCCCAAGGAATAATTAGCACTACCCAGAACCACGTACAGCCGCTCCACAAGAAAAGAGTGGGCTCACTGGTCCTTCATGCCAATTTTCTGATTAATAACATCCCAAGCCACTTGATGCACTATTGATTCTAAATTCAATAAAAAGAACTGGCAGCTGCTGGCAAGGCCACATCATTTTTCCGCTAAAAATGCAAGGCAGCAGCACGTTTCCAGGCAGGGTAAGGTGGTGGGGAAGCCCCTGGAGAGCTGCCGTCCTCCCTCGGGGGAAAGACCGAGTCTCCTCCGCAGCGGCGGGGTCTCCGGCTCTCCCAGGGGTCAGGCAGCAAGCGCAGCACGATGTCCCTCGGCATTTGGTGGCAGGTCCTGGTGTTCACTCTGACAGTGCTGCGGGAGGGGAGGGAGAGCGTTTCTGAGGTCCCCGTACTGTTGTCAAGACATCACTGCATTAAGGGAAAAACCTCACTTTGTTTAGGTGGCTTTGATACCTGGGCACCAGGATTTTGGCTAAGAAAATAGCTCGGCACTATGGATGTTTTTAATATTAAGCAGAACAGTTCCCTCCTGAGTTGCTGAAAGCAGAACAAGAAGAACAAGGTGGGGTTTTTTTCAAAGAACCTAGCTCTTAAGGTGTCAACATTCTTGCCATAAAGATAGTTTGTTGGTGTTTTAAAAGACTCCAGTAAATCTAATGCCAAGAAAGGGAAATTGCCTGCTGGTTTCTTTCATCCCAGCTGCGCGTTGGTCAAGAGGAGACAGGAAAGGTATGAGAGAGGCCAAAGCGCTTTGGTGGGTTGTACGGGAAGGGAAGCCCAACCAATAAACAAAAGCTGTTCAGTCCTATTAACAACCTAGGAGAGAAAGGCAAATATATAACAGTGAGCAGAAGGCAGCTCAGAAAGCGTAGAGAAGCCAAGAAATATTGAGCTTTGATCCAGAGAGAATATTTCAACAAACACCGAATGCTTTGCAAATATTCACTGCTTGCAATAGCCAAAACACATGGCAGGGAAGGAGTAGGGAGCACATCCCCGTTACTCCTGGGTGGGTGGTAGGAAAGGGTTAATAGGTTTGCAGAAAAGGAGCACACATCTCCTGGCTCACTGACGCTGGGAAAGGCATCCTTTTCTAATGCAGAATTTTCCACAGGAGCTGCCACCAGTGGCACCTCTGAACCGGGAACCAGGCAGCTCCTTCTCAAAGCTGCGCACCCCGGTACAGCCTGCTGCTGGGCCAGGGAGAGGTAAAGCATTTTGTTTCGTGTAATGACGAAGGGAAACAGCAAAGTGAGGTTTTTCCTGCTTTTTGGCAGGGTCTTGCATTCACTCGGGGCTGGATTTTCAGGGGTGACAAAGAAGCTGTCAGGAGCTCTGGGTAAAACCAAGGCTCTGAGTGCTCAGCCCCAGCAGACCACTGGGCGGGAGGTGATTTATAACCCAGATGTTCCCATTTTCTCCTTCTCTACTTGTTCAAAGCCACAGCCCCACCACTACTTGCCTGGTCTGCTGGGGCAGCGTTGCCCGGGTCTCCCACGAAGTGCGGGCAGGATCTGGGCAGAGCCGGGTTGGTGCTGACACCTCCCTGCGAGCACAGCGTGAGGGGTTTAATCCGGCACACCCTGCGCCGAGTGGCATCATGCAGACAAGCAGCCCCAGGACTGAGGCACTGGCATAAGCACATGCAAATGTGATGAGCTGAGAGTTAATAAAAGCCCAAGAGACAAACAAACAAGCAAGAAAAGGAGTACCCGGCCATTGAAACAGCAGCTTCTGTTGGGGAAACATTTGCAATAGTCGAAGGCCTGTTGGAGCCAGCCTGACCTGCCAGCCTCACAAGCATCCTCTAATAAAAGAGAATAAAAGAGGTTATCTATCTGCTCTATTGAGACCTTCAAATTTTCATCTTAATGGGACATGGTGCTTGACAGATTGAGCTCCACTGAGCAGCTCATTGTAAATTCAAATGCAGGCTCTGGGGCTTATTCGAGCCACTGAGCCTATTTTCTTCCCTTGTTTGCTGGCTGAGCAGGCGGCTGCTGGGAGTGATGACTGTGCGGTTTGTCAGCGTCGGGTTCCTGAACATCAGGCTCTCATCTCTCTGCAGCCTCTTGCATTCGCCTGCCTCCCACCCAAACAGGCGTGTGCAGGGGTAGGAGCTGCGTGGATTGAAAGGGGAGATGCGGCGCCGGGGCGGGATGGAAGGAATGATGGGAGGACGACGTACGTACTCATATTCACGTATAGATTTAATTTCACGCGTGCAATCACACGTGGGCGCTGGGCGGAAAGCAAGCACGTAGGGTCCGTCAGCACATGAAAGAAGGCAGGCAGGTATCGCGGCGGGGTGCAAAGGAGGCAGAGCTAGGGACACACATGGGGTACAGCCTGGCGGAGCCGGGAGCTCGGGCTTGGAAGCAGCGGGCAATGCAGCGGGGTTTTGTTCGGCTGGGGCAGGGTCTGGGGCAGGGGGAGCCGCGAGCTGCAGCCCAGGCTGCCGCTGGCATTTCAGCCGTGGTGCCAGCAGGTCTAAAAGCTTCTGTCGCTGCTGTCTGCTGTCTCACCTGGAAGGCAATGGAGCGCCGTAACCTGTCCAGCTGGCAGGAGGAGAGATGAGCTGCGGGTGGTGTGTGTGCTGGAAAACCAGATTTTTTTGTGCTTACCTCCCCAGGGTGGTGTTCAGCTGCAAGCCTGAGAAACAGGCTTTAGAGTAAAGTCAGCTACTCTAACACCACAGGGTCTGTACCAAGCCACCAGAGCAATTTACCTGAATTGTCAGATTCTTCCAGCTCCACGTCTCCTGTGTTTCTGGGGGCTGCAGGGCCGTGCTGCAGCACAGGGCATCTCCAGCCTGCGGGAGTCATGGCCAGGCTGCCCCGGCAGGGAAACCACCTTTGTTGGCTGCAGAAGGGCACAAGCTTCTCACATTTGGGGCATAATGCATTTCATAAAAACATACTCCAGCATGCCTAAGGAAGGAGGAGGAGTGTGGCAGCTGGAGTTGCAGCGGGACCTGCCGCCGCCAGACCTCTGGGCCTCGTGCCCTCAGAAACTCCAAACACAGAGTGTCTGCTCTGAACAGCAAGAAGAAAGCCTTTAAAGCATGTTCTCGTTGGTGGTGATCTCCACAGAGCAGCAGTGGAGGGGTTCATTGCTTAGAACCTGCAAGGTGGCTGGAGAAACTATGGGGAAATGCCGGGAAGTGTGCAGCAGGGGAAGCACCAAGGCAGGAGATCCGGCTGCAGGGAACCTAACGGGCATTTCTGCCTGTGCCTGCTCTAAGCCCTTTCTGTGCCTGCAAAATGCCCCACAGGTCACAGATTCTTTGCATTCCTTCTCCCCTTTAGTCCCAGGCTTCTGAGCACAAAAGGCACATTGATTCTTCTGAAGATTTAAAAGGAAAAAGGCGGTTGCCTCTTACTGGTTGGAAATGCAGTTCTGCCCATGGTTAGATGTGGCCAAATTCAGCCGAGGGGGACCATGTTTTTCTTCTAGATGTGTTTTGCCTTGTGAAAACCAGACCAAAAGTACCAATTTTTCTGCCTTTTTTATTGTTCCCGATTTTCAGAAATCTCGGGGATATGAATTATGTAGAAGATGCATAGCAAATGAACTGAAGCTCTGGCAGGTTTTAACACAGCCGGAGTACTCCCCGTGCTGAGCGTCCAGCTCCATCTGTCTGCAGCAGCTCCTCCAGCAGCTCGCTCTCGTCCCACCATCCTCCAAAGAGCATTTCACTGGTGAATGGGGTCCTTTCTGAAACCTGTGCAAACTCCGTGGGCAAAGGGGGATGATAACCTCTGCGACTCCCCGCTGAAGCTCTATGAGGTGAAGACACCTGGCGTGGGTGCATGTGCTTCCATCGCCAGTTTGATCATACATCCGTGCCCCATGTCCAAATAAACCAAATATGACCCAGTGATATAAATCTAACCACAAAACCAAGGGCGTGAATTCTCTCCTTAAAAATAAACTCTCATTTGTGACTTGGAGCCTGGAAGCTGCACTGACTTTCTCAGCTTGCCACCAGGTCTCAGAGTGGCTGGTATTTTGTACATGCTTTTGTTTTTTAAACCCAAAGTTCTACCAAATCCACATTTAAGCGCATTTGTGTGCGCTAGGGGATAAGAGAAAGGTTTTATTGCTTGCATTATTTATGAATGGTATGATTTCAGGGCATCTGTATTAAAATAAGGTTCCAACTGGAAAATAATATTAAACAAGATAAGTGTGTATATTTGTTTCGTAAATCCATAAAACCTGATTAACAATGATGCTCATAATGCTTGTTTCATCATTAGAAGACTTCCTGTATCTGTACCACTGCGCGGCACTGGATGCTTTGATGCATTAGGATGGTGCCCTGCAAAGCTGTTTGGTTTACGCTGAACTTTGGTGTGCAGCAAGGCATGCTTTAATCAAGGGTTTGGTTTTGGTTTTTAATTATTATTTCTTTCTTTGTCTATGAATTTTGCAGCTGATTAACAATACAAGAGATTGAAACTTGACTGTATTCTGCTAGCGCAGCTGCTGGCTCCCGAAGCCATGACTAATGCTTTCTGTTTACTCTTAGGGTTTTCTTACTGAATTTGTCGCTGTTCCATCCAACTGCTCGCTGGGAATGCTTTCTAACAAACATTGCCCCTTCCCTTGACGCGAGGCTGGTGTGCTTTGGGATGCATTTCTGTAAGTGCTAGTGGCTGACAACCCACTGGGCAGTGCAACAGCCAGAAAATAGAGTTTTCTGTTAATTTGCCCATATTATTTGGTAACAAAGACTGACTTCCAAACTAAAGCCTGAAGAGTAAAGGGCAGATGAGGACATTTTCTTGGGTGCAGTTAATGAACTGTCAGACCCCTTTGGGTCTCCTTTTTGTGCCAAGTACTGGTAATTTATTTCCCTGAGAACAGGATTTGTCAGTCTGGAGGGGACAGAGTCCGTGAACTCTGAAGGTTTACCAGAGCCCGTGTGACAGAGAGTGGTGATGTTCTGCGTGTTACAAAAATCTCATCTCTGGAGCCCCCGAATCTAGACTGGAGCTCTCGCTGGTTGTACTTAGTGGAGTCACTAAAATCCTCAATGATGCTGGGCAAGAGTCAGAGGCGAAAGATGACTCCTGGGAGGTTGCAAGTAGTGGCTGCTCAGAGAAAGAAGAAAGAATTTTAGATAAGAAAAATAAAAGGATCTCCGGAAATTCATATGCAGCTCTTAGTGAGTGTCTCCCTTGCAGTGAGACTCTCCATATGGCTCCTCCACAAGTGGTGAAAGAGAGAATTTTCTGCCGAAAAAAATAAGCCTGGAGGTGAAAACTTCAAAGGGGCTGAACTCTGAATCCAGCAAGAGCCTTATGCACATCCAGGAGCTGAGAAGAGCAAGTGTTGATAAAGCACTTCAAAACCTCGCCAAGCCTGTGATCAGGTTTCTCCTGCAGCTCCACTGCAGTAGGAGACGGCGCTTTGGCCAGCCTTACGAACAGCAGCCCTGGTGGGGACTAAATGCAAATCAAACCCTTTGAAATTACACAGACATATTGTGTGAAAGGAGATGAAGGCGAGGACAGCAGAAGTGTCCGGCACAGCGTGGTGCTGGGCAGGTTAAGGGCAACACTTGGGGAGCAGCCTGAGCTCGCCGGCCCCAAAGCCCCACTGATGTAGACTTTGAGCAGCATTCGGGGCTCAAAACCAGGTGGGATATTCATGAGAGATCCACTTTTTTTTCGTGAAGAAAATGTACCTTTCAAGCTCGCAGTGGAAGACGCGGGGTGCTTTGAGCTTTTTGATGCTCCTAAATGGTCTGAAGTTTCTCAAGACGAGCGGTTCCCAGAGGAGCAGACAGGCACCGCGGGCTTGAAGCATGGCCCGTTATAGCCAGGGAAAGATCCCCATGGACTTCAGGTCCCTGATTATCTGGTTTTGTATAGTACATTACCCTAAACTTTTGCAGGCTTGTGTCCCTCTGCTTTGCTTGAATTATTAGCACATCCCAAAGGAAACATGGAAGCCCAGACAGGTTCTTGGCAAAGAAAGGAGCTGCACAGGATGGGCGGCTGAGGTCGGGAGGAGCAGAAGGGAATGCTGCTTCTTGGCACGAGCTTGCTCAAGAGCCCCATGCTCTTGCTGGTGGCACACCAGGACCGTGCTGCAATCCTGCTGGCCAAGGCACAGGCACAGGGCATTGCATTTTAAGGGCAAGATCCTGCTCTGGATTATAGCAGTATATCTTTGCCCTGCCTCTGTAGATCTCAAAGCACCCCGAGCTTGTGGCCCCCACGGCCACTCTTTCACCTCTCCTGGAGTGTCATGAAAGGAGAAGCCACGCTGTTCAGCCCCATAAACTGCAGCTGGCAATGATAAATCAAACTGAACTGAATGATGGCTGCAGGAGCCCAACTTCTCTGGAAATTAGGCCACTTCTGTTTAGATGTTGCATCTGAGCCTTGGTGGTTTGAAGCCTCTTGTCTGGTGCTGCCGTTCCTTCCAGGTAGGTGGAGGACGAGCGTGGACCTGTCAGGCAGGGGATGCTCAGCCCCAGCTGTGATACCAGGGTGCAGTGGCGACTTGCTGCTCGTGCCAGCACCGCAGGCTGCGTTTCGCCTCTGCTTTCTGGTATTTTCCCCCTTGGAAAAGTTGAATTGCTGTATTGCTGGCACATGAAAGAAATAGGAGTTTTCTTGCTGCAAGCCATAGAAAGCAGGCTTCATTCAGTTCCTGAATAATTTAGAATACAAGCCTTTGATTAATTTCATGAGAAAAAGGAAACAAAGTTAGCTATAACTATAGGCCATTCAAAGTATGGATTGCCAGCAAAAATGTGCAAAGCGCTGTCATGAGAGGATTAATTACATAGATTAAATATTTTATAAGTTAAATAATGTGTATTTTTTTTGAGACAAAATGGAATGTCATTTTTTCCCCCAAGACAGGGAAAGTAACTGTATTCACTTCCATTTAGCCCACAGAGCAACACAGACTTCAGTGACAGAGGAGGATGGATCAGGGCTGTAATTCCCATCTGGCACCAAAATCTATATTCTGAGCAGCATTTCATCTTCCCCCCAAGAGCCCGGCTCCAAGCTTTCAAGTCTCTGTCAGTTGTGAGGTTCTTCTGGGGGGAGAAGAAAAGGGTCCTGGCAATTGTTATTCTGTCTATTATAGTCTTCCAAGATCTGGAAGGAAAATGGGCTGTGTAGGGTGGTTTTAATTATTGTGTTATTGTCCTGGAGGATAATGGCAGTCTTTCAAACTGTCTTCCTTTTTCCTTTGCAGAAAAAAAGACCTGAAGCTGGTTTCTGACTCTTTAACTGTCCAGAAAGCTAAATCCCTCTGCAGAAGAGTTTGCTCAGTGGCACACAGGGCATCGCCAGCCACTCTCCCAGGGGAGTCACTGCTACAGGCACGGATGCAGCTGAGGTTTTCAAACCATCAAGCAGATTTGGCCACACAGGCCACCTCGCAAGCCCCATCCCGGGCAGGACCAGCGCCTGAGCCCCAGCTGGCTGATGGATGCTGTGACCCCCCTCGGAGCCCAGCGAGGAGGTACCTGACACCACGTTCTGAGATCCCGGGGATACCCAGAGGTTTTGTCAGCTGCTCATTTGATGGAAACACTATGCACTTGACTCTCGCTCCTAATTAAAAGCCTGCTTGCTGTGCTGCGTCTGCAGGCACCCGGCCGGGAACAGGACCACAGATGGTGGGAGCCTGGGCGTTTGCTGCTCGTCCTCCCCAGCACTCACCCAGAGCTCATCAGCAGGGATGACTGACAGCCTTTCCCTCCCAAGCACTGGCCACCAGCAGCTCAGGTGAATGAAGTAAGTTACTGGGTTAGAAGAGAGCACAAAGAAGTCCCTCAGGGAGACTTTGAGGGGGACTAAGCGCTGGGTTTTGTCTGAAATCAATTCTGCAAAACTGCTGGCCTTGTCACTGCAAAACTGCAGGTACAGGAAAACTCTGTAGTCTGGATTCAGGTTTACGTGTCTAATTACTTTTGAATATGCTCGGATAAATATTCCTTCTTTTATTCACCCAGTTCTGGAGACTCCTGCACTGCTCAGGCACAGAGCAGTGGCCATGCCCTGGGAACCAGGACCAGCAAGAGCAGGGAAAGCTGGAGCTGGCTCCCATGGGAGCTCTCCATGGAAAGGCTCACCAGACTCTTTAGCTTGGGCACTAGATATTGTTCTCTGCTAAAAGGGCAAATTTTTGGCAAGCAAGGGTGAAACCTGCAAAACATATGGCAAGAGCAGGTTAAAAGGATGAACAAGCTCCCCAGTAATCAAAAGATTCACAGCTACTGGCAGTGATCCTCCAATTAGGCTTTAAGGAGGCAGGAGGAGGTCTGGCTGGGGATGAGGGTGAGGAGGAGGCTCATTGAGGTCACCTGCTTCTCCAGAGGAAATAAAACCAGCAGCACAGGCAGCCCTGGAATAGGCTTTAGAGGGAGAAGGATGGTGGAAGGAGGATTTGCTGCCTGCTTAGCCTATGAGTAGTTGTTTTTCCTGTATTTTGTTCTCTTTTTTTTTTTTTTGGTATAATTTCCTGAGGGTTTCCTTGTGTTTTTCTCCCTATTCAGTGTGGCAGGGAATGTGTGTGGGAGCTGGCGTGTGTGAGCAGTGCTTTGGGCCCGTGATGTTTCCCTTGACTTGGGTTGCTCTGTTGGTGGGTCAGTCTCAGGTATGCTCGGTTTAGTGCCCATCAGCATGTCATGGTTTACTTTGCTGCATGTGGGGAATTGTCATTTGTACAGGGGCATCTAACTAGTCAGTAGCACTGGAATATCTCTGTTGTGAGAAGGAGAGAGGGCAGCTGCTCCTGTGGTTACAGTCTAAGTGTGCTTGGTGCTGCACAGATGCATGTGGAGAAAGGTTGTTCTTGCTAATTAGCTGTGCTATCCTGGGGGAGGAGAGCGAGGAAGGATCCTCAGCTGTCTGCTGCTCTGCCCACTGCTGCCAGCCCTCTGCGGTGGTCCCCCTGTCCCCTCCAGCATCTGGCCCAGCAGGATCCCGGGGAGTCTGCCCTCCTCTCCCACAAGGCAGTGTGTCCCTGTGTTGGTGACAGGGCTTCTGACCTTTATTACTGCATTTTGTTTCATGTTAATGCCTCTAATGAGCTGAGCAGAGCCATGGTCTGCTGGGGTTACCTCTCCTCCAATCTAAAGTACTTCCATCCCAACTTGAGCATCAATCTTTGTGCTGGTATTTATTGCTTGATTCAAGTCCAAAATATCTGATGGGTATTACATTTTCTTCTTACTGAAAGTGTTTTATTTCCTAAAAGCTAAAGAAAATGAACAGACACCCCCACCCCCCCCCCCATGCCTGTATAATCTTCTCCATTTGGAGCCGACATGCATACTAACAAAGGTGTGAAGGAAATCAATCACCCTTGTGAGGCAAAAGAGAGATGGAGCCCAGTAATGAGTCTAAGCCAAAGATGTGCTCGCTGTCTGACGCTCTTTATGCTAATCTATGGCAGTTAAAACATGGTATCTTCTATTTTAAAGTGAACAATGAAAGCTGCTAAAGAATGACGATGCAGCCATAGATACCCCTGTGAGTCTTTCACCTTTAAGTGTTTCTTCTGAATTTTGAAAAATAAACTGTGCTTATGCTCTCTAAGTGTTGAAACAAAAGGTGGGGCTTAGTTTCATACAAGGGAATTGTATAATGATTTATTAATTTTCAACATGATACACTGGAACTTCTGGTGAAGCAGCTAGGAATGTAATTTGGGCTTTCATGCTACTGGGCAGATGTGGGCAGCCTGGTCAGTGAGTAGTCTTCTTGGACAGAAATAACACCCTGCTGTTACGTGCGTTTTGAATCGATGATTTTCCTGTCCTGCCGCTGCCTGCTTTGTCCCCATGGGTCCTTCTCCCCCCTCGCTGGGCTCTGGCACCACGTGCCAGCTCCACCTCGACACTGCTCTCCCCCCACCTCCAGAAGACCCGTAACCCCACCACCTCCACCGCCTCGCTGCATTTCCAATAAGCTGTTGCATTCCCCACTCGATCTCTGCGAAGCCTTTTCCTGATGTGCCGAGCCCTCGCTTCTCCCAGCGCGACTGCGTCTCGGAGCGCTCAGGCTGCTCAGGAACACCCTTTGGCAAATGCACAAAAGCGGTATGTGGGAAGTTAGAGGCTGTGATGGAGCAGAAAACCCTCCTCTGTCTGGGGGTTGCTCATCCCCGGTATGAGCCGAGTCCTGCTCTGCCCGGTCCTGCCCGGTCCGGGTGCTCCCGCTGCGAGCAGGACCTCTGCCGCGGAGGCAGGGGAGGGTCCCGCACACAGTGTGTGCACGCTCGCTGTCTCGGTAATCTCTCAGTCCTTGTCCCATTTGTGCCACTCTCCCCTTGAGAAAAGGGAGTTAAGAGGCAATTTTCTTTGGAAAATTACAATTATGTTATTGATTGGGTAAAAAGGAACTGTTTTATTAAAGCTTACAATCCTGCATGTTTCTTTTCCTTACAAATATCCTATTACATGCTCAGAGACCACCCACACGCTTTAGTGCTTTTACATTTGCCCTGCAATCTTTCATGCCAGTTGACTTTTCATTTCCAAATCCCTTTTCACATTAAACACAGACCCACACACTCTGACCCATTTTTCCTTGAAATAAATCATAATTCTGTGCCAGCAATGACTCAAGGTGTTCTTCAGAATTTGTAAACAGCACTAAAGTCTTGTGGGAAATGTCACAAAGTGTTGGTCTGAATTTATTAAGTAGTTTCTCAGCTTTAAATGTATATGTTCCTATACACAGCCTGACAACATTTCTACCTGTAATGGCTTTTGATGCCTGGTTGGTTGCTGGCAAAGCTCATGTCCAGTGTGGGGGCTCCTGAAAGCTCATGCAGAGACCTGCAGATCGATAAAGGGGAAGGAGCTTTGTGGCTGTGCAGGCTGACTTCGTAAAGGGACAAAGAATCCATTTTGCAGCTTACTATTAACGTTTCACTTGGAAAAAAAGAGAGGGAAAAATACAATTTCTTTGGCCTTGGCCAGGATTTGCTTGGTCTTGCCTGTTCAAGGGAGAGCCATGACTCTGCAAAGATGCCAGCAGTTAAAGCAGCTGCAAGTAAAGCCCAAATCCTTTCCCGGATCTCCATAAGGGCAAGGGAGAAAGAGCCGCCTTCCCTTGCAAAAGGGGAATGGGAGCCTGGGTTTTGCAGCCGGCAAACTGACCTGCAGGCAGTTGCTTCTCCCTCTTATTTCTCATTCTCTTTCATTCCCCAGCATTTCCTTTTCTGCCAAACTGTATGCCCTTAGTGCTATGGGCAATCGTTCCCTGCGCAGACCATAAACCAGGCAGCACGATAATCCACATTATTCGGAAGTGACAAGACTTTTTTTTTATCCAAATGGGAAAAGTTTGGTCTTGTGTGTCACTTGTGAGAGCTGAGAACAGCCCTGCTTGGCTCGGCAGGGTTACAGCCGTGCTGACCCAGTGGGTGTTGCAGCTGAGCCGGTTTCTGTACATCTCATGGCAGTGGTTGAGGGGGATGTAAATTTGGGAGGATGCTTCCTCCTAATTTGAGATCTTTCCTGCTGGCTCTGCAGAGGAACAATCCTTTATTTGAGACATTTTCCAGTGTCACTAAATGAAACGTGGTCGCAGAAGACAGCGAGCCACCCGCGAGGAGACGTCTGCATAGGTTTTAGCATGTTTTCCCTAATCTCTAGGCCTACAGTCTCATTTTCGCGGGGCATCAGCTGGAATCCAGCCACTGCTATAATTAGTAGCATTAATGGAGATGCAGGGGATTTTGTGGCCGCATCACGCAGTTTCTATCCAGCTCCCTATCCTAATTCGAGTGCTGCCTTGCACCAGCTGCTTAGAGGGTGTAAGAAATACTAAGTAGGCAATTCCGGCATCAGAAAGATGTATTGCCCGTTGAAGCATGTTGGACATAAAAGCAGAACAGCTTTTAATTAAAATTTCTTCCAGCAGCCATGTAGGGCCTAAACAAGGAACAGGAACAAAAACTCCCAGCCCTTTCACAAGAGAAAAACATCTTTGAAGCTGGGAGTGGAAGATGCTGATGGGGAGCAGACTGTGCCCAGAGAGCGATGCAGGGAGCGGCAGGCAGGGCAGCATGAGGCAAACGTGGCTTTTATCGGGGTTTTGCTGAAACATCATCTGCAGGAACCTTCCCTTGAGCGTTGTGGCCAGGCCATCAACTGCAAGTTTTCTGCATGCTGTGGCCATGCAGTCTCGTGGAGGGGTGGAGAAAAGAGAGCAGATAGTCCAGCTTCATGGTCATTTAATTTTCATTTACCATACGTCAGCGCAGATACCAAAAGAGATGGCTCAGACCCTGAGTGATCTTTTAACAGTTTTGTGCCGTGACAGCTGCTTGGCTGTAGCTTGAAAGGCGATCAGGCTGGAAGGAAAATCCTGCTATCAGATTATCTATGGGCCAGGGCATCTCTCTGACCCTACACTGTGTCAGCATTGGTCTGGCAGGTGTTTCCACCAGTGCAGCCGTTCCCAGTGCAGCACAAAGCTCTCAAAGGGCATCCTTCACTCCAAGGTAGGTGTCATTCCTGATGACTTGCATGAGTGTAAAAGGTAATTTCATGGCAGGGAGGTTTGAGACAGCAGCACTTCTTCCCTGCTTTTCCTGGGAAGGATCGTACTATTAGTGTGGAACTATTAATACAACTATTAGAGAAAACAGTGTTTCGAGTTTATTGGGAATGAAAATTCCTCAAGAGTTTATTGTATCTGCTGCTTTACTTGTAGAAGATTTTGACTTGACTTGTAGCTAGCTAGTAGACAGCCACTGCCTCACCTTCCAGATATACTTAGACAGAAGACGTCTGCTCCTGTGCCCTGAGCCCTGGAGAGCATCCAGGCTGTCCTTTCCGATGTTGTGGTGGGATCCCAGCGTGCCACACTGAGCGATCTGTCCTTCACAGCTGGGACAACCCTCATGGCAGGGTGAATCGCTGAGCATTTGCGAAGATCTCCTCATGTGTTTGGCTTTGCCATTGGGATGCTTTCCCCTCTGCCCCGGGGAAGGCTGTCCCTGGCTGTGACCCTGCCAAGGCAGACTAGGTGCAGGCAGATGGGACCAGACCCATTTTCCTTCTTGCCCCTCGCAGACTGACCCTGTTGGATTGTGCTTATTCTGAGCAGTTTAAGGGAAAATGCCTTGTGGCAGGTCTGCTCCTCCAGGAGCATCTCGGTGCGTGCACGGGAGTGTTGCAAATAGAGCAGGTTCCTTAAAGAGCATGTTAAGTATAAACATGTAGCATCACTGCTTAGACTGATCCTCCAGGGAAAACCTGCATAAACACACATTCTAGAGAAATCAAGTGCGAATGATAAAGGAAATGTTAAAATATTGCCCTGAGGGCTTCCAAACTGAGTGGGAGGAACAAAGAGAGGACTTTGCTCCACGCACCAAGGGACTGTGATTAGCAAAAGCGGTTATGCAGCAAGAGGAGGAAAGCTGACGGGGCAGGAGGGAAGGGAGCTGTGCGTGATCAGGAAAGCATGTCGGGGTTAAATGCTGTCCTCTATTTTGAATGTATCTGTATTCTCGAAGAGTTTATTGTTAGCAATTGCATTAGAGCAGCACCTGAGGCTTTGAAATAAATGAGGGCTCTGCAGCACTAAACATCGTGCGGATGCAGCCGGCTCGAACGGCTCTGCAGCCCGAGCAGGGGGTGGATGGTGCCCGCTGTCCTTCCTGCGGAGAGCGAGGGCTGCGCTCTGCCAGGCGTGGAGGCTGGTGGAGAGCCACGGTTTGTGCTTTGCCGTGCTCTGGGCCTGTCTCGGGAGACGTGGCTGCAGGATTCGAGCTTTGCTGCAGCACTCGGAGCTTTGGAGGAGCGTGCCAGGGCTCACTGCTGTGCCAGCCCCGACAGGAGCCGTGTTCCTTGGGGCAGCATCTGACCTCCGCTGCGCTGGCTCAAGTGCAGGGGGGCTTCTGCGCTGCTGCGCACGGGGCAGTGCACGCAAAAGCACAGGAGTTCAAAGGGGTTTGGCTGCTGTACCCTGACTTGTAGGTCGGTATGCAGCTATGCTAGGGAGAACGATGAGCAGGACCCAGCAGGGGAGACCCTGGTCGATGAACAACCAGGTCACAGCCCACAGCCTCATCCGTCTTCCCTGCACCTTCTCCCCAGGAACGGTGTGCCAGCACGAGGGATCTGCTCTGGCATCAGTCAGGCTGTACCTGCCTGAGGTGAAAAGCGTAACTGCAATACCTGGCAATTGTCAGGAGCACCAAATTCAGTGTATGAGCAGGAAAAAATCAAAGCAGAGGAGTCTTTCTGTTCCCTTGGATTTAATGACGATGACTGAAATGAGCTTTAGCTGGCTTCTGTCACTGATGATGTATTTTCCAGATGCAAACAGCATTTCTGAAACTATAGTGGTTACACAGAGGCAAGTTGGGAGTACATTAAATGAGTTCATCCTAGATGTGCGTGTGCAATTCCCAGCTGATCAATTACCTGCAGCGCCAGGCAGCAAGACGTGCATTATTTGTGAGCTCCTCTATGGCCTGAACCCAAGATCCTGCTATTGATCAAGTTCAAAGTCAAGCCAAGCACTTTCCTCATAGCACGGCGTGAGGACTGTGCCCAGCCCCGGGTGCCCCACTCCTCGTAGCAGTACTGGCAATTACAACATTTAGAGGAACAAGAGGACGGTTTTTCTGGGAGCAGCTCCCAGCCCTGCTGCAGCCTGTGTGGCGGAGGCAACGCTGGATGAGTCCATTCACCTTCCAGCACTGCTCAGCCCATGCTGGCTTTGTTCATACAGAGTTTTCCTCTTTGTTCAGAGTGCCAATTACTACTCTGTAAGACAGCATTCATCCAGCCCAAATTGTTCCATGCTGAACAGAATCCTTAAACAAATAGAAATGAAAAGGGCCTCAAGTTCCTAGGTCTGTGCAGAAAAATCCATTTCCTTTTGACACTGCCATCTGTGCTGCTCTCCTGCTTTCCTTGAGTCGCTGTGCTGGGGAATTCTTGCACTCAAATTAATTGACATTCTGTCCCTTGTTTTCTCTCTGCTCCCAAGATAAGCTTAATAATGCCAAAGCTACCTCATAGAGAGCTCCTTCTCAAATCTTTTTGGTTTGTATCAATTTATCTGCTCTTGGCAAAGCCAGCAAGTGGTTTTGAGAGTCGAGGAAAAAAGCCCCATCCTTCCCTCTGTCCCCTTAGGGCCTTGCTGCCATGCATATGTATGCTCACCTTTCAGCACTTCTTCAGCCTCTGCTGGTGTTTTAGTCGGTTACTGGTGCTTCTTGAGCCATCTGCCCTTCCTGATGCCTCTTCAGGGTGAGAAGTGGCTTCAGGGTTCACTTTTACCTACATCTGACTCTTTGTTTCTTTTTCTCAAATTTTGCATCTCTGAGCCCAATCTGCATTTGATGTTTCTTATCCAACAACACTTACAGGAACAATATAGGTTCTTGAAATGAGAAAGAAACGTACAGGCTTAAGGTGAAAGCTGGAGCGTATAAAGGTGTGTGATCTGGTTAGAGCACAGGCTAAGGAGACAACAATGCCAGCCATGATCTGAAGGAGGTAAGCACCAAAGAGAGGAAAAGAGGCTAGAGTACACAAGAAAGTAAAGCCCTTGGTAATGAATTGGTTTCTCCACCTGGTCATGCCGAACGAGCGGCCCGGCACTCATCCCTGCTGCAGTAATGGCACTGGGCTTGGGCCCAGCTCCATCAGGGATGTCTTTGGCTCTTCACAGAAAGAAGCCGTCAGCAGCAGAAAGCTGTTCTCGAGGGACACCACGGGAAGCCTCTTCTGGGCATCTTACATCAGGAGTTTCTGTGGAGTGTTCCTAGGGCCAATCTTTGACAGGACACCAGTGCAATATGCTGCTCTCAGATGGGTTTGCTGTGGCTGATGTCTCCACTCCAGCGCACGTTACAAGGGCAGCGAGAAAGGGAGGAGGGTTGTCTTGGTTCCCAATGAAGCAGTCTTCAAAAACTCCAACCTGTGGGACAGGAGGGCTGCTTGTGTTGATGTGGTGCCATGCGTATGGGATAGATACCAGCACAGGCTTCTGACAAATAAGAGCAGCCTTTCTCTCTTTATTTAGCTTTGGGCAGCTATTCCACACCTTCCTGAGTAGCTGCCACTGCTGCTCCATCTGTCCTGCCTCCTCCGCTTACTACCTGCTCTGCTGGCTTCGTCCTCCTTTGCGCGAAGGGCCCTCCTGAGAGGCTGTTACGACCCCTTGTAAAAGGTCTCGGTGAGCGGTGGCGTGTGTTTTCCATCACTACCGAAGGAGCCAAACCCCTGGAGATGACTCTGAAGGCACTGCTACCAACACACAAGCCCAGCTCTTCCCAAAGGGCGGCAGCGGGTGCCAGTGCTGCTCCGTGCCATTACCCTCAGCGGGGCTTTTACTTTAAGACGAAGTGCCAAAGAATAATGTTCTCGTGTTGCGTAAGCGTTGACAAACCAAGTGGTTTTAATTGCTCTTGCTGGCAGCCAGCACACTGCAACCTGTCCTCCTGGCAGCGGCGCACGGCTCCGTGCCCGCAGCGAGGGTCGGCAGGCGCTGCCAGGCGGGAGGCACGTGGAAGCAGCGCGCTGGGCGCTCCCAGCAGGAGAGGTGACTTTTGCTCGCTCTCACCAGCTGCCCGTTTAATCCTGTTTTGATTGGCACTCACTCTTCAGCAGAGCAGCCTGATTGACTCGAGCAGGCAGAGAGCCACTGGAGCAGATGGGCAAGGCTGCGGCTACCCGGCGGACCGTGCCCGGGTCTTCAATTGCATCCTCAGTCCAAGAGTGTCGGCAGAGCCAACCTCCTTGAAGACGGGAGGCTTCTAATTGTAGGAGATGCCTGTGGAGCGGGACGTGTCACTGAGTAGTGCTTGCCTGGGGGAAGTATCTAAAGAAATGCCTAGCAGTGCTTCTGCACCCTCCGTGTGACATTAAGAATATACGAAGCTCATGTGGGTAGTGCCTCCTTCCGAATAGCCATGTTAGTTATTTGCAAACATAATTATATCTGGCTACAAACATCCTCTGCTGCTCTGCTTGTTTCCACCGGCCTTTGCGTTAGCAGACACAGAGCCTCACGGGCTTACGGCTTCGGAGGGGCACACGTGGCTGTTCTTGCTCGCTACGCTCCCCTTCTTGTGCCCGGTGTCCAGCCGGCACGTGGACGCCGGCCTTCGAGGAGGGGGTTTGAGCTCAGGGGCTGGGCTGAGTGCCGAGGCTGGGGTACCTGCTCCGTGCTGCTGGCTCTGCCCTGCGGCAATGCTCCCCGAGAGAGGGGTGAGAGCATCTTCAGCCAGCACAGGGTCTGCTGTGTTGGTGGAGAGAGCGGATTTTGGGCTGCTGTAAGCACACTAACACATGGAGAAATGTTTTCCATTTTCACCTCCAGTTTCTGACTGTAAGGTCGGTTTCTTCTGTCAGGAAATAAAAATTACCATTAAAATCATTCTTTTGCAAAAGGAGGCACCTTTTTGCCCGTGACAGATTCACTGCCGCTGTGCAGTGCTGCACTAGCCCTTTGGTGGGGCTGATCCCATAGTTAGGCAGCTCCTCTTCAGCTGCACTGGGTCTGATTTCCAGGCACTTCCATCCTGTATCCCTTCAGCGCTGGTACCCTTCCGAACAAAGATGGGACAAACAATCTGTTGGTGCTCCCTTTGCACATTATACAATTACATGGGAATTAATTTTAAAGTGCGCCTTATCTTATTTGTGATTTCAGTCTCCCTTGGGGTAAGAGAAATCATGTTCAAACCAATTACTGTTCACCCAGGAATTGCTCTACCCGTTTCTTCCCATGTGAATATTATTGGTTAAATAACAGGCAGACTGAATGCCTGGGATAAGGTGGCAGACTTCTGACACTAGGTCTGATTTGTATAGAGTGCATCATTTACATTAAAATTGTAATTATATTCATGTTCTTGGGCACAGCACTTAATGATAAACTCTTGGGTCTTTTTCTCTGCAATATCCATCTCTTTTCCACCCCTTTGAGCAGTACAGTACCACCAGTCTCCTCCACTTTTTCAGGCTCCAGTGTCTCTTGATGTACGTGGTGTTTTATTCTTTTTAATCAGATGTGCTATTTCAGATCGTTTTATTTTCTGAACCCATATAACTGACAGAGATGTACTGTCTGTCTTCCAAACATCAGGATTCATGATTGTGCTGTGAAATGTTTGCTTTTAGTGTGCTCATAAAAACACAGGACAAGTCAAAGTGGAGCTGTCCTGGGGTTCAGCTGATCAATAAATCACAGCTTACAGGGCTGGTGGTTTCATTTCTGATCTTCATGCAATGGGATTTCTTCACTGGGCATATATATTTTTTTTTTTCCTTTCTTTGTAGCATAATATAAAGTATTAAACAAAAAGTTTTCATAAATGGAATGCAGATTTTATTTGTACTGGATCCCTGAGAAATAAACTTTTCTCCCTAAATCATATTACTTCAAGAAATGTACTAACCTCCGGGGTAACAAGATTCATAACAAACAGTTTATGCCTGCAGTAGATCTGCAGACACCCTCTACTATTATATTAATGTGATATATGATGATGGGTGATGTAGTATGCACTTATTTTTCTTCATTTGTAGTAAACCAGCTGCAGATAAATAAGGAGAGGATCAGGTGATTAACCCTTTGGGTTCTGTCAGCGTGCAAGGAGCAGCAACCTCTGAGTCAAACTGCTGAACTGCCTGTGGGGTTTGGGTAGGGTGTGGATTTGGGAGGGGGAGGTTGGGGGTTTGGTTGGGGTTTTTTTTTCTTGTTCAGATGTAAAAGAGATCTGGGCAACTGAAGATCTTGTAGTAATTTCCTGAAGAGGCAGCTACATTAATCCTGCAGCTCTGGTCTGTCTTGTGGTAGCAGCGTGCTCTGCGCAGGAGCCTCCCTGGGCAGGGATGCAACGCATCCGATTCATTTCCATGTACTAAAATGTGGCACAATTTGCCAGGATATTAAATACATATCCTATTGCACCAGAGCAGCAACAGTGTGCCGGTAAATGGGGGAGTTATCAGGGTTCATGGCTTTCCTCTCGTACACAACAGTGGTGCCAAATCAAACAACATCAGTAGAGCCCTGAGCAAGCCCCAGGCTGAAGGTCTGTAAAAGCAGAATATGAGGATGAATGAATAAAAAATGGGTGCCAGTGCATGTGGGTTTTTGAATGCAGAGTGGCATTGCAGTGAGAGCAATAAGATACACAGGGGTTTTTGAAGTCCAGAATAATGTTGTCTTCCTCCGAGAGTACAGCACAGCACCTCCATGATGTTATTTTAATTCAGCTGTTATGGCTGGCTCTGCTGGGGGCATGTTTTGGGGCAGGACTGTTCCAGAGAGCTGTTAAGATGCTGATAACTGTTCCCAATGAAAAGCAAGGTAAGGAGTTGAAATATTTTTCAAATCTTTTTTTCCAATATTTTTCAAATATCCAGAATTTGAAATAATCTTGTTTATTGTTTATAATTCCATTCTTCAGAACCTTTTAAACTTGTAGTACTAAATAACTAAAATGTATTTAAATACCAAAGAAATGTGTCCATTTAAAAATACCAGAGAGTGACAGTAAAACAATTTCCAAATGTTCTCCAAAAGCATGACAACTTGGGAGATTCATTGCCCTCCTTTGCAAGTGTCCTTCTGACAACTGGGTGTTATTGCAAGAACATCTCATTGGAAAACTCTTCTTGCTCTGCTCCTGCACCCAGAAGCCCAGTGACAATCTATCCAGGGTCAAAGCGGCTGAATGCGCGTCTGCGTCCTCACGGCTTGTGGAAGTTGGTGACCCAGCCCTGTTCTTCTGGAAAGGCACGTGGCATCCCAGCAGCGCATCTCCGAGCCGTCCAACACGCCGGGCGAGTCCCATGACCAGCCTGTGCAACAGAGAAGGGGTGAACTTTCCGCGGCCACTTTGGAGACTTTTGGATGGAGATGGAAGACAATTCCCCTTCGGGCCACGCTGCCACCACTTTACTCCATGTGGCAAACTCTCATCCCACCAGCGAGGATGTCAGCAGGGCTCTTCTGCCCTCTGGGAGGCTTGTGCCCTGAAATGGTTTTTCTAATTGTTATTTCTCTGCACGTAGAGAGGACAAGTGAGAGGAAAAGGCAGAAAGCGAAACAGGATAAATACAGAGCTGCCTCCTGACAGTTACTGTAGCACTATTGGATGCTAATATTAAATTCATATTAAATTCAAACCAGCTCAGCAATGTGCAGTGTGCTTGCTGCAAGGCACCATAACTCCCAATATTTATGATGCTACAATAACATAGGGGACACAGGAGCTTCAAGTAAGAACCAGATCCCTAAGGAAAATATTCTGCCTTGCTTAAAGCGGTGGACACTAGAGTCCAAAATGCCGTTTCACAAGTCCAGTGTTGCTACTAAGTAATTTTATCCTTGGAAAATCAGTTTCTCTGTTCCACCTCACATTCCCTCCCAGTAGCATTATTCTAATCATAGTTTATATGTTATGATATTGATGGGGCAGTAACTGGAAAAAACAACCAACCTGGGGACCTACGTTCAGGCACTGACAAGGTTTGCTAGAAGTCCGTTTTGACGGTCTTCATTAACGATATGGTTTGTGCCCTCGCTGGAAGTTGCGCATTACTGGTTTAGCACCAGCTGAGACTCCCTTTGAACAGGGGTAAATGACAATAAAAAAAAACATTTTCAGAAGAAACTGTGGCCCTTAGCTGCGTCCTCGGGAGTCTCTGATCCAAGATGCTGCCCACGAGCTCAGGGAGGATGGAGCTTGTGCTTGTCTTGCTGCAGTGCCACATCCAGCTCCCGATAACGAAATGAGCTTTACAAGAAAGCCCTACTTAAGTGTCTCTGAGATGCATATTTAAAGAAAATCAATTGCATGGAAAAGAGAGAATGGCTCATAGCCGCTTCATCCTTCTGCGAGTTCTAATAGCACCTTGGAGGAGCTGCACTTCCAAACTTGATTGAAAGGGAAAATCCTCTGTATCTACAGTAGCTACATCCCCACTCTATGAGCAGAAGCTAGGCTCAGAGGCAAGAGATTTCTCATTTCCTAAAGCAAGCCAATTTGTATTTTGAGCACCGGCAAAGCATTATAGAGAGCAAGGAGGAAAGTGTCGAGAGGGCCCAGGGCTGCCACAGCAGAGATCATTCTAACAAAGTCTTGGTGACAGTGATGATCAATTCAGATTTGTAACTTCCCACTTTCTAAACTAAACATTACCAAAGATTTTTATTATTCTGACAAGTTATTACTACACACGCTTTTAACAGGGGAAACTGAGGCATGCAAGCTGGAGTGACCCCAGGGGCTGATGCTTGTTCAGCTGCGAAGTCTCCACCAACAGCCGGTTCCTTTCCCAGTCCCGTCTCCAGCCCCGCTTGCAGATGTCCAGGAGGGCTCTCCTGGCTCTGTGGAGGCTTTCGCTGAGGCAGAAAATGGCAGGAGAACAGATACAAACTTCCTGCTTTTCATCCAGTTTCTCTTGCTCATCTCTAGAATAAGGTGAAAATTAAGGTGAAGGAGATTAACCCCATGATTTCTAAGCTTGTAACAGTTTTATGTTTGGGCTAGGATTGGATCTATTTATTTTTTTTAAATCAGATCTCATTTTATCTAAGCATTTTCTACCCAAAGCCAAAATGGCTATGGCCTAGCTCGCACCACGCTGTCCAGGGCAGTTTGGCTGCGGCAGTGAGACACCAGAAGGATAAAAGGGGCTGCTCACGACAAAATCCAATATATGGAAAAGGAAGGAAAAAATTCAAAGCACCAAAACCCCCCTGTACTGCTGAAACTTGTTTTCCTATTTGTTTCCCTTTGTTTTACCAAGGGAAATTTATGAGATGTCAGAGCTTGTTAATGTTGTTGATGTTGGAGGAGCAACAAGCACCCTGGGCTGCAAGGCTCCAAAAAAAATAAAAATGACGGAGCGAGAGAGGTGGCTGCCCAAGGCCAAACTCATTAGCTCCGATCGCTCCTCTGCCAGGGTGGCAGCTCGGCCAGGCACGGGCCGGGGATGCCGGCAGGGGAGCGGGGATGCTGCGGCTCACCGGGGCACGGAGCAGTGCTGCTGCGGAGGGGAGGACAGGGACCGGCCAGCGCTGGGCACGCAGGATCTGGCCCCGTTGTGCTCTGGGTGCGGGGAAGGGATACGGCAGTGCCCGTCTCCACGTGTTCAGCTGCATCTGTTCTCAAATTGAGAGGTGGAAAGGAGAGCAAGGGGGAGAAAAAGCACGTGCCAGGCACGCTGAGCGCCTAGGTGGGAGCTTTGTAAATAATTAAAGTCCCTCTCGACATGAAAAATAACAATGTTGTTGGCACCCCCTGTATTTCAGTTGGCCTACAGCAGAAGCCGCTCTTTAGAGCTCTTTTTTACCATCTGCGTCCGGGCTCGAGGACGCAGCCACCTCGCAGAGACGGGTCTCGCAAGGGCAGCGCGGTGCTGCAGGCTGGGGGGGTCTGCGCGTGAGGGGGGGCCGTGGCACCTCCAGGCTGGCTGGTGGCTCTTCTGCTAAAGCAGGGGACAGGGAGTCCCCCCTGCCTTTCCTCTAGGTGAGGTGGATCTGTTTAACACCGCGCGAGTGTGTACCTGGAGGTCCATGGCTTGCACTGGGAGGGGAAGGTTGTTCTCAGGGCTGGTGAGAAGTATTGCTCTAAGGATAATTAAAAGCCTTGCATTAAGGAACTCCAGCCTGCAGTGATGAGAATAAGCTAGCCTGCTTGGAGGAAGGCTGGGGAAGTAGCGCCAGTGAGACACAAGATGTCAAATTATGCCTCACGGTTAAATTACCTGATTAATTTAACCATTGTTTTGTGTGCGGTTGAGCCCTGTTTCTATGGATGTATCCATTATTCATCAGGACAGTCCTGAATATTTTAAGCAAACAATTTTTGTCCTGCGTGTTCCTTGGTGCTATTGTATTCTCCAAGCTGCTGTGTGCAACCCAGGTCCCAGCAGAAACCCGCAGCGTGGCTCAGGAGGAGAAATATTACCTCCAGGCTGGAAATGTCTGCAGAACTTTATCAACTCTCTTCTGCAGGGGTACAAGGATTGTACCTGAAATTGTACATAATTAATTGCACAGTGGGCTGTTAATAGGCGAATGAAGAAACCAGACAAAGAGGGGCATGGAAGGGAATCAATTTTCTTTTTAATGCAGTTCAGTTCTTCTGTTTGTGTGTTATGATAGATGTTAGCTGAAAGCAGATTATGTTAGACACAGCAACTAATAGGATGACAGTCTGAAGAAGACAAATATATTCATTATTGCATTATGGCTATAGCACTTGGAAATGCAAAGCTACGGTTTTGGGGTATAGGCTTCATTCCAATGACTTGATTATTTTTAAATGAAACTTGAAACGTTGCAGATAACAAATTCTTTTTTTTAAGGTATGCAAAGTTTCCGTCCTATTTATTTAGCCGTGATTACCCAAAACATCATCATTCTTTAAGTCCATATATTTATGATACGGGGGGGGGTGGGGGGGTGGGAAGTGAATATAGCTAATTCTTGTTGTGCTTCTTTAAAGTGTATTTCCAGCTCTGGTTATTTGTCAACAAAGTTTCCCTGTGTATAACCATGCGGCAGATTCCTGGTGAACCACGTGAAAGACGAATCACTCCAGCCCTGGCCGCGACACTGTTCGTGCAGGCGCCTTCCCCAGCCCTGGGGGAGGTTTTGCTGGGAGCTGCTGTACCGTGCAGCAAGGAACGAGAGCCTCCCCTTAGCTTTTGTGTGCAGGTAACTGAAGGGTTTTATGTAGTGATGGTGAAAGTAATCCCACAGAAAAGCTGTTGCGTTTCTTTTTTTTTATACACTCTGATAGTTTTTCTCACAGTGGTACTGTAACCCTGCCGCGGAGATGGGCATGTCTTACCAAGATGAGGATGAGCTCAAGCACAATCACGCTCAGTCTTTGCTGCCCTACGGCCGCGGCCCTCCTGGCTTCCAGTACCGAGTCACGCTGGAAATAGTCCCCAAAACCTGTCCCCTCTCTCTAGGGAAATTGTTGACATTTAAATTCTTTGCACCTCTGTCGTTGAACAAAAATATTTTATACAGTTCTCTGGATAAAAGACACTCGCAAGGTTATTTTGGGAACAGTTTTGCAAGCTGGTTTCAAATTCAGCAGCATGTTAAAGGGCTGTGAGCCCATGACTTTGCCTTAAGCCTGAATTAAATAAATTTCCAGTTCACAAGTACAAAACAAGTGCGTGTCCCACTGTCACTCAGAGGCGACAGTAAACACTTCCACGGCCCCCTGGAGCCAGCCCCCTCCACGGGTGGGTCCGTGATGGGTGTGCGGCGTATCCCACCCCAGCCGCACATCGCCAAAGGACAATGACAGAGCTGTAGGACGCCTAGGCGAAATAAACGCACTAGTCATGCAGTTAACTCCAAAATACTTAAGCAAATTATGTACTGTGGTGGTTTAATGATCCATCCGTGAAAGTTTTGTACAAAGCCAGTTCCTTTCCTCCGTTTTCACTCCAGCAGCTCTGGGCTGCAGGGCTGGGTCTGTTTAATGTGGAATTGGGCTGCGGGCTTGGTTTGCATGTGTTGGCAGGAATAGGATACCAGCATCTACTACACACCAAGGTGTTGAGCTGAAAATCACCGACTCTGTTAACTGCTGGGCAGCTCGCAGGAACAGGTGGAGGGACTGTGGCAGCCCCGTCCTGCCGGTGCCGTGACTGATGCCAGGCTCCGAGGCTGCACGCCAGGTTATTTTTCCATTCGTGTTGTAGTGGGGCAGAGGAATTATGGTTTACAAGCCTAATACCTCCACTGTGAAATCTGCCTTGGGGTGGAAAGATTCAGTTACAGGTTTAGACCTTCAGACGGGGGGGGAAATGTCAAAATGACTCTTCTTTCCACCGTGCCCACTGAAATGAAACTCCTTGCTGTAATCCTGGCGCAGTGTTTCTTTATACTAGTAATAAATCAGACTGTCTCAGCATCATTTTTTTTCTGGCCATGACCAGTGATTCATGTTAGAAAAGCAGTTCTTGTGTCAGTAGCAATGAGCGATGCTGACATTTCCAAACACGAGAGAGACGGCGGAGGCAGCCCTGATGAGAACCCCTTCCCCTCGAGGCCCCTGCTCAGCTGTGCCAAGCTCCAGCCCGGATCAGTCCCGCAGCCAGAGGAGGCATCTTGTGCTGCCCGTGTTTCCCAGAGCAGCGTGTAGAGACGGTTATTAACCAGAACTGCTTCGGGCACCTGATGGGTGCAGGCTCAGCCTTTGCAGACTGGAGTTCGCTTGGTCACTGACTGAAATTTAATTATCACTAGTAATATTAATATTGCTCCGATGCAAATGTAGGAGTGGGTATAGATCTGTCTCTGCTGCTTCTTAGGGGGTGGCCAATGCTTTGGGGTGCAGCGGTCCCGGCCACGGTGCGGTGTGTAGAAGACCGTCCCCTGCACGGCCGGGGCGGCACGCTCTGCCCACCGGCAGCACCCACCCGTGGCAGAGCTCGTGCAGGGGAGGCCGGTGGCTCTGCCTCCGCCCAGGGCCCCTCTCCCGGCCAGCACTGGGCTTGCTGCCCGCGCACCGGCACCGTGGCTTGGCGGGGATGCCTGGGCAGGTTCTCCAGGTTCTCAGAGATTTCTGAGATTCATAGAACAAAACCTGACTGATAAATGAAAATATATTTTTTTTTTTTTAAAAATCACAAAGGCTGAGAAATGAGAACCCTTAGAAACAGAACCTCGTTATTTGGCAGGTTCTTTTATAACTAGCTCCATTAATGCACGTGCTCGTCCAGAGGTGGCACTGGAGAGGAAAGAGCTGAGTGTCGGGGTTCACGGTGGCTTTCCAAGCCTGTCCAAGCGTCTCCTGAGAACAGCTGCTTAGGGGCATGAGGGCACCCAGGCAAAGGAGGCACTCACGTCCATTGAAGTGACAATTAACATCTCCCTCTTCAGGGCTATTTTGGGGAGCCCAGGGAATTTCTGCATCTCAAGGCAAGGTGCCATTTGTTAGAGGGGAGCGACTGCTGCTGGGCAATTGCTGAGCAGCCTGCACTCCTAACCTGCAATTCAAAAATGTGCATAGCAGGGACTTTTATACAGCTGGAAAAAAGATGGAAAAGTCAGATGTGAGGTGTAAGCTTATTTTTAGGAATGATCCTTGGGGAGCTGCAACCCTGGGAGAGCTCAGCTGTGCCTTGTGGCCATCCTTCCCCTCTCTGAACTACTGCCCAACACTGCTGGCAGCTGGGCCAGATGTTCTGCAGGGAAACCGTGCCCTGCTTCTGCTCCCCTTCCTGCTGAAGGTCGGGCTTTTCCACAGCTCGTCCGAGCAGCAGCTTGGTGACAGATCTTCTTTCACCCCGTAACTTCTCTCCAGAGAGATCTGCGCTAAGCTTTCCAGTTCCCCAGAGTCTCATCGGCACAAGCAGAGCTTTCTCAAGTGGAAGCACAGCACAGGTAATGTCATGGAGAGACAACAAGGGAGATTATGCCAGACATGCACATCCTCGTCCCTGCAGTGTCCTGGCTGGGGCATTTCAAGTTTTCCCCCAAAATGGAGAATCATTCTCTCGCCCCATCATAGAAAGGGTTTCTGCCAGAAATGCAAAGCAATGTTGAGTTCTCCGTGAGCACAGCAACAAGGTTTTAAAGGCGGTTGCCTTTGTTTTTTTTAATGGCAGCCCACAGCACCCGGATGAGCACGGGCCTTTCCAGTGCTCCTCCCCACCCCTTGTCTTTGTTAAGTTCAACAAACTCCGGTTTTTAAATCAGAAGTGAGTAATGAGTAATCGGTGCAGCTGTGGGGAGCGCAGCGGAGCGGTCGGAGGGACACGGCGCGGCACGGTGATGCTCTCCCCGTGGGGCCGTGGGATGCCGGGGCTCAGCCCGGCGAGAAGGGGCTCACCGAAACGGGGGTCAGTGGTGAGGGTGGGGGATGCGGGGCCAAGCGGGCTGCTGCGTGCAGCCTGGCATGGGGGGGACAGGAGCAGAGATGCTGTTTAGCATGGTGCATGGACAGCTAGCACCAAGTACCGGTATGTGCTGCTGCACCTCACTTATCTAGCACAGCATTTATCATGGTAATTATGGTATGCATTTCCGCATAAGCACTTGTCCTTGAAGGGCATTCTTGCTGCTGATACTTGGTTTGTTTGCGGGCAGAGACATGACGGATGACTCTGGGAGGGAAGCAGCCCTCCTTGAGACGCCTGGAAAGCCAAAGGCATGCATTACCATGAAGGGGCCCCGCGCTGCCTTCTGTTTTGTTGTTATTTCTGTGTATCTTCATTTTGCATCTGATTTTTGTCTGCGGGAGTGTTTTATTCTCTCAGGTCACTAATGTCAGCAACAAAATCTGATTTTTCAGGCTTTGGACTTTGTTTAGATACCCCTTGAGTAAATGCTTCCCATCAGGAGGCTCCCTCAAATCCATCGATAAAAGATTTATCATTAACAGCAGTTGTCCGGGGTGCAGCAGCCTGGCAGGGACCCTGGCAGGGACCCATGACGCCACCGTCGTCACACGTAGCAAAACCACAGGCTCTACCCTGGAGAGAGCAGAGCCTGAGCAGCTGAGAGAGGGAAATGGTGGGTACTGGAAGGACCCCGGGAAACATGGAGTGTCAGTGCGGCAGTCGCATCATCTCGGGCTGTGTCCACTTCTTTTTTCCCTGTGAGAAAGGAAAACCTGATGGAAGTCAGTGTGGCTCAGTTAAATGCAAATAAAAATCTTTGTGTCTATCAGGCATCTATCTATCATGGATCTATTGGTCTTTGGAGCTATCATGCGTGTCACTTACAGGCAGAGTACAGAAATAACCGTCTTGTTTTGAGGATAAAGGTAATTCTCTACTTGGTTGTACAAGAAACACTTTGGGATCTTCTGGAAATGAAGGAGAGGGAGTAATTCATGATATTGTTTTAGCAGAAGGCTTGCCGCGATTCCTTGCTGGAGGTGAGGCATCCCATTTAAAGAATTATTTTCTTTCCCTCGAACGAGGTTGCTGGGGCTCCAGGAATGTACTGTAGTGGTGACAAAATGGGACCTGAGCTTCCTGCGAGACAGGCAGGGAGCAGAGGGGTGATGCTGCACTGTCAGCTGAGCTCAGACTCTAAAAAGGAGATAACATGCAATATCTTCATGGACCACAGCACCTATTCCCCTTTCACTGATGCCAGTACAAATGAATAGCAGTCACCATGCAGAAAACAGTAACATCAATGTAGAAAAATAAGATCTGGCTGCTGCAGGCAGGTTTGCAGAGTTGGAACTGACTGCTAAAAGTGATGTTTTTACCAAGGGCTCAACTGAAAACTAAGAAAGGATTAAGTTTTTAAACAAGCCGTGCATGCAGCAGCAGCCTAATTTGTGCATGCAGCTGGATATAAAACTGGGAAGCTGAACATGCAGATGCGTAATTGGCTACAGAAGTGAGTGTTTGCATATGTAAATTTGCTGGCTGAGTAACTGTTCATTCTCTAAAACTGGGTCTTTATCGGGGCTTTAGGTCAAGATGTTTCGCAGTGAAGCATTGATAACCGCTTCCTCTAAACTCTGTTTTAAAGACTAACAATAGAAGTTATTGTGGACGACACATCAGAGAACTGGTACAGCTTATGCAAATACCTAAGATTGCAAATGTACACCACCTCCCACCCCACCCTGTCACTGAATGCACAAATTAGACATAAAATTAGCAAATTAGGCACTTAGTTTCTACTTACATACGTCCAAGCATACCCTATACTCATTAATCTGGGAAAATCCTCATTGAAGCTGCATTGCTAGCCATTCACACCCAGCAATGCTCTTGCAGAAGAGCAAAATTAGGAGATTAATGCTGCCCCTCTTCTGGCAACAGAACATGCAGAATTATTCAGAAAACACTTGCTCCTACAGCAGCTGTATGTTCTGTTACTAATGCTGCATCCCAGGCGCACACCTATGTATGACCAACAGACCATCAAAATTAATTAAACCTTGTTTACCATTTGGAATTAGTGAACTAATGAATATCATACCTCTGAGGCATCCATCTTGGTCAAATACATTGTGCCTCACAGCTGTTGTTTTCGTCTAGATTAGGTTTGCTCCGGGTTTTATGAAGACGTCTACAAAGTAATAAGCCCTGCACTTACTTGACTCAAAAAAAAAATTATAAAATTTTTATTAGCTTCCAAGGAATTGGGTTTTCTACTTTTTGCCTGGCAATAAAAGTTGATTTGTTCTATATCTGCCTGATCGAGTACTTGGGTGCTGGCTATTACTTAAATCTAATGACTCTTCTTAAAAGACATTAAGGTTGTCTCCTGTGAGCAAACACACTGGGTTTGTGAAATTACATACTGATTACTCTGTTATAAATGTGGTCACACCTCTGCTATTAAATTTTACCTGCATAAACAATTCCAACACACAGACGTACTGCTATACAGTTATTTATACCCACTTTATTAAGGTTATTTTTTCAGCAATCACACTGCTTTTAAATCTGCCATGGCTTATTTAGTACCAAGTGACAGAAAATTCAGTATGTCATGCGGAAGCATCGCTTTTACCCCTCTATCTCTGGCCACCTGGCTTTATTTAATGCTGCAGGTGATGACAGAGAGCAAAAAGACAGGAGATAGCAGTCTGTCTTCCCAGATATCTTTCAGGCACCACTTTTTCCAATGCACATTTTCCTGCGCAGCCTGCGTTCCTGGCCAGGAGGTAAGGCAGCTGCCTTCCTGCCAGATGGAAGTTTTTCTTCTTTCTTGCTCTGCAGCGATACCCTGACGTGAAGGGCAGCCCGGGGCCCCGTACGGACGTGGCTGCGCTGTGCAGGATTGCTGCGGAGGGGTCCTGCGGCCGCCCCTGGCAGGGTCGTGCACCCCGGGATGCCCACCCTCGGGAGCAGGAGGGATGCCTTGGCACTGCCCTCGCCCTTGGGAATGGGCATCCATCGCAGCCCTGGGAGCACGGCAGCAGGGCTGGCAGCCCGCGGGCAGGGCGACAGCCCCCAGCCCACCCGGCGGGGAAAGTCGGGGACCGGCGGGGAGAGAAACTTCACCCCACGCGAAACGGCCCTTTCGCCGAAGCAGCCTCTTCCCTTGAGAAGCCGTTAGGTGAAATGCACAAGCTCTCATCCTGACAAAGCACCCCGGTCAGAGTAATGTGGATTAAAGCGGGCTTCCCTTATTGACATATTGCCTGTCAGAGCGAGGAGAGAGAGAGATATATTAAATGAGCATCCACTTCAAGCAAGTTCAGGTGAGTAATACCGCTGCCAGCCCCGCAGAGGGACAGTGTGTTGTACAGAGTAATCTCTTAACCGAGTGGTCCCTCACCAGATGAAAGCCAGACCGAAGGCCTGATTGCAAACTCCGTGTTGCTTAGCACTTGTTGCCACGCTACGGGAGAGTCCAGGAGCAGCACGGCCGACATCCCGCCACGGCGCGGAACGCTGGCGTCGCATTAAGAAAAACTGCCTGGATTTGGAGCAAATGGGCTGGTTTGAATATTGCAAAGATAGCCAAAGCGTGAAGCTCAGATAGAAATTCTCTTTCGGTGCTTCCCAGACCAAGGAGGAGCAGAAGGGGAGGAGCAGAGAGGAGAGAGCTGTGTCAGGGATGTGCTTAACTGTGGATGTGACCTTGCTTTTGCTCTTCTTTTCCTTTGAGCTCCCCGATAAATCAGACGCTTATCTCTGCTTATTGCTTATTTATGACTTCATTTAACCTGCAGTGCCAGCGAGGGGTGGGGGACGGGGGGGCCACAGCCACCCCTTGCAGTCGCGTGTAGCTCAGTGCTGTGCGCACACACGCGTGTGTGCGTGTCTCTGCATCACCATGAAAAATGGCAAGTGCAGTAAATGATAACAGAAAGGCCCTGCTGGGGACCTGCAGGCTCCAGCAGCAAATGTTACTCAGCCATCTGTTCAAACCGGTTGAACTCCTGTCCTTTTGTGCATTTTGAGCAGACTGCACACACTTGCAGAGAGCCAGCTCTTGGAGCACGTACCCTGCAAAGTGGATGTGGGTTTTGCTCCCAGGGGCACTTTGTCCTCTCTGCTCTGAGGTCCAGGCTGTGTCCTCGGCACGGCTGGGCAGGATCTGCAGCCTCCAGTCCCGGACTTGAGCTGCCGCATCCTATGGGGTCAGTGGAGAGCGATGAGCTCCTGCCTGAGGATGCTCGGGGTGGCTGTGGGTGTTTCTGCAGCACATGGCCCCACCTGCATCCCGCAGCAGAGCCGCATGCTACCACCCTGCACAGCCCTTGGTACGCGGGGTTTTCAAGCACCGAGTTTAATACCACTACGCTTCCTGGGATCAGGGAGCCTAGACCGTGGCTAGACTTACCCTTCTGAGGCAGTCAAGTTAAATTGGAACACTGTATTCCAGGCAGTCCTGTGCCTGACTCTTGCAGGAGACCAGACTAGACAACTGCAACAGTGCTTTCCGGCTTTAAAATGTGTGACTTTCTGAGTTCACTTTATGCTGGATGTAAACCTGATGAAGCACTGCGGGATGCGAGGACTTGTGGATAAAGGCAGGGTGGAAGCAGACGGAGGCACGCTCCGTGCCGCTGTCTGCGCTGCTGTAGCTCAGGGTGAGAATACACATGTCCTTGTATTGATTTTCTATCCAAAATGTTGCATCTGGAGTTCACAGCACTGGCTAAAATATACATCTGGAGGAGTCTCACATGCTTGCTAAAGGGGAGAAAATACAAATCGCCTCTACGCAGCGCTCTGACTCACAGCCAGGGTAAGAACCAGTCCTCTGTCTCCGAGATGAAAGATTATTTGTAATCATATCAATAAGCAAACTGGAGACGAGCCTCTCCCAGCCTTAATGAAATGTCCATTGACTCCAGGTCTGACCCTGGATTCAGCATCCATCAGCCTGGCTCACCCCTGCTCGTCCCTGCAGACTACCAGGCTTCCCGTCGCCCGCTTTCTTCAGCTACAGGACTAGGACAAACCAGGTCTGAAGCGTTATTGTGTGTAAAACTGGTAAGAAGCCTTTTTCTTTCACCAAGCCCCTGGAGATCTCATGTGAGTGGTGGTGTGGACAAGCTCAATGGGACTAATGACCCAGACCTGCTAACCCTTCGCTTCCTTCAGTACAGGGTGGGAACAGCGAAGGAGCAGGTCCAGCGCACCAGCGGTGCCTGCCTGCGGGCACCCACGGGGCTGCAGGCACCCATGGGGCTGCGGGGACCCGTGGGGCTGCGGGCACCCCTGGGGCTGCGGGAATCCACGGGGCTACGGACACCCACGGGGCTGTGGGCACCCACGGGGCTACGGACACCCATGGGGCTGCGGGCCCCGGAGCTGGGCGACGCAGCGAGGCAGGTCTCTGCTCCTCCCTCGGGAGAGGCAGCTCTGCAGAGGTGTCACGGTTTTCTGCCAGAGCTTCATATGCTGGCCTCAGTCTTCCAAAATGCTTGGGGAAAAGGCAGCAAAAATTAGCAGAGCAGTAAATGTCCCCGCGGCACAAGGATGGATTTGCGTGACTGGTCTCTTGCTAGGAAACGCATGGGAAGGTGCTGGGTGATCTCCTCCCTTGGCAAGCACAGGGACGATCCGGATCAGGACGATGTCACGGATGGAGTGATGCACTTCACTCGCAAGAGAGAAGCAACAATATATTTTATTGATATAAGACAGTGAGTTAACAAAGTTTGACAATGAAAGTGACTGGTTTAACAAGATTCAATTGCAAGGTACACTTGATTATTTACTGCATAGAGGACAGGGTCAGACAAAACTGTCAGGGAGACCGTCCCGTTGAGTCACGAGGTTCAGAAAGTCACTTGCGTTCTAAACCCCTTCTCAGAGAGGAGTTCAGGCGCAGCTGGATCCAGACTTAGTCCCAAACTTGGTCAATGGTTTATGTCTAAAGGATTATTTGTGCACAGTCAATCCTTTATGTCACTTAGCTAAGATTTCAAAGTTTCAGCGTGCTTATTCCCAATTCACTTCCCAAGAACCTGGCACGATAAGAGTTCTCTCAACCTCAAGGAGTGACCTTGAGAGGTGTCGCTACCCAAGGGGAGATCCTGGCATGCATCCCACTGCCGTGCAGGAGAGCTCAACGGGCCCTGGGCTGTCCACTATTTATGGAGTGAGATAATTGACTTATAGTCATATGTACATACCAACTACAGATGTTAGTTTCTTCCAAATTTGGCTTGAGTTGGACATTAACCAGCGCTGCGGTTAGGTGGGTGCGTTGCTCCAATTAGCCCTTGGCTGTCGCGTTGTTATCTGTCTCCCCCCGATCCACGCGACCAGACCCATCCGTTACGACGGCCACGGGTGGTTATCACTTGAGCGGGGTTATGGGCAACACAGGTCAGGGAGAGCACACCGTCACAGACGGCAGCCGGGCTCGGGGCATCGGGCTGTCGGTGCCGATCCTGCCCTCAGCATTTGCTCTGAGCTTGACTTCTCAGGAGCCGATTTCTGACAGATTCCCTTCACTTCGGGTCCTTCAGAGCTGGCCTGCGCTCACCTGCTGTTTGCAATACACCGTTTGTTGGCTGAGCTGTGCTGGCACGATGCTCCCAAACACCCTCTCTGCCGACAAACCCAGCATCCTTTTGGCCTCCTGCTTATCATAAAACCTAATTTTAAATTAAGCAGCAAAGGGGACGTGCAGTGTCAGTAAATAGCGTGTCTGGGGGTGCTACCCAATGCTGCAAAGTTTGCCCTAATTAGAGGCGGTGGCAAAGCAGAGGGAAGGGAGACGATGGCGAAGCTGCTGCTCTGCCTCCCCCCACGCTCTGGGGCTGTTTGGGGTTTTATCCTCCAGACAAGAGATTTATCCAAAGCCCGTGGGAGCCATCAGCAAAAGTACGAGAAACCAAACTTTCATTTAAAACCTAAAGCTTCACTTTTATGATCATTATTATTTTAAACTCCCTTAGCTTTTCCTGCATTCATTTCCATCCAGAATAATGAGGGCCATATTAACAGAAGGTGATTTAATTGCAGGAACTTTCGCAAAGCAAGGAGTCTCATTCTCTTTAATCCAGAGCGTTAGCAATTCCCCACATGCTTATGTTCATTTTAAGAATCAATAAAGCACAAACATGCCTAATTACCCTAAAATATTTCGCAAAATCAGAAGTCAGATTAGATTTTGCTTAAGCATCAAATAGAAATTTTAATGTCTGCCAGAATCGATATGTTACCCACGGGTCCTAAGATTTTCACTTACATGCTTGATCATACATTATAATGAAGGTTTGTAATAACATTAAAATCTTCTTGAATGCATTTTCTGTATAATTTACTTTTTTCCCCACTCTCTGTACCACAGAGATTCAAGTATAATTACTCAGAAAAATAATGCACAGCTGCTTTTCTTGTCCTGTATTCTGAATTTACTTGCTGATGAACACCAGCCTGAAATATTTTGACTATTGAATTAAGGTCTTACTAAAAATACTTTAGCTGCGTTGTAATTCTTCCAAAAGGGGGGAGAGCTGCATGACTGTCCTTACCGTTCTGTGCAGCGACTGAAGCTGGGCAGGAATTATCTTCCTCTGTCCTTGAAAATCATGCCAGCTGACATCAGTTTCCAGCCAACACCATCATTCTCCAAGACCCCTGTCCCTCTGCGGTGCTGCCCCGTTCGCTGGTGTCCCGGCGGGTCGTGGGGTGGCCGTGGGGCACAGCCTGTGCCGTGGGAGGAGGAGGAGGAGGAGGAGGAGAACCAGGGCCGGGTGGGACGACGGGTGCGAGGGCAGCTCTGCCGCTTCCCGATGCTGGTCATGCCCTGAATGAATGCAGAATGAACTCTCTTCCTTTTTCTGCAGTTCTCCTGCCGTCTCTGCCCCAAGGATGAACCGTACCGTGGGTGGATGGAGGAAGCAGCTGAGGATGTGCTCTGGTCGGGGCAAGCCTCGTGTTCTCAGTGTTCTGCCTTTTCCCAAGGAGGGTCTCCATGGCCCTTCTCCATCCCTTGCTCCGCACACCACCGGTAAGAAGGACACAGAGACTTTTGGAGCAAAGCTGCAGTGCCAGGGGGATTGGCTGCAAACAGATTAACTGAAGTTTGCCAATACACTCCACCGACCATTACCCTAATTACCCCACGTGCCTCGGCGGCCGTGACAAGATTTCTCCCGCTCCCTTTGCCTCTGCTTCCCCCACGCAAATGCAGAAAGCAATTAAATCCCTGGGTCAGGCTCCCGAAAGCCAGATGCTCTCTCGACCTCCAGCCCGGCAGGCTTAGCGCCGAGCTGCATTGGGGGCCTGCGGGGGCTCCCCGGGAAGCACCAGCAGTCGCCGTCTGCCCTCCTGGCTCCAGCTGAAGCAAAGACCGTGCCCCACAGATGTGCCAAATGTGGAAATGAGGAGGAAAAACCCAGTGAAGATGTAAACAGAGTGGCTGGAGTACAAAGATCAAGCAGGATTGATTCACCGTGATTGAACGTTTTTCTCCGGCAGAGGCTCTGCTGTAGCTCAAGCAAGTAATCCCGCGCACCGGTAGGCTCTGCAGGTCCACATCCCCCCAGCGTGGCAGAGGTTGGGCTGGCCAAGGAAGCAGCAGCAGCAGAAACGTGTGCATGGAGGCAAATTAAAGCGGGCAGAGAGGCTTGGGAGAGCCAGGGCGGCAGCCCGAATCTCCTTCTCTGCCATGGGAGATGCCGCCTGTCAGCACCAGAAGAGATTCCAAACAAGGGGGCTGCTGTCCCATTTTCTTGAACCTCCCGTCTCTCCCTTCTCCTCACTAACGCCCAGGCGTGCAGGTGGGACAGCTTGGGTGCAAACCGTCTGAGCAGACCTGGGCACCCACGTGAGCCCGGAGCTGACCGAGTGTCTGATAGCTGGGGGGGCCGAGACCCCCACCCCACGGCAGTGGTCAGGGCTCAGAAGCTTGGTCGGAGCAGTCCCTTCCCGGGAGGTTTCCCCAGGATGAGACGGAGAAGACACTGCCAAGTGCCCCAGCCCCGCGGCAGCGGGGATCCCACCCCACACAGGCAGCTGAGGGGTACCCCAGACTCCGCTCTGGGTGCTCAGGGAGATTCACCTGACTAATTAAGGTGCAAGTTTCAAGCAGTTTGGTTAAATTGCTTTAAGCTTCCATTTAGATGGTGTTACTTGGAATTGAAGTGAAGCAAACAAAATCAAGTTAGTCCACCTTAATTCTAAACAAAGGTGTCTACAAAGGTATTTAATGCAATTTGACTAATCCATTTAAAAGTTCATTCGGATTATTTTCCTGATAGCCTTGTGCACACAGGCCCTCATTAACTTCAGCAGAACTTGGCGATGGACCAAGCCCTGAAAAGGCCGTGCAGCCCAACCCACAGGGCTGACTTTAGCGATGGAGCGGGAAGTGGTTTGCCGCCATCAGCGTTTGTCATTCGTATTTGGCCGAGTTTGGGTTTATTTGTTCATCTGTTTCACGAGGCAAAGCCGTGCAGCAAAACTCCTCGCCTCTGAGCTGTGTCGCGCAGCGAGAACAACCGAGCTGCTTCAAGGCGCTTGCACCAGCTTGCGAAGCGCCCGGATTTATTGCTTCACCCTCTGCCACGGCTGCAGCTGCATCAGCCTCCGGCGAGAGCTCCCGGGGGCAGCCCCGACGCGTGCGATGGGCAGCCCGTCTCAGCAGCTCCGGCTGCTCGGGCACTTGCACCCCGGGGTGGTGCCAGCCCCGAGGCGTACCCCTGCCCTGGGACGTGCCCCAGGGTTTGCACCGAACAGCCGAAGGCGCAGACTTGGGTCTCTGCTTAAGGAAGGGCTCAGGAGTCCTGTCCCCCTCCCTCCGAAGGAGCGGGGTGTCTGCAGGCTCTGGGTACTCCCTCCCGCCGTGGCAGGGTGTCAGCAAGATCCGTGCTGCAGAAGTGGTGGCTCTGCCTTTGCCGTCCCAAGGATAAGCAGAGGGTTACCATCTGCGTCAGCTGAGCACCTCAATTACTTAAAATAAATCCTGACTGCAATGCAGAATTGCAATTTTTTTCCCTTCTGTCTTAGGAAAAGGGTAGGATCAAGTAGCTATGGAGAGTGGTCTGCTAAGTGTGCAGCATTAAGCTATTATTTCTTCCAATTAAAAACCATATTAACGTTTGTAGAGTACTGTCATTGAGTCTGTAACATTCTCTGCTAGATCTGCTTTACGTATGAATGAGAACATAACAGTCCTTTGCAGCCAGATGGAAAAGCACTTTTCTTTCTCATCTACCCTGTTCAGAGATGTGGGAGCAATAAACGCTGTAAGCCCCTTCTTAGAAAACCCACCTTTGTAAATCCTGTACATGCCACCAGTGGGAATAGCAGCATTAGCTGCAGCTGGGTCCAAGCCCAGCTGTCAGTGGAGCGCCCGTCCCCCAGCACGGAGGCGGAGGAGGGAGGGGGCTTTCTCCCTAACGAGAACATCCCTGCCAAGAGTTTTGCAGCCTGTGATCATAAGTCGTATGCGCATCTCTGTCCCTTAGTAGGAGAGGGACATTTGCACTCTCCCACACACGCCATTTGCTTCATCATCATGTCTGAAGATAAATTGCTGATGACCTTACTCAGAAACAGAAGAGACGGTGGCCCTGTCTGCACGAATCCCCATCTCGCCGTGCACTTTCAGATCTGACCTAGTTCCAGCCGAGAAGCAATTCCCCAGCCGTGGCGGGGAGGTCTGACTGCCACCACCACGGGTCCCTCCTGCCGGGACAGCACCCAGCACCGCCCGACCTCTGCTGCTCCCACTGACTTTTTTAGACCTCGGCTGAAGCCGAGTGATCCAGCTGTGACCTTCATTTCTGAAGTCTGGGGATGTGAGTCAGAAGGGAACTCACAGCAGGCTCCTCTGTTTTTCAAGGACCAGGCACCGAGTGAGGACACAGGCTGCCCATGGGGAGATGCTGGTTCCCCGCGGGGCTCCGGCTGTCGCAGCCCCGGCAAGGCACGCAGTGCCCAAGCCCACCCGCCCCACCGTGCGGCTACAGCTCCCAAACGTAGGGACAACACTGCTTAAGGCATGTAAGAGCTCATTGCTTTTGCAACCTGCGTATTTTTCCCCTTGAATGCTCTGCCTGCTTCTGCTTGACATTATTAATCAGAGGACCATATGGCTCTGCTCAGCGCCTGCGATCCCTTTGGTGTCCCTGTATATGGCATGTGACATAAAAATGCTAATTATTTAAATTTGATACACTTGTTAATAAAGGGCCAGTGAATTTAGTTGTGATTGATTTAACCCTTCCTTGGGGATCTTCCTTCCAGGAGGCTGAGCACAACCAAAAAGGAAACCAGCTCCGCCGGCTGGTTTCAATGGCCATAGGAGAAGCTGGGGCTGGAGAAGAGGTAGGATTTTAAAATATTCTTGTACTTTGGCTGAGTGGGCTTGGCAGGAATCCCTCTTGGCCAGCTCTACAAAAGGGCACGCGAGGTGTCTAGAGCGGCGCAGGTCTGTCCTCCAGCTGGAAGGACAACTGTCGCGTTGGGCACGGGGGAGCGTCCCGGTGCTCACCCCCCCCCCCCCCCCGCCTGCTTCCACGTGCAGAACCCGATGAGGAGGAGTCGGACGTGCGGAGGACCCTTCCCTGCTGTCAGCCCCAGGGAAGGAGGGCTGCAGCCTGCCGGTGGCCACAGCAGAACCAAGGGGCAATGCCACCCCGTGGCTGGGCTCTCACCGCTGCCCGTAACTCGCACCGGCGAGAAGGGGGCAACAGGCAGGCCCAGGCACTTCCTTAGGATGGAGAGACGGGAGCTGCTCCCCTGCCGTCTGACACCTCAGCTGCTGCGGACGCCGCAGCTCCGGCCGCGGGTCTCGGTGCCCCGCGCTCTGCTCGCCCACGCTGCGGCGGTTCAGCCCGCCGACCCTCGTTAGCGGAGCCCGGGGGGGCACTCCCCGCTTCTCGCCCTTGCAGGTCCCCTCTTCCAGGAGGCCGGGTCTCCTCGAGGGCAGTTACAGGGCAGCGAGGTTCCTGAGGGCAGCGGGCAGCTGCCCGTGAAGCCACCAAAGTGTGCCACTCCGAGGGGGACCGGAATGTGGCTGCAAATGCCGTGAACGGTTCACTGAAAACCAGTGGGGGGGAAATGGCCAATTCGTTTCTTCCATCTTGGCTGGAAGAAGCTGGCTCTGCCTGCTCTGATCCTACGAACCCATCCATCGCTGCCATTTGGTCTGAAGTTTTCTGAGCATCACCGAGAGCGAACCCGCAGTATGTTTTCTCCAAACAGTACAAATGAGCCTGACAAATACAACTTGTCACAGACTTTTGTTTCAAGGTGCTTAACTAATATTATCGAGTCTATGGGTGTCAGTCAAATTTGTCCCATCGCTGCTGATGCTGGGGAGCGGGAAGGCTGTGATTCAGGTCTCCTGAACTTTTGCTCTATATAATTTTAACGCAGCCCAATTATCACCAAATGAGTTGTAACCAGCTATTCCAGCCTAATGCACAAAAGCATGAACTTTTAGGGCTAAAGCTGTAGTCACAAGTGTTTTCTGTCATCGCCCTCAGTATCGTTCCCAGAAAAGATACAAGCAGTCACGTCAAGAGAGGCTTTGCCTCCCTGTCCTTGGACTCGCCAAGCCCTCACAGCTTAAGAGATAACTAAATGTTGTGCTGGTTTTCTGTAAAGTGTGAGTAACCCTCATTTCCACATCCCTCCTTCCCCGTAATTGCTTCATTCTCTTCCAACCTTTCAGCCTGTTAAACCCAATGGTTTTGCTCTGTACATCACAAGCTGTTCCTGTTCTTGAAAAGATTCAGTTAAACGCTTTTTGCTGCTTTTGTATTGGAAATTTATGCAAAATTTATAAACAAAAAAGTCCCGAGCAGAAATCTCACTTTTTTCTTCTAAAAATATTCAGAACAGGACTTGTGGAACATCAGGAATAATGATTCAGTCCAGCTAGATTTCAACAGTAAGGAGAAAAAAAGAACCTCTTGAGAATGGCATATTGAGAAATGACTACATTAAATATAAAAAAGAAAAAGAGTGTGTAAAACTCCCTAACTTATTAAATTTCCTGCCACAGATCTATTAAACGGGATGTAAAGGAACGACCGAGTCCTCACGACTTCCCAGCAATCCCCCCCTCTCCGCCTCTGTCCCCGTGTCCCGGCGGAGGCTGGGGCTGGTGGCCAGAGCCGGGTGAGGGGCTGGGTGTTTCTGGGCAGGGGTGCAGGACCAGGTCAAGGTGCCTCCCCGGGGTGTTGGCTGGAACCATCACAGGTGAGCCAAGGAGAGGCTGGATTGCCCTGGGGGGAGACGTGTGGAGCCGCACTGTCCAAATGCGAGAGGAATGCGCTCAGAAGCAAGCTCCACGCCTGGGCCAGCACGCAGGACCAACAAGGCACCCACCATCCCACCGGGGAGCAACGAGCCTCCCCCGCGGTGCCGCTCCGGTGTTAACACAGCTAATTGCCGTGCTGTCACGGCTGGGGTTTGACGTCCAGTATTGCCGACGAAATACCCGCCCTGCTCCCGCTCCACGGAGCGAGGGCTCCAGCCTCCGTCACTCCCAGCATCTCCTCTCCCCACGCCGAACCGCACCCCGTTATCCCAGCCCTGCAGCGCTTTGCAGCAGCGTTCAGGGTTTCTCGTTCTCCTCGTTACAGGCTGCGTTTCAGCAAAGGATGCCTTCGCATTAGGCAGAGCCCCGCTACCGATGTCTGTGACACCAGATTAACTTAAAGCAGAGAGGAGAAACCCAACTAGTGGTATCATTTCCAAACAAAAGGAAAGCCTGGAAAACTGGAGCGCTAGGAAAACTTGTTAATTCTGCTTTGCCTTGTTTTGTTTTTTAAAATTTCTTAGCCTTAATGATCTTTGTCATGACTAGTACATATTTCTGAACCCCATCAGGCCGTGCAGCGCTGCACATCACTAGAAACGTTCCACTCTCGCCTTGGCATTAGTTATTGGTGTGCACTGTGCAGGAATATCACTCCTCGACGTGCCAGGCTTCACCGTGAGGAATTCCTGGAGAGGAAACAGCTCCAGCCCCGGGGAGAGGCAGCTTAGGGCCGGGCTGGAGCTGAAACCAAACCCCCCGGAGCTGGAGAATCACCGCGGGGCCAGACCAAGAGCTCTGCTGCCCAGTGCGGCCCCCGCTGCCGTTTGCCATCCTCCTGCAGAGCAGGCTGCCTTGTCGACATTCCCAGCAGGTGCCACACACAGGATATGGCAGATTATTTATAGCCGGTTCATTTTCATTTTCCTTAGAGCAGGGATGAGATCCTACACCGAGATTTCACTCCTGGGGGAACCTGTCTCATTTCCACTGCAGGAGAGCTCAGCACCTCCCACAAATGAACGACTTCCCAGGACACGAGCCCGCAGAGGCGGCACGGGGACCCGCTTCCCATCGAGGGTTCGCATCGTTTCAGTGCCTGCTCCTCCTCCCCAGTTTGCACTGCTGTGCACACAGTGTTCCAGCTGTGCCAGATGTGGCGTGGTAGCATGGCCATTCTCGTCCCTTCAACCGCCCGGGATGTGCCGCTGCCAAATGCCAAACAAATGCATTGCTCTGTGAGCATCCTGCGTGCCTGCCCAGAAAATAGCTCGCTGAGGATTTGTTTGGGGTTTTTTTTTCCTTTTTTAAGGGGAGCCCATGAGGCAGCCCAGGCTGGGGCATCGAGCACCTTGAGCTGCCTGGCTCCCAGAGAGGTTTTGCTGCAGCCGGCGATGCGGGGCATCACTCGAAGCCGAGCGCGGGTGCAGGGGGAGGCAGCTGACAGCTGGTGAAGGAAAAAGACAGCTTTTGGCAGCCCCTGCTTTCCTCCATCACTAAGCCCTACACATGCCTTGCAGGGGTTCACGCCCCTCGTCCTTTGGCCAGGACGTGAAATCTCTGAGGGCCAGCAGAGTGAAATGACAGGCATTTTGTCCCAGCTGCAAGGTGGAATATTACATAGACTAGACTAGACTAGTTCAGTTGGACGGGACCTACAACGATCATCTAGTCCAACTGCCTGGTGGTGCTACGTGATGCTCTTAGAAACGTGACCCAGACAAGCCATGCTCCAGCATTGCAAAGTGATGCTTTTTAAGGAGAAGGGACCCACGTTTCTGCTGCCTGGCCCTTGGTGGCTCTGGGTGGCACTTGGTGCCAGCGTGAAAGGCGACAGACCAGGCGAGGAAGGCGAGCGGGAGCCGCCAGCTCGGCAGCGAGGTGCCGGCTGTCTCCGGCAGCGGAGAGGTCCTTGAGACCTTTCATTCCTCTTAGCAAGAAAAGAGCTGAAACAATCCTCACACTAATAAAATCCATGTTTAAAAACAGGAGTCATTTAAGGCAAAGCTCTACCGTGCGCTTGCAATTCATGAACTGCTGCTCATGTCTAATACTACCTTAAGTTCTCTATCTGCTATATTTAGTTAACACAACGAGCGCAAGATGACATACAACAGCAGCACCCATTTAAGACCCATGGTGTTTTTTAGGACTGTACACACACTCCTACAGCATGTGCTCACTGGAGAAGCAACCGGCTGGGAGCCCGGCACAAACCCGGCCACACGAAGCCAGGCACCGAAACCCGGGTGCCCCCGCGCCCTCGTGCATGGCGTGCAGCACTGCGAGCTCCGGCACCGGCCGGCCTCGCACGAGAGCTCGGTGCCATGGGCACGTCGGCCGGGGGACCGATTTCTCTGCCGCCGGCCGGGCAGATGTGGTGCGGGGAGGGGGTGCGCAGTGCCCTCCCCAGCACCCCCGCCAGCGCCTCAGTCATTCGGCTCCTCTACAATTACTATTAATGTGTTAATTAAAATGCATTATTTACCTAAAATATAGCAGTAATGGCTTATTAATTATATATAATGTCTCTCAATGGCTAATTATTTTACACCCTCTCCAAAGGGGGGGAGGTGTCTTTCAAACATTAAAAAGTCTGATTCCTGCTTTTATCCCAGTGTCCATTTAGGTTTTAAAAGGCTAATGCCAAAATAGGCAAAACAGGCAAAAATGGGAGTGGGGCTGCAGAAAAGCCGGTTAAATCCTTCCTAATTAAAAGACTCTGCAAATTCAAATGCCAGCGATCAATTAGGTATGCTTTGAAATGTTGCGATTTTGCAATGACGCAGAGAGGTGAAACCCAGCAGTCCCTATCTGCCTTTCCTGGCTCTGACCTCCAAGTGATCTTGACCAAAAAAAGCGCACAATGGGCCCAATCCTGCCAAGCCTCTGCCTGGGCAGGTGCCTGGGCACAGGCAGAGCCGGCTGCGGGAAGCGTGGCGGCTGTGTCAGGCAGCAGGTCAGCCCAGGGTTTGTATTTTATGTGGACTGGTGGTCAGGGGCTTGTGCCCTGCTAAGATGTCACCTTCCTTCAGCCACACAAGGGATGTCTCGAGCAGAGACAGACTTCAGAGATCTTCCTCTGGAACCTGAGCAGTGCCGTGAACAGGTCCCACCTGGAAAATAAAAGAGGATTTGGGGGTTGCAGGATTTTTTTCCTTTATGGCAAAGTATTACTCGGGGCCAGTTTTTTAAACATCAGAAGATTCAGACAGGCACCTAATGGAGTTTTCAGAAGTGCCTGACTCGCATTGATTTCATGCCTCTCTACACCTTTCAGGGCTTAAACACATTTAAGAATCTGGCTGGAAGATCTCTGTTGCAGCATATTTTGGCAGGGCTTTCACTTGAGATGTCGGGCCAAATCCTCAGCTAACATAAATCACTGACACAAGTAGAACTATGCTGATTTGCACCAGTCACAGACTTTAAATTAAAATTTAATTGAAAACTTAAGCTGTCATTAATTTTCAATGAATGGCTTTTGCAAGAATGCAGCCAGATCTCCACCAGTTCAGTCTCCTGCATGGCCGTCTCTAACAAAGGAATAAAGAAATGCTTATTACGACAGCCATGTCTGATGTATTCTGATCCTCTGTCTTTACCTTTCCCTTCAGCACTGTCTGCCAGCACAGTCTGTGTGATCCTTTGTATCAGGAGATCAGTTATTTCCATGCAAATCTCATTAGTTATCGTCACCCTCTCCTACAGTGTAATTGACTTTCTGGGACCCTGGCTGTATCATGGCTTCCCCAGCCAGGGCTTCTATTATGTTGCATACTCTATTAAGTGTTGCCCTAGAAGTGAAAGCAAAAGGCAAGAATTTACAAGATATGGTGTGTATCCGTGTGTGCATGCATATGCATGTATATGCAGGGACATAACATGCAAATATTTGTGTATATACCAGTGTATTTGTTTTAGCAGTATAATGAATTGATCTTGACCTTGGACAAGGGATTCCCACGTACTGCTTATAGCATGTAAATATTTCAGTTGGATTTCTTTTCGAAGTAGCTTGCAGTCCAGAAGAATTCCTGTCTACAAGTAACATAACATCCCCACCTGCTTGCCAGGCTGACTCACTGTATAAATCAGGTTATGTGTCTGGGACTTGCAGTAGAAGTACGGGATACTTTTCTTCCATAGATATAGGATTTCCTGACTTTTAAACTAAAGAGTAATCACACAATATAAGATACCCACACACCAAACAATGGCAGAATATTGAGTGTCATTGTTAACTGGTTTTTATTTAAACCAGCTGCCAAACATGAAGGGAGAGTCAATAAATCTAGTGCCAACAGCAACACCTGGTGATTTGGGGCTGGTGACTGGGAGCCTCGGGGAGCAGTCAGACTGCAGAAGCTCTGCTGGACTCTAAGCTGATTTAGACTGCAAAAAGTAAGTTCTGGAATCAAAAGCTTTCAAGGAAAGATTTATGTTGAATCTTTGTACTGAAAGTATGAAAAAACTTTTCTGTGATACTTAAGTCTTACAAAATTGTTTCATCTGTGTCTACACCCCTCTTGCATTTCTGTGCTAAGAGTATACTTCTGAGCCAGTTTGCTAGTAGGAGCATTCATGGAAACAGAGGTTATTTTATGAGAGGGGATAATTTGCAAGCAGTTGCACGTGCAGGTATCGTCACTGAGTCTCAAGGAATTACTCTTCTGAGTAAAATTTCCTTGCGTAAGTAAGAAAATGCACTCCTAAGGGATAGGTTCATCCCAAAGAGAAAAGGCACATGTCGCAAAACAGAAGTGGTTCCTATTTAAAGTATAAAGACTGAGCAGCTCACCAATTGTATGCAAGTTACAGAAAAGGCTCAGACATCGAGATAACTTAAAAACCAAAAATAGCGTTAGAGGAAAGCTCTGGCTGTTAGCAGGTGGTGTCTGAAGAGAAAACTTCAGGATTCAGGTTATTTGCCACCAGCCACCCCCGCTCCGCTTGGCAGCGCTGCCCCCCCAGCAGCACCCCGGTTCCTGGTGCCCAGCTCCTGGCACCCCGCTGCGGCAAAGCCATCTGGAGCATGAAGTAACAGGGAGTGCAGAAGATTGATGCAACGAGTGATCTAATTTCCCGACCGGTTAATCCCAAATTAAAATCCTTGTGGTAAGATTTAGGTCTTTGCGTAGCATGAAGCTGTGGTTTAAAGAAGAGCCCTTCTTATAATGAAGTGACTCCCATTAGCAGGGGACGGCAGTGCACGGTATCCCTCATTAAGCAGTACCACTGCTCCTGCAAATGAAGAAAAATGCTTTCGACAGGATGTAATCGGGCATGGAGAGGAGACGCACGGCAAAGGCGCCAAAGTTAAGATGACTTCAGAGAGATGCAATTCCGTGCAGCAGCAGCACACGGAAACTATGCTGATGAGGCTTTAAAATAACACAGAGATAAATTTGTGCTGAAATTTTCATATACGGGAAGTATTTGTCACCCCCAAAGTCTGTGCAGGACTAACTTAATGTTAGTATAAGCTTCAGAGGAAGATAGATGCTGAGAGGCAGAGGTCACGGGGAAGAGCTCGGAGATATGAACTGAGAGGATAATTGAAGGAGGAGGAGGGGAAGCCGACAGCCGGCTCCGATGAGAAGCTGTGGGTAGAGGAGAGGTTTGCACGAGCGCTGCCGCGGCAGTCTGCGTGGATGGAGGGGAGGAAGCAGCCAGGATGTCCTCAGCCCGCTAACGGGAGGGCCCTGGGATTCAAGGGATATGGGGGGATGAGGCTCCCCTATGTTACCGGTTTGTAAATTTGCTACAAATTAAGAAAATAATTATTTAATTATTAATAATGTGTTGGTTTGCCTGGAATGGCTTTCCAACAGCTGCATTTGCAAACAGTGGGCTTGGTCTCTGTCGTACAGTTTTGTCAGACTTTTTGGCCCAGGGAGGCAGATTTTAACGATGCTCTAGAAATGATGCAGTGGTGGGGAGCCAGGGTGGAAGGGCTGCGGTTAGCAGGCAGGCAGACAGCAACACCCGAACCCTGTCCTGTGTGGGGGTCCAGTGAAGTTTTCCAAAGCGCAATGCATGCAAGCGGACCCTCCGTATGAGCAGCTCCCTGTGGGGTGGTCCGACGGCGGGCAAGACGGGGACACTTTTCCAGCAGGTTTGTGTTCAGTTCCATCCCCAGACGTTTAAAGCTGTCAAGTGAACAAACTAGCAACTGCAGCGAAGTATTAATTCTGCAGCTTGGCTGTGAACTTCAGATACTTGCCTTGTGACATCCACTAGGAAAATGCCAAAGCGAGGGTAACCTTTTACAAGCGTCGGTTGTCTCAAAACGTGACTCTGCTCCCCTTTTACAAGAACAAATGGCAACATGATGTGGGCAGGCGAAAGAGCAAACCTTTCGTGTGTGTCCTGCAGCGCAGTGCCCCGCTGCCTGACCCTCCATCGCCCCAGGCTGGGCTGCTCTGGGCGAGGAGCTGCTCAGCAGATCCTGGCAACGGGGGCCCAAAGGTGGCCTTGGACACGGAACCCGATTGATCCAAAAAGGGGGGTTCTGTCAACAACACGAGCTGTGTGGTTTGGTGCGTGAGGGTGCCGTGCCACCGGCACTGCGTCTGTCTCTGGACCTCGCTGGGGGAGATGGGGTGTCCTGTGGGCTCTAGAAACCAGCTCCAGATGATTACAAAATGTGTGAGAAATGCAAATTATGCCAGGGCAGCCTCTCTTCTTATTGTCTTCTTTAATATTAGAGTTGTTTGAAGTGAATCATTTATAATGAGACTTCTCCCGTTGCCAAATTTAGGTGTCTTTGGCCAAATTTGCTGTAGATTGTGCCTGGGCCGCTCTATTGGTATGTTCATTTTGAGCAGGAACGGCTTATCTAATTGTATTGTGATTTAAATCTCACCCTTCCTTGCACAGACATCTCTTTCCCTCTTTGTCTTCATGCCTTCATTCCTGTTCCACACTTTTTTTTGTCTTCATTCACTCCTGAGCTCTGCTCATCCCCGGCCAAGCGCTCCTTTCTTGACTGCTCATCAGAAATGTCTGTTTGAGCTGTTCTACTCTCCAGTACATCACAGGGATTTTCTGAAGGCTTCTGGGTGTGATGTTCACTGTTTCTAGCGTAAAGCATCATCACCCAGTTGATAGGCTGATGGGGTTCAGGTCCGGGCACTGGAGGTCCATTCGTGGCCTTTCAAAGTTCAGAACAGGTTTATTGCAAACAAGCTCTGTAATAAGCTCAAATTCACTCTGGCTGCCTCTACACCTGGAAAAGGTGGAAATGCAGGAAACTAGCACAGCCTGCAGATGTCTTTGTTTCTTCAATGATGGGAAGTCTCTGCAGGCAGACGCTTCTCTGTGGCTTGCCCTGCAATCGCGGGCGCTGTGCAGGACAGCACCCGATGTCAGGCAGGCTGAGCCACCAAGGGCTGTGTCACCTTGACTCATACTAAATGTAGAGTAATCAAACATGATAATAGCCTTAGAAAGTGCCGTGTCACAAATGGTTTAAAACACATTTCCTTTGGATTCATTCTCACGCCCTGACAAGACGGAGTCATTGAACTGACAGTTTGAAGCCAGAAGGTGACGTGCCTTGGCTGACCATGCTCCTTCCAGGCTGTTCCCGCTTCTCCCCCAGCCACAGCACCAACTCCAGAAGGGCAACAACCATCCCCAGATGCACGAAGCCTCAGTCACTGCCCCCGGCGACCGCTCGAGCACAGAGTACTTCTGCCTTCCAGCTCCCGCTGGCTTTGCCCTGCAATCTGTTTTCCACCGGTGCCCACTCCCAAAGACAGCTTTAGGATCTTCATCATCAGAGACAAACTCTGTGCTGAAGTATGTCTGATAGAGATAAAATGCCGTAGTCTCTGCCTTTGATCATCTTAAAGGGACTGAACTCTTTATAAACTGTCACTCACTTCCCTGTGCTGCTTGAGAAATTCTGATGAAATGCCTAGAGGTGCTACCAGAGAGATGATGAATGTGGGAAGCCAATAACCTGGAGGCTTTTAATGCAGGGATGAATTAGGACTTAGTAAATGAATGCTTTATTTCTAAAACAAAAAAAAAAGAGAAAAACAGGGAACGAAGAAACATCTGCATGCTCCGCAGCATGCTATGAGCACTAGCTACTAGTGCCCAGCGCAGCCTGGAAGCTCTGTCTGGATCAGCGTTTCCTTGCAGGTCTGCTGTATGCATAGAGTCGCTTTACCCTGTAAGATCTTCAGGGCAAGGACAGGCTCTAAGGAATCACATTACATAGAAGGGGAAGCAGGGGTCCTAGCTAACAACCTCCCAAAAGCACAGAGGGAATGTGGGGCAGAGGCAGGAACAGATCCCAGCATTTTGGAGTCTGTGCAGCTTCCCAAGACATTGCTGTCCTCTGCAGATTCTCCCTCGGCAGTTCTGCTGTGCCCAGTCTCAGAGCCTAGAAATCCTCTGTGCCACGGCATTCAGGCTTTCTTCTCCTCTCTTAAATCCATGGAGGCATTTCAGCTGTGTTTCTAGCGATTTGACTGTCAGTTTTAATAAACAGATCGATTAAACGGGCACGTGCCAACCACCTTTAAAGCCTCTCGCTTGCTCAAACAGTTGGCAGATTTGAATATTGGGTGATGAATTTAAGTGAAGTATTTCTGCTGATTTATTAAGCGCAGTTGCTCATGAAATAGCTCGGCTGGAGCAGCAGGCAGGTCGGAGGGGGGATGCGCAGGCAGGGCAGGCAGCGCGGGGGCTCGAGGGCTCCTGCGGCCGCGGCTGCTGCTCTCGGATGCTTTGCCCTTGGCGGGCAGGCTGCGCAGCTCAGTTCCTCCCTCTCATCAGTTGCAATCAATAACGTAAATCTGCAGGGACCCCCAGCGATGGATCCCCACCCTCCACAAAGACTGGGACTGGTTTTACTGGTTTGTGGCAATTGGTGTGGGAGGCCACGGGAAGCGCGGTGCCCCCCGTTACGGCTCCACTGCACTCCTCTCCGAGGTGAGAGTCGGTATTTGGGGAAGGGATTCAAGGTCACAGTTAAAGCCAGCGGGGAGCCGGTGGTTCAGGATTATGTATAAATAGCTCAGGGATTTCACCCTAAGGTGGTGAAGCCAGTCTAGCTCATTCTGCATAACCTGAGGTATTTAAAAGGCAGCAAATGTGAGTCCTGCGAGATCGAGATGGATGGTCAAGTCCGCTGGCAGAGGACTGAAGGGGGAGGCGACTGGGAGAAGCGGGTCAGGGTGGGATAAGATCACATCTACACTAACGCAGAACTTAACGTGCCACCTCCTCGTGAGGCTTGCAGCTTGTTTACCTTTCCGTTAAAACAGGCCTTAAATTTCATGTTTATCTTTTGCAGTACATTCATAAATTGTAATCTGAGATTTCCTTTGCACAGTTTATAGAAAGTGCAAATCGCATTAAGCAGTAATCACCGATGTGCTAGGAAATGTCATAAGGAACAGGGGATACCAAGTTTAACCAAGACCAGGGTTGCGCAAGCTGCGCTTCAGAGCCCGTGGGAGCTTTTCTGGGTGCTGTAAATGCGGATTTCTGGCCAAAGGCACGTTGTCACTCCTGACACGCCAGTGAAAGGCAGCCAAAAGCTCCTGGAACTCCTTCAACTGGCCCGAATAGGTCATTTAATAAAACAAGTGACCAAACCCAGAATTACTTAAGTTGTGATGCTCTCGTAGCACTGTGTGCCTGGGAGTCTCTCTTTAGCTCAGTAAAGAGCAGGCGAGGCTGCAATAACCTGCCCAGTAATATGAACGATAACAGCTCTTCTGGGAATGGTTTTTTGATGGCTCCTAAACTCTCCGTCCGCACATCCTTCTCCTACTGCTTGTGTGAACGGGCTGACACTAAAGGATCTCCCAAAGCCTTTCTGCTCCGCAGCCCCTTAGGCGTTGTAGAACGGTTACCCACTGCCCAGCGAGGACCAGAGAGGCGGCACGCGGGGTCCCGCACGGTGCGAGGCTGCGGGGAAGGATCTGTCCCATCGCCTGCAGCCACGTACCGCAACATTTGCTCTGCATCTCAGGACAGCCTGTGCAGCAGCAAGGGGAAGGGCTGGGGGACGGACGGACACGACAGCATGTGCAATCCTTTGCAAAAAGAAAAGTGTAATAATATTTGGCTCATCTCTGACTTAGCCGGCTCTTAGCCCTTTGAGGGGAGAAGGCATTCCTTCCCCCCCTCGGACAGGCGCTGCTGATGTGCTGGGATGGTGATTTCTTGCTCCATCCCATCCCACCATGCACAGCACAGCAAGGACCCAGCAGAGCATCCCAGATTCTACAAATCTTCTTCACCACTTCCAAACCAGGCTTCGAGTCCCAACCTGTTCAGTATGTTTCTCGGTGTGAACCCATTTATAGGCAAAATCACACTATCCCAGAGTGCAGCTGCAATAACTTTTCCAGCATTTCTTTGGGTGCCACATTTACTTAGCAAGCTTAGAAAATACCCTGTCAGGCTGAGCTAGAAATGCAGCTTTTCCTTCTGACTGGAGATTTCAGTGGTCCGCAGAACAAACAGGAAGAAACCCAAATCTGATGGCTTTCAGGGTAAAGCCTGTTCTGTATTTCTTGTTGCCTCAGCACAGTCTGGTTATTCACTGCAGCTTGTTAGGAGCAGCAGCGGTGTGGATGGATTGTAACATGAAGTCAAGGGCACCGATTTCCAGCTTGAAACCAGTGTTAACTTTGAAAAGATGTTTCTAATTCAGTTATTTTAGGCGGAAATTGATTAAACAGTCTGGAGAGACAAAGAAAAACAGCAAATAAAATAGGCAGGGATTAGGGTGGACTGTTTATCCTGCCCTCCTGCTCTGAGAGGTGGTCAGCCGATCTCAGGCAAGCCCTAGCAGACCTATCCAGCTAATTCCTAAAAGCCTGCACTGGCAGGGATCCCACAGCTCCCCAACACCAGTTGATCTGTGGTTAGTGGAGGGCCAAGGCACAGTGGCTCGAGCTGGCCATGAAAGCTGCAGGGCTGGCCGAAGCGACCCACGGGGCCCCCGATGCCGAGAGCAGCCATCGCCTGCGCGCAAGGATGCTGCCAATCAATACTCATTAGCAGGGAGATTGTTATTGCCCTCTCCTTAGACGCCAAATTCTTGCCCAAACAATCCAGTTATATTTAAATTGCTTTAAAACCATTAGAGATAATCAATTCGCATTAAAGATCTGCAATTCTCAGCAATCAATTTACTTGTCTGTCTGCAAAGTTTTCCCAGTTTGAGGAAGTTCCCCGGAGCCAGCGGGTGGTTTACGGGGTGAAATGGGATGGTGTCATTGGCGCCAGTCCCCCCAGTGAGGGGCTGCTCGCCCGCTGGGTGAGCCCCAGGGAGCTGCCAGAGGATGGGTGAGGGCTGATGGCAATGACAGCTGCTTGGCCAAAAGGGGAGGAAAAAAGGAAAAAAACAGGGGAGGATGGAAGTTGAAGGAGTAGCTATTGTTCTCTGTATGTTTGCAAGAGGAAAAGAGGAGAGATTTATCCGTCCAGCAGGTAGGGATATGAGGAAAAAAAATTCAAATTGATCAAAAAATTAAATATTCATAGGACATTATTCATTAAGATTCATCTTGCCAAGTGGGTGAAATGAGGCAAGGGAAGAAATTAGCTTGCTTGAGAGTGTCAAAGTGATTATGTGATTAAATTGCAATTTGTAATTTCTCCTTCAAAAATGTTACTCCTTGATTTGTGTTTCTGCCCCCTCTCTATTTCTTCCTGAAGCCTCCCATTATGTGTGTATGATCAGTAAATGCATAGGGCTTGTCTTAAACAAAAGCCTGCAGACATCTTCTGCATGCACTTGTGTGGGGCCGGCAGACCCGTGTCCCTAACACACGTCCTCTGCCAGTTTTCCCGTTATTTATTTTTCCTAGAGGCTGTTTGCACACCTCGTGACCGACCCCCCCCCCCTCCCCCCAGATCCACAGCTTCATTTACCCATTTCACATGCTTGTCTCTGCAGTTGTAGGAAGGAAACAAGCCCTCAGCTTCTCAGACTGTTGTATAGCATAATCCATCCTCACGATGGGTACGCGAGGAGATTTGGTGCAGAAAATCAGTGTTTTGGTGCTTGCTTCTGTAATCCTGCTTGACACCAGGGAGGCTGCAGCTCAGCCCCTTCCACACGCACACACCTCGCTCCTTCGGCACGGTCCAGACGTGCTCAGCGCAGGCAGCAAAAGCAGGGAAAAACCTTCTTCTAATATTTCATCTTCATTTAAAGAACTCAGCCTCTTGTTGTTGTTGTTGTGCCTAACCTAGAAAGGGGAGCTATTTCTTTTTTTGCTGCCCAATAAAGATTTAGTGGCGTATGTTGGCTGTTTGAAAAAATACAATATTAATTCATGGCTTGTTTATGAACAGCACAAGGCTTGCACAGGTTAATTAGTTGAGGCAGGCTTTTCTTCAAGTGAATGAGCAGGCATGGGGTTTATAGCTCTGTCACCCAGTTTATTTGTTCACTTTCTGTTTTATTTGGAAATACACTTATACAACAATAAATAAAATCAACCATGACAAGGCTTATGTCTGCAGCAAACATTTAAGCCCTGCCAAGGTAGTAATCCACAGAACACTTGCAGTTATCAGCCCTGCAGGAGCTGGGTGTCTCTCCTCAGCGGTGGGAGAGCTGCTTGGGGGAGACGGGAGCTGTGCCCAGCGGGAGCCGAGAGGGACGGGGAACGGGGCGGGTGGATGTGAGAAATGAGTGTGCGGTGTGGGCTGCAGAGACACCGGCAAAACACATCGGCTCCTGCTTCTTCTCAGGGAGAGAAACCCTCATCCCTGAGCCGTCTCTGTGGGCTCTGCCCAGTGCTACTGAAGCCAGTTAATCTTTGCTAACAGCCACCCTTCCCTGATCAAACATTATTAGTGGATGGATGGGCCACTTTGCTCTGAGGAGATGAAAAAGAGTTAACCCTGGCTATTAAGCCAAGCATCCAGCTCATGGTGAAATCAAACACTTCCCCACTCGAAGGGCAAACATTGGAAGGAGCTGGAACACTGTGACAGTGGGAGCTGCGGGGAGAGGGGGGGAGAGAAGAGATTTGGAGGGGACTGGAGAGCTTGATCCCCGTAGATGCTGCAGGGCTCAGAGCAGCTGCTTCCCTAAAAGAAACAGAGATGCAAAGGGGTATAAAAAATCAAATATTTCCAATGAGATGCAAGGTTTCTGAAAGTCTGCAAAACTCATGTACAGCAGCTGCTCCAGAATCAGCTGTCAGGAGAGAATATGCGCTGGTCAGACCCTGCCTGCCTGAACCGGGAGGTACAAGCCGTCCCTGCAGCAAAGGCTGGGCCAAGGTGCAGGCGTTTCCAACCAGATGCAAGGCAAACTGAACACCAGACCACAGAAAGAGCAGAAAGCCCAGCTGCGGATGGGCACTGTTACCCCTGCCTGCTGCAGAGCCCGGGGTACCCCCCAGTTGTGGGGTGCAGACCCAGCCCTCGCAGGGGACGGGCTGGAGGAGCATCTCTGCAGGAGCAGCTTGCTGTCGAGAGGAGCGTTGCTCGCTCGCAGCACCTTTTCCCTATCCCTGGTTAATAGCGTTGCTCTTGTAATTGCTGTTATTTTAATCATTATACTGACACCCAAGAGCATCTCCCATTTATCGCCAAGCCACTGAACTGCCAAGCCACTGGCAGAGGAGTGGCTTTTTCTGAAGGAGTCCATGTCCTAATCCAAAAACATGTGCCACTGAGCTTTTGCAGTCACTGCTGTAAGAAAAGTATTACCTGCTAACCTAAATGCTGTCATCTTGGGTTGGAAGAATGACAACACAGTATGAAAATGTCCAGCTGGTCTCCTGCAGGCAGGATAAGGGTATGACCAGGGAGCTGAAAAGGAGGACTAACTCCAGCAGTGCTGGGGAGGCTGGCAGCGTGTGTAGAAGGGCATCTTCTTGGCAGTCACAGAGGTGTCGGGGTCTTCTGTTGCGTTTCTTTCTCTCACCTTTCCCTGTGTGCATGGACAGCACAGCTAGCCGTGGCATGGGGAAGATGGCTGAGGAGCAGCCGGGGTTGGGGATGTCTGGGGTCAATGCCCCGCCGTCATTTTGGGACAGCATGTAACTCATTTACCTCTTGCTTCCCCTTCTCTTTATGCATGAAAAAAAGGCATAGCAGAAAGGGCAGGTAATGGAGAGAGGGCGAGGAAGAGCCTGATGTATCACTGGATCTGAAAGCAGAACGCTCCCCAAGTCCCCAGCATGGAAACCCAACAAGAACATCTAATAAAGAGCAGGTTCGGGCTGGTAAAGTTAGAGGTAGAACATTAGAAAGACACGGAGCTCAAAGAAAACTCAGCTCGGCTAAACTGCTTTAAATCAGTTTACTTGGTTGTTTCTGCTTCACTTGCAAGACATCGTTATAATTACTTGGCATCGGCAAGCCATTACTCAGAGGTTCTGGGCCAGGGTAGCAGAAGACACGATTGTCTCATAAACCTAATGAGCCATATTGATTACTGGAGGATAAGGACTGAGCTATAAACAGCCCATATTCTTTATTTGTCTAGTTGTTAGATCTGTATTTGCAGCCCGGACTTGACGGTGAGTTACGGGGGGACACTGTGTGCTGTTATGTTACTTCTGACATAAAACCCAGTTAAGCATTTGCATCCCCTTCCCTCATAACCAAAATCAATAACTGGTGGAAAGTGAATTTGGACCCTGCTTTGAACGCTGCCTCCGTCTAAGAAGGTGCCGGTGGGAAGTACAGCCCGGTGTGTTCGTGAGGTAATGACAGCAGCAGTTTAGGAGTTGTGACTCTTCTGAAGTCATCTGCAAAAGGAAGGTTCATCACCCGTCGGTACGACACGGTTCTGCTGGCCTCTGCCTGTTAAAGGAGAAAGTGTTTGTGGTGGGAGTGAGCGCATGTCCCTGCTTTGGAATTCGATGTCTGCTTTCAGGATAGAAATAAATCAGTAGAGAATTGGAATTAGTTCAATTATTAAAATCACCCAGCTCAGCCTGTCTGAAGAACACATGCCCCAATTCCACAGCAGGGCTTTGGCATCGAACCAGTTGCTCCATTTCAAGCTGCAAGGACAGGTTAGGGCTGTCCTGCATGGAGGGTCCCCAGCATTCCCAGTTAAACCCTTCCAGTGCTCAGCTACTAATGCCCTGCTAACAGGAGGAGAGCATCCAAATCAGCTACCAAATGCTTCCATCCTTCCCACTGCGCCCTGCCCAGATCCCCTGCGTGGACCAACATCTTCACCTCCAGGCATCCACCCAAGCCGGCAGCTCCGTCCCGGGGGTGACATCCCCTCTCCCCCAGCCCTAGGGTGCCTGGGCAGGGCGGGATTGCTCAGTGCCAGACGACGCTCCTGCCTGGCCCCAGGGCTGCTGAGAGCTCACGGAGCGCAGGTGAGAGCCTCCTCCTCCTCTTTGGCCATGTTTCATAAACCTCCTCGGCTCCTCTCGGCCAAACCTTCGGACATCAGCTCCGTGCCGGTCGGGGTTGTCGTGCCGTCAGTCATCCCACGCGACTGTGCAGAGGAATTGATTTTCTGAAAACAGAGGCATGGTGCATCTGCGTGTGTGAAGCCCAGATTAACCTATTCCCTGCTGGCTCCGATGCTCTTCCCCCAAAGCCTCCGTGCGCCCCGAGCGATGGGAACAGCGGGGGAACGGCTCGTGGCAGCTCTCGCGCCGCGGTCGCTGCCGCGCGGTGACTTTTGGAGCTGGCAGGGAACGCTGCACAGCGCACCGTGGCCATGTTGTTTTCTCACTGGTACTTTTGAATGCAATAGGATTTTGTTTTTAATTTCCCTTGCTCTGATGAATCTGTCAAATCTTATGAATGTTTCACTCCCTCAGCATTCGGGGTTTGATCAGGACTTTTTTTCCCTCTTTGCCTGGCAGTTGTTAGCACCGTGCCAGCCTGTACTGGAGGATGCTGGTCAGGGCTGCCACAGCTCTGCTGAGAGAAGCCGAGCACAGCGATCCCTGCAAAACCAGGACAGATGCATTTTTTCATTCTGCTTCCAGCACGTTTCTGCCTCTCTGCTCTGAAGGAAGCACGCTACATTTGGTGTTGCTGGAAATTACTTTTTTTTTTTTTTTTTTAAGCTAACTGAATGGAGACTGAAAGGCATTAAGTCTTCTTTGCTAGGCCTGTGCAGGAGCAGGAAAATGGCACAAGCATCTCTTGGTACTGAAACGGCATTCATTAGCCACAGAATCTTCTCCCCCAAAAGCATTCAAAAATCCCCTGTTGCTGTAGCTGTTGTTTGGCTGAGGGGCAGATGTGGTGCAGCAGGTCTCCTCCTCTGCTCGGGCACCCGCAGCAGGATGGTGCCCTCAGCCCGAGGGGACCCGCACGCCTCCCGGGGTCAGTTTTCTGGTGTAAGAAATGCGGCTCCTGCGAAGCTGTATTCATCTGTCACCCTCAGATTCCCACCTCTGCAGCTGCACAAAACTCCCAGTCCCTCCTAGCACTCCAGCTCCTCGCAAGTGGGAGGTGTTTTTCTGTAGAGCTTTTGCCAGCCATCTACTCAAGAGATTCTTTTGTTGGTGCTGGGGTTTTTTTCCTCCCTCAAATCAAGGAAAAAAAAACCCTCTGGAAATCCTCTCTATTTTTCTGTCTGTGCTACACTGGCTGCCCACCCTGAACTCAGAGGAGCCGTGGCGTGGCTTTGTCCTTCTTGCATGGTCCAGGAATGATGCTGATGAGCAGCAAAGCGGGCAGGAGCCGAGCCCCGGCGGGGCAGCACCAGCTCCGCGGGCTCAGCTCTCCCCTGCGCCGCAGCGTTTCCAACTGGGAAATGGCTCTACTGTTCCTGCTCTTACCGCAGCTCTTTTTTAATTGGGAATGACTCTGAACTGCAAAATTTGGGCCTTACTCTGCATTTTCTACCTTCGTATGAGCGACCTTTGATGTTGTGTGGATTAATTATTTGTGTGATGGGAGTGCTTTGCTGCCCCAGATATAATGGGGGCACTCGGGGGGGGTCCTTGCCCTGAGGACCCTGCAGTCCCCGCTGGAGGTGGGACCCTCAGGGTTACAGCTGGGGCAGCCCTGGCACACTGTTCCTTACTGAATCCCGGGGTTTGGTGGGGCCGAGAAGAACAGCATCGGTTCGGATCCTCGAGGGACGCGAACCAGCTGCAAAGCACCGAGCTCAGCCTGGGCAGCGGCACGGGGCTGGTCCTCACCTGGTCCCCGGGGAGGGGCTCAGAAAAGCTGGTTGCACAGAACAGTTGAAATGAGGCAGTAGGAAATTAAATATGCTTATTAGAGCTAAAAATAGCAGCTCTGTTCTTTGGTGATGCATGAAAAAAGCCCCTTGTACCAGAAAAATACTTTGGGCCTCTGCCAGGCAACAGACGCAAGAAACCTTTCGCAGCCTTGCTGGGGGAGCTGGTGGTGCTGCCTCTGAACCTTGGAGGTCCTATTTTTAGCAGCGGATCAATGTAGGCTTTTCTGCCCGTGAAGGAAAAAGCAGGCTGTCCAGCCAGCATGGCAGGTGTGAAGAAGCTTGCGTTAAATATTAATTCCTGTTAGACAAAGAGCCATTTCATCTCCGTCACTCGGGCGACACAGATGGAAGATCCATGCGGGCTCTCGAGGGCGGCGGGGGCACCTCGCTGACCTGGCAGCAGTAAGGCACCGCCGGCTTTGAGGAGTTCCCCCTCCTCAAGCGAGCAGTAAGCCGAGTGCTTCGTTGAGAAGTGCTGATGACGGGTCCGTGGATTAGGTGGCAGACGTGGGTGGAGATGGCATATTCTTGAGCAGGGTGTTGGGTATGAATCTGCTGTCTGAGGAGCTTGGTCCAAAGCATTTTGCAAGCTGACATTAATTAATCTTCGCAATGCCCTTGTTCTTGCACTATCGGCCAATACTACCATCCTCGTACGTGATGTACGGGGAAATTGAGGCAGACAGCGGTGACGCATCTCTTCTGTGCCCTGCAAAAAGTAGCAGAGCTGATGTTATCTTAGTTACCAATCCAGTCATTTAGTACTCATTGCTCCTAAAGACTTGTAAATCAGACAAGATACAAAGCTGCTCTTTTCCCAATAGCTGCTTTCCTTCAGATGCAGCTTTGAATCTTATTTCTGCCCGTGCGAGAGGGAGCTGAAGCCTTGGCAGACACGAACCAGCTCCATTCCCCTGGGCAGAAGGTGCAATGCTGCACCCCTGTGGGAACTGGGAGCCTTGGACATCAAACCTGGGATCTCTGGGTGGATGTACATGAGCTTTCCGTGATCGACAGCATCCCCATCTATGTCTAGGTGTGGCCCAGGCACCAAAAGAGGGGGAGAAATGGGGGTCCTGGGGAGGCGTTGTATGAGACTTCTTTCGCAAACTCCTGGAAGTGGTGGTGGTGCCATTCCCTGTGACAAGGAACGGAGACAGCTGAGATTACTCCAGCTTGCAGGGATTCTGGAGTTGTATTTTGTAGATAAGAAGCAGCCAGCATTGTCACTTCTTGCAGGCAGGTTAATCCTCTAAACTTGAAATACGTTTCATCTGGAAGTAGGTACATTTGATCATACAAGGGGAAAGAAAAAATTAAATAGGAGCCCCATGCAAATAGCAAATTATGCAAATCACCTTATATATTAGACTGATAAAGTTTGTGGTTGCTATTTCAACTCGCGTTGACTGAATGCAAATTCTAAAGTAATCTGCTAAATGTGAGCAAGCCTGACATGCATGATAATATCAGGCCAGTTCCCTTGGTCCTCCGTGCTGTAGGCCCTAAGCGTTGCTCTCCGCACGAGCGTTCGGCTTTTTGCAGCAGCTGCTGAGGTTTATCGAGTAGCCTCCGCAGCCCCGATATCCTTTCTTCTTGCTGAGCAAATTGTCAATTCGGAGACCACAAAGCCAAGCTTGGAAAGTAACTTCTTTCACCCAACAAAATAGAGACAGTGAAGCCATCAACAACAGCATCTTTCCATTTGATTTTCCTCTTTTTCCTGTTCCAGCCCCGGGCTGATGGGGAGCACGGAGCGGCGGGGAGCTCCATCCACGGGGTGCTGGCTGCGCCTGGGGCAGCAGGGAAGTCGTAGAAGCTCTCGTGCTCCAGACACCAACCGGTGTCTGGACAACACGGTATTCAACCAGGACTCATCTAGGCCTGGTTTGTACCAGCACAGGGCTCTGGATCCTCTCTCGGGTCCCAGGGACCGGCTGGTAGCCAGCAGGGCACAGCGAGCATCCCGCAGACCCTCCAAACCGCCCGGCAGGACGCAGCACTCGGAGCTCTCTGGTCGCATTAGAGCAGCGTGCGGCCTCTCTGCTCCACGAAAGAGAACAAACAAGGAGCATCGCTTCCAAAAGTAATCACCTGTTAGCAATATGAAGGATCTTGACTGGAGAGCACCGCTGCTTCCCTCTGTGTTGGGTAAAGCAAAAAATCTCCATTAGCTGCTGTTAGTTCAGTTCCCTCCAATAATGTATAATAATATTGTGACAATATTATACATCCTTTCAGACATTTTGCTTAACTGTCCCCCGCTCTGTGCCTGGGAGGGGAGAGCTGTTCAGCACCGGTGGAGGAGAGTTTGCACATTGGTTCTCAGGGACCACTGGCTGCCTCAACAGTGGCCCTTAGATTTACTCGCGTTGGCTTTGTGGAAATTTGTCCCCTGAGCTCCCTTTTGCACCGGTGATTTTTCGGGAAGATCTTTCACATGGCTGCAGCAGAGCTGCCGGCATAATTCCTCATGCACTCGAGCAAGCCCGGGGACTTTCAGCACTGAATTAGCAAAGACTCCAAGATGCTGGCAGGCTGGCCTGGAATTAATAGGGGTGGCCACACAAGTGTCCTCTCATTATGAAACTGAATGAGTCATTTTTTCAATAAACTATTATATGTGCTAGAGAAAGGGTTTCCTGGGTAATAAAACCTCTGCTGTATTTTCTCAGCAGATGTAATAAAATGAGAACTTGACCAAGTTCTGGAGCAGCATCCAAGACGCAATCCATCACCCATGAAGAGGCTCAAGCTCCCTGTTGCACAGCAGCGTTTGCTGCTGTAGTTGCTTCCCCATGAACCAGCGATTTCCTGAACCACGTAAGAGGGCTCGAGCCTGACTCCTCTCACGCTGATTTAATGCTATTGTGATTTTGCTGAAGTGCAGGGTAATTTATGCTTTCTGGGAAAAGAATATGCATTTAATGAGAGAGTTTTAAACCTTACAGCTACCAGATTGAAACAGTCACCCCATGTCTTTCCCAGGTGTTTCTGGCGCGTACCTGTAATGCATTAGCCCATTCCCTGTGGTGTTCATATTTAAACAAGGGCTTGCCCTTGCATTCCATCTCCTGCACTGACATCTCGCTGGAGCCGTCCTGCTGCACCTCTGCTCTTCCATCTGTAGAAGAAAAGTAATCTTCACCAGTCACTGTATTAATTTTTTAAGATCTAAATCTGAAGAGTAAGAAATATTCTTGAATATTTGGACCTGCAGCTTTCTTCTACCTTTGTGTTATTAAATATGTTAGGGAGGAAATACCAGCCTTGGGTTTTACTGCTGCCCAAATATGGTTTGGGTTGGTTTGTTTTCAGAAATTCATTTCCCCCACCACCCCCCCACTGCCATTGTGAAAATAGCAAGTGCCTGAGAGAGGAAAACTAAACATTCTCCTGGGGTTTGACTCTACTGTTTATCTTGCATTTTAATCTCTTTGTGGTGTGCACACGTAGAAGGGCTCTTGGTTTCCCTCCCATTAACGTCTGACAGCTCTTCGCAGAGACTGTGCCTTTCTGCGTTACGCTCGCAGGGTCTCATTTCCTAACTGGAAACGGTTGAACGCGCCAGCCCGCCCTGCTGACGGACGACGGGCTGGTACAGCCCCGGCTCGAGGAGCAGGGACGGGCACGGCAAGATCAGTTCTTTAACAACCGCAGTGCACCGTGCCAGCAGTCCTGACCTAACACCCAGGTGCAGAAGTGGGTGACCTTCCCTGCCCCACGCAGCTCGTGCTCCTCTTAGTGTCATTATTTATCGGCAGTGTTTAGGTCTGAGGCTCGGCTGGCAGCGGGAGCGGGCTCCTCGCGGCCTGGCACAGCTTGGTGACGTCCCCTCGGCAAAGAGGAGAGGCTGCAGGGGACGGAGCCAGCGGCTCAGTGGTCCTCAGCATGTCACTCCCAGCAGCGGGTGCCGGGGTTGTGGGGTTGAATGTCCATTTCTGAACGCAAACTGCTGTCCCATGCTCCCTGGTAGGGTGTACGTCCACCTGAGCTCATCTCTGGGGGAAGCAGCGTCTCTGGTTAACAGATGAGAGGTTTGACGAGAGCACAACCGATTCGTGAGGACCAGAACAAGAGGCGGCAGTGTTAAAAAGCTTCCATCTGTTGCGGCACATCCATCGCGCCGTGGGCAAAGAGGCGTCCGACCCCTGGCAGCACCCGGGATGCAGCCGGCGCCGGGGAGGGATGGTGGCTGGACCCTCCAGCTGCGCTTTGGGCTGGTGGGACTCAGGTCCCAGCTCAGCCCCGGGTCCTGCCGGGGCGTGCAGCCCCCTCCCTGCTCTCAGGGTGTGCAGAAGCTCCGGGAGGTGTCCGGGGGGTCCAGGCGACCCAGGCGCAAGGACACGGGGACCCCGGCCATTGGCGGGATGGGAAGGCAGCGGAGGCACAGGGGTCGGGACAGGAGCGGCGTGCGGCTGCCTGGGCTGGGGACATCGCTCTGAGGTCAGATGAAGAGCGAGGGTTGTAGATTATCTGTATCGGCAATTTTAGAATAAACTGCTGCTGGAACCCTTCCCCGCAGAAGGCAGAGCCTGTGAACGTCAAAGGTTTCTGAAAGTCAATAACCAGAGATGTGTCTGCTCTAGGCCTTCCCTGCAAATGGCGGGTGGAGGGGAAGAAATGTTGGAGGAGCAGCTCTGATCTCGCTTCCCCACACTCGTGTCAAATTAACCCCTAATTGCCTCCCTCTCATTTGTGGAGCCCGTGCCGGCAGGGTCCAGGATGGCCGGCCTGGGACAGCCAGAACTGGCAGAGAGCTCCATAAAAAAAGATTAAAAAAAAAAATGCCTGTGAAAATCCACTTATTGTTTTCTGCTTTGTTGAAATGCTGAGTGCAAGGGGAGTCAAATCTCTTCCCCCTGAGCAGGAGCCTCCAAAGGGCCAGTCCAGCTGCAGGTGAAGAACCACCGGTGATGTTGCTTTACCTGCTCTCACCTTGGCTTATGCTGCGGCGAGCGCGGTGCTGGGGACGGTGCCTGGCTCCTTCCTGTGCTGGCCGGGATGCTGGTGGGATGAGCTGGGGGTCAGAGGAGCGGGGGGACCTGGGTGCCCCCGCATCGCTGCCCATCGGACGCACCCGAGCCCAGTTATGCTGAGAAAGCACTTGAACAGAGTAAACACATAATTAGTAAATGTTATCAGAGTGTTAGGTCTGTGCGCGGTGCAGAGCAGAAATTGAGCTTATAAGCAGCCTCCAGGACTCCGTGTACTATGGTTTAATCGGGTATGAAATCACATTGATCTCATAGCTGCCTTCCATAAGTTATTTAAGTGAAGTCCTAATACAGAGTGGGGCTCTTATTATTCCTCCTGACTTGCCTCATTGCCCGTGGCCTTTAAAATGTTCCTTTCACATCTTTGTCCTTCTCTTCTTCCATTCCCCCTTCACTAGCTCAGAAATAATCAAAGCAGGACCGTGTTCTCAGTGACTTCTGCTCCTCTGCCAGAGCCACGTTAGTGCTGGCTGACGCCTGTCATGTTTTTGGAAAAAAAGAGGAATCTCACTGAGCCTCTTGGGATAAGAGATGGAGTATGGGCACGTTAAATGGCTCAGAAATGCCTCATGTTCACTCTAACCTCTCTGGCCAGAGTCTTAGGGAAATGTTTCCTCAGCCCCGCAGTGCCTGCGGCTCTTCCCCACCCACCCCTTCCTGGGAAGGATGCTGCTGAAAAATATCCAGAAAATCCTTCCAGGCAGAAGCAAAGTTTCTTTATATTCTTTCACATTCTCTCTGTTTCAGAAGACTTTGTGTGTTGTGGCTGAAGTTGCTGTTTTGCTCAGGAGAAGGAGGCTGTGTCCCTGCTCTGCCACTGTGCTCTTTGCCCTCCGAGGTGCACACAGCCCCTCTGTAATTCAGTCAAAGGTCTGTTTTGTCGCAGGATGTATTTGTTGTGTATATACGTCAATGTTGCTCGTCGATCAGCGTGTAAGCTGGACCAGTAGCAATCTGTCACTTCCCGGCCCTGCACTGGCCTGGTGCTGTCCGTCCCCCCCGGGTCGGGACTCACACCTCCAGTGCTCCCGCTAACGATGCGAGGTGTGGGCAAAGGCGCGCTGTTCTGCAGAGGGGCAGAGGATGTGCTTTCAGCAGCCACGAGGAGTTAGGCTAGAAGGCATGCTAAAAGTGCCAGGGGTTATTCCTGCTTGGGTTTTTTGCAAGTCTGGGCTTTGAGAGGGGGCTGCAAATTTTGAGGCAGTTCGCTGCCTCCCGGGCTGCCTCTTGTTCCCAACCCCCAGCAACTCTGCGTCTCGACAGCGCTTCATAGATGAGAGGAAACCACCCCGCAGCACACTCATCCTTGGTTTAAGTAGCCACTAGTGAATTAACGCAGAATTTCTGGCCATAGTAAAATTTTCCCAGGTTGGGGGAGGGAGGAGGAGTTCAGCACAACAGCAGCTGGTCACGAGAGGCTGCTGGAGGATGGATGCTGCAGAGCACTGGCTCGCTGTTTCCTTTCTGCCCCATTGATCCCCATTAGGAAAGCCCTCGGTGCGGTGCTGCCTGCTGTGAGAAACCCTTCTCAGCACATTAACATAACAGCAAAGCTGGCACGCAAATAACTGACAAAAGCCAAGAAATGCGGAGTCAGAGGGAGCTGCTTGAGGATTTTGCTGTTGCTGGCAGACTTAGTGTGGAGAGCTCAGAAACAGAGAAGCTAGGGATGAGGCAAGGGCCAAATTTCTTTGGGCAGAGGACACTCCATGAACGTGCAAGTGGATAATCTGGATAACGTGACACCAGAACCTGAGTCACACACGAGAGCAGCTTGGGAAAGCTTGGAGTCCCAGCTTGGCCTGGGCTGTGGCAGGAATTTAGAGCTGAGCGAGATCCTACCCTGTCTTGCAGATGGCTGTGCACAGCACCAGCCAGGGTGGAGAAGAGGCAGAAAGACCCCAGACTCATGTGCTCTTGCAAAGCTGGATCCAGCCTCTTCCCAGCGCTATTCCCCTCCTGTGAGAGCCGTTTGCCAAGGACTCATGTAGGGGAGGCTTGGGAAAACTGATTTCTGGAAGGGGTTGGAGGAAAATGCAGGTCTGGTGAGCTTGATTTGTAAAGACCTAAATGTGAGGTTTTCAGAAGAGATATAAAGATACGCCTCCAAGGGCAAGCGTGGGATTACAGCACTCTTGTGTCTGAGAGGAGAGGTCCGAGTCCTGAATTTATTTCTTGTGGACATGCAGTGAGGTGGCTTTTAAAACCATATTTAAAGTCAGGCCACATGTATCATTAAGGATGAGGGATTTTAAGAAGCTTTATTATTAATTAACGTTTATATTATAGTAATGCCTAGGGAACCCTAAGTGAAATCAGGGTCCCATTATGCTAGGGCTGAACAAACACGCTGTGCAATGCAGTCCCTGCTCCAAAAAGCACACAAACCAGATTGACCAAACAGGCAAAGGAGGCAAATCGAGCCAGAGATGAGCAATGCAACCGAGTTTTGGGGTAAGTCCTCAGCAGATGTCCCAAATGAAACATTGCCACGTCCTGTGCGATGGCCCTTACGGATTCCTCTCAATTCTTCTTTACTGATCGCCCTGTGCATTTGAAAGCATCAGCTTGTCTGTAGAGCTATCCTTCTGTTAGCGACCTGCCCCGTGGAAGGTGCAGGTGGTCATGCGTGGCCCTGCGGTGCCAGAGCCGGCTGCGCTGGGCTGGCTCCTCCGCTGCGGGACGTGGTCCTGTGACCTTCTGAGCCATCAGCGTGAATGGTGCTTGGCAGTGCAAGAGCCCTGCTATCCATGGGTATGTATGTCACTGAAACATAAGGTTACTGTTGTAGGCACCAGCTGTTTGTCCCCTCATTTTGATGAAAAAAACAGTGAAGCAAGGAAACTACTGGCTGCTGTCCTGCAAAGAAAATATACTTCTGTATCTGCATTGCAACAGAGGCTGAAATGTGAGCAGCTCCTATCCCTAGTGTTATTTTATCTGGTTGTGTTTCTGCATAAACCAAGACTTAGCATTAGCATATTTTTTTTTCCTTCAGTGATAGATTCAACACATTTTGCAAGCTGCCTGCAGGAGCCTTTTCTGTTTCCCAGATGAAGTAAGATGGAAAGCAGAGCCCTCCCCGTGCTCCTACAGTGAGCTAGGCACAGGGCAAGGGGCCCAGAGCCATGGCTGCCTGTGCTGCAAGGTTGCTCCTCCTCTGGAGAGACTCCCTCCTCTCCAAAGGTACAGACTTGTCCCTAAAGATACCAAGTTCCTAGAGCAGCCAGTGTTTCTTATTTTCACATAATACCCATAGAAAATAAAGCTGTTTTCTACTGACTTCCTCTATACCCTGTGATGCAGCGTAACTTCTAGTTTTTGCATCCTTGGTAACTGACTGCCTGCTCTGTCCGGTGCGTTACCAGAAGACGTGTGGTGGGCAAAGCACTTCCCTGTACTCCCCAGATTCAGCTCTTTGCGGTGCTGATTCCACTGCCGGCAATGTTTCAGTAGGTGAGCTGTGTGCTTCAGAGGTTCCTTGCTAGAAACTCTTCTGCTCTGTGATCCGCACTCAGTGCTTGTGAAATGGCCAGCAAAGCCCTTCACCCCGGCCTGGGGGTTTGCTCCCGAGAGCTCGTTTTATGCACATCTCACCCAAGCCGGGGGCCGGGGACGTGCGAGGGATGAGGGGAGGATGCTGCCTGCCAGCACTGCGGCGTGCAGGCTGCAGCCTCGCTGGACACCGAAAAGCCACAGCGTGCAGCTGGACCGCTCCATCCGATCCTCCTCTTGGGACTCAGAAACTCAGCAGTCCAGGCCCCGGGTCCAAACCTCCATTTCTGTGAATTTTGCTCCTTCGTAGCAAGGGCCAAAGCAGAACAAACCTGCACATTCGGCAAAAGCCGTTTGCTCCCCGCGAGCGGGGCTGATGGTGCTCTCAGCATAGCGGAGCACCAGCTGGCTGAGTTTTTGAGTTAATTACTTCCTTTTGAATGTTTGTGTGTTTGTTTTAGTGCTGCTAGGTGTACTGTGCCGTAGTACGATTAATCAAGTGTCAGGATGCTTACAGCCCTTGTATAGGCATCTTTTATTAACCGCTATTTAAATTGAGATCGCTTTGCTCATTACAATGGGTTTGACCAAGCCTCCCCATCCCAAATCTCCGAGCTGTGCAGCGAGGCTGGGAGAGCTAAGCCTGCGTGAGAATGTTGCAGAGGGAGGTTTTTTCTCCTATTTCAAATGCAGAAGGAGATGTTCCAAGGCTTCAGACAGTAATGTAAAATAATAAATGAGTTTCCATGAGGGAGAAATAAAACAAAACTAACCAGCTTGCAGGCACAGCGTGGCTCAGCTCGCCCTGGCTGCTCCAGAGGCAGCAGCGGTGCAGGTCCTCCCGTCTGGGGCTGGAGCCCCGGCTCAGCCGCGCCGCTGCTGTGGGGTACGATGTGCTCCTCGGTGGGGCAAATGCGGGTTGCGGGGCCGTGCCGCTGGGCGAGCGGGCTGCCAGATGGCCAGCAAACACAGCCCAAACCAAGAGTGTTTCCAGATGCATCCCACATGAAAATTCAGGCTGGGTTCTTACCCCAGGGAGCACCTGTCTGCAGAGGATGAACGGTGCAAAGCCCTTGAAGGGTTACCTCTGCTGCTAATTGCTGAAAAACACCCTTGGATAGAATATTTATAAGGCAAAATGTTAGCAAGTGCTCATCCCAGCTAGACGCTGCCCCAGCACAGCGCTGCACCGTTCCCGGAGGGTTTGCAGGGTCCTTGCATAAAGACCGTGGGCCCCCAGCACACACTGAGGTTATTTTCTCATCGTAAGCCTCTCGATTAAGGAGGAGGAAAAGTCATTGTGATTGCAATGTCCAATTGTCAAATATGGTCAGCCTGGAAATCAATCCAATAAAAATGGAAAGCAGGGTGCTGGGGGCAGGGAGGCTGGCAGAGGCAGGGAAAAGGTTTTGCTTGGCGACTTTAATTAAAATGCCGTAAGAGGTTTTCAGGACATACAACAGCTCTTCCTACTTTGGTGAAGAGATAAAAGCATCTCGGTAAATGCTGACACACTCTGGAAACACTTTACTGTTCCCAGGACAGGTGGGAGCCGCTGTTTGCACGATCGTCCTTGGGGGTGCAGAGGGGCCGGGGGGCTGCTTCCACTTGTGTTGAATGTTTTAGCACAGCTTTCCCAGGGAGGTGAAGCCGCAGCATCCCTGCGAGCCACAGCCTCTGCCGCCGCGTGGGAAGGAACCGCAGCAAGCTGCAGGACATGGAGCCTGGCAGGCTGGGGGCAGTTCAGAACCAGAAGAATAGGGGAAAAAAGAGACAGACACCCTGGCGAGCGTTCCAGATACACTTGTTTAAGGTGAGCTGGAGCCTGGTTTGGATTGCTGCGAGCTTAAGTGGGCAGACCCTCGCTAGCTGGCAAAACCAAAGCGATCGTTAAGTCTGTTACTCAGAAGCCAGCCAGTATGTGCTCTGGAAAAAGTAATTGGTGAGCGCCAGAAACCTTCACGCGACTCAGTCTGTTTACTCATTAAGCTCAGCTCTGTTCCTCACTAAGATTATACAGCCTGAGAGCTCTGGTGCTTAACTGGAGAAGCTGTTGATGTATCAAACTACCTTTAAACATATCATTGGAAAATATGAACATGTTTTCCTGGTACTTGAGCAAATGTACTTGTGCATGCTCGAACCATTACTATCCAGCTACCAGAACTAGAAAAATTATGTTAAATAGTTCTAAATCCTCCTCCATACAAAGCAGGTTTACAGTGATTTAAAAGTTATAATAAATAGATATTCTTTTTTTATATGCCTGAGGGGTTTCATCCCTGACACACGGTGAAGGCAGGTAGTTGGGACACAGGAAAAATAAAGCCTGGGAGCAATGACAACAACAGGTGCCATGCAGAAACATATTGCTCAAAAACTGACTAGGTTTAAATATTCAAATTAAAAATAAGCTGAAAAAGAGAAGAGATCATGTTCACTATCTGAAGTAACTAACGTCAATATACCAGGGCCCCAGACAGCAAGGCAACACTCTACAAAACAGAAAGAGAAACATTTTTCCCCCCAGATTACTCAGTAAAGTAACAAAATTCAGATTTGAATAACCTGTAAACACTGCATCTGTCCTGCAGATACTTACTTAAGCTAATGAAATCCTCTGTTTGGGGTAACAAGGTGGCAATTGCTGTGTGAAAGCAAACAGAACTTGCTCAGTTTTGCATCATTCAGAAAGAAATGACAAATCGGGAGATGATAAATACATACACCAACTACCACACTCCAAACTGCGCATCTTAAATATATGATTTTCACCTAAGTGTAGAAGTTGTCTAATGAGGCATGCCTAATTTTGGAACAGCCTATTTTTAGGATCTCTCATGAATCAGGTGCATTGTCAATAGCGCAGCTACTTGGCAGTGCCGAGGCAGGAGGCTGTTGCCTTTTAGCTGGTTTAATGGCAGGGCTCTTCCCTCCACTTAAGTCCCTCCTGTTCTGTATTTGAGATCCTGCCATGAAAGTCTCTCCTGAGGAAAGCCAGGCATCGCCTAATCTCAGCAGTAGGCAGGGCGTCTGTCTGAGACGAAATTATGATCTGTGAGCCAACTCTGCTGCTCCTGAAGCAAGTGGTGGAAGGAGCATGCCCAAGTCCAGCTTGGAAAAAATGTATTTTGCCCACATGTAAGAAAGTTTCTTCATGATGCAATGCCCTCCCGAAGCATGAAGGACATGAGCTCTGTGACCATCACGTGCACAATCCTGCTTTGGCTGAAATCCCAGGGAACACTGTTCTCAGAGCAGAGGGAGATCTTCCTTCAGTTACCTGAGGCAGAAGAAAAAAGAATGTTATAAAAATGAGGCAAAAGGAGGTTGTGTGACCAGACCGAGATGTCACCTGTAGTTTGATGCCGTTGCTGCTGTGTTAGGCAATCCACCGTTTCCTCCTGCCTTCCTGTCTCAGGGAGAAGTGCCTCCAGCCTGGCCCAGCAGCCTCCCCGGTAAATGGGCTTCACAGCCCTGCTCCCAGTCAGGCTGCTGGAAACCCCCAGACCTGCGCCCTGACTCAATCCATGCAGCGCGTGCTCCTCGGCCAGTGCCGCGACCTGTCACTCTGGGACGACCTGCAATGGTGCTGGACGTCCTCCCCTAGAAGGGAAAGAAAATACCATAGCAGAAGATGATCTTGCACTCTACATTGGCTTTACTGGCCTTGAGCACGTGCCTTGTACCATGGGTCTGAAAAGTGTTATTTTTGGAGAAATGGCTTAGAAATTGCTATGTTGGACACAATCGTGCTGTTATCTTTCCAGGAAGGAAGTTTATCTTCTGCGAGCAAAACACATCTATTCAACAAACTGTGCAGAGTTTAAGCTGTAATAATAGAGTGGTGGAAAAACATGTAATTTACCTTCATCTAATCAAGAAACCAGGACAGAGTTAAAGCAATATTTTTATTCTACCCAGTGCCAGTTGGAAAAAAAATGGAGCTTATTCTGTATTGGTTCGGCCTGAAAATAGGATGCAGAACCCTTCTGCAAATGCTTTACCATTAGCAATTAGCTTGTGCAGCTAACTGTATTCTGGATAAGCTATGAGGTTTGCATGTAAGGTGAAGGGCTCGCATCTCACATACTGTATGCAATATCAGTCATACTTTTTCAAAGAAAAGCTCTTGGTTGAATTAGAAAAGAGGCAGACAAGGACAAAAATAGAGATGAGATTTATGGAAAGATGGGTTGACGCCAGGTGCCCACCAAAGCCACTCTATCACTCCCCCATCCTCAGCTGGACAGGGGAGAGAAAAATATAACAAAAAAGCTTGCGGGTCGAGGTAAGGACAGGAGAGATCATTCACTAATTACCATCACCGGCAAAACAGACTCAATTTGGGAAAATTAACTCAATTTATTACAAATCAACCAGAGTAAGGTAATGAGAAATGAAACGAAATCTCAGAACACCTTCCCTCCACCCGTCCCTTCTTCCTGGGCACAACTTCACTCCCAGATTTCACCACCAAGCCCCCCCAGCGGCACAGGTGGACAGGGATGGGGTTTACGGTCATAACACGTTATTTTCTGCCGCTTCACCTCCTCAGGGTGAGGGCTCATCACACTCTTCCCCTGCTCCAGCGTGGGGTCCCACCCACGGGAGACAGTCCTCCACAAACTTCTCCAACGTGGGTCCTTCCCACGGGCTACAGTTCTTCACGAACTGCTCCAGCATGGGTCCTTTCCACGGTGTGCAGTCCTTCAGGAGCACACTGCTCCAGCATGGGTCCCCCACGGGGTCACAAGTCCTGCCAGAAAACCAGCTCCGTGGGCTCCTCTCTCCACAGATCCACAGGTCCTGCCAGGAGCCTGCTCCAGTGCGGGGTTCCCACAGGGTCACAGCCTCCTTCAGGCACCCACCTGCTCTGGCGTGGGGTCCTTCCTGGGCTGCAGGTGGAGATCTGCTCCCCCGTGGACCTCCCTGGACTGCAGGGGGACAGCCTGCCTCACCAGGGTCTTCCCCACGGGCTGCAGGGGAATCTTCGCTCCGGCACCTGGAGCATCTCCTCCCCCTCCTTCTGCACTGACCTTGGTGTCCGCAGGCTTGTTTCTCTTACATGTTCTCACTCCTCTCTCCGGCGGCTGTTTCTCCGCATCCCAACTTTTTTTTTTCCTTCTTAAAAAATGTTATCACAGAGGCATTACCACTATCACTGATTGACTCGGCCTTGGCCGGCGGCGGGTCCATCTCAGAGCCGGCTGGTATGGGCTCGCTCTCTCTCAAACACAGGGGAAGCTTCCAGCAGCTTCTTACAGAAGCCACCCCTGTAACCCCTCCCCTCCCAGCTACCAAAACCTTGCCAGACAAAACCAATACACTGTATGAAAAGGTCCTAACTAGATTACGACTGCTCAGCTTGCAAAGGAGATGCTGGGCAAGGGAAATCCAACAGAAATGTGCAGGGACCTTCAACATTAACAAATTCAGATTCAGAAAACCTCTCAGAAAATCAAAATTTGGCATGGTCACCCCCAACGCTAGCTAACTTAAATACAAAGTATTTAAATTACAACAGGAAGAAACTTTTTTGGAAGTTTGGACTGGCCAAGGAGCTGATGCTTATAAGCTTGTTTTGCCTTTTGGAATGATTTGATTTAATAAACGCCTTTTACATCAACTGAAAGTAAACTGGAGAACTGCTGAAGAATTGTCTCTTCCCAGCTCTGTCACTGTGCAGAACAGCTGTATTCCTTTCATTAGGACAACCTGCTTCTAGACTGTGGCTCATGTCACCTCTGTCAAGCTTCTACCGAAGTTTAATGTCACTGCTGGCTAACAAGCCTGTTCGGGATATAGTGTGATTTTTTAAAATTTTTTTTTTCTTGTGTGGTCCCTTGGCAAAATGATCCATCCTAGTCCCGGGATTTCTGTAAGAGCCAACCCTGACAGATGAGCTCCAAGGCTGCATTTCCCTAGCAGACGCCTGCTGTCGCAAGGACGGCCTCACGCCGGAGGGCTGTGGGAGGACCCAGAACTGCTGCGGGCTTTGAAATCAGGATTAATTTACACTGCTGCTGTCTGTGAAGCTGTGTGAGCACCGCACCGTTCCTGGTCGTCCCCCTCCTTTCCACTTAGAGGGATGATTAGAAAGCATTAGCCAGCCAGCCCACTGCTTGGTCAGTTCAGGGAGAATTTGTCCTTCCCATTTCTTGTCCTGGTTTTCATGCTTCTCTCCTCTCTGCTCTGCTCTCCCAACTGCAGAGGCACAGAAATCAATCAGGGTCTCAGGGCTTTGGCAAGCAATCGTCCGTCAGAAAAAGCAATTTCCCAACACACAGAGCGTAGGGTAATTCAAAGAAAGCGAGACCCTGGGCTGTGTTGTTAGGTGAGGGTCATTTCCAAGTATATTTCTGTTTTCTACTTCTTTTACGCCCTGGTCTGGTACGAACAGTATTATGTGCTTTGCAGAAAGAGCCCAGCATGGTAAATGAGGTGGCAGACAAACTCCTGCTTCTTATCAAAGCGTTCAATCACTGTCGGGAAAGTCATCCACTAAGCCAGCAGCTCCTGGAGTGCTTTTCCCTGGTAAATTGCTAAAGAGGTTCAGGAGAGCAAAGTGACATTCCTTCTCTCTGCCTGTAATTAATATTTTAGGTGCAGCAAGAAGCTTCCTGCCCAGGCTGGTCTGGCTGTCCTCGGCCAGCAAGGCTGGAGAGCCGACCCACGGGAGGGTGTGCTCGGAAGCAAAGGCTGCAGGATGCAGGGACTGGCCCAGTGCTGCTCCGGCTGCTCCTCCAGCCTGCGCCTCTGCTCCTAGCAAAGGGACATTAAGTCTGTGTGAATGGCCGGTGGATGAATAAAGGCTAACGGAGAGAAAGAGAAGTTATCTGAAGAGATTAGGAAGGCTGGGGTGGTGCCTGAGCTGGGTCTGTGACGGGGCTGGGTGAGGACTTCATCTGTCAGCTTCATGTGAGACAGCATGTGCTGAGCAAAGCCGGGGCAAACAAGTCATTACTGGAGACATAACGACCAGTTTGTTCAGCTGCAGAATGACATGAATGCAGGCAGCATCCTGAGGGGTCTTCACATTTAAATATGTACGTATGAATACCTACATACATATAAAGGTAAAGAAGCCATTTTTATTTCCTTTCAGCAGGTACTTCCATTTATCAGAAATATCAACAGAATTTCTTTTAGTTTTTTCATAGAAGAAATTAGTTATTAGATCGAAGTTGCATGAAGGATGCACCGAAGCAGTCATATGGTAACAACAAAGAATGAGCTTCCCAAATGAGAAATCTCCCTCTTGTGCCATAAAAAAGACATTTCTGTATTACCTTTGGAGAAGCAATGGCTGTTAAATCTTACATAATGTAACATAAGCCTTTCTGAAGTGCTGAGAAAGCCAATTCAGGTGGAGCTAGAGTGCCAAGGAATGAAAGGGGAACACTTAGCAATTGAAATTGCAAATTGCCGGATTGGAAAAAGGGTTTTCCAAACATCCTTTGAACTGGAGCTGCTTCTTAGCTGCTCTAATACGCTCACTCCAGCACTTCGTTGAAAGGCAGAACACTCGAGAGACGTAAGCAGCGGTAGCCTGGCTTCGCAGGCAGGGAAACCTGGGCCAAGAGTCACTTCCCTGCTGAGCCGAGCATCTTTTCTCACAAGGTCGTAACGGAGGCTGGGAGCAGCACCAAGATCTCCCGCGTGGGTTTTATCCTGACATTCGGACTAAGGACGGCTGCCTGCAGCTGCAGCCCCTCTGGCCCTATGGCATTGGCAGCCTCCCTCCGGCACGGCGGGGAGCGTGCCCCCCACATCCCTGCAGTCCAGACCCGACGCTGGGGATGGCCGATCCGTGCTATTGGGGATGCTGGTCTGGCAGCACTTGGGCCGAGACCTCCTCCGTGAAGAGCTGCTGAGCAGCCACCAGACACAACCAGGGACCCAGGGGCTGGATCCAGGGCTCCTGCAGCCCGTCGCTTCTCCCCGAGCGAGCCGATGTCGGTCAAAGGACTTTCTGGTGCAGAGGAAGGGCTCATGCTGGTAATTCGGGTACTGCAGTGTTCCCAGGAGAGGGAGTTTACTCAAGAGATAATGCTGAAAGGATTTTCCCTTTTTTTGCACTCTTACTTTGGAAGACTGAGGCTTTGTTTGCTTATATACCATATATTTTTATGAAATGCTTCATTCCTGTTTTCCTCAGGTATAATTGGATTTTTCTCAATAAGCAACAAAATAAAAAAGAAGTTTATAGCATCTCTTCAGGATTCACTTGTTTAAAAGCAAACCATACCCCAACACTTAAAATCAAGGGTGCATTTTTAAAAGCAAAGCAGGGCAGTAACTTCTACTTTAAAAAGCCCTACAAGTTTTATGAAGCTATTTTACACAGCTCTAGACTTTCAGGAGAGAAGAAAAAAACACTCAGTCAAAACCAATATATTTTTATAGCAGCAAAATTTCTAGAATGAGACCATAGATCTTCTGCTAATACGGGGAGCCTTCAGAAATACACACCCACATGCCAGCACAAACAACACACAGCTATAGAGATGGATGTCATACAATATTTAAAAAGAAAAAATATATGACTCCCAGGGAGGCAGGGCTGGCTCTTTTCCCAAATGGATTCTTGTTCCGACAAACATGACAGATGTGCTTCTTTCTAATTGTTTGTATTTGTGGTTTATCTCTTGCCTGTGATACTTCAGGAGAAATCTCCTTTCTCCTACCGTTGTGTTCCCTCCTCTTTGGCATCTGAAGCTTTTTTGGTTGGTACTGTTCTCCAGTGTGACACGAGCCTGCACCGTGCTGGCTGGGGGGGGCTCTACCCCTGGCCCATTTCCTCCCCGGGCTCCCCGCAGAGCCGAGACCTCCCACTCCCACCCTTGGTCCCACGGGACCCCAGCCAGCCCGCAGCCACCCCCGCACAACCCTTAAGAGCCGCTCGCTCTTATCTTTGACTCGTGTCACACGCTATAAACAGATACAGGCGAACCAGAACCACCTGCCCGTACTTGTGCTTACCCTGACGTACGGACAGGTACTGTAGTGATTCGTATCTGCCCTCACCTTGGCACTTCTCTGCTGTTTCCTTCCATCAGAAATCCACACTGCATGCACTCGCAGGCAAGCACGTCATTTTTCTGCCCGTATCTGACACACCTGGCAATCAGCTGCATGCTAAAAATAATAAACAAAAAGAAGGTGGCCAGACAGCCTGGAGAGAGATGTGTTCCAGACCTGAAAAGCCTCCTCCTCCTGTGCAGCTGATTTATTTCCCCCAAAAACGCAGACCAGCATTTTTTCTGCATGGGCATATGGGCTCTGCTAAGAAACGGGTTTTTTTTTCTCTCATCTGTACTAACTTGCTGGGTTTCAAGGCTGCAGTTGTTTAGTTTGCCCTGCCTGAGACCACCTAGGATGTTTAGGACACTCAGTCCCGTCAGATGTTTGCTCTCCAGCTGCGCTGGGTTCATCGAATGTCCTCACTGAGCCCCAGAACAGAGAAGCTTTTGGTGCCAGATGTTCCCTGATGCAACTCATGCATCTGTGACCTTTACATGCTCAATTCATCGCCAGTCAGTCATCAGCCTCACGCAAAGCTCTTTCCGCACAAAGGTCTCCTTTCTCCTGCGTTTCCAAGAGCGGGATCGGGCCGCGACAGGAATGTTTGCAGCAGCATCGGGAAAGAAATGACCGGCTAGCAGACGTTATCGCGCGGAGAGTCGGTGCCAACCTGGAAACACAACCCCTTCCTTGCTATTTTCGGATGCAAGCATAAATAACGTTTTATTATGTGTTGTGGTATTTGGAAAAACGCTCCCAGGGCGGCAGTTCCCGGAGAACCAAAGCTGCCGTTCAGCCCCTCGGCAGACACCGGCTGCTCCCGCCGCCCCCGCCGTGCAGCGAGCGCGGCCGACACGGGGGGGAGCTCCAGCCACGCGGACCAGGCAAATCCCAAATCCACCCGTGTTTCCCAGGGAAGGATTTCCCCGCCAGCTGCTGCCGCCGATGCCCGCCGGTGTCCGGAGCCGCAACCAGGGGCCGTCGCCGCGTTTTTGGATCGTCTCGGAAGCGCTCGGGTTCAAACCGCTGTTGGCTTCTTAAAGCCGATGCCAAAGCGCAGGGAGTGGGAAAGCCCGGGTCAGAACGGATGCTCATCCCAGCCATGTGCGAGCGGGAATCCCCCGCCCGGCCGTGAGCACTCGCTATGGTGCTCGGTCTCTACCCCCTTTTTTCCCTAAAGCCCGTTTTTGGGGGGGCGGGGGAGAGATGAGATGCTGTGCCAGCTTACAGCCGAGATCTCCCTGGCAGGCCCCGTGTCCTGCACTCGCAGGATGCGGCGAGTTAAGTCAGCTTTTTTTTTGCCTGACTTCCTTCATTTGTGGCACTCCAGTAGCCCTCTTCCCTTTTTCTCCAGCTGCAGACGGCCATCCACCCTCAGCAGCCATCTCTTCCCCCAGAGCTATCCGGCCTTCTCGGAGCATCCCCCTCCTCTTACACCCTCCCCAGCCCATCCTTAGTCTTCCAAGGGGCTTCACCCACCACCATCACTTCTCTTGTGGGGGTGGGAAATGGCACGTAGGGAGTGAAGAAAAGCCCGTGAGCCAGAACCTTGGTATGAGCTGCTACCATTTTTCTCGTACGTGATGAAAGGACGTCTGCCCTAAAACCATATTCCAAGGATAAAAAGAAGAGACAACAGGTGAAAAGCAGAGAGCCAGGAGAAGCACAGTGTAAGAGAAAGGTAATCACAATTAGAGGTCTTAACCTACCAGCTGCTTGGCAGTGCCACAAGGGCACTTACAGCCAAGCACAGCTCAGGACAAGTAACCCATGTGCTTTTTTCCCCCCTCCCAGGCTCTGAGATTACTAGACCAGAGGCACTGCAAAAGTTCCAGCATTTATCAAGGCTGGGAAATAATGCTCAGACAACCCTGTCTAGACAAAACAGTCTTTCTCTGAACATACTAGACAGGGGACTGCAACAGTTAGAGGTGATGTTTATTGCTGGCATTGGCACTGTGTAAAGTCCTGTCATTATGTGACACTACAGTGGATTCAGAAATTTCTACTGCAGAAACTGCTGGTTTCATAGCACATGTCACCATCCGACAACGCAGGCCCGGCGCTGCCACGTGTGCAAAGCCAGCGCTCCCCCGCAGTCAGACTCCTGACAGTGGGAAAGGCCATTGAAAACCATTTTCAGCTCTTCAGAACCGAGCGCATTAGCGATGCCAAGCGCATCTCATAGGAAGGTCAGAGACGGAATGATTTGCCACGTTCTCCACAGAAAGCGTTAGTTCCCATTTCAGCTGCTGCACCGGCTTAGCAGACTGCTGGGTAAGCAGCTCTGACAGCGAAAAAACCTGCTGCCCTCAACAGTGTCAGCCACCACGCTCCGGCTGGGGCACCCGTGGGCGACATTCCCTCTGGCAACAGCCTCCAGCATACTCTGGGCTCTTTCCTCAGCTGACAGCAGGTAAATAAACCTAAACAGGCCGCGCTTTCCTCGGCACCTCTGTGCAGCCCCTGTTTCTGCCATCACAGCGCGGCTCAGCACCGGCCAAAGATCGTGAGAAGAAAGCTGTGACAGCAACGCGGCGAGACACCCTGCGGAGCACTACGGGCCCCGTACTCCCCCACAAAGAAACGAGAAGGGCCGTAGAACACCCTTAGGCCAAGCCACCAGCCTGGAGAGCGGGGCCGCAGGCCCGAGAGGCCGGGGCGCAAACCGGCCCCGGGCGCTGTGAGGGGAGCAGGCCGGCCCCGGGACGAGGGTCCCCTCCGGCCCAGGCCGGAGCCGGTGGAGGGGTGGCTCCGGGCTCCGCGGGGGTTCCCTCCCGCTGGGCTGCCCAGGACGAGGCGGGACGCCCGGGACGGCGGTGGCGGTGGCCGCGGCGGAAGTGACGCGCCAATCACGGCCACCCGCTCGCTTCGCCGCCGCCGCCGCGAACAAAAGGGATTTTCAGCGCCCGCCCCGCCCTCCTCGCCCCGGTTTCGCCGCCTGATTGGCTGTTACTGCCGCCGCCGGCCGGCCCACGCCCTCGCCCCGCCTACCCCGCGGCGGATTGGGCCGCGGGCGCGCCCGGCGGCGGCTCTGATTGGCGGCCGCGCCGTCCCTCAAGCAGGCGGGCGCGAAGGGGCGGGGTGGCTGGATGGGGAGCGGAGCGGCGCGGTAGTGGCGGCGGCGGCGGCGGCGGTGGCGCGGGCCAGGTCGGTGGGGCGGGCGGCGGGCGTGGTTCCTGGCGCGGCGGCGGCGGAGCCCCGCTCCGTGCGGCCGGGCCCGGCCTGGCGCTGCCCCTGCGGGTTGGGCCGCGGCAGGTGCGGGGCGGCCCAGCCCGGCCCGGCCCGGCCGGCGGGGGCTGAGAGGGGCGGTGGCGGGGCCGAGCCCAGCCCAGCCCTGTTCTGCTGCCGGCGGGGGCGGCCGCGGCCGGGACCTGGGGGGGGTGGTAAGCCAGAGGGCGAGGGGCGGCCGTTACCGGGAGCTCGGCATCGCCGCGGCTGTGGCTGCCCGCGGCCGGGCCGGGCCTGGCGGGGAGCAAAACGGCCGAGTCGGTTGCTGCCCCCCCGAGCTGCCCCCGCGGTCTTGCCCCGCGGGCGCCGAAGGAGGTCGGGGCGGCCCGGCACCTTCCCCGGCCGGCGCCGCGTTTCCCCTTTGTCGGCCGCGGTCGTACCGGCCCGCGGCGGCTCGGGAGTCACCGACCGAGCGCTGACCGAGCCCGGGCCCTGCCACCACCCCCCGCCTCCTCCCGGTGCCCCCGGGCGGCCCGTGAACCCACGGCTGACGGAGCTCCGCGGCCCGGGGCGTCCGCTCCGTCCCCGGTTGGGTCGGGGGAGGGCCGGGCTCCCGAGGCTCGGCTTCCCTCGCCCGCCGCCCCCCGCGCTGTCCTGGGGGCTGAAGGCCGGAGGAGCCGGGGGCCGGTTTTCACGTTCCCCCCCGCCCCGAGGAGCTACAGGTGCCGCCCGGGGGTCGTGGAAGGACACGGCGGTGTTCTGAACACGAGTGTTAGGTGTTCGCTTCGCCCGGAGTCGTACTTCAAGGAGTAGTGGGGTGAGGAGGGTTTGGGGGGGGTGTAGATGTCCTTTCTCCTTGTAGTTTGAAGAGGCAGAGGTGGGGGGTTTAAACGCTGCTCACTTCAACCTGACTCTACAGTTCTGATGCAATGCCAGGTAGCACTGTGGATGCACAATTATAAAGTGTGTGTTATCCTTTTTATTATATAAATGTAGCATGTAATTATTTTAACGACTCGATCATCACACTATACGTGCAGCAGCAATTTTAGAAACTTGTCTATCAAGAGTTTTCAAACTCATCGCTTGGGTTCTCATATGAATGCGATTACACGACTGCCCGTGCAGGCTCCTGGAAAATATCAGTTCCTCTTCAGGGACGGTGGGGAAAAAATGAAGCTGATTTGGGGTTATAGACATAGAGGCATTGTTGCATTGGCATAGCTGTAACCATGGCTTACGAAAGGAAAGGAAATACCCTCCTTCAGAGGAAAAAAGGAACAACAAGCTATGTCCTTCGTGATTTTTTTTTAAAAAGTAGAAGAGTTTTGAGCCAAGTGCTTGCAGAGTATCTTGAAGCTTCCTCTTGTCGAAGTCCCCTGTCTGTGCGGCAGACTGTGCTCTCCGGCTGCTCTTTGGTTAGTGCCCGCTGCGTAGTGACTCAAACCTTCGCTGAAATCAGTGGGTGAAGTTCTCTTGCGCTGGCAAGGTTAGCTTGGTTCGTGCTTATATGTACGTGAGCCCAAGTGAAGTGTAACCTCTAATGGTTTCATAATCATCGTAGCGTGATTCAGGCCGCAGAGGAGCTGCCACAGTCTACAAGCTTATCTCTTTTGTTCCTGAAGTGGCGCATGCCAAAGATAATTTACCCTGGTTTGTTAGCCTGCATGGTTGTACGTACGCTTAAACTGGCCTTGGTATTTATTTTCAGTTAAATACTGGGAAATAACTTTCTAAAAGAAGAGTTCTGTCTCTTTGGAGGGTAGGTATGGGTCTGCTGAGGAGACTCTTTAATGGTCCATAGCATAGCTAAAAGGAAGTTTACCTTTAGGCAAGCAGTAAGTAATTATCTTTGTTTATGCTCTAAACTCTTGCTTGTTGTCCAAAAATGGTGGTATATCTCAGACTTGGGGAAAATATTTATACCATCAGACTAAACAATGAGGTCCTTGCGGTTTGTGATCTGTGTGAGTGGACTCGTCAGTATATTTCACTGATTGTAAAGGGCTAATATGCCCTGGGTATTTCTAGATCTTGTTTCTAATGCTGTGAAACTCTAGCTCTTGGTTAAAGGTTTTGAAATAATGGGTCAGGTTCCCCAGCTGATGAGTACAGATCTGTTTGGCAGAATGGGACTGTTTGCAAGGGGGAGAACTGGGTAATTGAGTACCGTTGTGTGATCTTTTATTAAAAAGTGGGACGAGGGAAGGCACAAGAACATGTAACCAGAAAGCAGTCTTGGAAAGGTCAGCTCAGGAGCCTGTGATGCTGGAGGGCCGGGAAGGGATTGGGATTTGGACAAGGGAGGAGGAGCTCAAGTATGTGCTTATTAGCTCTTTGATCTGGAGATGCTTCTTGTTCTTGTAAAATAACAACACAAGATGAAGAGAGCTCTTTTCCCATTTTTCAGCTCCCTAGTACTGAGTGGCCCTGAAAGGGAATGCTTGGGATTGTTATGGATTCAGCATAACTGGTACCTGCCAGGTGTACTCTAATGCATCAAAAAGTTCCTTGTAAATCAGTGCAGAATACAAGTGCAATTTAGTGGGCTTGTTTTAGGGCAGTGACTTTATTTGTAGCATCTGCTCCCAGTCTGTTGCCTCTGCAGCATGGGATGACCTATGCAAACAGAGCAGTTAAAGGTCTTCTGTAGTGGCAGGTTGCACACAAGGAAGTTGAGGTTGTACCACTTATATATCTTTAATGTTACCTGCTGTTGTTGTATAAATGATTGCACACCGGCTCCTGCTCTTTATTTCTGTAAGAATTTTTATCTGTATATTTTAGGACAGGGCTTGTTTATGTTATTAAGCTGATTAAAGACTATAGCCATAGAGGCATGTTAAGAATAGCATGGCTTATTTCTATAACGCTGTGAAGTACAAGTCACAATGGGAGTATTTAGAATATAGAATAGAAACGATTACTGCCCAGGCTAATAATAGCTTTAAAATATCAAACTGCAGTTGATAGCTGTCCTTGCTTTGAGTGTGCTGTTCAGTAGCTAATGGAGAGATGCAGCTGCACATTTCCATGTTGTCTCTTTTTAAGAGAAAAGCACAGAGACAGTCACATGGAAAGCTCATGTTCAAAATTTACTGTCCTGGGGTAACAGAATTAGATGATAGGCTTTGTTCCATGATCTCAAAGAAAACTTCTCCTTTTTAGTTCTGGCTTATAATGCCACAAAACTAATATAACTTGGTGAGTATCTGGCAAAAAAAAGCTATTCCTATTTCCCATTGGTACTGATTCAGTCTTAGCACCTGTGAATTTAGTCTGAGCAAGGACTGAGATGATTTTGAAATTAAGCCTTGCATCTCCTGAGCAGATGTTCGGGTGTTCCAGATTTAAAACCTGCCCAGGGAAGTGATGCAGCTCAGACTTAAGTACTGACATAAACATGGTAACTGTTAAAGTCTAAAATCAGGCCCCCCTCTTTTCTTACCCTGTATGGCTACTTATTTATGTTTTAGCATTAATTTGCTGCTTCTATCGCACTCTCTCCCTTTTTATGTAAGGTGAACAAGTTGTAAGTAACACTCCTTCCATGAGATCTCAGCTAGCCAGGCTCCCTGTGGTGACGGAACTGTCAGCAGACGAACCCAAAGCTGAGGGAGACGGTTGGGTTCGCGTCCTGCACAAGGCTCTGTAAAGGTCTGTCGGCTGGTCTGAAAGTGTAGCTCTTGCTCAACAGTGACCAACACTGCCCTGCCCCACTGAAGTGTGATTTGAGTCAATACAGTGAGTTTCCTAAATTACACTTTTGTGTCAAGCCTTGATCAGGCTTTTTTGAAATTATGACAGATATGAATGGGTTTGCCAAACACTCCACTCGTGTATTTTCCTCTTGAATGTATGTTAATGGATCTGTAATAGGGAACACGAATGCAATGCTGACCGATCTGTGGTGTCCAGTCAAATTGGTTTTGGAACAGCCGCAATACCTCAGACAGTCATGGTCGCTTCCACTGAAGTTCCTTGAGCAGCCCGTGCCAATGGTAGGGCAAGCTAGAAGAGTCTGTCAGAAATGTTGCTGCTTTAAGGAATTTCATGTAAAACTGTGTGAAACAAGAATGTGGCTGCGTGATGAGAAAATTGCCAGCTTAGCAGAGGGGGCATGAAGTAGATTTCGGATTTCTCTTGCTGTATGAAGGCTACCTACTCCTCTCTGTAAGCAGAACTTTCTGTTCCCAGCAACTGGAAAACTGCTTTGGCATAAACAAGACAGAACTTGTGTTTGTGCATAATTCTCCAAGGCACAGTTATGCAAATCAGTTGTAAAGTAGCAGTGACTTCAGAAAAATTAGAGTTCAGCTGAGTGTTTTAGCTGGATAGATGTCTCTAGTAAAGGTTAAGTTAACCCTTTATCACTTGCCAGTGAAGTGGAGTTTGATACCTCTGAGTAGCTGCTTTGTGCTGTAGCATTTTCTGATTGATACAAAGAGTGGTGAAAGATGGATGTGACTCAGAAAAGTGTATTTGATTGTTGCGCAAAGCACAAGACTCTATCAGTGCGTCATCTGCATCAGAGACAAGGATTTAGTCTGTGAAGTGATTTCCATTGTTAACAAAATAATGTAATAAAAAGGCTTATTACTAGGCAATGTTAAGTGTATCAGCAAAAGATGCAGGGGAAAAAAAGGCTTCTTGTATGTGCCGTTCAGATGATGGATCTTTGCTCTTATGTGGGCAGTAAAATAATATTTAATAAATGATGGTGATATTGAAACAGTTTGAAAGAATAGTAATTAATCGTGTGTTTTTTGTGGCATTGATTTTTGTAAAGTGGTTTGGGCCTGTTCCATTAGCAATGTATAATGGCATTCCTAGGAAACGTAGCACTGCAATGTTAACTTTACCGTTAAGTTTGTGTAGGTGGCCCGGTTTGGACTGCATTCATCACAGCTCTTCAGTCTCGTTTCAGTGATGTTTGCAGCTGTGTAATCCAGGTGTGTAATTTAGAGTAGTAAGGCTTTTAAATATCTGTGTTTTTCCCTCTCCTGTTAACTTTGGCTACTTCTTGGTGAATATTACACTGTCATGTCAGCCCGTACATTCTGCCTGCACCATCTGGGTGTGCATATGTTCGTGACCCCTTGGGAAAAGGCAAAAAACACATCTTCTACAACTGGTCTTGGAAGCTGAAGAGAAAATGTTCGCCTTGTGTATTGTCCCTTTTCCCCCCAGGGCAATTTGCAGTCCAAAAAACTGGAAGCTGAAGTTAAATAGAGATTATATGTCATAGCTTAGAATACTGATTTTAATGTACAAAGAAATACCTAGTAAACAATCTTTCATTATTTTCAGGTTTTCAGGATGAATCTGGAAAAACTCAGCAAACCAGAACTACTGACGCTATTTAGCATTCTTGAAGGAGAATTAGAAGCAAGAGATCTTGTCATAGAAGCCTTAAAGGTATGTTGTAAGTACCATGATAAGAGACAAAAATGACAACACTACTACTGTAGGTTCTGCAAAGCACTTGCATTCAAGGTGAAGTTCAGAGGCAAAGATTTATTACTGGTTCAGAATCCTGTCTTGATATCAGCAGTATTAGATGGTGAATGCAGTATATCATTCTATGTCTTGGAATTCATTATTGAAAACTGGCTGCAAGAAGCATTTCAGTGTTGAAATACAGTGTTATGCGTGTGCTTTCATTCTTTCTGATAAAGAACCAAGTGTTTCTGCTATCCTGAGGAATGTAAAAGGTCTATTAGACTTCCTTTGTTGGTTTTGTTCTCCTTTAGTAAGGAGAGCTTCTTAAAGCAGAAACTCTTCTCGCCAGGAGGGATCACATATTAGTCTTTTGGTGAGAATAACGTCATGCTAAAAAAAAGCATCTGTGGCTGCGTATTGTACTAAGCCAATATAAGCTGGCACTGTTGCTGAGAGCAGCAGACCTGTGGGCTCAGCTGCTTATTTTTTCCCTTTGCTGGCACAAGGATTAGTGTAACCTTCCAGTGAGGTAGATACCAGCTAAAACTAACCCATCAAAAAAGTTAGTTTCGACCCGTGTCAGTGCAGCTGACGTCATGGTTGTGTGAGCACTTGCGATGGGACAAGGCCGGGGGGGTGATGTGGTGTTAGCTCTGTGCTTCTGCTTCCCTTGTTCAGGTAGTGTGGGCTGTGGTACTCTCTGGCCAGTTTGGTGTGTTAACGTTGAGCCTAGAAGATATTTTAAAAATGCGTAGTCCATGTGTAATACTGCTGCTTTTTGAAGGATGCCTAGTCGTCACTCAGACTCGGTAAGGTGGAAAAAACCCCAGTGGTGTAAAGGATGGAAGGGGTTAATTTTTGAAGAAATGAGTTGTCACAGGGTTGAACATTGAAGTCTTTCTCAAGCTGATCTGTCACTGTTCATAATGTTTAAACTTTCAGCTATTTCAAAAGAGAAATGGCAGCTTGCAGGCCTGAGAGCTGCAGGGACTTGGTTTTCCAGCAAAAGCTTCTGTAGCTTGATTCCAAATATAAACGGTTTCGGGGGGTGGGGGAGGAGATCCTCCTCCAAAACAGTCAGGATGCTTTTGTGTTTATTGTTAATTGTTTTTGCATTTAGACAATAATTTTATTTTGGAGGAATATTGTTACCCCATCAAAACTATCGATCGGGTGGAAGGCTTGACTCCTCTCTTGGAACAGACTTCCCAATTTCTCCTCTGTCCTAGGATCAGTCTTCTATGTGGTCAGAATGTGTTACCAAAACAAGCATCACTTTAATATTGCAGTGTGAAATGCATGTAATGGAGCCCAGAGAGACCAATGGGAAGGAATGCAGCAGCTCCATTCCAAAGGCTTTCTATCATGTACCTTCCGATAGCATAAAGCAATTATCTTTTCTGTTGAAATTTAACCTGCCGTTCCCTCTTGCATGAGATTAATATAGTTAGAATACCCTTTGACATAATTTGTCAAGTACTCGTAAATGAGAAGAAATTAAATTAAATTGTAACCTATACTTGATAATTATGTAATATAAAATACCGAGCTAACCAAAGGTTAGTGCTATTTTCCCCTTCTTCTGTAAGGGATACACTGTAGTGTTTCATCTTCAGAATGCGAGGAAAGCTGAAGGTAGTAGGAAAGGGCAGTAAAAGCTTCGAATCAGGGCTGGCTCTGGCTGCCCGCAGCCCTGCCTCCTGAGCGCGACCTCATGGGAAAATGAAACCCCTCCAAAACTGGCCTGTGCCTGCAGCAAATGGCGAGATGCTGTAGGTCTCCAGCTGTGCTGTTACTCGGGTCCAAAAGCTGTGTTCAGTGATGCCGCAGCTCAAGTCTGGCTTCCTGCTGGCAGAAAGCTGCCTTGCCCTTTCGATATGTGGAAGGAAAAAAGCCATGTAACTGCTTAATCTGGTGGCTGGGCAGAGTTTCAGAAGCAGAAAACTCCCAGCTCTGCTTTGTCCGTTTATTTGGAATATACAGTTAGAGAAATTCTGGCCTTACTGTGCTTTTCTTTTTGTTTACTGATAGTAACTGTGGTAACAGCTTTCAAGTGCTTCACCGGCTGAAGTAGTTTTATTGTGTGTGACTGTAATTGAAGGAAAACCCACCTTGCTAATCCATTTACTCACATTTTGATACATATAAAAATGCTGGCCTGAAGAAGAAGCGTTCTAAGACTGAATTAAAGATTGAAACTCTGAGAGCATTTAGTTTGACTGGCATGCATTGGACAAATTGAGCTGTAACTCCCAGGGAGAGGGGTCGGAACGTCCAGGGCTGCTGGAAGCGTTGGTGGTTCCACGCTCAGAGGAGTTGTCTGACTGTGGGCTCGCAGCTGGCTCGGTTCCTGAGTGTCGTGAACAGTGTATTCTGCCTCCGCAGTCAGATTGCTTTGGAGGCGTGATAGTTTTATATTAAGCGCACACGTATGGTGGAAAGAGGTGGAGCGGAACCTGAGCTTTGTTAGGGGACTGCATGATCTTAGTGGTGGTGTTTTTCTCCAGAGTTACATTAGACACGTAGATGTCGGTGGTTAAAAACCAGAGGTTTATCTGCCTATTTACTTCCCATATAGTAAGAAAAATGCATTTCCTCTCACGGGCTAATTTGACTTGTAATTCAGATTTAAATGCTTCTGAACTCTCTGGATGTTTGAGGCAGATCCTTTGGTACATTATAGGAAAGAACAAGCACTTGCAGAGAAAGAGTACCTTCATTTGTAGACTTGTAATTTGATTATAGTACAGTCTGCAATAATTGATATTCCTTCATGCTTAGAGAAGAACATTTAGCATCTGGCATTTAGCGGAGAGAATCCATGCGTGCAGATGACAAAGCCTAAAATAGTTTTCTTCTCCCTCATGGTATCAGGCCACTTGTTGGCTGGCACTGGCCCTGTTTCTCACTGTGTCAAAATCGAGCTTTTGAGCCTGGCTTTCCAGAGCCCGCTTGCCTAATTTGCTCCTTGACTTTCCTCCCTTCTCTTCACCTCCCCTCCCCAAATCTTTAGCCCTTCTTCCTTGCTGCGTTCTCCCTGGGTATGTTTTTGCACGCGGGCTGGAGGCAGCATCACTCCTCTGTGTGCTGGCATAAAAGCTTTAACTCCCAAAGTTTACTTGTCTGGTGCTCAGATTCATATTATAAAGAGCAGTTGTTAGGTCACCTCTAATTGATGCCTCTGGCCTATTATGACTTGCCCTTGCTGACTTCTCTCCTTTGCTGTTTTTTTCCTGTGGTTTACTTTTTTCTTTGTGTATTGTTTTAAATTGACTGGTAGGCATTTGTGATGGGGACCATCATCTCTCCCTGTGCGTTTGCAGTGTATCTGGTCTTGACTTTTGATGTCCATTTCAAATTGCAGTGCTACTTCGATTCAAACACGAGATACTAGGATAAAGGATTAAGTGAATGAATTTAGTGTATTCAAAATATTCTTTTCCAGTGCTTCCGTTTGCTTCCTCTATTTTAAAACCTCTTGGAAAAAAAGCTTTTTCTTTTTTTGCCTGAAAGTAGTTTCCTGTCCACTGCATAAATCTCAGCGTTCTCAGAACAGACCTTAAGTCTCACTTCTTGTGAGCTCCTTTTGTGCTCCTTTTCCTGTAGTTAAAATTGTACTTTAATCATCCAAAAAAACAGATGCTGTCAGAGTTGCATAATACTAAGGGCTAGATTCTTAGTCCTTGTTGCTGTGTAGAAAGGATTGCATGTGTGACCCACAGGTTAGTCTTCTAAAATAGCACACCGTGACTGGAAACAATTCAGTATTTAAATGGGCCTCTATTGCTATGTTAGAGCACTTTGTTCCCTGCCCCCTGTTCTTTAAACAAGAATTTTCCATACATTAAAAATGGAAGTTCTGTTTACTTTTAGAAAACAGGAAACAGCTTTCTGGTTTATTCTTTTATGTTAATAAGGCCTTAGGCAATTTACACTGGAATAGAAACTATCTATTTTGTGTTAATGACTGGGAGCAGGTATTCATTGCTTTGCTTCTGAATTTAGTGATTCACTTGATAAGGCAGTATTAATGCATTGCAAAATTAAGTGTTCATTTGTCAGTGGATTTAGAAATTCAGTTTACACTGCAGTTTCAAAAACCAAGTCTACCTCTTGTTTAAATAAAAAAAAAAAAGTTAAGTAATATAAAACTGTACTGCAGATGCTAGTAAATCTTTCACAGATGGGGCAAAATGGGCTTTTGCATCACTTCTAAAGCCGCTTAGATCTAGCAGTGTTCCTGTGGGCGCTGTCCTGCTGGAATGCAGGCTTTTCTTGCAAATTTGGGGAGTTTTTTCTTTATTTCTTGCTTGAAGCAGCACTGTTTGCCAGCATCTTTTGAAAGACTGATTCTCTTCACCTTCTCAGTACCCAGATGGGTGGAGCAGGGGAGGAGCGGAGAGGTGTGGGAATGGCTTCCACGCTGGAATGGCTCCAGCTCTGAATTTCAGCCATCCGGGTGTTGTCAGGCTCCCTGTTTTAATGGTGACCAAAGTGCAGCGCACGAGCACGGTAGAGTCCCTGGGCTATCGTCGCAAGTGTGCTGGGAGCTGTGCACGGCCAAGTTCATACTGGGATTTGTACTATCTGTGCTGTGGACCCAAAGTTCGCAGGGAAAGAAGTTGCAGTTTTGCACTGCTTGATATTTCCTAAGAAAATTTCTTACATTTTTCAAAGCTGATAACAGGTCTTATGTGGGCAAATATGGGTAGCTCTTGTTTATCTGGTTTGTTCACTTGATATAATGATGGCAATTAAGACAGATACTGTATTTGAGCAATTTAATTTCTGCTGTGTGGCTCTCTGCTAGGCATTGCTTCAGAGCTGGAGCTAAAGTAACACTCAGAATTCCACTCCAGCATTTTGACATTTATTTTCGTGCAAAGCAAGTGGTCCCCACCCCCATTTCCCTTCTCTCTGTCAGCGATTGCTGTGACCTCAGCTTGTCTTTATTCCCAATATCTGTCTCTGGGGAGAGAAGCTAATAAGGAAGTTCAAGGCAGTACGAAGCTATTTAAAGATTATGCCACTTTCTGCAACATAAAGGAGGAACTTCTGTGCAAATTATTACTGGAGAACTGCATACGCAGTAGCTACAGTTAATTAACAGTGTGTTTGTTGTGCTGAGGGTTAAAACCTAAACTCTGAAATTACAGGCAAGAGTAATACTCTACTTTCAAGTTCGGTTTGGGTTTTTTTTTGGACACAAGTCTTGGAAATTCCCGGTTTGATGTTCCAATAAAACAATTTGTAAAGATTATTGCAGGCAGAGAGAAAATGCTGTCACATAAACAAGGTTTCAGTAAAAGGACATCTTTTATTTAAAAAAAAATTACACAAATAGGTTATGGGAAACATTCATCCCAAAACAGTCTAGAAATCCCAAGAGGAAACAGTAGCTTTTGCCTGACAAAGTGAAGCCTTAGCTTTGCCTGCCTGCACAGGAAACATCTCTTCAGTTGTGTCAGATATTGTTTCTGCTCCATAAAATCAGAATTATCTCTTTTCAAACGGACTAACAGTGGTCAATTACTCTAACTTGAGCTAAAAGCCAGCCAGTTTAAAGTGGTGGCCTCTCTGCATATGCCCAATTCTTCTGGTCATTGGAGTTTTATTTTTTAAGAGTAGTTAACGTGTGTAGCTGCTTCCTTTTTCGAAGAGCAGCCCAAGCTTAAATGTTATCTTTTTTCTTGTTGGGGGAGGGCAATTTAATAGTCTTCAAAATTGCCGAATAGTCCATTTAGTTGCTTTTGGAGTTTGAATGTTTTGATAGGAAATTTGTAAGTTTGCATATTTGAAATGATACAGGTGGAGGTACTAAATTGGAAGACCACCTAATTGCAGAAGATTGCGTCTTCTTTCAAAGTGCAGTTGATGTTATTGGAAGTATGTATGTCATCTCTGGTTTTCCCAGATTCAATTTTCCACTCCTAAATTAACAACACTTTTTGTAACCTTATTTCCTGATTATTGAAGCTTGATTTCCTATGCATTTATGAGTTTCAGTAGGCTGATACTGGGATCTAAGTTGATTTTTCCACTTTGGGTTCATTAATAGAATATTTCTCTTACACCATCAAGTTGCTTCTGTTTTGAAAGTTGAACAAATACTGTCTTTAAGACTGAATTCCAGTTCAGACAAGACAAAACTGTTGGAGATGTTTCTACATGACCTCCAGTGTTAGTAGAAGTTGAGTTGAAGAGTTGCCTCAGTGAGGAACATAAGCCATCAGAGGAGTCGCTCATGTATGTGACAGTTCAATACCTGTATAAAATCACCTGTGTAGATTATGGCACTGTGACTTAATTTTAGGAGAGCTGTGCCGATTTATTGTAGCGACAGAGACGGCTGCTCAGTGGGACCCGTAGAACAGAGGATGTCACGGGCAGCAGACTGAAAAAGCCGTATTTGCATTCCCAAGTGCATGGTGGCCCAAATCCCAAAGCACTGGATTTGTTTCTGTAAACTAGATGTGGTCAGTGTAGGATGACCTGTTTAAGACTTTTCCTAGTCTAGACAACTTTAATTAAATGTTTATGCTCTGCTGGCTACTAAAGAAGAATAGCTGGACTTCTGAAAGCTATTAATGTTATGATAGTCTCATCTGTTTGTCATGCTAGTTCAGGAAAATACTTAATTGCTCAAAGTAGCAAGGAAGAACTTCTTGTTCTTTCCCAGACAGGAAATAAACCACCCCACTAAATTCAACAGAGTTCAGAGCCTGATGCTGCAGGGAGCAGGGGAGAAACACGGCTGTCGTTACACCTTCAGTATTGCAAAACATCAGAGGTTATGTGTAGCGCATGTGACCTTAATCACAGTTCTTTAAGCTTTTATGAGAAGGAACTTGCGCAGAAGAAAACTTTTCAAATGTCCCCACGTTTGCTTACACTGTTAAAACACTGGTGCCCTTCTGCAGGGTTTCTCCCATGTTTCTGTGTGGCTGTAGAGTGACCGGCACTGGGGTGGGTTGGGTTTAAGGGAAGAGCAGCTCATCTGTCAAAGCAGTTAGGCCAGCTGGATGAATATCCCAATTTGTATTTACAGACTTTTTAATACTTGAGTCACTTAGAAGTTCCCTATACACTTATAGTGAGGTTTGGTTGAGTCATTTTTATAAATTCTTCAGAATAACTGAAGATTTCCTGCCCCTCAAAAAAAAAAAAAAAGCCTGTAGTTTTTCCTGTGATTCATTAAACCAGGGGTGGCTCATTATCCAGGGTGGCCCTCCCATTTCCAGGTCTGATCTTTTCCTTCCTCTGCCTTTTTTTTTTTTTTTTTTTTTTTTTTTTCAAAATTAGAACAGTATTTTAAGCTCTGATCAAAGGTATCCACCATTCCTGGTAAATATTACTGATAAAGAGGGAGGGATATTTGTGAGCGTGAGCTGTTCCTCTATTTTTTTTACTGCAAGGGTTAAAATACAACTCTAAACCAGTATCATGGGATCAATGTCCTTAATTGGGTTTGGTCACAGAGGAGGTATGGAAAGAAAAGTATTTCATTTGGGGGTTTTTATGCCTCCTGTCAAGGTAATGTGTACAGCTCTCCCTTTGAGAGCAGAGATTGACTCTTATTAATTTTTTTCGTGCTAATCACATGGTTGCATCTTAGAATGTAGGCAGGACCAGCAAATCTCATTAGCTGAGTAAAGCAAAGCTTTATTGTTTATGTCTGTCCTCTGACCTATACAGCTCAGTTACAGCAGTTTGCTTTTCTGTTTCGGTACATCTGTACCAACTGCTGTGTGGGGTGGTGTCTAGAGCATCACTGTTGCTCTTGGATGCTCGAGGGAAGTGTTTGCATTTTCAGTGCAGTTTACTGGGACATCTGAAGACAGCCATTCCAAAAAATACTGGCTTCTAAGTTGTCTTCTCATTTTAGTCAGACTCAGTCTTTCCTATCTAAAAGATGTCCTCAGGCAATCCCATGAGAAATGGGTAACAGTTTGCCATTCTTGTTAGCTGAAGGGGTTTCTGAAGAAGCGCGCAGCGAGGCTGGCGCAGCTTCGCTCTGTATTCAAAGCAGATAGCTTGTTTTCTGCCCTGCGACAGCTGAATGCCATTTCACAGCATCAGCAGAGTCGGGGCTTTCTGGCGCTTGTGCTAAGTGCCCTTCACCAACTCTGAAAAGCTGCCGTGTTTAATTTGGAATGGCTTACTTTCTGTTCATGCTTGTAAGGATGCCCAGATGTGAGCAGTGCATCCACAGAAAGCCGAAGCGCACCTGATAGCGTGCAGGCAGCATTTGTTTGGAGAAGTCTCTCGAGGTAAAAACATGTCATGCGTGTGCTCTGTCAAGAAGAGTGCAGCTAGTATCGTAACTCCCCTCTGCAGGTCACGCAGTGCTTTGCTGGTTAAACATGCTAACGTATGCTTTAAAGTCAACTGCTTTTAAAGGTGATAGCACGCTTTGGTTAGAGGTACTGGGGCTCACTCTTGCATTTCAGAGAAAGATGTTGGTAACTGGTGCAGAGGAAAGCCCACGTCTTTCTGTATGGCCTCACTAAGAACGTGCTGATGCAGAACAGTACATAATCATTTATATGCTCTAGAAAAGTAAAGGTATGATTACCTCGTAAGGACTGGTTACCATGACTATAATGAATCAAGAAGAATCAGATTTAAACCTCAGATTTGGAAGGTATTCTTTCTTGGCAGGGTGCATCAGCTCTGCTGTGCATGGGATTGTGCTGTCAGTGATACATGCTGGAATGAAAGATAGTCACAGGTTTCCACAAATGCATAGCATTTAGCCTGTAACCGTTTCAGTTGAAATCAATGCTTAAATTTCTTGGAGGCAAGATAGATCAGCTCTGAGGGCTCTTTTGAATCTAGGTCTGTTTTCCCTCTTACATCTTCCATTGCGTGGATATCTGTTTTCATATGGTTTCTTATCATGGTGGTAAACATGTAGATAATATTTTAGTATCTGTATGTTTATGAAATTTTGTTTTGTTTTTTAGAACTTCACAGTAGTCATTCAGTAGGATAAGGCTATTCGTATCCTAACAAACAAGACTTCCCCTGGAATGGCTGATTGTAAATGTTGTAAATGTAAAGCCTAGTACCTGTGAGTTTTCTCAATTCTTACATGTCAGCAAAAGAAACCTAATCATTCCTATCTTGCTTCTTGATAAACTAAATTTTGTTTAGTCTGGATGAGAACGTTAAGTATTTTATTGACAATTTATGGATTTACAGGCTACTGCAAGAATAAAACTTCAATTGTTCAACTTGAAATTAGTTGATGGTGACATAGTCAAGGAAACCACACAACTGCTCTGCCACTGGTACAACAGTAAATGATTAAATATTTTGTTGAGCAAGAATTGAGACTTACCTTCTTTCCTTTCACACAGTTGTGGAATGTAAGTCATGGACATAGATAAGCAGGTAGCTGTGGTATGAGGATGTTAGTAGGCTGACTACATTGTGGAGATGCTGTGTTTTTAAGCAAGACTTTTGTTTGTTTCTGGTTTGTTTGGGACCACTTGGTTAAAAGACACTGTTCAGCTGGAGGGACAGTGAGAAATTAATTGAGCACCTGTTTTATATAACCTCCTACATGCTTACTTCAGACTGCCTGTGAATAGTATGCATTTGCATGTGTTCCAGCTGTGGAAATACAAGTGTTTTTTGCAAATTTTTTCTGGACCCAAGTATCTTACCTGGAGAGCAGGTGGCTTCTAGGAGCAGTTGTGAAGCAGGGGGGACATCAAGCTGGCAGTGCTGAGTCAGCCTGCGAGAGCTGGGCTCACTTGCATATATTTGATCCATCTAGATCTTATTGTCTTTATTATTAGTGGGAGACCATCAACTTTTGCCCGTTTTAAATGTATTCACGAGGATTTTTATTAGCTGGGAGCCTAGTTTAAACCTTACAGTTCAAAAATCCCTTCTGATGATAGAAGGTTTATTGTCCTCACCATACGCTTAACTTTTCATAGTCTTAACTTACTTGATCAGAGTCTGCCAGTAGAGGAGTAGCATGTGCACTTAGTACGTGAAAAACAGGGTGTTTGTCCCCTTGTTGCTGGCCTGATCAGAAATGGCAAGGTCCAGAGCAGATGGGCTTTGGAGATCACACAGGTAGCATGGACTGCACTGCTGTCCAGCAGGTAGATCACTTGACCGGTTTGTCTTTTGAATTAGTCTCTTTCTTGTCTGTTAACCAAAGACCTTTAACGTGATGCACTTGTGTGTTTTCCTGTCTGAATACTCTTACTCTTGTAGCAGGTAACAGGTTATGAATCAGACTGTGTTAAGATCTCTATTGCTAAGTGGAAAACTGGAGAAGAGGAATATTAACTACCAAGTGCTTTCTTCTTTAGCTAGTTTTCTATGTTAAGTATGTTGAAATGCAAAGTCGTTCTTGTATTGCAGGCCCAGCATAGAGACACGTTCATTGAAGAGCGCTATGGGAAGTACAACATCAGTGATCCATTAATGGCTTTGCAGAGAGATTTTGAGACCCTGAAAGAGGGGAATCATGGTGAAAAGCAACCAGTATGCTCCAATCCGTTATCTATTTTGAAAGTGGTAATGAAACATTGCAAGAACATGCAGGAAAGAATGTTATCCCAACTAGCTGCTGCAGAAAGCAGGCACAGAAAGGTAAGTTTTGCTTCAAATAAGCTGTGCAGAAGTAAATAGTTGCATTTTGATAATATATTAACTTTGGCAAAAACACTTAAATGCCTTGAGTTTTGGCAACTGAAAGGGCTTTGCACCTTTGTTTAAACTTCTCATTCAGTACAACGCAGCTGGTAAGCTTATTGTAATTCCAAAATTTGAAATATATGCAAGGTGTTTTTGTTAGGACACACAAAAACGGAAGTAGCTTATTCACAGCTGGGAGGTATAGTGCTTACCAAAATGTAAGAAAGGATTTCTGAAAGATTGAATTCTCAGCAGACTTCTCAAGCAGACATATCGCTATTCTGCTTATGACTTGTTCTGAGTGATTGTTGAAGAGCTGGTACCAGGTACTTAAGGGAGTGCACTTCCTTGTGCTTTCTTAAAGTATGACATGATCAAAACTTTTTCATGCTATTTTGCCTCTTTAATAAAGCACCTATTATTGTTCATATGTAACTTTAATATATATTGATACCAATGAGGTGCTTGGTCCATGTGTCAGACTGTACTTCCACAGAGGTTTGCTCCCTGGCATACTGTAGTTTACTAGGGGAGTATAAAGCTGTGGACAAATCTGAAAGCAAGAGTCCACAGAACTCTGCTTCTTGGAGTATTGCTACAACATACTGCCTTTATGTAGCTAGTTAGCTTTTAAAAAAAACACGTTTACACATTTGTTTTGTCCTGCAGTAAACGTAAACAGGTCAAAATGATTAAAGTATTTGTCCCTGCTGTGTAGTCAGGGCAGAGAATGATTGCCCAAGGGTCCATCACTGGAAGCTGTGACTGGGAGGAGCTCTCTGGAGCATCCCTGCAGTCACCTGCATTGCAGCACTGTATCTTAATGTTTTCACAGATTTCTTTTCCATCTTAAAAAAATTAGCTGGGATTTTTGCTTTTACTTGCGTCAGTGGCAGACTGCGAGGTGATGCTGTTACACTGATGTCTAGAAGCTATCTTTTACAATGTCACTTCTAGGTGTACTTTTGGCTAGTTCCTGGGCCAATACCATCCTTTATTGTTTCAGGTATGTCACTCTTGCTTTGATTAAAACTTACTAAGTCATGTACAAAGATCTCAAATACAAGTAGTCACATTCTGTTTCTAATCAAAAGGTTTGAAGTTGAAACATCTGTTTCATTGCTCATCAGCATGTGGGTTAGTTTATTTTCCCATAATCTGTTTTGATGGGGATAAGATACAGCAAGTTCCTTTCAGTCTGTGAATAATCTGAAGCATTTCTGTTGCAGAAACCTTACTATGACATAAGCAACCAGCCAGTTTGACTTTTACATCACAGACACTGTGCTTAGGGTGGGCAGCTGGAAGTATCTTCAGCTTTCGGTTTGTCCTCCAAGTCACTCAAAGTAACAGCAAGGCTGTGTGTTTCAGTTTTCAGCCAAGTATCTAGCTAAATCATGCTATTAAAATCAGATTATCTTTTTTCCCCTTCTCATCTATCCTTCCTGTCTCCTTCTGTAAAAATGTTCCTTGTGTACTTAAAGATAGTTAAGCATTGTTTGGAAGCTTAAATTTCAGGAAGACTGAGGAGCTGCTAAATTCGTGGTGAGCATGTGTTGGAGAGCCCAGAGTTTTGCTGGTGAAATACAGCAGAGTCTCTTGGGAAGTTTGTATTCTGGCTTTTTTGTTGAGTTAATAGAATTTCAATTATTCATGTAATTCAGCCTTAAAGCTGAAGGAGCTCCTTAACTGGGTCCTTGTGGCAAGCAGTTTCATTTCAAGAGCTCATCTTGTTCTTAAGTGGAAGAACAAATTAATGTTCTTTAAAATAAACTTCGCACTGCAGTCCTTAAATCCCCATAAGAAACTGGGGGAGAAGCCTGTATGTGAATTACTGCTGAAGCCGTAGCAAGGATCATTTTGCTGTTAGTGCCCCGTGTCTCCTGGATGTGCGGTCTCTGGGGCAGTGCCTCTGCTCCTGTTGGGGTTTATATTAATGGTCCTGCCAGGAAATTCTGATGAGGGCACCATGCAACCAAGGACAGATAACGTGAACTTCTCAAGTCTATTCTGCAGTCTGGAGGAAAAGCAATTTAGCTGTTTAATAGTAAAATGAAGATGCATCCAGTGTGAGGTTTTCCTAACTTCTTTTGCAAACTGACTCAACTATACCAAATAATAATGTAGTAATGTAACTTGTCCAGAAGCTGCCTCTATGTGATTTTTTTTCTTCTTCTTCTTTTTTTAGTTGAATTCGGATGTCTGAGGCTGCAGGGGTTGCCCTCCTATATCATTTGGCTTTGGACCATGTGCAAAGGCAGTGATCTCTCCCTTGCTTGTAGGTGTGCCTGGGCATCAAAGTGATGGTTGTTTGTTTGGCAGGTGATACTGGACCTGGAGGAAGAGAGACAGCGGCACGCCCAGGACACGGCGGAGGGGGATGATGTCACCTACATGCTGGAGAAGGAGCGGGAGCGGCTCACCCAGCAGGTATGCTTTGGTAGCTGGTAGTTACCCAACCCACGGAAACCCTGGGCTCCTGGGTGGTGAACTCGGTAGTGATGTCTAATTGCACCTTCGTGTTGAAAGAGTAGTAGGGACCTCCCTCCTCTGTAAGGCACGCCTAGCTTTTATCATTTAGATATGAAAAACAACCTTCACTTGTCGGTGTGTTTTGGTAGCTGAGCAGTGCTAAAAGCTATAGTAGGCAATCAAATGCTTTGAAGTCCTGCTTCAGCCCGAAATTGGAGAATTTCTCAAGAACAGGGCTGCAATTACAAATGATAGGGCTCTCTAGTACTCAAAATACAGAATAAGGCGTGAAAGATCTCCTGGGAGCATTATTCAGAGGTGATAATCAATATTTAAGCTACTGTTTTCTGTTACTCAAGCACTGTAGACTTTATTAAACATACATAACACATCAGCATTTTAAAGTCTAAATGCCTTTAAAAGGCAAACCAACAAAGTAGTAAATGAAGTGGAAGGAAGCTTTGCTCCAGATCGCTTGTTCAGTCAGTGCGTGGCAGGCTGGGTGTATATCTCACTAAACATCAGTTGAATTTCATACATGATAAAACTACTAGTAAGTATTAATTTTTAATACGTGCAACTTGAGTCATACAAGACTGTCTTGCAGATATCTGGGGCAAGAACTTTGTTCTTGGCCATTGCCATCTTTTACTGTGTAATTTCTCCAAGATACATAGTAACCCTATTCCCTTTGGGGGCATTATACTTCATTTACTTTCAGGAGATGTTGTGGTTCATTTACAGTCTTTTTTGTTCTTATCTTCCAGTTGGAGTTTGAAAAATCCCAAGTGAAAAAATTTGAAAAAGAACAGAAGAAGCTGTCAAGCCAGTTGGAGGAGGAAAGGGCACGCCACAAGCAACTGTCTTCCATGCTTGTAGTGGAGTGCAAGAAAGCCACTGCCAAAGCAGCTGAAGAAGGGCAGAAGACAGCAGAATTGAGCTTGAAATTGGAAAAAGAGAAGAGTAAGGTGAGTAAACTGGAAGAGGAGCTGGCATCCAAGAGGAAGCGGGGTTTACAGATGGAAGCACAAGTAGAAAAGCAGCTCTCAGAGTTTGACATTGAAAGAGAACAGCTGAAAGCCAAGCTGAACAGAGAAGAAAACCGTACAAAAGCACTCAAAGAAGAGGTAGAATGTCTGAAGAAAGCCCTGAAAGAGCTGGAGGCTTCTTGCCAGGAGCACAGTCCTACTGAGCCTTTGCAGCCAAGCCCCTCGGTGATGTCCAGAGGTGTTGCAACTGACAGTCCCACAGTGAAGTCTGTGTCTTGCCAGACAGAGTGTCTGCAGGCAGACCGAGCAAATCCTGCCAGCACAAGCAAAGCTGTACACACCATGTTTCCCAGCGCTACTACACCTACTCATTCCTATGCAAAATCCAATGGTCATTGTGATACAGACGTGCAGATGGGTAGTGAGCTACTGCAGACAAATGTAGCAGAGAACCAAGTTCAAAAAGAGAAATCAGCTGGTGCAGCCTCAGAAAATGCAGTTGAGAATGGAAGTTCTCCTGTAAGAACAGAGTCCCCTGTGCATCTGATGTCCCAGCTCCCTTCTAGTGGGGTCTCCCTGTCTCCCAGCAGCACAGCTGCCTCCTCTCTAACACCTTCTCCCTGCTCCTCACCAGTTCTGACTAAACGCTTAGTGGGAGCTTCAGCAAGCAGCCCCGGTTACCAGTCATCCTACCAGGTGGGGATCAATCAACGTTTCCATGCAGCTCGGCACAAGTTTCAGTCTCAAGCTGAGCAGGACCATCAGTCAAGTGGTCTGCAGAGCCCACCGTCACGGGATTTGTCTCCTACTCTAGCAGATAACTCTGCTGCCAAGCAGTTGGCCCGCAATACAGTCACTCAGGTCCTTTCCAGATTTACCAGCCAGCAGGGGCCTATTAAACCTGTCTCCCCTAACAGCTCGCCTTTTGGCACGGACTATCGAAATCTGGCAAATGCTGTGAGCCCCAAAAATGAATCTGGTCACTCTCCAAGCCCTGGCAAGGTTTCCAGTCCACTAAGCCCGCTGTCTCCTGGAATTAAGTCACCAACCATTCCTAGAGCAGAAAGAGGGAACCCTCCACCCATTCCTCCAAAGAAACCCGGCCTCGCTCAGTCACCTGCTGCTCCTACTCCACTAACCAAAACCTCTTCCCAGGCATCCTCTCTGGGTGCCCCCATGGACGTGGCAAGTAGCTGCTCTAACAATACTGTAGTGTCAAATGGCAAAGACATTGAGATACTCCTGCCAACTAGCAGCTAGTCTCCAGAAAATGTGAATGTGACATTCCATGGCTTAGCATCCTAGAGCTAAGACACTGTTTTTCCACTCCATGTTATTTATTTCCATAGTAGCAGATTCTGTCTGTATAAAGCATTTAGTATATTTTTTTTCTTTTTTGAATAGGTAGGAAAATATTTTTGTTTATGAAGAAACCTTAACTACAGCTATACAGTAGCCTCAAAATGTCTCATGGCAACAGTCAAATCATTAGAGATAACAAGAACCATAATCATGTGGTGGGACCTAACTATCAAACTCTAATGGGACTGAAATGCTACTTTTAAATTATGCAGAAATAACTTTTGCAGACTTTTTACTCCAGATGAACATTTTATAAAAAGTGCCTGAACTAAGCCTGCAATATGAATGTGATTCTCTGGAAAAGGTGAGGAGGGGGACCATCTAGCTGCAGAGACAAATTCTTCTGTGAGTCCTGAATGTTGAAATCGACACTGTTTTTAATTCTTTCCATTTGCTAAAATAAGTTAGCAAATGTGCTTACAAATTCTGTAAGGTGACCACCAGACTGACGCAGCCAGCCAGACTTTATCCTTTAGGACATAGCTCCTACGATTTGAGGAAGCACACATAAGTTTCTTGGGGTAAAATTTAGCTGTAACACAATCCAGATTACTTTTCTGTCGGTATTCATTGTCCATGTAGTTCTTTTTGCTTTCCTGTAACACATTCTGCAGAGATGCCTGTGTGCTTTAAATGGCTAAACTCTGGTTTCTGGTGTGTCACCTTGAATTTTCAAGCTCTTCAAGCATTCTACTGTTGTGTGTAGAACTTCTGAGAAAAGGATCTTGCTATTACTTGACAAAGATCTCGCTATTACTTGAAAAAAATCACTAGTCCATACGATACAGGTTTTTTGCAACAGTAACATGGGATTTTCTACTATAAACAAAAGCAATAATTTTGTTCGTCATCTCTATCAGTTGTGTGTCTGGCTGACCTGGATTTTACCCACTAGTTAGCTATGGGATCTTGCTGGCTTTCCTTGGCTGCAAATACGGAACCAAATCATCACTGTTGTGTTATTGAGTACTGAATACACAGTGTATTAGGAAAGTCTTTATCTGTTCTTGATGTTCTGCCTAATATGAAGAAAATGCGGGAATTCATTGAGGTTAAAAACATCACTTGGTGAGGAATTGCCTAAGTTTGAGGCAAATCGCATGCGTGAAAAACTATTTGGGCCCAAGAGGGGAGAAGCAACTGACTTCTGTGCAGAAATGTTTGCTGTAAGAAGTGTAGTCCTCTCTGCAGTCGTGCTGCGTGTGCTGCCCATCGTTCAGCAGCACAGCGCGGTTGGTTTTCTGAGTCACTGTGGAGAGAAATAGAAGACAAACACACCACAGAACAGTGGCAGAGGCTGAGAGCACAACCCTGAGTTAATTATCTCAGGTGTTGTGTGCGAACTGATCCTAAATTTAGAAACTGGACTTGCTGCTCGGTGTCAGTCGATGTTCAGCATTTCCCTCTGCAGCAGTGTCACATTTACGCAGAGCACAGCTTCCCACTGCCAGAGACGCTTTCTCCTTTGTCATTTTTCAATATTTAATTAGACAAAATACATCCACCTTTATTGTAGGAAGGATCCCTGCGGCAACTGGGAGGATGCACTACTGTACGTGACCTGATAGGTTCCTTCTAGCTTTGAGTCTGGTTTTGTAGGACATCAGAGCTCTTGTGCTGCTTTGAAGTGGCTGTTGTCTGAAGTGACCCGGCTGTTCTCTCCTGCGCAGCCATGGCAGGTATTTAGACTAGAACAAGAGGTTTTTACAGACCTTTCAGCAGCCTTTTAAATTGTGGTATTATGTGCTATTGTTCCTAATCCGGTGGAACAGGCTGTGTAGTAACAGTAGGGAGACAGAGACAGCCTAGAGATAAATGGGCAGTGACTCCTTTGGAAGCACATTTATTACTTTTTTAACTTTTAAGTATCCACAGCAGATTTTTTCCTCTTGATGAGAGTATTTGTAAAAACTGATGGGCAGATGGATTTTTGGCCCAGGTATCACTTCCAATTCAAAAGTGAGGCTTTTGTATACACTGCTTTAACGTGTTTCTTTGCTTTTGCATTAATCTAAATGGTATTATCCCCTTTCTTTATCAATAGCTCTAGAGAGAGAGATATACTATGAGGAAGTCTATTAGGGAAATGCACTGAGTACTTGTTTCTTCTAAAATATAATATGGGAAGGGGGTATGCAAAAGAATGTATTTTTGCTAGTAGCCTATCTTCTGAGAGAAACTAAGCACAAGATATTAAAATGGATCCAACTGATTCAGTAAGACATTTAGAGTTAGTATTTAACTGTTGATGTAGATTCTGTGTGGAAGCAACTAAGTATTTCTTCTATAACTCACATCTGTTATAAGCAGACATTGTTGCAGAGTTTGTCACTGGCTAATGGAGTATAATGAAGTGCAAAATGTATACACTAGTATTAATTCATTAACACTTGTAAATTTGTAAAGCCAAATGTATCAAGCTGAAGTCTTTAATCATTTTTATAGCTGATGGCATTAAACATGTTAAACATTCATATTATCAATAAAGGATTTTATTTTTAAGATGTGCAAATTGCTTAAGAAAATGTTTGGAGTCAGGACTGTGTGGGGACCGAGGCTGCCTAGCCAGAAACAGTCCAGGTGGTGACAGCTGGGTGTCTGCATTCATGTGGAAACTGAAGCTTTAATGGATGCTCTGAAATGTCAGAAGAAAGCACATTTCTTTGGAGTACAATAGCTAATGAGCAACTGTGGCTGGCTGCGATTTGGGCTGTATTTGCTCGTCCGTCTCCCCCTGCCTGAAACTGGCGGTGCTGCCGCTGGGGAGGTTCCCTGTGAGGTGGCACAGCAAGCTCTGGACAGCTGTGGCTTTTGGGTGTTTTTAAATAAAACCAATTTTCCTAGAGTACCTCTTTGGCATACTGTTATGATATTAAACTGGTGATGATACTTTGGGGGTACTACACTAGTAAACACTTTGGGGTTCGGGGGTCAAGTAGGTGGGCCAGTGCCCTGCTGGTTTTTTTTTCAAGCAGGACACGGAATTTCTCACGGAAATTCCCTCAGCAGCATCAGCACTCTTCTGCCACGGCGGAGCATGGCTCAGCGATGTCACAGGGTACAGCTGAGAGTGTCCCAGCCCAGTAAAGGCGCTGGCTGTGGAAAAGTCCCCTTTGTCTGGGATGCAGCACGTCTGTGCGAGGAACCAGGACGGTTCTTCCCTGGAGAGCTGGGGGCTGCTCCAGGTGCCTACTCTGGGGAGGAGTCCACAGCTGCTTTGTCTCCCTGATAAATACCTCAATAGTGACCCGATTTGCTTATCTTTACATCGGTGCGGTTGAACAGGTTTTGCAACGACCTGGGAAGAAGCTCTCGGTTCATCTCTTCAGGCCTGATGACATTTCGGAGCTGTGCTGCGTGAGCGATGGTACCCGCTTCGGTGTGAGAGCGGCGGCCACCGAACAAGCGCTGGTGCCTTCCCGAACCCAATCCTCCCCGCTGAGCCGGAGCTGAGGAGCCCTGTCCAGGCAGGACGGGGAACCGGTGGGTGTCTCGGCCGCGGCCCTGCTCGCTTTTGTATAGCGCCAGCGGTGGAAGGTCCTTGCCAAGTCCTTTATAAACACCACCGGGCCGTGTTTCTCCCGCCCCGATACGCCATGGTGCATCCTGTGAGTAAGGGCGTTACTCCGACCTGCAGCTGTGGGTGAGGCTTAAACCTGTCACCAGTGTGATGAGCTGAGCCCGGCCTCGTGTGCCCCCCCCCCCCCCGCAGCCATTTTCTGCGGGTCAGCTCCTCCAACACAAGGCATCTCCTCACCCCCCCCCGGCGCTCCCCCCACGCGAGTTCTGCCTTGCTGGGCCCCGGCTGGGGGGGGGGGGGGGGGCACGACGCGGGGCTGCGTGTCGGGGGGGTGAGAGGAGGGGCCGGCGGTTGGGGGGGGGGGGGTGACCCCTTCCCCTGCGCGTTGCTCCGCGGAGCGCTACCGCCCTGCAGCCAAGCCTGACCCCCCCCGGCCCCCCGAGCGCCGCCTCGCCCCCCGCCGGCCCCGAGGCCGGGTTTGGAGCGGCGGGGGGGGCGGGCGGCGCCGGCCCCTCCGCCCACGGCCGCGGGGCGGGCGGTGCGCGGCGGAACGGGGCCGCTAGAGGGAAACCTGCGCCCGGGAACGGGCCGGGAGGCGCCGGGAGCCGCCCCCGCCGCCCGGCGCGGCCTCGCCCGGCTGCCCCCGGCCCCTCGGCCCCGGCCCGCGGTCGACAGCGGCAGCGCCGTGCCCGGGCAGGGGAAACCGGCTGCGCCTGACCCGCCGCGGGGCATCTCTCCCCGCAGGGCACCCATCCTCCATCGCAGGGCAGCCCCCCGCTGCCGGGCACCCCCCATCGCAGGGCACCCCCCTGCTGCAGGGCATCTCCCGTCACAAAGCAGCCCCCCGCCGCAGGGCATCCCTCATTGCCGGGCACCCCCCATCACAGAAACCCCCCCCCCTGCAGGGCACCCCCAGCTGCCGGGCACCCCCCATCGCAGGGCACCCCCCATCACAAAGCACCCCCCCACCGCAGGGCCCCCCCCATTGCAGGGCCCCCCCCATTGCAGGGCATCTCACCAGGACAGCCACAGATTTACTGCGCTGTCAGGACACGGCAGCTCTTTCTTCCCAGTATTCCCAGCTCTCTCGGCAAGAGCCGGCTCCCTGCTCTGTCCCCAGCAGGAGCTCAGCCCTGGAGGAAGACTCTGGCACCCGGCTGCTGTCCCAAGAAAACGTGGCGGCTCCCCAGGGCTGCTCCTGGCTGCACACTGCGAGTCCTGCCAAGGCGCTGGCTTCGTGTGCCAGCTCCCACCTTCCCATCCCAGCTGCGAGCTCCTGCAAGCCTCGATGAAACGGCGTGGGACGGAGCCCGAAAGCAGTGCCCGCACGGCTGGGGACAGGGGCTGCGGGACCATCGTGATGCCAAAGCGCTGGCAGGGCCACGGCTGCCCGGCGGGGAGGGCAGGACGGCTTTGGGCTGCTCGGCCGGGAGCAGCGCTGCCGGCTGGGCCGCCAGAGCAGCAGAGCTGCTGTGTGTCGCTGCCGGCCTTGTGCTTGGCAATTTTCCTCCGAGGAAAATGGGCGATCGCCCACCAGCTGATCCCATCAGCACTACTGTTATCAGAATAATCGCAGAAGTGCCAAGAGAAACTGTAACTAAATAGGCTCAGCAAAACCAATCTAGTCCTCCCATCAAGTGCCAGGAGCTTTGGTTTGCTAGATTAATTGGCAAAACAGTGATGGATCTGTCTGGGGCCAGCTCACACATGCTCGGGGCAGCTCTGCGTCCACACCTCTGCCAGGACTGGGAGCTCGTGCCGCAGGGTCAGTCAGCAGCCCCAGTGCACAGGCATGTGCGGTGCCCGGCCACGCTGCTCCAGAGCATCTTACGGGTGAGAAACGCCCAGGGGTGAGCAAAACCCTGGAGAAACAGTGGGGCAACAAACCGCACTGCCGGGGAGAGACACCGGCCACGAACCCTGCTGCGGGGTGTTGGGGGACACAGGGTGCTGGTGAGGCTCTGTCGGGTGGTGGGGAGAGCGGGGCCGGTGCGAGCACCTCAGGTAACCGCAGCTCCTGGGAGCATCCCCAGGGATGTGTGGCTGTGCCCCAGATGCTGCCAGGAGAACGAGTTTTTGCTTTGGTGTGCATTCACCTTGTGGCATCGGCTTCGGGCTGTCGCGGCCGCGGTGCCTGCGGCCGCGGTTTGTTTGCACAATCCAGCCCACGAGCCAGACCTGGCTCTCGCCCTCCGCCGGGGCACACGCAGCCAAGGAAGGCTTCAACCGCTGAGTGGTGTTGTGAAAAGTTTTCGTGCTACAGGTTTAGCACAAGCAAACATGCCAAGAAGCTGAGGTCTGCTTACCCCACTTTCCTGCCCTGCTATTTCAGCCTTGGCCACCACTGCTGATAACCCCTGGGCGCCGTCCAGGCGCCGCAGTCACCGCCACGGCCTCATCACCCGTCAGCTGCCAGCCCCGGGCAGCAACCCACCGCGGCAGTTGCAGCAACAGGTTAAAGGGTCTGGGAAAAATCAGTTTGGGGGCAATCCTCTCTTTTGGCATGAGGACAGTGAAAGTAGCAAACACAGGGCTAGATTTGGAGGTCGAAATGCCACGTGCCCGGGTTTCAGTCCTCTGCTTCCAGTTTGTGCATCCTGCTGGTGTGTGCTTCCCGGTGCTGGATCCTCCGCTCGGCCCTGTGTGTCTGTACCTGCTCAGTGGTCACAGGCAGCTCCTGCCCTGTAGCCGCAGGGTTGCAAACTGCCTTCGTAAAATCAGTGTGCATGGCTGCAGTGGTGTTTGTAGAGATGTAATTGCAACACAAACCGCATTGGGTTCAGCTAATTTGGAATCAGTGGATGTCCAGCTGAAAACACATTCCCCCCCGGCTGCACGACTCCAGCTCCACTGGGCCACTGTTCCCACGTACTGCGTGCCTCGACTCTGCTCTTGGCTCTGCCTGAAAGACCCGTGGCTGCGAAGGGGTGGCAAGGGGCCAGCTCTGTGCCGAGCGAGCCAGCACGGTGGGTCGGGTGGGTTGCTGAGCCCCGTGGAGAGTCACGCTGGATGCACCCGGGTGATGCTTTGGAAGCTGAAGCCAGCGCTGGATCCAGACAGGCTACTCTGGTCCCAGCTCACTCCCAAAGCCAGATGGATCTCGGGCCACGCAGGGCTCCCCCACGGGCAGGGGGCTGCGGAGCTCCAGTGCCCTCCGCCGCCCTCCCACGGGGTGAACGGCTCTTGAGTACCGCATGGAAGAGGGAATCCAGCTGAAGAGCTGATTCTGATGGTTTTCATCCAGCTCTGAAAGCAAGAGGGGAATTTGTTTCATGTGGAGTCCAAGAGCTGTTTACATGTTAATGAAGCAGCTCCGTGTGCTGCTAGCGAAGAGCTGGTGGAGCGGCATGTTCGCTGGGCCTGGGCACAAACTTGCCACGGGCAGAGACCCCCTCCCAGAGCCCCCACGCTGCCCAGCAGTGCCCAGTGCTCCCCGCCTGCCCCCTGCCCTGGCCCAGGCGTGGATCTGCTGCCACCAGCGGCTGCAGCCAGGTGCCAGAAATAGTGAAACGTTATCCAGTGCATGGGGGTCGGCAGGGCTGAAACCCCAAATAAATCCTGGTGACTTGGAAGATGGAGTGTGGGGTCTCCAGGGTGTCCTGGAGCCACAGCTGCCCACAGCCACGTTTTGGGCCAGGCAGGAGCGCAGCGCTCAGGTCATGTAATGCGAGGTGACAAAATGGACCAAGACAGACACACGGCCTGGCCACAAGCGAGGACACAAGGACTGGCCCCCTCTCTTCCCTACAGCCCACTACAGCTTCCCAGGCAGGTTTCTCGGAGCCCCTTGGTGTGCAATCTGCCCAGATCCCACCGAGCTTCCCAAAACCACAGCCCCACCACAACCCAGGGGCAGCCCCGTCGGGGCAGCTCGGCCGGCGCGGGAGCCTGGCTCTGCCACAGCTGCCTTTCGTCTGCAGGAGCCTCACGGGCAGCGCAGCCTCGGCCGGGTGATTAATCTTTTGTCACGGAGGAATAGGGAGAACCAGCGATTAATAAACCCCCAGCTTAGGCAGTAACACGGCTCTGCCGTCCCCGCCGTAAACATCGCCCTTTTACTGACTGTGACGCGGGATGTGCCGACTGCTGGGCACGGGCGCAGCGCAGATGTTATTGTAGGGGCTGCCCGCGGAGACCGGGGTCAGGGCTGTTTGACGAGGAGGAATCGCCATCGGGAGGATGTTTGTTTTTGTAGCAGCTGGATGTGTCTCAGGGAGGGATGGGAACGTCTTCTGTCACTCGTGGGCCAGGAGGAGGCTGGCAGGGCAGGGATAAAGCTCCTGACAAGTTTGGACTAGCGGGCGAGTTAATTAGCTGAGAGATGAAAATTCACAGCTCTGCTCTCGCAGGGGCCGTGAGCTGCCAGAGATGTGTTTATGCGAGGGGAAAGCACCCCCGTGCACGCTGCCCCACCGCCCGGCCCCTGCCGGTGCTGAGCCCCCGTGAGCTGCGGCAGAGCTGGACTCGGCAAAGCGTCTTGGGTCAGTAACGGGTCCCCGTTGCAGGGACAGCCTTCACGGCTCTGCAGAGCCACATCCCCCTGGCCGAAGCCGTGGGGCAGCGCTGCGGGGCGGTGGGCATCCCCGGCGTGTGCTGTAGGAGCAGGCCATCGCCGGCTGCCCGAGCACCGCCGCAGTAGCCTGGACGTGCCCCGTGGCCAGGGGCGTTGGGATCTGGACACCCGGCGCTGCCTCGGATGCTAACGTGCAGCCGAGGGTGGAAAAGAAACCCAGCACGGCGAGCACGGGCCCTTGTCAGCTGAGAGCCCGGGCTGGGCTGTGTCTGATGGTACCGATTACCCAGTGATAGACAGAGATAAATGCATACAGCTGGAGGCAGAATAAATCGATGCTATACATTGTATAATTGTCTTGAAAATAAGGTAATGACTGGCTCTTGGAATGCTTTGATCTTATCAGAAAGACAAGGAATACACTAATGGCTTTAATTAGACTTTGGGGATGAAATGAGTTCGGCCTCCTGGGTGAGCTGGTTTCTGGAATTGACCACTGGTGGGGATAGAAAGGCTTTAATCAGATTTAGGCTCTTTAATATCCACAATAGTGTGTGTCTGCATGTGTGATACAGACCTACTGTTATGTCTGTTTGGGGGGGGTCTGCAGGCTACGTGTGCTTGGGCTGCCTGTGCGTTGAGGAGTCTTTTTTCAATGTACTTTTCCATTTGTGTTTGAGCTCTGCAGAGTCTACTATTTTTGTGTCTTTATTGACTTCTAAAGGAAGGTTGAAAACAACTTGTCAAAGGCAGCGGAGAGCTGGTAATTGTTTAATTTCCCAACAGCAGGGTCATGGCAGCTGCTCCGGCAGCAGGGCAGCGCGCTGGCCACGCTCGAGCATCCAGAGTAGGCAATCGCCAATTACCGCGGCTTAATTATTGCATGTAACGGCTACAGTCGAAGCAACAGAAAACCTTCTTATCTCTCTAGGAATGCATCTTCGTGTTGTCCCCCAGAACATGTAAAATAAGCGATATTTAATGCGCAGAGGATGAGCCGGCTCTGACTCAGCGCTGTGACTCACCGTTGCTCATCAGCCGGCGGTCGCGGTCCAGGCTCTGCGGCGCTGGGTGGGGAGGCGAAGGCGGCCGGAGCGGGCTCTGCCCCGCGCTCCCCCGGGGCTGCAGCACCGCCGGGGTTCCCAGTCTGCGTCCCGGGGATGCGAACGGGGCAGGGGATGCCACGGCTCTCGGGGGGTTCTGCCTCTCCTCCCCTCGTGCCCGTGGTGGGACCATGTCCCGGGGTGGCCCCAGAGGGGCCCCGTGCTGGCATCCCTGGGCGCCCGAGGGTTTGGCAGGGGCTGGCAGTTTTCACAGGCTGCACCTGACCTTCCCCTAGTTATTTCCTAGCAAAACTGGACTGCTTTCTAAGCAGCGGCAGCCCAGATGCTGAAGCTAAACATGCAGCAGTTATTCTTCCTAGGCCGTGTTTATGTCTTCCCTGTTGTAACTACAGATTTGGATTATTTTGCTAGGTTGACATTAGCTATCGTGTTTCCCTTATGTTAATTTGTTGGGCTTAGATGAGCTCCCGAAAAGGATTTAATAACAAGAGCCATTGCCAATGAAAGCACAACCTTGTTCAACAGTTACTGTACAGCCAAATATTTTTAACGCCAAGCCTCCAGGCGTGGTATGAGCTCCTTGTAAGTAGCTGAGGTTTCGTGTAAGTACAGGCGAGAGCGCAGCGAGGTCACTGCTTGCCCCTCAGGAGCAGGAGGTGGCTCCCGGCCCTGCCGGGGCACAAACCTCCCAGGAGCATCACGCTGGGGAAAGCCACGAATCCGCAGCACCTCGGCCTCAGACGGAGAGCGCTGATATTTGGTGATTCTGGCTCAAACAACAGGGCCACAGCAGCAACCCCCAAAACAGTGAGCCAGGCTGAGCCCCCTCCTTTCCCACATCTCCGGCGATGCCCACCCTGTATCCCCCATCCCAGACAGGTTACTCTGCACCAGCACGGAGGCAGGACCATCCCCAGGTCCCCAGGGCTGTGGGGCCAGACCCTCCCACCATCACAGGGCCGTGGACGCCCTCGTGGCTGTCCCACCACCAACACCGCCCGGGGGGAGAGGAGGATGTGGGGATGCAAGGGGAGGAAGGGCCCTGAGCCCCCGGGGCCGGGCAGCGGCCAGGGACCTGTCTTCCCAAACCGCCCCACCGCCAGAGCCGCCCCACTCGCTGTGTTGCCCCAGGATGTGACAAATCGCCCGTGTGTGTGGGAAAGCTCCTCGCCACGGCACAAACACACACATGCTTAGTAACATAATCTCTTAAAAGCAAAATCCCAGAAATTCCTTTTTCTTCATGGAAAATGTTGCCTGGGGGAGAAACTCATAATGAAGGATGAAAGCTTAATCCTTGAGGTAGAGCAGGACTGGGGGGGGCGAGTATAAACATGACAGTTGTTGCTCGGTGAGTCGGAAAAAAAAGGTGAAGGGATAAAAGTTGCGGTAGGGCAGGACAGCACAGGCTCCAGGGTCCGGCTGTGAGGAGCCCAGGCAGCGCTTCCTAAAAAAAGGTGAAGGGATAAAAGTTGCGGTAGGGCAGGACAGCACAGGCTCCAGGGTCCGGCTGTGAGGAGCCCAGGCAGCGCTTCCTCCCCACCGTGTCACATTTATAATTTCAGTGCTGGCCATGACAAATGCACAGGTTATCCTGGCAATTTCAGGCACAGAAAAATGCTATTGCGCTCTGGTGAGCGAAGATGCGGGGAGAGTAACTTATGCTCCATACCTCTGTAATTCACCGGCGGGGACAACCCTGGGTTACCGGCTATCAGCACCAGCAACACTGGGAAGGGGCTTTAATCACGATCAGGCTTTGACCAGACCATTATAAAATAAAACAAAACACCAGTGTGCCTGCAGATGGATTTTTCACGTTTTCTGGGCCACCAGTACTGACGCTGGCAGGCGATGTGACAAAGCTCCGTGTGCGGGCTCCCCGGGCCAGCGGGATGGCGTGGACCTCCCCGAGCGCTGGAGGATTCCGCGGGGGATGCGACGGCGCAGCCCACCCTGCCCACACGGCGCAGCGACGGGGACGACCACGGGGACGGCACCCCAAGGGCGGGTGCTGGCCCTGTGATGAAGGAGCATGCCCACCGCCCCCCATGCACCGGGTCGGGGGGAGGCACGCGTTGTCCCCAGGCCTGTCCTCCAGTGGTTTTCTCCAGCGCTGGAAGTTCACTTCTGATGAAAGAGAGAGTGACCCAGCGAGCCCGAGGAAGGAGAACAGAGAGAGATCAGAGGAGAAAACAGCTCAGAAGAAATGCATTGAAGGAAGCAGCTTCTTCACACCTCCCTGCCAGCCACTGGTAACCACCACTCTAACTGGCCTTCTTCAAAGCCAGCGAATAACTCTTTCAATCAAACGTAAATCCCCGCTGCAGTGCTGCTCTGATTCAGCCAAACCACCCCGCCGGTGGGCAGCAGGAAAGGCAGCGCGGTGCTGACCCCAGGCAGCAGCAGTGCAGGCGGCAGCAGAACATGGCTCACAGCCGGGTGCTGGGGCCACAGCGCTCTCAGACCGGTGGCTGCGCTCGGGGCGGTGGAAGGATTCGGGCCGACGGTTTGGGGCAGAAATGGGCATTGCTTGTGGCTCCTCGCCACAGGCAGCTCCCCACCTCCTCAGGGAGCCCCGCGTCCCACTCCTGAGCCGTGCGGTGAGCTGGGGGCTCAGCCGGCTGGCCATGCGGTAGGGATGTCGGTGATGGCAGACCCTGTCCCGGGCAGATGTCAACCTTGTTCACCAGGCGTTTGCATGGGGCTCTGCAGCACAATGCCTGTCCTGGCACCGCCGGGACTCGCTCTGCCCCGAGCACCCGCCGCAGCCATGCACAGACTGCAGGAGTGGTCCTCAGAGGCCCCCGCACGCCCAGCAGCCCCGCGGCCCCATGTGCTCGAGAAGGCGAGGTTTGCCTTGGGCTCCCCTGGGCAGTGACAGGCACCAGGTCCTCGCCGTCCTTCAGTGCGGGAGGAATTTCACGGGGGTGGCCACCGATGTGACCACCCCGCGCCACCTCCCTGCTCGGCATCACTGTGCACCAGGCTGATGCGGTCAGAGAGGCAGAAACTGGATTTGTCCGGGTGGGCGGTAACCCGACACGCCGCAGGTGTCCTCTGGCCCTGGCTACGAGAGGACAGACCTTCAGTGCCACCAGGGTGTGACCGTGACACCCGGGGGACACTGCAGCCCCGACACCGCCGCTGCCCTCCCGCCGTCCCGGCCGTGCCGCAGGGAGCTGTTTAGTCTCACCTCTGCGCCGGGGCACCTGCGGTGCTGCACAGCATCAGCCGTGCTGACAGACGCCGTGAGCTTGGCCGAGACCCCGGCACGGCTCCCAGGGGCCGGCTCGCTCCAAGCCGCCTGCACCGCGTCCTGGAGATCCTGCACGCCCTCGCCCGGGGTACCTGCCCACCCTGAGGGGTGCTGGGCGGTTCAGGGTGGGGGTCCCCATCTCCTGCCTGTGGATTTGCTCTTCTCAGCTGCCTCTCCGCCATGGAGCGCTGTCCCTGTGCCCGCCATGGTGGCTTTTGGGAGCCGTGGGTGCCAGCTCCCTGGCTGTCGGGGAGGCCACGGTGAGGCACCAAGAGGCACCGCTGGACTAGTGGCTACCTTGTGGGTGCCAGCCAGCCAGGCCAGGTCAGAGCCATCACATGTCCCTGGGGGGTTCACAAGAGAAAAGCTCCCCAGTCTGTGAAAGGGGGTTTTGCAGCCCAGGGGGTTTTGCAGCGGGGTGGTGTACTCGCTCCCCACACAGCATCCCCAAGCCTTCAGCATCCAGTCCGAGGGACAAAGAAACAGGCTCCACTTCTACTATTTATTTTTTAATTCGGAAGAGAAGCAGCGGAGGTGGGGTTACACTCTCCAGAGCACAACCTGCTCTGCCTTTGCTCACTGCGCAGCAACGCTGTTTACGGACTCAGATTCCAACCCTCTCCTCTCTCGAGGCTGTGAAGATGTATTTCCTCTTGTGCCATTTCTCCTTCTGGCAGGCAGGCTCCCAGGTGGGTCTGGAAAATGTCAAAGTGGGAAATAAAGTTGTTCGCTGCAAAAAAAAAAAAAAAAAAAAAAAAAAAGAGAGAGAGGAAAAAGGGAAAGAAAAAAAGAAAAAAGCCCAGGCAGTGCAGTGCTAGGGCCTGCTGGGAGCCGCTGGCACTCGGGCCGGAGTGGGGTGATTCCGACATGGAACATCACGGCAGCCCCAGCTCCGCAGTGTCACTGCCGTGTGCCCAGCACTGGGCACGACGGCTCTGCCACCACCAGCGCCTGCCCTACACCACGGCCGGAACCTCTGTGGCTTTTTCATCCCTGGAGCAGGCTAAAAGCACAGTGCAGGACAAAGTAATAGTGATGTAATATGTGTGTGTCACCCGTGGCCCTTCGTTCTCCTGCCTCACGTCCCTCCCGGGTTCCCACAATTTTCCTGCCGGGAGCGCGTGTGCTGCCCCTCCAGACTCATCTCGGACGGCCTCGTAGCGCTGAAACAGATGACTCTATTTATCTGAAGTGACTAATGGGCGAGCGCATTCCTGGCTCTGCCATCATCTGGTTCTCCTAACGTCAGTCCTGCTTAGCGCTGACAAACACACACCAGCGTTTTTGGGCGGCGATGGGAGGCAGCGAGGTGGAGCGGAGGTGGCGTTTGTTCTTAGTCACGCGTATTTTTAAAACCTTGCTGTTTTGCATAACACACACTGACCGGTACCGCCGCGCTCCAGCAGCCGGTGGCGTGGGGCCGGCAGAGCCGCCGCCGTGCCGGCGCGGGCGGCACAGCCCCATCCAGCCAGCACCGGGCATGTGTGCGGCAGGGTGGGAAGAGCAGCGAAGGCGATGTGCTGGGGAGGAGCGGTGCAGCCGGCACTGGGGGGATGCAGAGGAGCCCTCCCATCCCACACCACTCCCGTGCCGGGGCGGCGGGCCCGGCTGCATGCCGGGTCATGGGTGCTTCTGCCTGTGCAGCTCAGGAGGGACCGGGAGCGCTGGCCAGACCACCTTGCCCAGGAAACCGATTTCCCAGAGGAAATTAGATGTTGGCAAAACAATGTTTTTTCACCCAAACAAGTTTGCTCTTGGTGGAAAATATTTGTAGTCAATGTTTGGCCCTTCACACAAAGAGCTGAAAGGAAACGGCCGGTGCAGGAGCAGCCCTCCTGCACTGGAAATGCCGGCACTGGCAGGAGGGACCCCCGGGCACGCAGGCACCGGGCCCCCAGGGAGCCTGCCCGTCCCCTGCTCCGGGGCAGTGCAAAACCCACCCTGTCCATCCAGTTTCTTGGTGAAGAAGTTTCCATTTGGCAAATCAAAGAGGTCAGCAGTGGCGAAGCGGCCGTCGCCAGGGCTGTCAGGGCTTGATGAGGTGCTGACCGCAGTGCACCGAAACAGTGCTCGCTGCCGGCACCCAGGGTGCTGCAGGGACCTGCACCCACCATCTGCCTCAGGCTCGCTGCCACCTGCGCCCTTCACTTGGGGAAACTGGACTTAGCGGGAGCAGGAACCCAGCCCCGGTGCTCCTGCTGCTGCCACCACGCTCACCGCAACTTGCAACAGGCCAGGACTTCCCACATCACCATTAATTAATGGGGTGCTGATGAATACATCGGCGGGCTGCGTCAGCTCGTTTAGCTCATCCTGGCTCTGCATCCAGTGCTGCAAAGTAAAAAAAAAAAAAAAACCAAAACCAACCCAAAAGTGATCTCTCTGGCAGGACTTCGATGCACCGTTAAGGACAGCACGCTGCGGGCAGGCACCTGGGCTGTGATGAGCAGCCCTGGTGACGGGATGCCCCGCACCGCTTTCAGCCTGGGCGACCATCACCTTGCCTCCAGCCACCGGCCAGAGCCCTCGCCCAGGCAGCGGCAGGCGGTGGCGGGAGCCACGTGCGCGGAGGTGACAGGCGGCACCGCGGCAGCACGAGCGCCGGCGGCCGCAGCGTGGCGAGGCCGCCGGTGCCGGTGCCGGTGCCGGTGTCGGTGCCGCCGGCTGAGCTGCCCGGCAAGAGAGTCTCAACCTGCACGTGCCTGCGTGCGTGAGCTCCTGGGAAAGGACACGCCATGACAGCCAGCAGGAGCGCCTGGGCTGGGCACAGATGCTGCAGATTAGAAAATTAAAAGCTGGGAGGTTCTGTTGAAGACATTTTTCCGTTCATGAGGCCATGGGGTGGAGCGGGCGGAGCGGGGGGGGGCAGCTGCCTGCAGCAACAACAAAAGGCAGAAGGGGGAGAGGAGCACGAGGGAGAGATTTTTGATTCATACTCAAAAATTACCCAAACTTTATTGCCAAAATGTCTACATTTTTATGTGCTTAAGCACAGTGAGTTATGGAAATCTTAAAACAATGGAATGATCTCCTTCATTGCCCTCGATGTGTTCAAAGTCACCACCCCTCCTAACCAAGTGGAATCTCTTTTTCCGTTTTATTGACTTACAAAAATGTCTCTGCTATCAACACCCTCCGTGTGCATCTCATAAATACCAGGGTGGGACACAGGGCTTTTGGTGGGTCTTTTTTATAAACCCATCTCTGCCCCAACCCTTCCTCAAGAAACATTTTTATAGTGTTAGGTTGATTTGGCAAATTTTCTATTAGAACCTGCCTGAACAAGAGGGGCTGCAAATTCCTTGAATCCAGTCCAAGCGTACAGCTTTCTGGTTCCCCCGCTCTCGTCTTTGCTCTGTGGGAGTCCCTTATCTGTCAGTCACGTACTGATCTTATAAATCTTCTGCAGCTCGATGTGAGAGCATTACAGGGTGTGTCTTACACGCTCCATCTGCCAGGTAAGGGACCGCAGGGGCGAAAGCAAGCGCCAGCAATCCAGCTAGAGCACGTGTCTTGCAGCCCTGGACACGCAGAATAAAGTAGGTGTATTTTTTTTTTTTTTTTTTTTTCATTGTGTCGCAGGCCTGGAGCAGACCCGTTCCTTTCTGAGCACAACAGGAGCAGAGAGTGGACGGATGCCCTTGCAGGCACCTCCAGCGGGACGCGCGCATCCATCTTCAGACATTGCATGCAAGGCTCTGAGCTGGCAATGCCCAGAGCAGTGATGCTCAGCTGCAGGGAAAAATCCTTCGTGCAGCAGCCGTGCCTGTGTAGGAAACCGTAACTGAATGTGCAGCGAGGGCCAACAAGAGCAACACCCACCGGAGCAGTTTCCTTTGCTGCAGAGATAATTTCTCTCCACCCCTCCAAAACAACGTCTTCCTCAGCTGCCCTGGCTGTGCAATGCTTGCCCACATAGGCTTGGGCTCTGATTTAGAGCCTGCCATCTGACAGGGCTACAGGCAAAGTGCTGGTCTGGGAGAAAATGAGGACCAGATCGGGGGGAGGAGGGGAGTTTGGCCGTGCCGGGGGACCGCAGCCCTGGCAAGGAGCCCTCCCGCCCCAGCTGCGTACACCAGCCAGGGCGAGCGATGCCCATGGCCGAGGAGCAGGGCAGAGAGCAACTGCAAGAAGAGCTTTGGGAGGAATCGAGGCACCGATGGGAAGCCTTGATGTCTACCCAAACTCCTCCACTAATCCCTTATTTCCCAGGCCCCGGGGCGGATGGCTCAGCCTGGCCATCCTGCTGTGCTCACAGCCCGCCAAGGAGAGGAAAGCTGTGTGAGCCGCGGGAAAACGTCTTCAGCCCTACAAACTGACACCGTTGTTTATAATATTCCTAAGTGCCATTGCGTGATGATAGCAATTCTCTGACAGGGAAAATTTACTTTTTTCCTTCCTTTTTTAAATAAAGTTAGAAAGCTGCAAGTCCCACAAAAGATGTTTTGGCTATTATTCAGGGTTTGTTTGTTTTTCTGCTTCCTATAAGTGACACACTGAGGGCCATTTGCTGCTGGTAATGTTACAGCGTTGTTGCAGCACCCTCAGCACAGCACTGTGCTCAGGCTGAACCGGGCAAGCCGTCTCCCTGCCAGCACCCGGCGCCGGCAGCCGAAACTCTGGGGCCGAGGCTTTGGCTGCCCTCCCTCCGGCCGCCCCACCGGCCACGCCGTCTACCCGGGGCAGCCTGCAGGGAGGCCGGCAGCGCAGGGGACGTTTGCCGAGCAGAGAGCCAGAGCAGCAGCAGCAGCAGCACCAGGCTGCAGCACCCAGGGGTTCCCAGCCCCGCCGGCCGCGCCGACCCTGCGGCCAGCGCAGGCAGCGGTGGAGCAGGGAGCAGTGGAGCAGCCGGGCGGCGGAGCGTGGGGCAGGAGGACGTGGAGCATGGATGGAGCGTGGGGCATGGAGCAGTCTCCCGCAGCTCCTTGGCCAAAGTGCCTGCAGCCTCCTGAGCCCCCCGCGGCTGAATTTCCTGGGAAAGCGGCTTGGGTTTGAACAGCTGAAAGTTAAAAGTTGTTGACCTTCTGGATAAAACTTATCTGTGCACATTTCACATCCCAAGGAATGAAACCATTACTTTGTCATTACTTTTTGTGTGGAAAAACTCCTCCATACGAGTCAGGCGCTTTGCTGAGGACACTGCAATCTCCAGTTTGCTTATATTGTGCTAAAAACAAACAAACAAACCCTAAAAGGCGCTGGAGAGCTGCAGCAATCTGCTAAGCTAAAAAAGGAGTAGGGATTTATCACGCCCTCAGTACGAGACACAGCACAAGTTCTGCAAGGCTGCCGAGCTGACCGTCGGGCACCCCTCCAGCGCGCCCATGCCTTCGGGTGTCAGCAGACGCGGCCATTTCCCGTGGTCAGGGATGGGGCTGACATTTCACTGACCTGCCCTCCCATCGGCCGAGGCACAAGGAAGACAGTCACAGCCTGCAGCGGAGACCGGGGCTCGTGGAAATCACAGCTGGACAGACGGGCTGATGGAGATTAGGGCTCCTGTCCCTGAGGGGTGACGAAGCATCACGGACGGCCGCGCTCAGGTGCCCCCGAGGACCGCCAGCAAAAGCAGCAGCAGGGCAGGAGGCAGGACGACCTCGGCCGAGGCGAGGAGGGCTTCCTGAGAGCGGGGCTTTTGGAGGACCCCCTGCCCCTCCAACTCACTGTTTGCTGGATCATCTGTCAGCACAAGAACTCAGGCTGCAGGTGAAAGTATCGCCACCTCAGTCCTTGTCCTTGAGGAAAAAGTCCCGGAGAAGGTGACAGGGACAATGTTAGCAAAGCAGACGGATATGATGGTCACTGCCACAGGCAGTGGCAGAGCACAGAGCCCCTTTTGCCCGGGGGCTTTCCAGCCAAGCCCTCCTCGCAGACAGACGCACGGCACTGCTCTGCACCGAGGTCCGCAGGACAGCTGTGTTGCTCCATGGGAAGGTTTGTAAAGCCGACAGGACTGAGTCCATGAGCCCTAAGACAGCAATTTCCTGCTCAGAGCCATTTTCAGTGGGTGAGGCTGGGGAAGCGCTCGCCCTCGTCCCGCTGAGCATCCCTCATGCCACCACAGTGCCTTGTTACGGATGCCACAACGGGCTTCTTAAAACCCTCCCAGCAGCACCACTTGGTTGCAACGGTGCTGATGGCTCTGCAGCTCACAGGAGGTTATTTCATCTTGGTCTGTATCTTTGGAAAACAGGAATTTAGACTTAGAGGATCTTGTTACTTTCTCATCCAAACTCCCGAAGCCCCTCCTGCCCCCAGGAAAGCCTGGCTCAGCTCATAGCGCAGCATTGCAGCCCAGGCTTTCCCATGGCCGCAGCCACGGTTGGTGCTGCCCCAAGTACTGCAGTCGCGGCTCTGCAGCTGCAGCTCTGCGGGCATTTGCTGTGAGAGCCAGGAAACAAGAGATGGGAAGTTTATAAACACGCTGTGGATGGTTTATGGAAAGAGGTTATGAAATGCAATTAAACGTTTTATAAAGTGTCCTGATTGCACTCCTTGGTCACTGGATGATTTTGATCATAAATCAGAAAATGAGCTGGAGCTGGAGAACTGAAGGGAAAGGGAGGGCAATGGAGTGACATGGATATCAGCAGGTTCTCTTCAGCACTTGCTTGTGCCAGGGGTTCTGCAGTAGTGACATTCATGCTTTGGGAAAAGCCCCACAGATAACTAGTCCCAAGTGGGCAGGAATCGCGGCCAATGCACAGGGGCTCCCTGCGGCTCAGCAGCCCCGCGCCCGCGCCAGTACCAGCGGTGCCATCCTGCCCGGTGGTGTACAGCAGGACCAACCCCATTCCCATCCTCTGTGCCAGACCCCCAGCATGATGCTGCTTGTTTAATACACGATACCGTTTTGATATTATGCAGCAAGGGTGAAGGGGCTGATGGGGGAGCAGGGGCTGCCGGGCTGAGGGTACCCCACTAACGTGCCTCCCAGGGCTGTGCGCCCTGTGTTTCGGGGGGGACCTTGTGCAGCACAGAGAGCAGCAGGAATGCACCAAGCCCGGCAGCTCCATCGCCCACGGCGGCTCCGCAGCACCGGCACGGCAGCGGCTGGGCGCGCAGGTGTGACAAACCAGCCAGCCGGCCCCTGGCACCCGGGGAGCGGCGGGGGAATGCTGGCCAGAGAAGAGAAGCGAACATTGGGGGATCAAAATGAAACCACATTGAAGCGTGTGATTTATGGACTGATTCAGGGCTGCAGCACGCTGCCTCGCAAGGGCTCCCTGGAAGGAGCAGCCGATGGTCAGTGTTTACCAGGGACCGGCGCAGCCACCACAGAGCTGGCCAAGAACTAATTGCAACAGTCTGGACCGTATCCTCCCAACTGCAGCGGCCACTGCGAAATAGAGGTACAGGGCCTGCCTGCTCGCAGGCAATGGCATGGCTAGCACTTGGACGCTTGCCTCTCATCTTACCCTGGAAGTGAAAACTGAACCTCTCTTCTGCTGGAGAGGAGCCTGCAGCCCTGGCACCTGGCGTTGGAGTGGGGAGTCTGTCCTTGCCCCTGGGACCGCGGACTGGCTGTAAGAGGGAGCTCATCAGTGATGCAGCCGTGACTGATGCACAATCAAACACCTCAAAACTTGGAAATTACCAAACCCCTAAACCCCAAAGCGCTGTACAAGCATCATGTGTCTGACATTTGGCTTCTCATCCCTGAGCTGCTGGTCCAACAGCTCACAAGCCAGGGGTTAAGCTTCCCAGTTCCTCTTTTTGATCTGCATCATTCACATTTTTCCATGTTGTTGGGCACACAAAAAAAAAAAATCCCTTTGAATTAGCAGGCAGGGCAAGACTCTAATTGCTTTGCCAGCTCCTCCCCATGTCAGGTCCGGATGGCTGCCCAGGCACCTGCACACCCCAGCTCAGCCCAGGAGCTCGGCAGGTGAGGCAAGAACAAGTGCTGCAGTTCGGGGTGGATGAACAGGCTGTGAAACGCATCTGCAAAGGCTCTAATGCGAGTGTACCAGCAGAGAGCTGCCTGAGCACCGTCCCCGCGCCCCACTGCAGAGAGCCCTGGGCAGAGCAGGGGGGATGCTCCCGGCCACGCGTGGCTCCGCGTGCGTGGGCCGACTTGGCGGACGTCTTTCTATCCATTACCAGCTAGCTAATGCAATGGAACTGGCTGACAATGGGCTCAGCAGCTGCCAAAATCCAACATGCGGCCTGCAGATGTCCCTGGGACCGGCAAACCCTGCTGGAAGATCCGTGCGGTACGAAAGGTTACCCTCAATTTGCTTCAGATGCTGCTCGCGCCGTTCGACAGCCGTGGTTGGAGGAGGGGGCTCCTTCGGAGCGAAAAGCATAAATCCAGCTCTACATCCAGACTGTTATTATCTTCTCTGGTTCAAATTAAGTGACTAGGGTCATTTTTTATATGTTGCAATTTGTCTTTTACCTGAGGGCATTGTGGAAAGGAAAGAAAAAAAGGTGAATCTAGCACGATAGCAGGGAAGGAGGAGAATCTTTAGTAGACAATTAGCTAAACTAACATCAGGTTCTCCCTAAAACATCAAAATGGAGATTAAATGTAGGCAGATGCTGCTAATTCCTTCCCAGTGGGTCTGGGGATAAATCAGTGCGAGCTTGGCAGAAAATGGCAGGGAGGTGCGTACAGCCCCCGTCCCCGGTGATGTTACAGGACAGGAGCGGGACGGGAAAGACCCCGGCTCCCACCAGCGCCAGCACCGTCAGCCCCACGTTAGCACCCCCCCAATTTGTTTTCTAAGGCCAAGGAGCGAGCTTGGTGCAAACAGCCAGCACAGCAACCAGACAGGCAGGGGATGACGCCAGTGCCACCACCAAAAGCCACCGAGCGTGTGTTGTTTCAGGCAACCGAACTATGCGATTCAGAAAACAATGCCTCATTAAAGCATCTGCTCTGTGTTTCCACAGCCAGTGACAAAGGGCTTTGTGTGTGCTTTGGTTTGAAATGTGGGTTGACTTTGTTCAACGAGTATTTAAAGAAATCGGGTATTTTATCAACTGCTGTATTAACGCCAACAAACTGCTGGAAGCCCCAGGTTAGTGACCGTCAGCACCGTGGGGCATGAGGAGACCCGGCAGGGCTGCCCGCATGGACGGATCGCACTGCCTGTGGACCTCGTCCCTTTCGGACACTCGCATCAGGCGGCTCACCCACACGGAGCTTCGCACGGGGCTGCGTGTGCACAGCCGGCGCCGTTAGTGCCCACGACAGCCCCTCCAGCGCTCTGCGCGCCTCAGCCCTCCCCGGCACCGAGGGCACCTCTTCCCTGGAGCCTGGACCAGACCCAGGAAACCTTCCTACTGCTTCTCTCCACTTTAAACAAAAAACCTACTTCTTACAGCCCTGCGGAGCCGGCAAAGCCAGCGACCCTGCTGGGCGGAGGTGCACAGGGAGCGTGCTTGACTGGAAATGTTTACTGCGAAGATACACAGAGAGTGCACTGGTAGGGCAAGCCGGGGTGTATTTAGGTTACGGCTTTGGAGGAGGGCACGTCCCTTACGGAGAAACCACTTGGCAGAGAGGAAAAAAAAAGGGTATCATCTAGTGCTTACGGCAATGTGATCTGCCTCAAAAGAAGTATTTGCCCTTCCTAAGAGTTTTATAAGCCTGTAGAAATAAGCAAACTTGGATTAGTCCCAGGTTCCCCTTCCAGAAGGCAGGGAGAGGCCAGGCAAGAGGCTGGGAGCCCTCCTGCCCTGCCTGCCCTGCCTGCCCTGCCTGCAGCAGGGAGGCAGCCCTGGCCGCAGCCAGGGATGAGGCTGCTCCCGCGCCGCCCTCGCACTCCCCAGGGTCGCATCCCTCTCGCCATCAGTATCAGACGGGACTGGAAGCGATCCCCGTGGTATCAGTCTGCGTTTGTCAGCGCCTTTCTCCGGAAGCAAACCCCAGCCCGGGATGCAGCGGAGGAGATTTATTTTTTCTGACAGGCTCCACACATGCCGCTATTTTTCTTCATTGCTCTTGATACATCTCCTGCCACACTGGGCAAATTTCAGGGTCAGCTGAGAGCCAGTGTCGGGGGGGTAAGATGTAAGCTGTTTTCAGACAGTTTATAAAATTAACATCCCCAAAGGATCCTGCCATTTGCAGAGGTGAAATCGGTGACAGCGCCATGTTCGTTCTGGATGATTTCATCACCAAGTGACTCCTTACATAGCTTTTCCTTGTCTTTTAAAGCAGGGAGCTTACACCACCAGCCTGGCCGGGCGTCAGGGGTGCCCTCCTGCAGCCGCCCTGCAGCACCAAGCCCCTTACCAGCACCAGCGCAGCACAGCCCGGCAAGGAGAGAAGCCTTGTTTCCAACAAGGGCTCCGGGGAGTCTACGTCTGCAAAACCACCCAAGCTCTCAAACCCACCTGCACTGCCTTGCTGCAAGTGCCTTGGGGCAACTGAGCCCCCAGTAGAGCCCCACGGTGCCGCCACCCAGGCATACCCTGCCCCGGGGAGAAAAACCATAGCCTTGCCCTGAATTTTCCTTATTAAAAAAACCCAATTTCTTCAGTAGAAATTTAGACCTAAAGCCTGTGCTCTGTTGTATTTTGGTCAGAGCACAAACAGCTCTGTCCCAAAGCAGTCTCTTTTCAATACATTTGGTGACTTAATGAAAAAAATGTCCTCTTTGCTGAAGGCAAATACATTTCGTGTTTCCACTGAATGAAAATATAAGCTTCTAGAAAAAAAACAGTTTGATGAAAACCTGGTAAACCCACCCTGTTTGTAGCACCCACGAGAACTCTGTCTCAACCAACACCCAGCATTAGACCTGGCTAACCACAAACCACATGCGTGCTTTGGGTCAGTCTTTTTTCCAGCACCCTGATTATTTTTTCTCCTGAGGATGGGACTGGGAAGGACTCAGCCTTCAGCACAGTACAAATCCTGCCCTTTCGGTAAAGTGTAATAAACTTCTTCCCCTGACACATAGGAAAATGTTTTAAGGCAAGCCTTTATAGAGAGCATCAATCACTTTGGAGGTGATGGAATTGCTGCAGAATTATAAGCAAGTCTGAAGTGTCTACAGAGGACTCTAAACACTGTCTTCTATTTATTCTCTGTGTCCTTTGTAAATGTAAACTTCAGTGGAGTCCAGAGGCCCTTCCGTCTCCACGGCTTGTCAATCCAGCACCTTTCACCACCGCTAAAATCACAATTAAAAAAAAGGGGGATTACAAAAACAAACACAGAGCTCACGCTCGCGAGTGATGGCTGCGGACTGTTGTGCCGCCGCTGGCCGTCTCCCGCCGGGAGCAGCGGTGGGATCCTGCCCCGTGCCTATGGCTTCCCACTGTCAGCGTGCAAGAGCAGGACCTCCGGAGCCACCTCCTCGCCGACCTTTTTCACCAGTGACCATCTGTCACAGCGGGCAGGAGGCGAGGGAGGAGCAGGGGTGAGGCTGGAGGAGGACAAGTGTCCTGGCCACAGCACCCACTCCTGGGTGCTCACCTGTGTCCTCCCAGAGGGACGGGAGTGGGGAGAGAAAGACCCAAACTAAATCCCGGAGAAGATGGGGACGGAGACCAGGCTGGACACATGTGCACCCACACGTGCCCTTGCTGCGCATGGGCAGGTTTTTATCTCCTACAGACATTAGACTACCAGTGAGGAACAGTTCACGGTGCACCACTGAATAAACAGAGATTATGGCTCTGAGAGGCTCCGAGAAGATCAAGCAGAGGACAGTGCACTGACAGCGGGATGGAGCTGGGTGTGGGAGAGCCGTCCCAGCTGGAACGCCGCTCAGAGGACCGAGCACAAGAGTGGGAAGTGACTTTTGCTTCCACAGAAAGAGAAAAAAAAAGATAAAAGCTTTTGAAAGTTTTGAAGGGAATCTATATTAAAAACTTCTCTTTGCCAAAATAGCTGGAAAAAAGTATTATTTTATACATTGAAATGTCCCACAGCTGCTCTAGCAAAAAAAAAAAAAAAAAAGGTCCATTTTGAAAAATACCTTGCACAAGAGACTGTGATCTGTCCCTGGAGCATCCTCATCCCAGCTGGGGAACAAAGCCAGCACACTGAAACACAGAGCCCGCAGCGGGACAAGCTGCAATGTTTTGTCCCCACCTTTGAAGGGGTCAGGAGACGCATATGGAAATAAGACACCGGGACCCTTCTGGTTATTTGCATTAGCAGATATGTTGGTAGATACAAGCAGCTCCTTTTTCACACAGAACTGTGTACATCGATGAGCATCAACTATGGGCAGGTCTTAGGTCAAACAGAAGAAAATTCCTGCTATAGCTGACACCACACCATAATCCACTTTCCCTGTGGCTGAGGGATAATCCCAGGTCCCGCTCGTTCTGCCACCTTGCTGGGAACTTGCTTTATCAGCCGGTATGTCACTGGCTCTTGCCAGAATCTCTTGTCCCCTCAAAAGCCGTTTGCCCCAAAAGACAATTCAGAACACAATTATTTTGACAGTAAAGCAGCATTTGGGGGGCTCCCCCCAGCTCCTAATATCCCTCCCCAAGTCATGCTAACAAGCCAGAGCTCAGAAAGACAACGTGGGGCACGCGTGCAGGGGGGTCCCCCGCACCTCCTGATGCTCGCTGTGAGCCCGCAGCCCCCCACAGGGCTGTGACACCCCCCTGGACACACACATACCCCCCCCCCCCGGACTGTGACCCCGCCCTGGGCTGTGACACCCCCCCGGGCTGTGACCCCCCCCCCCCCGGGCTGTGACACCCCCCCGCAGTCCCCCCAGGGCTGTGACCCCCCCGGGCTGTGACACCCCCCCGCAGCCCCCCAGGGCTGTGACCCCCCCCGGGCTGTGCCCCCCCCCCCAGACTGTGACCCCCCCCCGCAGCCCCCCAGGGCTGTGACCCCCCCCCGGGCTGTGACACTCCCCCCGGGCTGTGACCCCCCCCCCGCAGCCCCCTAGGGCTGTGACCCCCCCCAGACTGTGCCCCCCCCCGCAGCCCCCCAGGGCTGTGACCCCCCCCGGGCTGTGACCCCCCTCCCCGGGCTGTGACCCCCCCGGGCTGCCCCCCCGCAGCGCAGCGGCTCCGGCGGGCCGCGGGGCGGTTGCCAGCAGATAGCGCTGCGGGTCCGTGCCCGGGCCCCGCCGTGTCTCCGCGCCGCCTCCCCCGGAGCCGCCGGCCGGGACCGCCCGAGCGCCGGCACCCTCTTCCCGGCCCCGCCGGGCACCGGCCTCGCAGGCACCTCGAAGGCGCCCCCGGTGTCCCCCCGCCCCGGCCCGGCCCACCGCCGCCACGGCTGAGAAGGAACCTCGGGGCTTCTCCAGCACAACCTTTCCTCGCCGGGTGCAACCCGGAGTCAGGACACGGCCGAGCACGCGGCCCAGATTCCCGCTTCACGCCTCCGGCACGCACCGGCACCCGCCGTCCGTCCGGGGTTCCCGGTGCCAGACGCGCCGCGGAGCCCTGCGGGGACGGGTGCGGGGATGCTCCGGCAGCCCGAGCCGGCCAAGACCGGAGTTCAAGTTTTCCTTTTTGCCGGTGCCGCCGACGGCCAGGCGTGGCCCTGGGCGCAAATTCCTGTGTTGCCCCTTCTGCCCCTTCTTGTGACCCCAAGTCCACCCCTCGCTGCTGCCTGCGATTAACTGCAGAACTGCAAGGAAAGGGTCGGGCTCTCTGTGGGCATTATCCAGCCCTTCCGCCACAGCAGGCCATCTTGGTGCTATCACAGTAATTAACAATAGCGTTACCGGTGGCACAAGGCAAACCCTTCCTTTCTGCGCTGCTCACTTCTTCCCGTCCGATAACAGAAACCACTTCAGGGATGCCAGGAGACGGCTCCCTGTGATCTCCCTGCCACGTGCCTGGACCCGAAGCACAGGGCAGGAGCAGAGCCTCTGACAAGAGCGCTCTCAGCTGCCAGGTGGGTTGTGAAAACAAAATCTGCCTCTTAACGCAACTCCTTAGTGAGCTAAGAATAGCTCAGAAGCGATCTTTCCTCAATTGCAGGATCAGATTCCTCCTCTTAATGAATGGACTTGATTTGTCATTAGTTACAAAGTAAAGGAGCAGGGGTGAGAGAAAATCAAGCCTCCAGTTCAGACAGGCTCAAATTCAAGCGCTGCTAGCGCCAGCACACACGCAGCTCACCCCTTACGCAGGCTGCTGCCAAGCTGCAGACCGGCTCCCGCTCCTGGACGTGCATTAGTGACACTGGTGCTGGGCGTCACCGTCCTCGCAACTGCTGCCACGACTGCCACAGCATGCCGGTGCTTGGCTCAGGAAAAGTTCAAGGCCCAAAGAGAGGTGGCAAGGAGGACAAGTGCCGCAGAAAGGCTGCGGGGGGAAGAGAGGGCCTGGGACCTTCCAGCCTCTTGTTTCATCCTGCTAAGGGAAAATTTTAAGGCTAGCTTTTCCAACACTGCCCTGGGAGAACAGGTACCGCGTCCCAGTGCTGAACCAGGAGCTAGGTGTTTTGATCCCGTTTGTGACTCCAGCATGGCCTGGGCTGTCCTACGGCCATCGAGACTGAGATCAACCCAGTGACCTTCAGCCTTAGAAGGATGAGCCTCTGCCCTTGTGCTAACAGGAGCGTGATTAAATGCAGCTCCTCGCTGGTGAGCGTCTCCCGGACCAGCTGTTAGTGGGAATGTGATCATGACCCACAGGCAGTTTCAGATCTGCCCACTAATCTGCGTGGAGTCCTGTCTGGACACATGGAAATCTCTGGCCATGGCCAGGGGCGGCAGGATGCAACCATGTGTCCGGGGCAGTGAGACGGGCCAGCAGTGCGTCCCTGGCACGGCAGCCACATGCCCGTGTGCGCGCATGGGTATGAACTCACCCTCCCACAGAAGCCGTCTTCTTCTCCAGCAGCTCCCGTGCCCGCAGCAGGCAGCAGCGCGTGTCCCCCTCCGCCAGCGCGACCCTCCTGCCTGTGACGGTGGCGGCAGTTCCAACCACGAGTGCTGCCGGCAGGAGATCTGTGCGGACAGTCACGCTTGCAACAGGTCCTTTTCCCGGCATGCTCCAGAACGCCAAAACGTCCCCCTGGCCCCAGCACTCCATGCTGCCTGCGGCTGCGATGCAAACAGCTGATCCCTGTACGATCGCACCCGCAGCCTTTCCCGGGGGATGACCCAAAGCACCCCTGCCTCCCCAGCTCCGTGCATGGCCTCCATCACTTTCTGCAGGCGGTTTGTTTTCACCAAAGAGTTGCTGTAGCAAAAGTGCAATACCAGCAAAAGCTGGCAGGGAATCCAGGGGCCAAGTCTGGAGTAAAATTCTGATAATGCTGTGTTTATACCAGGAATTTCTTTGGCAGATTAATCAAGCAAGTGAAGTAACAGATGGGAACTAGCGGGAAACACTGTAACGGGAATTTCAGCGCAGGGCCAGGTTGGCGTTCACCCCCCTGGAAACACCGCTGCCGGGGCCACCTCTGCCCAGAAGCAGCAAGGAGCTTAAACGGGGATCGGTGCCGCAGGCCCACGGCAGAGCAAAGCAGCCCCCGGAGGTGAACTCTCCTCCAGGAGCCAGAAGAGAGGAGCCAGGGCAGCAGCTTGTGTCCTCCAGCAACACGCTGGCCTGTGCTTCCAGCCCCACGGCATTCGAGAAATGACAGGTATCGAGAGCATCGCTAGAGGAAAGGTCTCGCACTCCTGCTGCCGGCCTCGGCGGAGGCAGGGCGCAGGCAGCAGCAAGCGCCGAGAGCCCTCATCTTCCCCGCCCGCTGGCTTTGCCAGCTCTGGACTCAGGTTGCACTTGGAGTTTAAAAACACACAAGGTCAAAATTCCCCAGGGAGCAGACGACTGGCCCGAGCACAGCCACAAGGCTCTGCCGTGTCAATCAATGGGGGGGCCAGATGCCAGCCACCATCGCGGCTGTGTTTTATTTCCCAGTGGTTGGGATGCCAAACTTCTCCCGGACTGGGGAATTATTCCCGGAGTCAGCCGCTCAGGAACATGCCACACGCTTGTTTAAACAGCCGTTTGCAACAGCCTGTAGCCGTGCCCGTGGGCCCGGCTGCCCCAGGTGCTGCCCCGAGGAGCGACCGGCTGCCAAGTCTGGCAAAGGACGAGGGAGGGAACAGATGTGCCGGGAGGTGAGACCACAAAGGAGAGTGTGGGAAACGCTTTGCTGACCACAGACGGCTGTTTGCAAGAGGCAATGGTCCTCCTATTACTTCCTTCTTCATTTGGAGAGGAACAAGATGGATTCTGGTCTTTATCTGAATAACTGCAATAAGCCAAAACACACCCTTAGCAGCAACAAGCAAACGGGAAGGCAGCAGCAGTCCAGCCAGTGCTGTGCAAACAAAAGCAACAGGACAAAAGCCTTCCCCTTGTTCAGCCCTGGCATAGCACCGGCAGCAGTAAGCACAGGCTGTGGGATATTATTCCAGGATGTTCTCTTCATGTTGTAGGTCCTGGAAAGCAACCTGTTCAAGCTATGCGATTGCCTTACAGTGCCTCTGCTCCTCCAGAGAACTGCTGTGCTGCTCCAGCAGCAGGAGCCGGGCACACGGGCTGGCAGCATCCACGGGCAAATATGGGAACGTGCAACCAGGAGCCTGGGTGCCCAGGGAGGACGTGGTCTACACGTGCTTGACTTGGGTTTTAAGTGCTCCCTGGGTTCTCATAATATCTCTTGCAATAAAGCCGCACACATTTTTACTAAGCATGATTTGTGAGAGCCAATGGGTTATTTTAACGACACGGCGGCTTGCTGAGGAAACACCACTTCCCCTGCTGCTTAGTCCTCCCAACAGGCTACAAGAGAGAGCTCCAAGCCAAGGGTATCCATTTGATCATGACAGTCTCTTGCAGAGCGAGAGATCCTGGTTAGCCAGGGTAGATTGGAGACTCTTTGATCTCTTCATAAATCTATCGGATCTGGCTCAGTGCTGCCCGCAGAGCTTGCCAGCGGCACCAGCCCCGGAGCTACAAGTACACACGCTCCTGACACCCCCCGAGGTCTGGACCGCACCAACACGTCCGCAGCGTGGCTCTGGCAGCCGCAGCAGAGAGGACGTGTGCTCAGGTGTGAGCCCCGCATCAGCCGTGGACCGGGAGCCCCTTCACCGACCCTTCCCCGGGACGGGCAGAGCCGGACATCGGCGCGGTCCTGGGCCCTGCCGCCCGCTCCTCGGAGCCAGGTCCTGGAGCCAGCGAGGCTTCTTGCCCTGGGGCCCGACACCGCGCCGAAGGAGCCACTCTCTCCTTGGGCTGCAGCGGTGGAACATATGGGACCCGTTAGCTGGAAGCATATAAAATTCAAAGCTGTATTAGTCATCGGCTCCGTCATGTTCATTCCACCGCTGGTAGACACTACTCTTGCAGAAGCGACCGACAACTGCTTGTGTTTCTACTGTCAGCTCCAATAAACAACCGTGTTTAATGCTGCGGGGGGGAGATGGGGCTCGGAAACTCGATCCAAAAATAACAAGTTTTAAGCACGATATCCTCGCCAGCTAAATGGCTCAGTCTCCCTCAGTTTGCTGTGCTGCACGAGAGGGAAGCGGGGTCTAAAAGCCGAGATGACCCACCATCAGTAAATCACCAGCCCCCCGTGTGCTGTCCCAGCAGCCCTCCCACATGAGCCCGCTGCACGGCTGCACATTTTTCAGCACGCAGGACCCCGTGAATCACGCGCCATTAACATTCTCGGAGTGACATCTCCAAAATACTTCAGGGATAAATTGGTTGCTGGCTGATTTGCAAAGCATTTAGGCAAAATTATTAGGAGGTGCGTTGGTGGGGAGCCAAAGGCTGGATCCCAATTGGGGCCGCGCTCCCACGGGTCGCTCGGGTGGTGCATGCTCACCCCACAGCCCCGGGGAGCTCAGCCCAGGCACCGCAGACACCCAGCCGGGTGCCACCCCGGCAGACAGCATCACGCGCCAGCCGGTAAACATGGCACAAGTCTTGTCCTCATAAAGGGCTTAAGTGCCCTGGCACTGTTGGATAAACAGGACCGTGCTGAATGCATACAGCAACTTGGCAGAAGCTCTTTAGGCATCTCAGCACCTTTGCAAGCCCTCCTGTGCCCTGCGAGTGGCCCCGCCATCAGAGAGGACCCAGAGCCAGGTGCCCACCACCAGCCCATCGCCCGCCCGCAGCCCTGCCACCCACCCTGCGGCATGGCCCGGCACCGGCAGGCGGGTTCAGCCAGCCGAGGGGAGGATTAGACATCAAAAAGGCGGCAGGCAGGAACACGGAAAACCCCCACCATCTGTTCGGCACAGCCGCAGCTTCACGTACCCCTGCTCTGCCCCTAGATCAAAGCAGCGCCCGATGGCACTGATTAGCATCTTCCTGCCCCGACCCCTGCGCAGCCCTGCGAGGAGGGAGCGGAGGAGCTGGGCTTACCGGGAAGGGGTGCCTGGCTCCCAGGGCCAGCCCTGGGGAGCCTGCGGGAGACAGAAGCACGACCCTGGGAAGGAAGGGGGCATCTGCAGGCAGCCCCTGGCAGAAAAGGAGGAGAGCCCGCAGGGACGGGAGTCCCGTCCCACACCGCCAGCCTGCAGAAGCACAGCGGGCATCGCCTCATTGTGCAGAAAGACCGAGGTTTTGGCAGAGCGCCGAGAAGGTGTCTGCCGGCAGAGCCCGCAGCCTGCCCTCACAACACCCTGCCTGTCATGAAGAGCAAAGGTTTTCCCAGAGGAAAGCCGGGGCAGGCCTGCCGCCTGCCTTTCTCCCTTCAGCACTCCCCACTGGCTCCCATTAGGAGCTGCCCTGCCCCTGCAGTGCGGGGATACTCGCTCCTCGGCACGGGAAAGGGTCCCTCCTGCCATAACCCACCGCGAGACCTTCAGGAAAGAAAACCAGCTCCTGGTGCAGCAGGGCTGATCCAGATGTCACCATCTCGGCATTAAGACCTTCATGTAAGGGATTTCCAGCAAAACTGTTAGTGTACTTTCTGAACCAGTAATGGATCTTGTCCCAGATTAATAACAGATAAAAGCAAAAACGCTTTGCCATGCTGTGGGTTGTGCCTCAAAATGGGGAAGAGTTTTGCAAGGGTGTCTCAGGATACCACGTTCCCACTAGCATCTTCCTGAGGATGGGCAGCAGGATTAGTAACACTATACATATGCTTTATCGCCCTCTCTCATATGTTGCGCTCTCATTTTTCATTGACTCTTCCAGTTGAAGCTGCAGCCCAGCTGTACGCAGACCATGGGTGCCCTCACATCTTGTGTTCGAGCAAAAGAAAAAAATAAAATTAACAAACAGACCACGACCACTCACTCGCAGCTTCCCTCCCTCCAGCCTGGCTGGGGAAGCCAGCGGAGCTGAGCTGGAGCCATTCCCACCGTTCCCATCTCTCCATGTGGAAACCCAACCCACCTGGCCGAGGAGCCGGGACCAGGGCACGGAGGATGTGGAGTGAGAGTTTCCCGCAGAGCCAAACTGGAAGAGACAAGAAGAAACAAACACATGGCAGCGAGCCGGCAGGCGGGGGTCCCAGGGGCGCGCACCCAGCCCACGGCCGAGGGGCAGATCCGGGCGATAATGGGAGCTCCCGGGGAGGAACCCGCAGAGCTCAGCGCATCTGTCCCTCATCAACGGCACTGCCAGACCCTGTGGGAGACCCCAGGTGAAAAAAGAGCCAAGGTTACTCATGTTCAGTTAGTTCAAGAAAAAAATGTTTTGCAAGAGTCTCTCTTCATTACATTTTGGAGGTGATATGGAGTTCTGTGCTGTTAGAGGGCTGGGCAGCTGCTGCTGGAAAACCGGAGTTAGGGAGAGAAATGTCACCCCAAATTTATTGTATTTACTTTCTCCAGTGTTTTCAGAATTTTTTACTCTTCAATAGTTTATATTATACACATTTATCAGCTTTCCTTCAGGCTTTTAACCCCAGATTCACTGTCTCAGGTTATAGCAGAGCGTGATGAAACGGGTATTCCTGGAGCTGCTCAGGGGATGGGTTGTGGCCAAAATTTAAATAATCAAATGGCCAAAATGAACCCAAAACAATGGCTGCTGCTCACTGAAATTTTCTGTGCCCCTGACACCATGAGCTTCCCATGGATCTCCTTGCCTCCTCTCACATGTGGGACTTCACAGCTGCTGGAAGCACCCACATATTTTATTACTGGCTCTATCGACTTTTTCCTTATTCATCAGCACTGGGGTTTTTCTTTTTCTTTTTTTCAGGGGAGAGAAGAGCAAAACCACATTTTGTCCAAAGAGGTTTGCAACTAAAGTGGCCTATTTTGGAGAATTGTGATTTTAAAGAGCATTTACAATCCTCCAAGAAACCAAGGCAGCCACCCGTGAAACAAACCCCACCAGACTGCGCCCTGCCTGTAAGAAGCCAGCAACGGCAGAAGGGTGAAACTCCCCGAGATAAGGGGAAATCACAGAAATGAAGGGGGGACGTGAGCAAAAATAGCTTTTAATCCCGGGAAACGTATAGGTAATGAGTAAAATTAACTCCCTGGCTGTGAAACTATTGAACGCCACAGCCCCAAAAGCGAACAATGGGATCAAAGTTGGGATTTCCCTGCGCTCAGGCCAGCCTCAATGGAGCACTCGCCGGGTGCCAGGCTGTGTGCCCACCGTAACGCCCGGGGGCCGTAAGCTGCTCAGGAGAGTTCAAAGGAGCCCACACAGCCTTTGCATGGCTCCTGGGGCGGTCCGTAATTCCCAGGCTTTCCGGGGGCTCGCTTCCCAAAGGGAGGGGAGCAGGGTCGGCGGCGGGGGCTCCTGGGCTGCCCGCAGGGAGGGTGAAGGGGCCGGAGACACCCACAGTGACCCCAGTGCCTGGAGGGGCCGGAGAACCTCCCCCAGCAATGGGATAATGCACGCTCCTGCTGGCAGGATTAGCCATCTAGCAGGACAGCTGAATCAGACGCTCAGCCCTTAACAGGATTACGCTCTCGGGAACTCCAATGAAAATACAGACACCCTGCCTGCGGTGCGGCTGGGGCAGCTCGGCGCTGCCTCCGCTCCCCTGCAGCAGCCCCCCCCCCCCCCCCCCCCGAGTGTCCCCGCGGTGTGAGATGCGCTCCCGTTTCGTTTGGAGTGTCATAATGAAGTGTTGGGCTGAACTCCTGGGGCCTGCACAGGGAACGGGCTCGGCTCTCCGCCAGCCACAGGGGATTTGGGCTCCTGCGGGGTCCATGCTGACCCCGGCTTTCCAGCCGTCCCCAGAGCATCCCACCAGGCAGGACCAGGAGGGTGCCGTGCTTCGGCCATCGGGTGTCTGGAGCTGATCCTCAACCCTGTGCCACCCCAGCAGCGCACGCTGCCGTCTCAGCCACAACACTGAGACCCTTGCTGAAACCTTGGTGAGCCACAGCCAGCGGGTTACAGAAGGGACAGCGTGCGGCAGTGCCCGTGGAGCTGGGATCCCATCCCAGTGTCGCCAGGAGTGGGTCAGAGCCCACCGGGAGCACAGGGGCCATTCCTCAGGGCACGCACGCTGCAGGGCGCTGGGCAGGGAAGGGGGTGTCCCGTCACACCAGACACCACATCCACACAGCAGACATGCAGGAGAGGAGCTGGTTTGATACCCCTGCTATCAAGGGGGGGGGGTCTTTCAATATTCTCTACTAACTCTGGATCAAACCTTCAATTTCCATAGAAACACAAACCTTCAGGTGTCTTCTCTGCATTCCTTCTGGATGCTTCCTGAGCCACGCTCCTCACCCACCAGGATTAACTGAAAAATCAGGTCAAAAGCAAATCACGAATACAGCTCAGTGAGATGCTGCTCTCCTTACATCTCTATTTCCTTGAACAGCGGATTTGCACCAGACCAGACATTTTTAAAGCATGGGGGAGCACCAAGGAAAAGAGAGCTGTACAATTTCCAGGTTAACAATGAACTTCAGCTGCTCCAGCCTGCAATCTCCACAATAGCTCTCGCTGCCTAACACTCGTTCCCGACACAGCAGCACACAGGTTATCAGAGCAAATGCTCTGTTCTTGGCACACCGGGGCTGAAAGCACAGCTTGCTGCCCTGCCTCCTTGTTGGATTTCAGAGACGCTGGCAACTGAAAAGCTGATCCAATTTAGCCACAGTTCATTATCCAACATAGCATGACATTGGGACACTTGCAGACATAATCCAGCTTCCTCCTGCCTTGCAAGATGTATTGACCAAAGGCAAGAAAACAGAGCATTAATAGCTCTCTGCTGTACAGATGAATCCGGGCAGCAGCAATGAGATTCTTTGGGCTATTTCTATCCCATCTCACACAAGAGTAAATCAGAAGCTTCTGCAGACTTCCATTAAATTTCTCTCTATTAATACCAACATAACAGATGAGAATTTGTCCTCTTTTTTTATACTTTTCTGCTATTTAAACAAATGTTAAAACTCTTCAGCTTCTAGCCGAGCTTAAGATAAAAGTTAACCTTTGAACCATACCAGCATCTTTCATGTAAGGCACAATACAGAGAGGGCTTTTTACAGCAAGTTTAGATCAGTAACGTGTATTTCAGCCTGTCTCTATTTGCCCCCATCCTCACCTGACTCCAGGAGCCAGGGTACAAGGGAACCACCAAACTTCACAACACGCTTCAGATGGTGGCAAGAACCATGAATGCCAGCTCTGCCCCTTTGAGCTCGAGGCCAGCCCATGTCACCAGGGGCAAAGGCAGTCACACTGTGCCAGTGAGAGTGGTCCCCAGTGAAACCCGTGGAAGGAGACTGGCCAGGACTGGGTATAAACAAGAGGAGAAAGAGGCCCCTGTTCCCCCTGCCCCCAAGAATGTCGCTCTCGCAGCAACAAAGAGATATTCATTAATTAAGACTCACAACTCTCATGCTGGAGAGGTTTTAGTACATAGGCATTTTTAAAAAATATACACGCATGTATGCACACCTACACACCACACGCACACCAGCTCTCAGGACCCAAACGATCATAAGCAGTTCTTGTTACACCCAGCAGCCATTTCCACTGCCCATCAGAAGGGGACCTCAACAGTTCAGAAGGGGAATAAAGGGCAATGCTGTCTCCCACGGGGATTTCGGGGAGGGAGGGTGCAGACCCCAGCTGGAAAGTAGTCAGGGCTCCCGAGGTCCCATCCCAGGCCCTGCAGGGAGCTGTGGTTTTGCAGCTCAGAGCAGCCTTGACACAGGCTGCTCTCTTGCTCACTGCCTGCCTTTGTGGAGCAGCTCTCTGTGTAGGTTGAGTCCGCTCCAGACAGGTCTCGGACAGGACACAGCCTGGAACAGCCACGCTGGATGCTTGGAAAAGGAAGAGGCTCAAGAAAGCATCGCCTGGCCCCGCGGTGGGCTCTGCCAGACCTCCCAGCGCTGCTCTGCGGAGGGTCAGCGGTGCCAGGACTAAAGGACAACTCTGAGCAGGGGACCACACCATGCCAAGACACCAGCAACCAGATCCCTCCTGAGAGCAGCATGCGGACGCAAGGGGCTGCGCAGGGCGAGGCAGCTGCGGCGAGGCAGCGCAGAAGCCAGGGTCCCCTCCACGGCAGCAGCCTGGCTGCCCGAGCAGAGCTCCTGTCCCTGTCCCTGTCCCGCCGGGGCGTGCAGAGCTGCCACTGCCACCTCCTGCTGCCTCCCTCCCTCCTCCAGCCGCTCAGGGGATGCTCCCAGCCTCCCCTCTGCACAAGTGAATCTGGGAAGCTGCGGCCGATCCCTCCATCAGGCAAGCTGAGCCCCCCCAGCTCTTTGTTTGACTGCAGCCTTGCCCGTTGGCTCCCGCACACGCACCTCGTGCTGCAGAGCACCCGTGCACGGGCTGCAGCAGGCTCCGGGAGAGGGGTTATTAATAGCTATGGCCTCACCGGTGCTGCTGCCAGCTCCGTGTAATGCCCGGTCCAGAGCGGACGAGGCTTGCGCCCGCTCTTCACCATCAGCGCAGCGGGACTGAGCCCATCCCGTGTCCTGCGGAGCCCTCCGGGGCTCGGGCACAGAAAGCCCCGACCTGCTGCAGGCGCGGGCACGCTCGGCGGCTCTGCCCAGCGGGGCTCTGCCCCGTCCCGTCCCTCGCCCACATACAGCTCCCGGGAGGGCCCGGCGCCTCCCGGCACAGGCTGCCAGAAGCAGGCAGGGATGCTGCCTGTCCTCCTCCAGCTAAGCCTCCGCCACCCTCTGCCCATCCGGAACCCCACTTGAGAAACCGTATTTCTTCCCTCCCCACGGGGCCGAGCAGCCGCGGCCGCAGTCCTGGCAGATGCCTTGTGCGAGGCAGCACGCGGGCTTTGTAATAACCTGTTATCTGATCTGGAGTTCTCTGGCCTTTCGTCTCAGGCGGACAGTCCTTCAAGCCCATTCAGGGACTATGAGTCACTGAAGAAGCACTTAAAATCCATCCTCAATGATAAGGTTAGAGCGATGTGCGGTGCATTTCCTGCCCTAGTTTGGAGTTACGCTTGGGCTCTCCACACTTCCTCGCTTATTCCACCTTCTCTTTCTCCTTCCAAATTCCCCGCCACTCCAAGCTGCAAAACTGTCAGTAGTTCAGCAGAGATTCATCCGGACTCGGTGACTACACTGGGGCTGCAACAGGGCAAGATCAGCCGGGAAAGATCAGGTCTGTGCTGTTCACAGCAGGCCTGGGGAGGCACGGCGCTACCTGCTTTGAAGGGCAGAACAAAAAATGTGGGAACTGTGATTACAAAATCCTCTGCGATGCTGCCGCCAGCCCTCGAGCAGCTCCTTCACTCACCCCGCGACCTGGCAGAAGGCTCCGGGGTGGGTGGCTCGATCCTGCAGGGCTGCACGCCGCGCTGGCAGCAGAACAGGCTCGCGACGTAAAAGAAAAGGCAACTCACAGCTGCCGAGCCAGCACTGGCCGCGCCGAGTGACCAGCCGTGGTGCAATCAGGGATCTGGTCCCGCACGGCGAGCCAGGCTCGCTGTGCAAACGGTGCGCAGCTCTGGGTCAGCAGAGCCGGGGGGTTTCTCACCTCCACCCGGGCGAACGTGAACTCCGTGTTTGAGAGCCCCGGGAGCGGGCGAGTGCCGAGCGCGGGTTCACGACCACAGCAGTAAATCGTCATCACTGTCGGGCACTCGTCCGAACTGCATCCGTGACTCGGCAGCATCCCCCTCGCTATCAGCTGCGTAGGATAAGAAATTTGCCTTACATTAGTGAAATGATTATTCTTAATACTTAGACACCGATCATATTCCTGAGGAAAAGGAAACATAAATCCTTTCTTGCACTGACAGCGACAACCCACATCCCTAGATACGAGAGAACTAATTAAGCCTGGTCATTCCAGCCAAAGCCCAATCAGCGTATTAGTACAAGCTTTGCGGTCAAAGTATGTGCAGGATTTGGCCCTATTTCCCCATTTTTATTAATCACAGGAAAAATTCTCCATTTAGAAACAATGCTAGAGATATACCTGATAGGTTTTTTTCCCCTTGGCCACTTACCACTTGGCAACAGAGATGAAGTTCTGCCTTTGCAAAACATTTTGAAACCTGTTTCTGTTCCAATTCTGAATCACCCACCCCAAAGTTTTCCAGGTTATCTGTAAAAGAAAACCCAGAGAAATGGATGGCTTGAAATGCTTCAACTGATAAACTCTAAATATATTATTTTAACTGTAATTTTGGTTTGCATTATAAAATAGAATGAAGATGTTAACAACCACAGAACAAAAAGTCATTGGATATGGAAAAGGTTGTTTTGAAAATGAAGAAACAGAACATTTTCGTGCCCTGGGGACTACCTTCCCTTCCCCCCAAAGCTTGACAGAGTTTCACAAAACATTTCAAGTTCGATGTGCTGCATTTTGGGGACAGCCGAGCTGTCACTGCTGAGGAGGGTGAGGAAAAACTCCAGGAGCAAAGAAAACAGCTGGAAACCAGGACACGGCACACCAGTGCCACAGTGGTACTGGTCCCTCGAGCTGGGCTTTGGTTCTCCCGTGCTGGTTTAGGCTTGGCTTTGGCACTCCCAAGCCCCATTTCAGATGCTTCCAGCAGTGTCCGGAGAAGGCGGAGGTGTCCCCACCGGTGCGGGAAGGCGGCCGCACAGGGATGTGGGACAGGCACCCCATGCCGCTCCAGTCCCATAAAAACCCACCTCAAACCCTTGCTTGGTTATAAATAAAGCAGCCACTGACCTCGGAGATTAATCAGTGGGCCAGTGTCTCTGCGCGATGTCACCCCGTGTTTTTCCACAGGCCTGTCAAATTTCAGCCCCATCTGATCTGCCGATGACAGCCGGGGCTTGCGCCTGCCAGACAGCACCGGGACGGCTGCGGTCGGTGGGAGGGAGAAGCCGAGAGTGGAGGCCGGCAGGATTTATGGCCGTTTTCTCCCCGGCATGCTCTCCCGCGCTCCCCGCCGCACACACAATACACAGATGCCTCTGGAAGATGACGGAAACCGGGGCTGCTTGGCGCGGCGTGGGTATTTTTAGGTGTTATTGCACCATTTCTGGCCTTCGGTGACTTTTATGACTAACGCAGCTGGACTTGCGGCAGTCAATCTGAACCTGGTCGCTCGTGCTCACCGAGCTGCGTTTCGCCGGTTGAGAGGAGCCCAGCGGGTGGGCGGGCAGGGAAGGGAGGGATGGAGCTGCATCCAGGCTGATGCTGCAGAGCAGAATGGGTCCCGCGATGGGAAACTGGCTCTTCCCAGGGCACAGCATCTGGGAAATGCCTCCAGGAAGGCACAAAATCTGGAAATCTGGGTCTGACATCAGGGAGGGCTTTAATTTCACTATTCAACCTTTAGCCCTGCTTGCAGTTGGACCCGCTGTCCAAATGCCTTCCCGCATTTATCAGGCACCGGCTTGATTAACCACCTCCGGCTGGGCACCAGCGGGCACGCACAGGAGAGGAGACTGTCCTCACGTTGTGTGTGCCCAGATATCAACGGAGGCCAAAGGGTTACCAACACCATGTGGCTGCAAAGCTGGGCGCGGCATGTCCACACAGTAATTCATCAATTAATCTGAGAAGGAACAAAGCAATTAACAGGGGAACCAGGGGATAGACTAACAAAGCATATGCCGTCACTCTGCTAAAAGGGCTGGCTCGTGCCTGTTTGTTTGGCTCCTGTTTCTATGGTGGTGGAGGCCGTTATGAAGGGTCAATTCATCGTTCTGGTTATTTGTAGCTATCCAAAATGTATTCTTAGCATCTCAGACCTCGGAGAGATAGCCAGGGGCTAACCGGGGACTGCTCAGCCGTTGGAAGTTGTCGCTCTTTTGGGGGATAAAAGACCTTCCTTTTATAACTAAGCACTGAAGCTGTCAGGGCTCAGCGCACCCAAGGCTGTGGCTCAGCGCTAACCACAGGGTCTCCTTTACCAAACCAGAGAGACGCAGCTTGCAGAGACCACTCGGCTCTCGTGGCTGTCGTGTCCCAGTGCCGTCCCCCAGCAAGGAACCCCTTACCTGCCTCCAGCCAGCCTGGGACTGCCTCTCCCTGAGCATCCTCCTTGGCACAAGCCGGGGGGACACGGGGCCAGCAGCGGAGCTCCCAGCATGGAGCAGGACACCTTGCCACGAACATGGCTCTCACCTGGGGCTCCACTGGTGCTGCTGTGCTGGGCGGTGACGATGTCCAGCAGCACGTCCCTGCGGCGCCCAGGCCCTGCTGTGCTGTGGCTGGAGAGGAGACGAGCCCAGCGGAGGCTGTGCGCATTGCGCTGCCCTGCCGGCACATGGCTCCTCTGCGATCCCTTCTGCATAAGTTCAGGAGCTTGGCTGGGCCACACTATCCATCCCAAATTAAGTTCCCAATAAATATGTTTATAATGGGGCTTTGTTGCCTCAGAAAATAGGTTTCCCATGAGATCAGCAGGCCTGGCACTGAGGGTTATCCCGGGACAGTGATTTTTCCCCTTGGGGTTCCAGGCGGCTGTGATTATGCAAGGCTCCGAGTTATTCCTGGGACTGCCACATGAAAGGTTAGCTTCCTAGCTGTGCCCAGCACGGGCATTTTGGAGGTGCAGCAATCCCTCTGCAATCTCCACTAGCTCTGCGCGCTCCTGGCGCAGCCCCAGCACCTGTGCCTGCACAATCAAAGCAGGAATCCAGCGCCGCGGCGGGGGAGACAGCTGGGGAGGGAGAGCGACCTCCCAGCTCGCACTGCCAGAGTGAGCCTTGCCCACGGGGCAGAGCACCCTCGCCCACGGGAGGACGGCACAGGCAGGCAAGACCACGCTGCCTTCGCCTCCGTGAAAAGATGGGGAGACATCTGCAGAGCAGGCATGGATCCGGTACGCGTCCCTGGCTGGCAAACCCTGCCTGATGGTGCCCTGAGCACGCCGCAGGCTGGATGCCGCCTATGGAGCCGCTCTTTGGGGCAGGGAATGCCACAGACCATGCTCACCTGATCATTTCCTTACCCTGCTTTCCTCCCCAGGGGTAACACCAACCATGGGCTGTCCCTCTGCCCCTTGCCGCAGCTCCAAGCTGCGCAAGGCGTGATGCCGGGCCCTGCAGCGGCTGCCCTGGCTGCCCGCTGTGAGCAGCCACCACCTTCGGCACCCAGAGTGAGTCTCTGGAGTGACCGACCCACTAAAAAAATAGAGAGCTCGTTCCTTTGAAGTTAATGAATCGTGAAAGCCTTTGAAAGCAGAGCCTTGTTTATTTACTCACCGCAGCTCATGTGGACGAAGCACCCAGACATCCTGAGCGCACTGCTAATTTGAATGAAAGATCAAATGCGAGTCTCTGCCTGGCTGAGCCGCAGTTGGAGGAGCGAGGGCTGCCCCGGCCTTCCTCACTGCTGAATGCAGGCAGACAAGGGAGAGCCTGGCACAAACCCGGGGCAGTCCAGGGGACAGCTCGTGGGCTGCCCGTCAGGTCTTGTGGAGAAGAGCATCAAAATAAGCAGCCAGGCTGACAGAGAAATTCAGCAAGCTGGGTGCAAAGCTTTGTGAAACCTGCCCCAAGCATGCCACCTCAACACCTAAATTCAGCTGTGCCCCCCCCACTCTGCAGACACCCATCGCCCTCCCCTCCCAGGGCTGGTACCGCTGCCTGCACCGCTGCCTGCACCAGCTGCCTCTTGCCCTCATCCTACAGCCTGACCCAGAGGTCTCCTGCCCAGCACCGCATCACAGCCGAGACCTGCACACCCAGACAAATGTGGCGCTTGTCACCTTCTCCCCTTCCTTTCCCATCAGAGCAGGATACAGAGAGCTCGGCCTCCTCTCTTTGAATGAAAACAATCCAGTAACAGAAAAAAGCCCATAAAACGGCAACAGCAGGGACCCCAGCACGCCATCCGCTGTGATGGGTCTTCTAAACTAATTCACAGCCTTCCACACAAGTCTATAAATATCGTCCTTTTCAGCGCAATCACTTTATGAATAAGCTATAACGCAATATTCCATTTGGGGCTCTCGGACGAAAGGACAGCACCCTACCAGCACCAGCTTTCTGTGGCTGCAGTTTTCCAAAGTATAATTGGATTGTAACCAAGTGCAGGCTTCTAGTCCCCGTTCCCTCGGGCCGGGGAAGTCGCTCTCTGATCCGCAGCAACAGGAATGGGAAGGAAGAAGCGGAACGAGCTGAGCTGGTCAAAGGGGAGGGGGCGGCTGAGGGCTCCAGCAATGCGAAAAGGACGTTGGTGGATAACGAGGTTTACAATCCCGTTAAATAACTGGCACATCGGGAAGTGCCAGCAATGAGAGGTTACCCATTGCAGCCTAATGCCTGCCGACCTCGAGGGTGTGGAAGGGCCGGCCAGCCAGGGAACACACGGGGAAGAGGGAGCTCCCAGGTAAGGCTGGTCTTCACCGGCCACCAGCCCACGCTTTCAGGGCGCTGAAGGAAGGAGAGCTCAGGGCCAGGGGCAGCTCCCCGTCCCGCAGCCACAGACGGCAGAGGCGCGGCAGAGCTGCGAAACCTCTGGCCAAACTGGCACATAAGCGGGGCGGCCGGCGGCGGTCCCAGGGCAGCGAGGCGGTGGCTCTCGCGGGGGACGCCCCGGCCGCCGGCAGCGCCCGTCCCAAGAAGAGCGGCTGTGTCCCCCGTCCCCCGGGCCGCTGCCGGCAGGTTCCCGCGCCGCCCGCGCCGAGACCCCCCCACTCCGCCCGCCCGGCCAGCGCCGGAGCCGCCGGCTCCCCGGCCCGCGGGAGCGCTGCCGCCGGCGGCGGCGGCCCCGCGGGAGGCGGCGGAGGCGGGCGGGCAGGGCGCGGCCGGCGGCCCCCCAAGCGGGGCGCGGAGCCCCCGCGGAGCCCCCGCGGAGCGCGGCCGGCCGTTTCCCGCCCTGCAGTGACACCTGGCGGGGGCGAGCGCGGGAGGAGCCGGCGGCGGCCCCGGCCCCGAGCATCCCGCTGCGCCCCCGGCCCGGGCGGAGCCCGACGGGGCGGCCGCGGCCGGCGGCTCCGCGGCTCCCGGCTCCGCGGGCGCGGCCGGCGGGGCGGCGGCAGGGGCAGCCCCGGCGGCGGTGGGCAGGAGCCCGGAGGGGGCTGTCCGACGTGCCCTTGGGGAGGTGGGGGTCGGCCCGGCCGGAGCGGCGGCTCCGCGCCTCTGACTCTGCCCAATGAGAGCCCGCAGCACGGCGGGCGCTGTCAATATTTGGCCACGGCCCCCGCGCTCCCATCCCCAGTGCGTCCTCGCCCTCCGCGCAAGGACCTCTATGGCCCGGCCCGGCCCCGCCGCCCGCCCCGCGCCGCTCGGGGGGCGCCGGCCCCGCTGAGACGCCCCCCTCGGCCCGGGACCCCGCGGGGAGCCCCGCCGCCGCCCGGCCCTGCCCGGCCCGGCCCGGCCCGGCCCGGCCCTGCCGCCCCCCGCGCAGCAGCATGCGCCTGGGAGCGGGGGCCCAGCCGGGGCTCGCTCAGCAGCGCGGAGCCGGCAGCCCCGCCGCGGGGCCGTGACGGGCAGTGCCCCCGAGGGGAGCGCGGGCAGGACCCCCCTCCCCGGTCATTTCTCCGTCTGGACCCCGCCCCGGAGAGATATGCTCAGCCCAAACCGCCTGGAAGCGTCTCCTGGGATTGCCTTGGCCCCCGGGCGTGCGGAGTGCGGAGCCTTCCCTCGGACGGCGGGCGCGGCCCCGCGGCTTTGCCTGCCCCTCGTCCTCCTCCTGCTCGCCCTGACGCCCCGCGCCGACTCCTCGTGGTGGTGAGTCCCCCGCGACGGGTCCGCCGCCCCGACGGTCCCCGGGCCGCCGCCGGCGGGAGCCGCGCCGGGCTCGGCCGCCGGACCGGGACGGGGACGGGGCTGGGAAGCCCGGCCGGGGGCTGCGGCAGCGCCGGCGGGAGCGCGGCGAGCCCCGCCGGGCCGGGGCCGGAGCCGGAGCCCGACGTGCGGCCGTGGGAGCCCCGCGCGGGGCAGCGGGAGCCGGCGGGCGCCGGCCGGGGCTGCGCGGGCTCCCCCCGCCCCGCCGGGCGCATCGCGGGTCCCGGTCGCGGTGCCCGGCCCGGTCCCGGCCGGGAGCCCCCCGCGGCAGGACGGGCTCGGGGCTCCCCCCGGCTCCACCTGCGCGGCTCCGGCGGCGGCCCGGGCTCCCGGGGAAGCCGCAGCGGGCGGAGGGGGAACCGCCTTCGCCGCCGACCCGCCGCGGGGCCGGGGCTTTCCCCCGGGGCGCAGCCGCCGCAGCGCTCCCCGGGCACCCCGCGCCCCGAAAGCGCCGGCGCCGCCCGGTCGTGCCCGGGGGCCGGGACTTGCCGCGGGGACCCCCCCGGCTCCCGCCGCATCTGCCGGGGAGCCGAGCCCCGGGCGCCGTGACCCCCCCCCCCCGTCAAGCCGTCCCTCCCCGGGCAGCGGCGGGAGCAGGATTAGCCCTGGGTACGGTTTAGACCCTCCGCTCCCCCGAGCCCCGCTCTGCAACGCGGCGGTCGCGCCGGAGCTCGCAGCTCCCGACGGGCTGCGGTCTTGCCCCCCGCGCTTGTATTGCAGCTTCTAGTAAGCTGGGAAGTTGCTGTTCTCCATCCTTCGGATAAGATGAGGCTCTGTAGCAGATAGACGTGATGCCATAGAAAATACCAGCCCTCTAGAAATTAAGTCTCCTCCGGTCCCGACTCCTGTAACAACGAAAAGTGATGTATGCAGACCGAGAGTAATTAGGAAAACAAGGACCATGAAGTTTTCCAAGGGACGCCGTGCTGCTTCGGTAGTTCAGTAACACTGCAGAAACAAAGCCTTTGCTGCAGCAAAGTTCTCAGTGTCCCCCACCCTTAAAAGTCCTTTCTAATCTTGGGGAAGACACTGTTTTCCGTGCCAATCTCACCAACTCATTAGCACATTGCAGTGGATGAAGCAGAACTTAATCAAATTCAACCCATCTGCCACCGAAAGAGATCGGTGGTTTCTGGAATTCCTCAACTACCGTGGAGCATGTTGCGAGGGCCCGGGAGCGCTTAATAGTCATGCCGATAACACAAGTATTCCTAGTGTTTTGAGTGCACATCGGGGCGTGTGGCAGTCGTGGCCACGCTGGCATCCCTGGGAGAGTGATTCCAGGGTGAGGAAGGCGAACGGGAAAGCTGCGGGGCTGGGAGGGAGCGGGGAGCCCAGGGGACGTGCTGCTCGGGCAGCGGGTTGCAACCAGGCACAAAAGGTGGATTGTGTGAGGAGCTACTTCTTCCAGAGAGCAGCACAGCCTTCGGGGTGCACGTATAATGCAAACTAGCAATAGCGATGCCGTTCCCGGCCATGCCCGGAGGAGATCTCCTGCAGCCCGATCAGCCCACGGGGAACTGAAATCACTGGGCGAGAAAATGAGTCACTGTTGGCGAGTATCAGGTTGATACAAGCGCTGGCCTGGCTTCCAGCCGCCAGATCTGCCCCCACCCATCAGGGCAGGCGAAGACAGGACAGCATCTGTGCGGAAGGTGATGTTGCTGATACGCTAAAAGCTGAGGAAGGAAGGAAGAGTCTTAGGGCAGTGAGGAGGCTGGATTATTTCTCATCATTACCGAGGAGGCAAGAGAAGGGGAGGCTCGTTAGAGCTGAGGAGTGGGTGCAAGGGGTAAAGTAGCTGGAAAAAGACGAGGTACCGAGTAGTCACGGCGTCATCTGCTCCTAGCTGGGCAGTTCTGGTAACACGCTTGGATGCTGGCTGAAGGCTGAAAATTCTTTCTTCGGGGGAGTCTGAAAAACACCTATTTTCCTTGCTGTTGTACCCCACTTCTCCTCACGATGACTCCGCTGTGGTGTCTGCCCTAATTCCAAGCGCACGTCTTTTCCCAGCAAGTGGGAGGAAAACCAGCCACATTTTAAGCCTCGGTAGCTGTGGCTTATTTGGAGGAAGCTAGATTTAGCTCCTGCAGCGGTTCGTGTTCACAGCTTGCAGACCAAGTCCCCAGCTGGCAGCTTCTCGTTCGAGGGAGAAGGGAAAGCGGGGGGCAGCCCCCGGGGTGGCTGGGGCAGGAGCCCAGCCCGGGGCAGCCGGGGCCGGGCAGCTCCCCTGCGCAGCCTGGCTGGCTGCTCAGCGTGGCACAGCCAGGCACGATTCCCTTTGAATGTTTTCGGTTAGCAGAATTGGTCTCAGAGACCCTAAGTACGTGACTTTAAAATAAAAAAAAAAAATTAAAACCCAAACGCGTTAAACTCTAAAGTTCACATTTTCAATTGTCCTTTCTCTTCTGGAGACCAAAACATAACTAAGAAAAGCCTTCGCTGAAGCGAGCGCTGTTCTGTTGGACGTGTCAGTTCTGATAAAATAGCATGTTTAGATGAAATTGTGTTTTACTGAAAATGGTTTCAAACAGCTGTGGTTTGGGAAAAAGTTATTCAGTGATTTACATAGGTTTCCAAGCACATCCTTAGCACTACTGATATTACAGTAAATACATTTGGTGGTGCATCATCGTTCCTTATTATTATTATTGCCAAATTCTTCTAGGGATTCACACACAATAAACTTGTGGAAATAGAGGAAATGCTTCTCATTTTCAGAGTTGACTTTTAAAGTAGATTAATAGAAAAAAATGGGTCAGTTCTGATCACAGTACATGGAAAGGAAATATCAACCAAATGTTTCTTCTAAACAACTGCAAATTATTAATTTTCAGTGACGTCGGGAACGGCCCGTGCCGCCTCACAAAAACGCCAGGAATTGGTGAACTTTGGTGCTCGAAAAGGTGTCCATGGGTGCACGTGCGTGTGCATGTGCTCCGAGCACGTAGCGGCGAGAGGAGCGTTTGTGCGGGCAGAGAGGATGGGCTCGGGGCGGTGCGGTTGCGGCCGGCGGCACTGCCCGGGCTCCGAGGCCGCCGTGACTAACAGCAGGACGGCCGTGGCTGTGGGGAGCAGCATCCATGCAGAAATGTTCCCAAACTGTCACGTGTTACTTAGCAACAAAATACCAGCTGAAACACAGACGGAAATTAGGAAGGAATGCAAGGGGAAAATCCCTAAATCCCGTTTACACTTGAGTGGACTCGGGTAGGGAGAACAGCATCGTCCGGGGGACGGCGGCTCTCCCCGGCAGGCGCCTGCCTGGCAGGGCTGTGCCCCACGCGCGCTGCGAGAGGACATCGGGCCCCAAAAGCGGCCTCTGAAATTCCTTCCGCAAGATTTGGAAGGTTAAACAAAAGTTGCTTATAAACATAAACTGTGCAATAAACAAACTTGGTGTAAATAACTAAGTAGAGTTTACTGGCTATTGAGAGCCCCGCTAGCTGCTCTGGTGTGGAAAGCCATTTTAAATTGAAGGTTTGGTTAAAGAAAAATGTACACAGAGCCATATGCACACACACCACTGCACCCCACCCTCACACATACCCGCTTGCCTGCAAGCCCACATGAACCTTCCCAGCCCCCCGGCGCACCAAATCCTCGTTAGCTAACTTGTTTATTGCTAACCACAGCCCTTGGAAACTACAAATATTTAATTTCATCTGGCATTGGAACAGATGGGAGGCATCAGGCTCCCAAAAAGATAAAACAAATCTGTGGAAGGAAGACTAGCGCAAGCTTGGGCGCAGGTCGGGGAGCCTGGCGGCCACGTGGGGCTCCTCAAGGCATCGGCGGGTTACGGGGGCTCCCGGGGAGCCGCTGCACGCTGAGGGTAGGATGCCCAGACAGGCACTTGTAGGGATGCTCTAGTCCAGATTTAGGCAGCCACCACGCTCCAGCTCCCTTCCTCGGCCAGGGAAGGAGGTGTGTGTGCACGGGCAGGGAAGACGCACCAAGGGCAAATCACGAAGCAGGAGCGCCTGTCGCACCCTCCGCGCTAGAGCAACCTGGTGTCAAGCTGTTCCCGAGCGCTTGGCGAGGACATCCCCAACACAGGTGGAGAAGGGGACGTTCCCACCGTGATCGGTAGGATGGAGCGGTGCTCCCACAGCCGTTCCTCTCCGGGGTTTGCCGTGCATTTCCGTCGTGACACGGGGTGCTGGGTCCTGGTCCAGGTGCAGTGGATGGGCACAAAGAGTGGTGGAAAAATCGAGCCACGCATATGTGTGGATATAGGATATAGGAGCGAGGAGCTCATTTAAACAGGCATCACACTGAGGTGTGTGGGAGGGAAATAGCATCAACAGGAATGTTTGATATTAAGCCAAGGGAAAGACAGCTGCATGGAGCAACTCCACAGCCAGTCGGTGTAACCCTTTGGGGCGCGCGGGGGTGTCGCTGCCTCCCCTCCGTGCCAGTCTCAGGGGGGCAGACCCGCCGCAGCCCCAGGAGGGCTTCGCTAGCAGAGGGGCTAGCAGCTCGCGCGGCGGCTCCGAGATCTGCCTGCCCATAGCTCCCGCCGACGCCGTCCCGCGCCGGGGATGAGCCGTTCCCTCCCGCACGAGTGCCCCCGCTGCAGAGCAGCTCCTCGGCCGCCCGCTCTCGGCCGCAGGGCTGTCGCAGGCGAGGGACCGGGAGGGCAACCCGTCCTCTCAAAGGGGAGACGACGTGCGGCGCGGCAGCACTCGGGGGATCCCCGGGGGGTTCGCACCGGCTGTACTACGTTTGTTGTTGCAGAGCGCTTTGCGTGGCAATAAAAGCAGGAGGTCAGCGACCAGGAAGTCTTTATCCCGAGGCGTTCCGCAGCTCCGGCTGTCCAGGCAGCCGCGCTTTGAAAAATAAGTTTTAAAGTAACGTCAGACTGATGGAGAATGAACCCTGTGGCCTTTGCAGCAGTCCTGGTGTTCTTGGTTGGGGTGTATCGAACAGATGGGTTCTCTCAGTCACTCGGTGCCGTTATAATAATCCTAATTGTGTTTCTTAGTTCATTTATCATTATGGTCACTTTCACCTATAGGAAATCTTTCTCAGAAAGAAATGCAGAAGAAAAAAGCCCTCTGCTCTCCCAAAGTCATTACCTTTTACTATTGCTAATACCGATTTCAGCAGTGCCTGCAGCTCACCATGGGGAGATCTGTGCTGGGCTAGGTCGTGTAGAAACAACGCAGCCTCTGCTCTGAGCAGCAAGCACCCAACACACAGGATATGCCATGGGCAAAAGAATCATCCATCCTACTTTACCACCAGAGATTGTCTTACCTCCCCACCTCTTAGCAAAGTGCTTTGAGATTTTGGGAGAAAAAATTTGATACTTAAGGATAAAGCATTTTTTTGATGAGCAGTTTGCATTGTATTCATACATTGCCAACAACGCCGCCGAGGAATAGCCTTCACCCAGCGCTGAGCGAGATTTTGGCCACTATTGCAAAAGCCACCGGAGTCCTTTTCTCCCTCTGCTTCTATAACCTCCCACCCTCAGCCCTCCTCTGGCTCTGCAGCGGCCTGAGCACTCAGGGGCTTTGCTGCCCACCCGATAGATATTCTGCGCACACCGTATCTCGCCTTTACACCACAGCAAGCAGAGCAGGTCTCGATTTCCAGGTCACTCTCGATACAAGATGCCAACAACAAACCCCGCCACGTCAGCCGAGGGGACGGCAGGGCAGGGCGCTCATTTGGGTGCAGCTCCCCGGGACTGCAGCGTTTCCCGGACATTTCAGTCCTTCCCACAGAAACTGCATCCCACTGACTGCACATGGGTGCAGGAAAACCACAGAGAGGGGACTCCGACAAGGAACCAAAGGCACACAACTGGAAAAAGGGTGATACACAAGAAACAGTAAGATCATGGTGCAGAAAATGAAAAATATGTCCCTTGAATGGCACTGGTAGTGGCTCAGCATTATGATATTAAAAAGTATTCAAGTGAGACTAACACTCTCAACGTACAGAGTAGTGGCTCTAAGTGAGGAAATTAGGGCTATTAATCATTCCAAGGCGTTAACAATTCCAGCAGGCCAGGATGGCCCTGTTCCCAGTGGGGCTTAGTAAAATACTCAGGGTTTATAATAATAAAATAATACCTCAAATGTCTATAGCACCTTGCAACCCAAAGTGCTTTGCAGTTGGCTATAAATTGTCTGCCCACGGCCAGGGAGAGCAGAGGAAGGAGAGTGCAGCATCCTTGGGAAGTATGCAAAGAACTGGAGGAGGTGAAATGCTGCCAGGCGCGTTGGAATTTGCTCTTTATCAGGCAAAGAGGCAGGGATGTTGGATTTGATCCTATCTGCACGAGGTGTCTCCAATAGCTGCCTAAGGCTTTCCAGCCTCCCACCAAAATACAGATTTTGTGTCGACTCAATGGGATGGGAAGAGAACAGAAGCCAACATAGTTTGGCTCTCAAGTTGATCTTTCAGGACTATCGGAGTGGTTACAAGAGCAATGGGGAGGTGAATCAGTTTCCCCAAGGGAAGAACTCCAACAGCCTCCGATACCACCAAGAAGCCAGACCACGCTTTCACCTTACCTCAGCAGCTCCTGGAGTACAAGTCGGCAGCGACGAGGCTCTACGCAAAACCAGCTCACGGCCCCAGCCTGCGGGACGGATGGTGCAAGAGGCCGAGCATCTCCCACCTGAGGATACAGGGACCGGGTCTCCGGCAGCTGCGGGGCAGCACTGCCGTCCCCCAGCGCTAGTCCAGGAGAAGAGGCTGGAGATGTCCTCACAGGCACAGGGCTCGGGCACACGTCAGTCGGAAGAGGTACAGCCGGACCATGCTTCACCCAGGCATGGACAAGGGGAACTCGGGGGTTCTCACAGCGTTCGGTTTGCAGAAAGACCTAGGGAAACCCCCAGCGCCGTAAGTGACGGTGGAGCCTAAACCAGTGCCAGGCCACCCCTCCCAGGGCTGGTTCTGGGAGCAGGCAGCATTCACAGTTGACCAGCACCAGGACCAAGCCCCAGTTACGGCTCGGCTCACGGGCGTCTGGTGGCACCGGAGCTGCGGAGGGGCTCAAAGCTCAGCGTTTCTTCCAAACGGTGCTGAGGTTATTTGCCTGAGTTATATTAGGTGGGAGAGCTACGCGTGACAGGCGGTTGGTGGCCATCAGAGGATATCGAGTTGAGAGGCATGCTAAACGTGGCCAGGAACAACACCTTGGTGCTTTTCTTGCTTCCTTGCTTTTTTGTTTTGTTTTTCTGTGTTGTTTTAAACGTGGCTTGGTCAAGTTTAGAGCCCCTGAGTGCTGCTGTGCACACAGTGTCGGGCTGCCTGCATCTTTTTACTGCTGGTAAGAAAAGAGCCTGTTAGGAACCCCTGGGAGCAGTTGACACGGCCGGGGGTCCGGCGATTTAAGCAGTCCAGATTGCCTTAACCAAGTTGAAAACACCCTGCACTTGATGAGAGGCAGTATCAGGAAAGACAAATTCTCAAGCTGAAAACCCATTAGATGGGATGTCGGAGCTAAGCCGGCTGCCTGTGCTGAGAGCCGGCTTCAGGTCGGAGGAGCATCTCCCGGCGATTTCAAAGCCATCGCGCTGACAGGGTTTGTGGTGCTGTGTCCCTCCCCGCGCTTCTGTTCCTGCCCTGCTCGGCCGCTGAGCAAGGAGTTACAAACAGTTGGCAGAGTGTTTTGGGGATCCTCGGGAAGAGGGAAGCCACAGGAAGGAGATCTGTTAGCCTGCTGTCAGTTTTCAGCCATGAGCGCTCTCTCTGCATTAACAAGTGAGACAAGGAAGCCTCGTGCCCCGGCTCCCCGTGTGCCACGGCTGGCGGGCGGCACCGGCCGCCCTGGTTGGGGAGGTTCGCCCTGCGCCGTGCCGGGGAGCAGCCGGAGGCACCCGGAGCTGCCCCGGCTGAGCTTCCCCGCGCCTGGACCCTGGCTCACTGCATCATCGTAGCTGCTTGCACGGGCATCCTTCTCCCAGTGTAAAGCTAACCTACGACAGCAATTTTAGTTACGCTCAGCTTGTATTGATCTAATTTAAAATTGTGCCTTCAGTGGTGCAGCCCCGATTTGCCCACAGTGGGAACTTCCAACATTTCAGCAGCTGTTTTAATTCTAAAGCAGAGCGCAAAAATTTTACATATTGACAGGTAAATTTGAAATTTTTGGAATTTTGGAAGTTTTCATTTGCCTGAGAATGGCAATTCCAAAAATTTCCCTTTGGAAATCAAGCAATGCTCAAATAGGTTCTTCAATGCCACACAAATGGTGCAAAATGAAATAGTAGATACAGCAGTGTGTCTAATAGAATTTTCACTAGAAACTGAATTGGCGCACTACTGTATTTCTCAACAACACCTTGGCATTATGGAGAAGCAACAAATGAAAGCAAGTTCCAATTCCGCTGAAGTGTACCCGTTCCCATGAAATGCTTTCCTTTCTCCAAAACCTCATTTTCCAAGAGGCATTTTCCACCCGATACCTACTAGCGAGTCCAGAACAGTGGCGTGGCTCCAGCTAAGCCTCTCCTGGTCTCGGATCTCCCGGGTCACCACGATGCGGGAGGCCACGGAGGCAGCCGTTCCGCAAAGCCGGGGCACGTGGCCGGCACGAGAGGAGAGCAGCCGGGCTGTTTTGGAGAGCCGCAACCAGAGCCACCTGCACCCGCACGCCTGGGCAAAGGCCGATACCGCGCAACGAGGCAAGCCCTGGGCTGGCACCAGGAGGGAACGCAGAGCTTTCCCCGGCCACCGCAACGCCCGCAGCCCCGCAATGGCTGGTATTTCCTCACAAAGCTCAGCCCAGCCCTGCGCAAAGCGAGCGGCAGCCGGGCACGCCGCAGAGGTACGAGGCTTCGCCCCTGCCGGGCTGACTTACCCGCTCCCGGGAGAAACGTCGCGTCGCGGGTGGCTGCTGACGGCCGGAGCTGGGTCTGCACAGGAGCTTCGCTGCCGTTGCCTCTTTGGGACCGGAGAGCTTCCCCCACAAAGAACTGGGTCAGCCAGTAGAGTTTTAGCTATTAAACAAAACTACTGCCAACAGCTCTGAGTTACGAAAAAAATCGGGATGTGCCCCAGGTCTATATTGCAGGGGGCTGTTTATTTATAACGAATGGGAAACTGAATTTCCCTTTGGAGCATCTTCCTACCTTGAGCTCTAGAGTGATGGTTCCCTCTGAACGCTGTTTTGCAGAGCACCCCCCAAGCCCCCATAAACGCAGCCCGGTGCTCCTGGGGGCCGGAGAAACCCCTCAGCAGCCCCACAGCCAGTTTGCTCACCTGGCCAGGTAACACGTTTGGGGCAGGCTGGAGCGGTCTCCTTTCTCCAGCAGTAGAAGTTCCCATCTGCCTGTTGGTAAGGTGCCTTAGGCTCTGGCTACGCTCTCGATCCCCCCACCACTACACCTGGGCTACAGTGCTTTTCCTGAGTATTTTGGTCTTTCCTATTAAAGAGCTCAGCAACTGGGAAGCTGCACACTATGTGGGTGCCAAAAGCACGGTTCATTGATCCAGAAAAAGATTCCAGCACGGTGAAGATGGAGAAGGAACAAGGTGTACTGGGATCTGATCCTTGGGGCAAGATGCAGCAGATCCCAGGAACTCACGGCCCACGTGGCAACTGTGGGGATCCCCTCCTAACCCGCAGGGAACTGCACGTACAGGGAGGAGAGCAGCCGTGGATAGGAAAGCTCTGAGCTGTTCAGACTTTCACCAGAGCAGTCTGAGCTGAGGGCAGAGACACGACACGGGCCGCGCAGTTCTGCGAGAGCACCCTGAGGAGTCTGCAAGTCCTTTGGGAAGCTGGGCAGGCTCTTGTGGGAAGCGCGGGAGCAGGACACATACAGCACGGAGGCAAGCCGTGGAAGGGGGTTAGCACAAAATGCATGCTGCCAAGTAAATAGATGCGTCTGCCTCTGATTTGCATGTTTATCTTAGAAGCAATTTAGGTTTCTCCTTGTTTACAAGAGTTGAAGTCAGCAGACTCTTAGAACAAGAACAACAACTGGGAGCCAACATGTGACAGTTCTCTCCTGTTCCCCCAGTGCATCGGAGTGGCCGGCGCTCAGGGGCTGTTGCGAAGGAGCTTGCTTCAGCTGCACCGGTGGACGTGTCCGTGCAATGGATTTACTTGCAGGGAGGAGAAAGGCTAGCCGGGAGCGAGGAGCGCTTTACCTCCTTTACCTGGCAGGCTCGGAAAGCACTTGCCTTCGTAACGTGAAGTCTCTGCTGCTGCTGTGCAAGTCGCTCCTTGCAGGGAACGGGGAAGGGAGGGCGGGAGGCAGAGGCCCGGTGCCACGCGTGGTAGCACAGCGTTTCCATCAGCACTGCGGCTCACACCCATCTCCTGGCCGCTGAACTCTAGGAGCAAATGGGAAACACAGCAAGCTTGGGATTGCATGCTGCTTTGCAAGAAGTAAATGATGCAGCATCGCGCAGCCAGAGGCTGTCGGAGGGATCGGTGCCAGCCCCTCTGCCTGAGCTGAGCAAACAGACACTGTGAGAGGACCTCACAGGAGGCAGCAGCCCATGGACCCCCGTTTGACAAGATGGGGGATCATTATCCCCACGTGCTCTTAATTATTAACTCCCTCCCTCCCTCCCAGCTCCTCCTCGCTGCAGGCTGCCCGGCTCTCACAGGCTGCTCCTGCCTCTCTCCTTCTGACCATGCAGAAGTCCAGGCCCGAGCAGCATCCAGCATCGGGAGCAGTTCCTCTCACAGACTTTTCTGGACGCAGGGCTTGGGGTTTTTTCCTGCTGTAAAAATGCAGATTCCCCAAGAGTACAGCATTTCACAGAAGCTTGCCACTTCCAGCACAACTTCATTTTTTAAAAATGAAGTTCTGATAAGGCAGCTGGGAACTTCTCAGAACATCCATTGTCTTTCCCATTTCAGTGTTTTTAAAATGTCATAGGTTTTTAGAAATAAAATCGGAAGGGATGCTTTAATCAATCCAAAACAAATGTTTGGGTTTTTTCCCTCCCAAAATTCTGCTTGGCAGAATTTTCTGAAGTTCCCCGTCTCGCTCCATTTCAGAGTAACTGAACCCAACTGGAGTATTTCTCACGAAATGGAAGATCTCGGTCTCGCTGAGATAACTGCAGCCTTTCCAAGACACGTGAGGAATTTTCCCCCTTGTTGTGCCATGCCACTTTCCAACGCCACAGCAACCGTAGGATGGTTTTCAGTACATAATCTCCAATGGAGGCGTGTAGGTACTGCAACAAATACGCTGCTTGATTGCAGCCACAAGCAAAAAGGGGGGTGCAACCACCGAGCCCGGCGGGCGTCTGGGACCCTGCACGGCCAGGTGTTCCCTTGGGGTCGGTGCCCTTCACCCTGCTCTCCTTCCACTTTCTCCTGCTGATAATGTTTGCTCTGATCTGGGTATTTGGCAGGAGAATTAACGAGAAGTAATTAGCTCACAGTGTGAAAAAGGGAGCGCCTGGTGTTTATCTTGTCTGGAGGGTTTTCCTTGATCTCAGTCTCCCGGGGGATGGTGTTAGTCAGTGCTTTATCTGCCGGCTCTCCCGGCGTGGAGGCAGCTCCTCTGCCAGCTGCCAGCGTGTCTCCCCAAAGCCAGCCCTGCTTACAGCCCACCGGCGTTACCAAAGACCGGTGCCGCAGCTCAGCAGCGCTGGAGGCGGACAGGGGATGGCGGTCCCGCAAGGTCCCTGGTGAGGCGGCCCATCAAAGAACGTTTTACCTTTTCCAGCTTTCCCAGCATCTCTTTCCTCCAGTGAAGGGGAGCTTTGGCTACTGCTGCAACCTCCATCCTGCAACACCGCTGCCTCCCAGCAGCCTCGTCCCAGCTCCTGGCAGCGCGGGCAGGGACACGTCAGCCATCCCCATCCTTGCTGGGACCGGGCAGGCTGGGCAGAACAAATTCAGGGCCAGGGTACCTGGCCACACGCTTTCCCCACGGGATCTTTGCAGCCCCACTCGAGACCCCTGGCCTGTGCCATTGTCCAGCTGGTGGGATGCTCCTCCACGCTGCCCTACTCACCACGGGAAGGAACTGGCCACTCTCGCAGCTCAGCGTGAGCAAGGCAATTAAACGTCTGCAGTCGGTACTGCTTGATGAGCTCCTGTGGGCTTTTCTTTCCTGAACGGTTTTGCCATCTCCCTTGCTCCCCTGCTCTGCAGGATGAAAGGCTGACGAGCAAGCCTGTGAAAATAACGCTCGCTGGCCCCCAGAGTTGGGGCTTGCAAAGCCATGGGGAGCCGGGTCTATTATCCTCAGCTCCAGCCTGAGATGACCTTGTGCTTCTGCCAGCGTTTAAACAAAATATTTTAAAAAAGGGAACAGTTCCCATTGCTTTCTGCGCTCGCAGGGCTTTCCTGAGCCTGCGAGCTCTCTCTGGGGCCGATAGAAGTGATAGAACATGGCCAGAGAGAGACAATGAAATATTGCCCAAGCTTACTGCTTTTTATTATTCTTAAAGGAAGGTTCTTACTTCCAGTCTGGGGGGTTGAAAAATTTGAATCCTACCCAAACCTCATCCCTTCCAGCCAGAATCACAGCTCCGCGCTCTGTGGCAAACATCGTCCTCCGGCACAGGCAGCTGCTGCCTGGCTGGGGCGAGCGGGCGGCGCAGGCAGCGACTGACCGGGATGGAAAATTCCATCTCACCGCCATTGTCCGGGCTGGTGCAAGGCTGCGGGGCAGAGCTCGGGGTCCCTTCCCTGTGTCCGTGGAAGGCTGCCCGTGGGGCTCAGCCACGCTCTACCAGACTGTTGTTTGCACGTTGTCTTTCTGCTCCGAGCTCCCGCCCTCTCCCCACCGCTGCAGGGAGGGGACCGGGGTGCAGGCAGGGTACAGGCAGGACAGGAGGCACAGCGTAGTTCTCCCAGTTATCCAGCTTCAGAGTGTGACCATAACTGTTCACTGGTGCAAGAGGGGCACAGAGAGGGCTAGATAGCTGGGGGCTTAATGGTGTGGACGAGGACTGCAGCAACAAGATGCGAAGCAAGCTCCTCTTTCTCCCCCACACGGGCATCGCGCCTCTGCCATGGACTGTTGTTCCCCCCGTGTGCCCCAGCCAGCGTGCAGGCAGGAGACGGTGCAGAGCCTGCACCAGCACCGGCTGTGCTGGTCTCAGCTGGGCTCCATCCTGCTGCGCTCAGCAGGGCCGGGCTGCAGAGCAGGGCTGGGATGTAGGGAAGAGGGTGGGAGGGAGGTTTTGCACATCAGCAAGTTCCTCCGCTGCTGCCCCAGGAGCTCACAGAGAGCCCAGGCTCTCAGGGGCACGGGACCCGTGACTTGCAGCACCCATAGCTGGCTGTCTCCTGGGGGAGGCGGGCTCCACAGGGCTCCCTGCCGCAGCGATGCACGCACAGAGCAGATCTTCGCCTGCCCCAGGCTGGTGCGGCTTGGGATTATTTTGTTAAACACAAAGACCAAAGCTGTGATGGCTCAGCAGTGCCCTGTCCCTGCGTCCTGCCTGTCTTAACAGCAGCACCGGGCAGGTCTCGCTGCGCAGCCAAGCAGCGTGCTGCGCAGCATCCCCGGCTCGCCCACGCCAAGGGGATGCTGCAAGGAGGGGACACCGCTGTGGGGGTACGCCCTTGGCAGAGCCCAGAGCAGCTGTGACACAGCTAGAAAGAAAAGAGTGGGCTTCAGTACAAGCCCTCCCACCCAGCTGGTGGGGACCCGGGGAGCCAGAGCCCCGCACCTTCCCCCTCCGTGGGCAGCGTGCTAATGTGGCACCGTTCTCTCTCGCAGGTATATCGGGGCGCTGGGCGCGAGGGTGATCTGCGATAACATCCCAGGGCTGGTGAACAAGCAGCGGCAGCTGTGCCAGAGATATCCTGACATCATGCAGTCGGTCGGGGAGGGAGCCAAGGAGTGGATCCGGGAGTGCCAGCACCAGTTCCGGCACCACCGCTGGAACTGCAGCACCCTGGACCGGGACCACACCGTCTTCGGCCGGGTCATGCTGCGAAGTAGGTTCTGCCCCATCCCCTTCCCACTACCATGTGCCTTGTCTCCCTGGGAGAGTCTCTCCTCTCGCAGGGCTGCCGTGCCCAGTGGCTTGGATTACTCCCTTAGAAGAGCTTTGCCTTTCCCTGTAAATTAATCAAGCAGTAATGGGAGCGGAGCACTGCATTCGGAATAGCTGCACCAGATGAGATGGAACAGGGGGAGCACTGGGGGAGAAGGGGGAAGGAGGAGACACCTCCAGAGAACAGGCTCATATGTAAACAGTAATGGGATATATAAATATTTGGAGAGCAGGGTTGGCCAGGACTCAGCAATTCACGTGGGAACTGGCTGTTCCCTTGCCTGGCAAGGGAGGCAAAGCAGAGCCACGGCTCCAGTCCTCGCTTCGGGCTCCAAGGTGGAGGAGGACCACGGCTACGGGGCAGACATCAGCCCTGTACGAACGGCTGGGCTGGGCGCAGACCCTGCCCGGGAGGGACCTTCCCGCTCCAGGTGAGGGACAGGTACGACACAGCAGGGATGGACTCTAGGAGCGAAGAGGAAGGGTGCGACGGGGACAGGGGTGGTTCCAGAGCAGGAGCAGCATCGTGGGCTCCAGCCGCCCCCCGGGAGGGCTCCGGCAGCGAGCAGACCCCGGTGCAGGCAGCGGCGCTCCGGGACAGATGCTGCTGCTCCCCGTGATGTGCCGGGGTGCATCCAGCCACGTGGCCTCCAAATCAAAGGCGGCTGGGAAGAGCCTTTCGACTCGCCAGGAGCAGCTCATATGGAGAACATGTGAGCGCCCGTGGAGGGAGCCGGCGAGCGGGGGGCTTGCTCCCAGCTGGCGGGGGGATGGGGCAGCTGCCCGGCGGGGCGGACAAGCAGCAGAGCCTGCAAACCAGACCCCCAGCAAGGAGCGGGCTGGAGGGAAGGGGGCTGCGAGCCGGGACGCGGCACTCACCCTGCCGCGCTGCAGCCTGCGTGGTCCCAGCCTCTCCGTCCCCGCGACGGCACCTTTACTCCTGCCCGCATCCTCTCCTGGCAAAGGATGGGGAATGATGAAAGCTCCTTGCCACAGCCCCATCCTGCGAGGCCCAAAGAGAGCTCTGCTGCCTTTGAAGTTGCTTTCAAAGGCTCTCAAAATGAAGACGAACGTGGTTTTGATTTGCAGCTTCTTTTACAGCGTTATAAAAACAGCTGCGAACTTGAACCAGAGACATAAAATAGCAGGCGGCAAGCTGTGCCACGCAGGGAAAGCTGAGCCGGGCCGGAGCTGGCGCCAGCTCCCGCGCTCGGCATCACCCCGGGAGGGAGGCGGCCCCGGCCGAAGGGTGCTGGCTGGTCCTGCCGTCGCAGCACCAGCAGGCACCGCCTGGCCCCTGAGCCGCAGGTCAGCGAGGGGGACTGGTCGGGCAGTCCCGAGAGCGGCGCAACGTCCCGAGCCTCAACGTGAATTTCCCCTTAGTCTGAAAGTGCCAGGGAAGCCGAGGCTGGACTCGGTGGCCAGCAGAGATGGCCAGGCTTGGCTTACCTGTGTGCGGGACGGTCTCACCCCCAGCCGTGAACGTGCTGCCGCACGGTGCCCTGCTCCTTGGTGGGCTGCAGGCGCCTGGCACGGCACGCTCACTCCCCGTCCCCGTTTCTCTTCCCATGGTAGGCAGCAGGGAGGCCGCCTTCGTCTACGCCATCTCCTCGGCCGGAGTGGTCTACGCCATCACGCGGGCGTGCAGCCAAGGGGACCTGAAGGCCTGCAGCTGCGACCCGCTCAAGAGGGGCCGCTCCAAGGACGAGCGCGGGGAGTTCGACTGGGGCGGCTGCAGCGACAACATCAACTACGGGATCCGGTTTGCCAAAGCCTTCGTGGACGCCAAGGAGAAGAAAGTGAAGGACGCCCGGGCGCTGATGAACCTGCACAACAACCGCTGCGGGAGGATGGTGAGCGCAGCCCTCGCGGCCGAGCCGAGCGCCTGGCCCGCCGTCCCACCGGCACCTCTCGCAGGGGAACGGGCAGTGGGAGCAGCTCGGGAATATGGGCAGGATACGGGCAGGACCCTGGGTGTCCGCGGAGGGCAGGTCCCGCTGCAGACGGGGGCAGGATGCTGCCCTGCCTTCCCAGTGCCCCCCTGGATGCTCTGCCCGGGGACCGGCCCCACAGGGATGGCAGGACCCTGCTTGCCTTTGCCCCCAGCACACGTCCTCACTGATGCTGGCATCAGTGACCGTGGGAACGTGCCCTCCACACGCAGCACCCCTCTCCTGTTAGAAGCCCCGTCCCGCACAAGGGAGGGCCGATAAGCTGCACCAGGAACAAGCAGACCCAGGCGTGATGTCTGACGCCCAGGGTGACCGCCGGTCCTCATGGCATCTCTGTTCCCGCAGGCTGTGAAACGTTTCCTGAAGCTGGAGTGCAAATGCCATGGGGTCAGCGGCTCCTGCACACTAAGGACTTGTTGGCTGGCAATGTCAGATTTTCGAAAAACAGGGGATTACCTAAGGAAGAAATACAATGGGGCCATCCAGGTGACGATGAACCAGGACGGCACTGGCTTCACGGTGGCCAACAAGAACTTCAGGAAGCCCACGAAAACAGATCTGGTGTATTTTGAGAACTCACCCGATTACTGCGTGATGGACAAGTCAGCAGGTAAAAACCAAAGCTCCAGTCATTGCCCAAAAGCAGCTCTGCTTCCCCTCCTGACAGGCCAGCAGCTTCCCAACTAGCCCAGCCTGGCCAGGCTGCTTTGGGACGTCAGCTTCCCCACTGAACCCCAGTCCCCAGTGTGGGGTTACCCAGGCCCTCAGCGGGTGTTGGTGCTCACTGGAGCACTGGGTCCCCACAGCACCTCACACCTGCACAGACAGGACTGGGTTTGTCCAAAATCCCCAGGCTTTACACCAAAGATCCAAACCCCTCAGGCCTCTTGTAATGAATGTAGCGCAGCGTTTCCTGAGAGCCTTTCTCCTGCAGAGCAAAGCTCCTTAAATAGGCAATAAATAGCCCGTTTTGTGCAGTAGGCTGCCGGCTTCTCTGAACCCAGCCCGAGGCTGGGATGAGAGTGGGGAAGGCCTGTCAGGGCTGCTCAGCTCCTGCAGAGAGGTCAACGGTTTCTCAGCCTGCAGCATCCCCGGGTCAGGGGTTCGCAGTCGGCACGGGGGCTCAGGAAGGCAGCACATGCTCCTGCCGCCCTTCAGTGAGCCCTAAGCCTGAGCAGAGGGGGCACTTCTAGCTTTGCCAGCTGCAAAGCCCAGCTTGGCAGGCGTACGCCGCTCCAGGGCCCCCCCCGGGCGCAGAGGGGCCGCACAAAGCCCATCCCCGTCCCGTCCCCCGCCTTGCGCTCTGGGCAGCAGCGGTGCAGGCTCCAGCAGCGCGTGCGGGGAAGGGGCTGTGCAGAGGGTCACCGAAGCCGCATCCCTGGCCAGGCTCGCTACCCGTGCCGCAGCCCACGCCCCTAGAGCAAAGCAAGCACAGGCTCCGCAACCTCTTCCCCGCAGCCTGTGCCCAGCCTTCGGAAGCCACACCGCGGCACCGTGCTGCGGCACGTGCTGTGACAGATACGAGATTTCACCACTGCTAAGGCAGTCGTACCCGAGGTCTCCGTTGCAGACGGTAGATACCCCATCTTATCGCTGCCAACAGTTGCGGGGCCGGGGGGGAGGAAGCGTTTGAACAAGATGGAGAAGGGACACCCTGACCTGCTCTCGCTTCCTTCCCCAGGCTCCCTGGGCACGGCCGGTCGCGTGTGCAACAAGATGTCCCGCGGGACGGACGGCTGCGAGGTGATGTGCTGCGGGCGGGGGTACGACACCACGCGCGTCACTCGCATCACCAAGTGCGAGTGCAAGTTCCACTGGTGCTGCGCTGTGCGCTGCAAGGAGTGCGAGGACACTGTGGACGTGCACACGTGTAAAGCACCGAAACGGGCCGAGTGGTTGGACCAGACCTGAGGAGACGGGAGCACAGAGGGAAGAATCCACTGCCGCCACCCCCCCTTGCAATTTTTTTAAAACCCTGTGCCCCGAGGGCCGTGACATTCTGGGAGCTGTAGTTCAACTGCATGGCTTTTATTTAATTAATTCTGCAAAGCACTAAAGAAAGGACTGCATTTCCCAGGAGGTACTGTGGACCCTTCTGTTTGCTCAGCAAAACTAATCCCCTACCTAGGAGGAGTCTGCAATCCTTGCTTCAACTGTGAAACTGCTGTTGTCCGTTGTTCTCTTTGCAAAGGGACGGCGCAACCGATACAGACTTGGAGGACCGATCGTCGGGATGCGATGGCTGAGGAAACCTGCACCTCCCCACAGAATTTACATTGCAGTAAAGTTTCACCAGCAAAAAACCACTAGTTCAGAATAATCTGCTCTTGCAGAAAGCATCCTTGCTTTTACTTTTTTGCAACGCCAGAGGAAGAGTGTTGCAAGCCCGTAAGGCAGTTCCATAAGGCAGTTCCGTGATACCTGCATTTCCCTCGAGCAGACCCGGCACACTGCTCCTGGCCACTGCTGACCCCGCTGAGCAAGAGCAACCTCTGCACGAGGCTTCTCCCCATCTCCCCAGCGAAGGTGACAAGCGGAGCTGTAAATTGGGACTGAAACCTGAATGACTGCACACAGCCAAGGGCCACCCCTAGATGCTGGCAGACACAGAGGTCTAGAGAAAGCAAACAAAATCTGTGAACTTACTGGTAGGTTCTTAAGTCAACAGATACAACAGCGTCTCTGTAAAATTCACTTGTATGTTGTGTATACTGCTTATTATTTTAAGTCAAAATTCATTATAAACCTATATCAGAAAATTATGTTCTTTGCTTTTTGAACTCCTGCACACCCAGTTGGGTGCTTCCCCCAAGGCAGGAATCAGCCCGCAGCATTTCTTTTACCTGCTTGCCTGCAGCTCCTCCGGTCCTTAAGCACACAGACCTTCCTGCCCTGGGAGTTATTTTGTTTCCCACAAAGCAGAGACATGGCATCCAGCATGCACAGCCCCAGGGGAGTCCTTCATGAGCAGCAGCACGCTCCAGGACATCTAACAACATAGTGCTGGGTCAAACAGGAGATGCTAGATTAGCTTCCAAACCTTTCCCATAAAACTATCAACTAAAATTGAAGCTGACGAGAGGAGGGGCAGGCAGCTACAGACCTGCCAGTAGATACATTACAGACATCGACCCCTCTCATTGCTGGCAATTTCCTCAACTCTTTTGTCCCCACAACTTGGGCAAGCAGTGATTACAAAGATGCTTTATTTAGTGCACAGGTATTTTATAGAGTCTGGTCAAAAGGTACCAATCCACACAAACAGACTTAATGTACAAGACAGTTGAACCTGCAAACTACATTAATCCAGGTAAAAGAAAAAAAAATTACCTTAATCAATTCCTGAGCATATGTTGAAGCTGCTAGGGTTGCTTCTGCACTTCCCTCCCAGAGCTCAGCTGCTTGTTGCCCTGGGCAGGCTGTGCTTTCTCCTTGACCCAGGAAAAATGTTGTTAGTTTTCCTAATGTTGATCATCATCATGCTGATGGGCAGGTGAGGATGTTTCACACACTCGGAGCAAGTTTTGATGGAAGTTACAAGCTTACAACAACAATGGGAAAGGACAAGTCAACAGTAACATTCACCTGTAAATACTTTTAGCTGGGATCTCCTTTCACACTGCTATTGCTGCTAGAGGGGCTGTTGAAGCTCTCCAGGGAGTCAGGGTTCTCTCCCAGCAGCAGCAAGGTGTGTGGGCAGAGGGAGCTGAGCAGGCTACAACGGTGATGTCTGAAGGAAGGTCAAAGTAGCAGGATGGGATTAAGGCAAAGAAGATTATTTTGGTCCTAAGCCACCCATCGGCTACTGCGCGAAGAGCATCTCTGAACAGGGATTTTACCCAATGGCCCAAGGAAATACTAGTTTAAGTGGTGACAGAAAACCTCTTTGAAAACTGTTTTGATAGGAACTGCTCAAAGAATTTTAGAGTCTGCCATGGGCCAGATTAGAGCACCTGACTCCATGCTAGACCACCAAGATTGCTCATACAGAAAAACGACCTTCAGCAGAGCTGCTGCAGAGCCACAGACAAGCAAAAAGGTGACGTTTTAACAGAGCTCTTAAAACAGTTACAGGAATCCCACCTCCCTGCTGCCTAGCCTGTTTCTTACAGGAATAAACCATCTCCCTTTTGAATCCCATACTGACAGTGCGAGAGGGCTGATCAGCACCTTTCGCCCTCTCTGCTCCTGCAGAACTTGCACTCAAGCTGGTGTTTACCTGGGAGGCTCCCAGGTCTCACCCCAGGCCCTTCGAAGCCCTCTGAATTTCGAGGAGAGGCAATTTCCACAAAGACTTGCTCCGTCTCGGCTGTGCCGAGGAATGCTGGCAGGTGAGCGGGAGGTCTGAGCCAGGCCAAAGGCATTTCAAGCCTGCCATAGCACAGCGTCCGTCAGCACCCAGGCTAATCTACCGGGAAGAGCTCCCTCATTTATCTTCATTACTGCTCCACCTACCATCAATTTACGACAGACTTTAAAAAAAATGCTGCCCCCTCGGCAATCAGTCCAAGCCTCCCTCCCAGAGCAGGACACGCTCCGTGGGCTAGGAGGGACCCAGTGCCTGGGGACCCAGGGTCAGGCATCAATAAACATCTCTTCCACTTCAGAGGACCCCTGGGAAGTGTCTTCCAGCAGAAATACTGCTCCGTAGCAGATCTGCAGGCCCACCTGATGAATGACACCTTAATCAATGGCTGCTGCCAAAATACGCCTTCCCTTTGAACGCAGATGTTCAACATTTCAAAACAAAGGAGAAAACTCCCGAGGACAGGTTGTCTTGGGTTTATTGGCTTCCCCCCCTTCCCCGTACCATCACCGAGATACTCAGACTGGATGCCTTCAGCGCTCCGTAGAATAGCCATAGCTGAGAAGGCAGCCCTCCGTAGCCCTGCCAGGTCCACTGGCACCATGGGACTGACTCCCTGCCCAGCTGCCTTCCCCTGTCACAGCACAGCAGTAAATCAGAGGAGTTAAAATACTTGGAAGCAGGTACAAGTAGTTCAGAAGCACCCAGAGGAGCAGCTGTGGAGACAGCCCAACGAGCTCGAGTCTACCTGACAGAAGAGGTGAGCGCTTCTTCTGCAAAAGGCTATGCAAGACTACACTCCTTGTTTCTTAACAAGCAACTAGCAAAAGCACAATGCCTGGGAATCAGAAATACACTGGTTAGCTAGAGCTGACTCCCAGTGCTTGTTCAGGAAGACGTCCCATGGCAGGCTGAAGGAAATTCAGACCGGTCTATGTCTTCCCACCAACGAGCCCTACTGAAGCTCCCCTTCAGCACACTCATCCTCAGCAAGCAGACGTTTTCCATCTTTAAACGTTGATGAAGGTTGCAGTCTTGTCAGGGAACACTCAGTTCCTCTCACAAGCCCCTCCTAAGTAATCTGCCTAAAATGTGCAGGGAGCCTTTTATGCAAGATCATCTTCTAATTATCCTCCAGTCAAAAGCATGTCCAAACTCAAGGACAAGGAGCAGAATTAATTGCTTAATGAGCTGCTGAATAAATTACCTTCTCTGAAGAAGCTGGACAGGACACACAGGAGGAGGTAGAAGGCATTGGAAACATGGGATCCACTTAAATTCAGGGTAGTTTCTCTACTAAACCATGTGCGAGTGAGGGCAGGCCTTAGCCGAGGTGACACCATCATTTTTCTGGATGGGTGTAGTAGTGAGATCGATTAAGTTTTTGAGCCCCAGCAATGCAGAGTGTATACACTGCTCAGCTACACCCCAGTCCCAAAACCCCCTCGTCACTGCCGTGGGCCCTTTCTGTTCACCATCACGTTCATGCGTGCACAAAAGGCTTCGCTCGTGTACGTGTGCCAACAACAGCGTGCTCTGTGGGGGTCATCTGCTGTAACAGGTCCAGCTCTCAGGGACAGATTTACTGGGGCATTTTGACTAACATTTGCATAACCTGTCAAGATCTGTGTGGGAGCTTTCATACCCCTTATTACTGAACGCGAGTCACGGAGGGCTGCTCCAGCTAGCAGCAGGGGGGTTACTGCTCTGGAATCTCAGCTGGTGAGTCAGTGCAGGAGAATGCAATAGCCACATACTGTGTCACGCTGTTTTATAACTGATGATAGCCTACAGCCAAATTAGAAAAGAAATCAAGAGGTTCTTAAGAGAAGGGCCCAAGCTGATGAGGCCACAGTATGATTGCACAATTCAATGCATCCAGAGTAGAAGGAAAATGTCATTGGCCAGAAATAACCAAAACAAGAAGATCCCCAATGGAGAAACATACTCATCTTCATGGATGCACCCTTATTGATGCAATAAGTGTGGGTGTGTTATCTAGCTTTCCCCAACGACCAGGCTCACCAAAGGGCCTACCAAAAAGCACAATACAACCACCAAAGCTGGAAACGAGGAAAATTCCAAGCACATGAGCAGCATCCTTGATCACTGTCTTCTTCGTACAGTGCTAAGGGCTGGGGCATGCAGAGCACACCCCACTCAGGAGGCTCCAGAAAGGGAGGAGGGAGCCAGGAGACAAGACAGAGCTGGAAACAGAAGCTGCCCTTCCTCTCTATCCACCTTTATTAGAAGTTGGGTGAATTCAGACCACAGAAGACTGTACACAGAAGCCCACTATGATTGCTACTGTCAACATGACCTGACGTTTAAGAGATTTTTGACCCATAAGCAGATCAGAACAGCTTGCATGTCACCTATGCAGCCGTACAGCAGAACAGAGAAGGGAGGAGTCTGTCCGTCCTTTTTAACAGCAAAACAGGGCAAGCTGGGTACCACTCAGAGGCTGGTAGAGTATGAACCGCATCTGCTCTTTCTGCCCCTGCTACCGATACTGTCCTCTGCTCCAAGGATACAGCACCAGTGCACATCTGCTCCCTACCTCCACAGCTGGTCCCATTCTGAAACCTCAGCACAGCCTCACATGGCTCCCAACCACACCCCCCCGTATTAGTAGGTTGGGAGGTGCATCTCCCCAGTGTCAACTCTGGGCAGGGGGAAGGGAAAATTAATTTATGCCTATATGAGCCCCGTACGTACGTCTCCTTTTCTCTAAGGGGGTTTGCGCTGCTATTTAACCTCTTCAGCCTGCTGGCACTGGAGGCGGATGATGCAGTTTGTAGAGAGGTGCAGACACTTCATTCTCCCCCTCCCCCTGGAATCTTCCTCTCACTTGTGGTCCTTGGGATTCACCCAATGTTTCTCAGAAAAAAAGAGGACCTCAAGACAAGTATGCATTTAATAAGCAGTGAGACAAATAAGCTCCAGTTATCCCAGCAGAATTACAACACCAGAGAACAATTTTCTGCATTCCTCTGAAGGCCTGAAGGAACCCAATTGCCTGCTCTCAGCCTAAATAGGTACCAGACACCAAGTGCTCCATAAGCAAACAGAGCCCCCAAAGTGCAAAAATGAAATAAGTAAAAAGCTTCACATTACATATAAACCAGCCGTTTGCACCTTGTTATTAATGGTCTTGACTATGACCTTTAAACCCTGCCTTGCTCAGAGTCATGGATCTACAAGCCTTGGCACCCTCACAACAATTCCAGGACGAGGAGCAGGGAATAAACAAGCCTGGCCAGCGCCAGACGAGATGCAGGAAGAGAACTGGCCTGTGACAAACCCAGACTGAGAACCACTCCAGTGCAGCAGCCAGGGCTAAGAGGTGACCATCTCCACTATGAATTTGTCAACCTTGGTGACTGGGGTTTCTGACGGCATGAAAAGTCCTGTTGCCACATACAAACATGCATGAAGGCTAGTAACGCTAGCTTATCTATCCCCAGTTTCAAAGAATGAAGGGCTCACAGCATGGTAAATAACTGCAAGAGAGCTCATTCCCCAGAGGATAATTCTGATGTGGTTTATAAGCCCTTGAGCAGACCCTGTTACTCAGAAATATTTTAGTCTAAACTGCCTCACCGCTGCTTTAAGAGTTTTATTATTATAGTAGCGCCAGTAGCCAGTGGAAAATTTTACCCCTTGAAAGCTGTTCAGTACAAAGTAACCATCTCTGGAGGAGATGATCCTGCAACACAAGTGGCTGGAGAGTGCTCTGGAGACACGCGCATCCTTGGCTTGCTCTTGCATCCTTCCCTGGGCAGCTGGTACCAGTCACTGCAGAACACTGGTAGCACCCACTGTGCCATTATGAAATGCTGGATCAAAACGCTCCTACTTGCACAAAGAGCCAGTTACAGACCAAAGCCACGGCAGTCACTCTTCCAAACTTACTAATTCCTCAGATAAGTAGGTATATAGGAATAGTACACCTGATGGACATTTGTCAGGCTCAAAGATTAGTGTGTCTAAATGACATTAAATAGCCGATAGCATTTAGGTATTAACTTCCAAATACTTCATTTAAAGTCAGCCAGTGTTAGAAAGTTGTTTCAATAATAACAAATCACACTTGTGTGATTTCCTCTCCAGATGCATACACAATAGAAGTCCTGAATCACAAAGATCTTTAGACACTTTTCATTAAAATCAGTGGTAAGATAGGGCAAATTCACACAAGAATTTAGTTGCCTAATTGCCTCACAAACAATAGCTTTACTATCTGTGATAACACTTCCCTCCTTCCTTCCCTTCCTGTCCGTTGGCAGGAAGAAATGCAGCATTCCTCTTCCTGGACATTCTGATCAAAAACTAGTCTGTCGTGACACGGTGAGACAATGCGAGCAACAAAAAAAACCAACAAACCAAAGCCCCCCCAAACTCAAATCCTGCCTAAATGAATCAGAGACTATCATTACCCTGTCTTACAAATACACATATTAGTATCAGGTCTATAAATAAATGCTGATTTTAAAGTTCCTTGACTTTCACTGGCTATTCTCAACAAAATGAAAATTTGAGAAGTCTACTAACATCACATACAGCCTTATGGAAAGTCTTTTGCCACCTCAACAGCTATAATGTCACCCTACTGCATGTTTCAGGAAATGGCAACAATCAATCCTTACCTGTCCCAAGTCATAATTGTAATTTTTTTCATATATATACATGCACGCAACTTAACTGCATGTGGAGTGATAGGGTATTACTACGGTATGGATCAGGTGGTAAGGCCCTGCTCCTAACTAGCAAATGAATGTTCTATGAAGCTTGAACAATCCTGGTAAGAAACCATACAGAGAGCTCCTCCTTCCTCAAGAATTACTGGCACTTCTAGAAAGGCAGGAAGATTTTCATTACATAGCCTGTTGCCAGCTACACTTTCAGCGTAAGCCCATCCCCTTTCTGTTACTGTTATGTCAGGGGAGGACAGTGAAAGAAAGCAGCTCTTGGGATGATACATGGGAGGCAGTACTTCATTTATAACCCCACACAAATGCTGGAAAATGTTCAACTTTAAAAAGCATTAGGTTCGTTACCTTATGGGCCCCTGCGGACCAAGAAGTGAAATTACATGAACACAACATATCTATTAATCACCACCATGATTCCACAGTGAGAAACAGCCCCAATGGCATATTCAACTGGAAAGAAAGTTGAGAAAATTACCTACTAGTAGTTAGGCAACTCAAAAAAATTTGGTAGTACCTTTCTGTCAGGCTCCCCTCTTGACTCCTCAGTGAATTCAAGTATTTAACTTGGATTAATGCCCAGTCAATAGAAATATACAGTGGAGAGTAACAATGGCATTTCTACGCAAACATGTGTTTCCTCTTAGCCAGAGTACATGAGATGCATAGGCGACTGTCCACTTCATAGTACTTTGTTTACAAGGTAAAGGAGGATATGGGAAAGAAAATTAAATAGTATTTCTCAGTCTTCTGCATCAAGACAGATTACAGGTCAACTCAAATTGACCCATAATTGATTGATTTAGGTATTATTTCAGAGAATATAGTAAGCTACAGCAAGCTTCATCCGCTAATTTACACCACCTTTGAAAGAAACTATCAACATCACAGCTTACATCAATCCTTCACAAAGATCAGTGAAGACTGAACATGTGAAATTTCCCTAGTTATTATGGGTAAGTATATGTGCTTATCTGTAACACGTAAGATGATGGACAACTTTTCATGTGCTCAGAATTAGCACTTATCCACAAGCCTATTTTTATCACCTCCACTTCTACAAAGCCTTGGCCAACATGACTGCTTCCTCAATGCCAAGCAGCAGACCTGAATGTGAAGTAGACATTTTCTCTAATGGGGGAGAGTGGAAATGGAGGTCACACCAGTTACCTCAAACCACTTGGCTGCCACTGCCATCTTTTCACCTCTGTAGTAAACAAACCCTTGTGGCTGGTCTGTATAATGAAGCAATTCCTTTGAAGAGTGCTCCACATCTCAGTTCTCTTCAAGTCTTGATATCAACAACAACAGTACTTCGGACTAACGCTTGAAAATTCAGGTCGCCCAAAAAGACTCCCATGCAGATGTCACAACCACTTTGGGCAGTTTCAGAAACCATCCTGTTCTTCAAGGTAAAGTGGTTTGAAAGACAGAAGATGCACAATTAAATCTAAACAAGTAACAATACAAAACAGAGGAGTTTATACTACCGTGTCCTTGCGTAATGCAAGCTCACAGGATACAGGGGAAACAATCTTTGTTTGCACACTATAATCTATATTAAACAGACGCTTAAGAAGTCAACAAATTCAATGTGTTAAGAAGCAACCTTTTAATAAAGAAAGCAGAACCATACTTTGCTGTTAACAAATATTTTGAGAAAGGTTTATAAAATTAAATCTAAGCCAATTATCTGGTACATCTGCAGCTGAGAAGGAAGTGTCAATACTCCACAAACATCTGCTCAGTTTGTGTCCTCTCCTTTCTTACAGAGGAAGTACTAGCTTCCAGTTGTACAAGTGATTAAGAGAGCAATAAGGTATTGCTCAACAAAAACTATTTTCTTAGATGATTACAGACTAAGGCCAAAGAAGAAATTCATACGTTAAGCACCATTACCAATATGGAAGCCTGTCAAAGATATCAGTTTGAATAGCCCAGCTTTCTTCCTTGCCCCCCATGTCTAGGGGTCAGCTAACCACCAGAGGGGGAGGCTTGTGAGAACAACAAAATTGAACCATCGTGGAAAGCACACTCCAGTCACACTGGAGTCAGCGGATGCCAGAGACTGGAGAGCAGGAGGACCTCAATATTTTCCATAATGAAGCTGAAAGGTGAAAGAGTCCCAAAGCACTGGAAGAAACAGAACACAACAACAAATTAGCTCAGTTTCAAAACCAATGTCCTTTTACAGGCTCAAGGTATGAACAAAAAACCACCCTGTATCTTTCCCTCAAGGCAACAGAGCTACAATCCCTTCAATGCTGATGCCACGAAATAGGCTTGTAGTAAACATTAAATATTAGCCAAGGCACACAAAAGAAAAAACCCTCTGGAAGCCACAGCTCCAGCCTTGTCCACTCACCCCTGGCATGGTCCACTCAGCTTGAGGCCAGAACGCTGGGAGCACTCACAGGCCACAGCACCCGCAGCACCTAGGCAGAAGCAGGAGGGGTTAGGATGGCGTTTCTCTGTGCTACAACTCTTCCAGCTGCTCTGAGCAGTGTGCCTTCAGCGTTGAACAGACTGGGGAGAAGCATAATGTATTTTCTCGGATGTTCAGGCATGGATTATTTATAGGTCATCGATTCAAATGTGTGAAAACCGAACAGACCATCCACCAAGACTGGCCCATGCTTCCAGACAGGATCCATATTCTAGATGCCATCTAAACAGTTCCAGAAATAAAGATTAGGCTAAAACAAAAGGCACAAACTCCCCTGCACCTTCTCAACCCATCCCCCAAGTATTCCGCTGGGACTCGTGTTATCCTCATACAAACCCTCTTTTCATGAGGCAGCAATGACAGGACTCATTTACTTTGAGGGTTTTACTTTGGCCCTCCTGGCTTCTATCATAACCTCAAATATTACATTAAAAAGGCTTTTAAAACATAACATTCACAGCAGCGCAGGAACTTTTCATTGCAGCTAGCTTCTTCCCTGCCTTTTTGCGTGTGGCACCTTCACATTAAGTGCATGAGTTAAGATGTAGATTAGCAAGGCAAGAAACCTTTGCCCTTGGCATCGACACTCAGCTGTGACAGGAAACTTCAGGCTTTTTTTTCTATGAAGTGTAGAACCACTCATTACACATTGGCAGGGAAGTGCACATCTCCAAACTATACACATTTTCTCTTAGATAAGCAAAAGACTCAAGTGTTTATAAATATGAAAAGTTCAGCAGCTGGCTAAAAAGTTAATTCTCCAGTCTCACTTAATGAGCTTTGGGGAAAGTGGTAGGGGGATTTGTTCAGAAAGTAAAGCAGAGTGTCACAGAAAGCAGGACTTGCCAGACGGGGCTCTGTTTAGTCCTATTTTCTGTCTCTAGATGGCTGCTATCAGCAAAATGGCAAGGAATCCTCTAACAGGGAGCTACGGAACAACCAGAATGAGAAATGTTTTCCCCTAATCTTGCAACCGTAAAAATTAGCCAATTTTTAATTTAAGTCCCATGACTTCTTTCTTTGTTGTGAAAATATCAAGCGATCCATATCGTAACACTTTGGAACATGGACTGTCTTAGGATTTTGTCCAATTCCCAGAACAAGGAAGTTGTTTTCAGCAGGAACACTGCTGCAATATTTTTTCAATACTTTAACATTAACCAATACTGGTCTATTCCAGTAGCATAAGGTTTGGACTTAAAAAATGGGATTGATTTGCTTGGAAGGTAAGCATGTTAGTTGTTTTCAGGAACTTCCGAGAAGACTATTCACAGTGCCTGCTGTCACTCTGCATCTCTAGTTTTCTTGAAGGCAGACTCCTCAGTGTCTTTGTAAGACAATACAGAACGAATTGTGCAACATCACTTTTGCAAGATGATACATAGCTACCCAGTTCTCCACCTATGTAATTATTAATAAAAATTCACACTGAATGGAAAAATAATCAGACCCTTTTGCCTGCAGTTTCAACAGAAGTTGTTTTATGTAACAGTATTTTTCAGCTTGCTCAGTGAACTGTATAGATTGTCATCCCTTTTGCGTACCTCCTCCCTTCTGTCACTCACTGAGAAAATTCTGAACAGCAACTACTTAAGAAACAGAGCTGTCTCTGATGATCAAGAACAGAGTGATTCTCCACGAGATCAGAAATCCATCTGAAACAAAGAGCAAGGCTGAGGTCTTACCCACTGAGAGCACTTGAACTCATACTGCAGGTCATACGGAGCTCTCTAGCGCTGCCTGTTCCACTGTCCTCACTGGCACTGACTCACATGGTACATCTTCCCTTAGTCAAAGAACATTAAAAGTCCGAGTTGCAAGAGAACTAACAAGCCACAGTTGGCTCTAACTGGACGCATAAATGCTAAGCACTTCTGCCAGCACCAGTCCCTAGTGCCTGCAAACCCTTCCACCTGTGCAAGACACAACAAAAATCCCTCCGGCGCCTGGTCCCAGGGCCAGGGAGCACAGAGGCAGGACTGCCTCCTGTTCCAGAGGGAGCCGACTCACAGCCGGTGCCAGTGCTCAAGTCTCTGTTGATGGTGTATTACGCTGTATACATTGGAACTAGTAAATGCTTCATTGTGATTTTTGGCCACTTACAATATTTTTAGCAATTTGCCAAGGCTTACCCTGTGATTTATTATGGAGGAAACAAACTCAAGCACTAGCAAATGAAAATATGTAAACTCAGACTTTTCAAGTCAATAGAAAGGTATTCAACTTCTTAAAACCCTTTAGAGGCATGCAGTTTGCTGTAGATTCAATTGCTGGAAACAGCAGTTTGATTAAGAAGTAACTGAAATGTAATCTAAGGAGTCATATTTAAGTTGCTTAGAGATTTACAGTGAAAAATTCCATATACACAATACTTTCCAATTGTCATTCCTAAAACTGTGTTCTGTATTTGCTGGAAATCCAACAATTTGTTGGAAACATATTTTGTATCGCTTTTTTGGTAAGGCCAAAGCACTCCAGCTATCTACCGTCTAGAACTTTATTATCTCAAATTACTATATTTAGCAAGTTAAAACAGTGTCATGAAAAAATACTTGAAATAATGAAATACACAGGAAAAAAAAATTCATTCAGAATGCTTAAAGCACTGGAATTACCTGCAGATATAACACTAGATACGGCAAATAATAATTGTTTTATTACAGTTTTCTTGGGTGGAGAGGCAGGTGTCATTAAAGAGAAGGTAAACTTTCATTTTCATTATGAAAATTCAACTAGATGCTACTGCCACATACCTCCAGAACACAAGAGATAATGCTTTATAAAGTGTTAGCAGCAATCACAGCATTGTCTATAGTTAAAATACTGAAGCAATCTATGAATAAAATCAGAAGTGTTAGTTTGATATTGAATATCATTGTTTCTTATAAGTTTTCTGAATGCTTCTGAAAACATCAGGAATGGGTTCAAGAGTACAATAATCTAATATTCAAAATAAGAAAGAATATTAGAGTGTGACTGGGAGCTAACTATAATTCTATCTAAAATAGCACAATACTGGAAGATGGTATTTCCTTCTCAGCTGTCAGTCTCAAGAGATTAATACAGAATTCACTTTTTGTCTGTTTATCTCAATACACAGCTTCCACTTTTGCCAGTATTAAACTAGCACAGTGAGTGGCAAGAACCCCTTCGTCTGTGCCTGCCACTACCATGACTCAGTTGGTGGAATGATGCGGCGATATGCATGCTTCTTGATCATCTTTTCAGCTAAACAGACACTATCTATCTTTTCCTATAGAAAACAAGTGAAATAAACACACTGCCAAAATGACCAAACCCTGGGAGTTTTTTCCCCCGCATTTGGACATGTCACTTGACATTCAAAATGCCATTATGCAAAGCCAACTAACTCCTACAAAGTCTTTTTTTTTTTTTTTGGTTCAAGAAACCCAGCAGAGAGAACTTTACCAAGCAATTCTTTGTTAGCATAACATTTGACCTTGTATCTCTTTGGAAATCATACAACTTTACTAATGCAGTTCTTACAGAATTAATCAAGCAGATAGTTAGACCCTAGTTACTATGAACCCAGCCAATTATGAGCCGCCCTGAAATTTGTCACTGGCATGTCCAACTACATTTTCCAACATAAAGATCAACAGAAAATGAGGCCCCACTCTCAGACCTGCATGACTTGGACACTGTAGACTAGAATTGCTAGCAAAGCCAACACTTTTAGGAACAAAGTAGACTTAAGCAAAAAAGGCTTACCTCCCAGGTCTCCATTACCTGTTGCATTAAACCAGCAAGAAAACATAACACCTTTCAACCTCTATTTTGACTAGCAAAGCTAGAATACATGATTCATTGAGAGGTCAGAGCTCTTTGCCACTCTGCTCTACTACATGAGATTCACAGTTCAATAAAGGCCGAATATACTGCATGGCCTAGTTTGAGAACTGGGGAGGGGAAGCTGCCTATGCAGCTTATCCCTCTGCCAAAGTTAAGTCAGCACAGCTTTCAGAGTCCAGGGAAACATGACAAGGTTACAGCCAGCAGCAATGTTAACAGATAACCAAGGAAAAGAAACCCTACAAAGAGCAGGGCAGAGGGAGAAAGGAGATGGGCACAGAAGGATCCCATAGAAAGAAATGGCTCAACAGAAGACATACTTGGATACATTTAAAGCAGCACAGATTAGAAACGTATCTAGCTAAAAGCCTCACTGCCACTGTCAAGTCCAGTTTCTATCTTTAAACAGGTACTCAAATGACAGAACTGTGGTCAATGAATGCATTCTCTCTAGTAACTGGAACCAGATGAGATATAAACCCTATTGGTCTAGTTCCCAAAAGGTGACAGCTAACTAACTTCTGCACCTGGCTTGGAAGTCAACAGTTACTTTTCCTCTGTTCTCATCAGTTCATTCACATCATGCTACTAGTTTCCAATGCTCAACAAGAGACCTGTTTTTCCTGCAGTCCAGCCTGCCTTTTACACACTTCTCAAAATCTCCAATCAACAAATTTATTTTCTGAGGCTCTCACAGTGCAGTCTTCCACTTCTATGAGAATAAAATCCATACTCAACATAGTGCTCTGTGATAAAATTTCTCTGGTGCTGAAATGCTGCTCTCTCACCATAAAAGTGCAAATTAAAGTCATGGTATGTTACAGTAACAGTTCACCTTCTTGTCAAAATAGACATTTTGCCCAAATTTCAGCAAGTGTTTGTCACTAGATTCTTACAAAAGATAAAATAATTCATGCCCCACAAGCATGAGACTGACTAGAGCATACCTCACCATGGACCTCAAAACTCCCACAGATCCCACAAGTTACCCAAGCAAGCCCCATGATAGAGACAATACTTACAGCTTTAGCAAAAATGACCATCAGCTCAGGGAACTGGTGCGTAAGGAGGGCAAGCATTGCCGAAAAGGAACATAGGCCTGCTGTGAAATGGATGAAAAAGGGAAGTTCCTTCTGTGGGTAAACAGAGACTTCGTGAAATGCTGAAAGGGAAAAAAAAAGAATATTGACATTTGATAATCAAGGACGGTTTTCTGAATTATTTACACAGTCTTGTAACTCAGTTCTAGACTTTCAGAAGGAGTAAGTGTGGACTCAAGACTATTGTGCAGCACATGTTAGGTCCCAGTGCTTAAACTTCTCAAAAAATTTTTCCCCTACACTAAATTCTTGTCTTTATTAGTAGTAGTCATTATATCCCTCTCTTCCCAATCTTCTTTTTCACTTGCATGGGCTTTATTTTTGAAGCATTTCATCAGTCTTACTTTTTGGTACCCACTCTTTTAACGGGACAGAGGGAAGAACTGTAAAATTCACAAGCTCTCAAAATTACCCAGACCAATTTAAACAATTCAGGTGTTTTCAACCCTCTGAAGCATTAATCCTGATAGCTGAAGAGAACAGCACATGTCCCCATCCTGTAAGAAGCTCAGCAAGTACAAAACAACCATCATGTTATATATACATGTAAGGTAGCTCCTCAATACTTCTCAAAGATTTCTGGTTAGTAGACTACAGTAAATTTTTTTCAGAGCAGCTGACAGAGCAGACCTCAAGGAAAACAGTCCCAGGACTAAGTTATAAATTCTGTACATAGCAGCTCCTTGCAATTTCCAATCTATGGTAACAAAATCAAAAGAAGGTGATTAGACAGGCTAAGGGCTGGCATATGGAGCTTTCAGCACTCAAGACACTACTACTGCTTACCAGCTGAGGACCTGTTTGGTGAATTGCAATTAGTTACTGGCTCTGAATACCTGCAGCTCTGACTTTTATCCAATGATTTTAAAGGGTTTTTAAATGATGAAAAAAAGTTTCTATAGACATTAGTAATCATGAAAGGGCTGCACACTTCTTGACAAGCTGTTTTTAAAAATCCAACAAAAGCCTCAGAATTTAAGTAAGCCTTTTTGTAAAACAAGAATATACAATTGTATTCATTTTTAATCTGAAGTCTGAGGAGGAAAAAGACACTTTACCCTCTCAGTTACTGTTTCTGAATGTTGGCACATGAAAGCTACCATTATAACAGCAAGCCCAGCAAAAGTGGCTTGTGCTCTTCCAACTCATTAATGGCAAAGTGCTTGGATTTTGTTTTGCTTTTAAGTATATGACTTTGGAGCACAATTTAGTAGAACATTCAGAGTTCCATGTCTAATGCCCATCAGAGATGTTTAATGTTATCCCAGAGATTATCAGTTCACCTTCTTAACATGCAACCAGCCCTACTAGGTCATGATACAGTATGATAGCAACACAGTCCTCTTTACTGAGCAACCAAAGAAACTACTTGTCTACTGTGGAACACTGTTATGCTCTTATACTATGTAGAAACTCACCTGACTTTTAAAACATGGAGCAATATAATTTAGGAAAGGTCCCAAAGTAAGATGGGAAAGTATTAAAAAAAAAAAAAAAAAAAAAAGGATTCTTTTTGCACTAGTTTATCCTACATTGGGAAATTAAAATCAAATCCGAAATAGGTAAGGACAACTAAAGAGAATTCTGTATGTTCACAGCCATTTGAGAACTGTTACTAGTCACACCAATACAGGATTTCTGCATCACTGATTTGGTCAACATTATGTTAAATAGATAAATTTTAAAAAATTAAGTGTCAAGATTTCTTGAGGAAGTACTGCAATAAAAGTGTTAAGATGATTTTATTTATGGGTAGCTTTATATTTAAAACATAACAGGAATGTGTGAGTGATCGTGTTGAAATATCTGCATGCGTTGGTGTTTAATTATGCTGGGAAGTCTACAATTTAGGGTTAGTTGCTAACCAAGGAATTCCTTGTGCAATATCCTGCATAAGTGAGAAATGAGTAATTTAAAGCAGTCTGGGGGCAAATTTAAATTACACATTTTAAATATAACTTCAGGCTTTTAAATAGAAACATGTATGTGTAGTTTTCCTTTCCACAGCTGTGGTCTCAGTGGGTCTGCTGTCGCTTTTGCAGTAGCCCTTTCCAGTCCCATGGGACTTGTGTTTCTTCATGATGTAGAAGTTCACCCCCAAAGGAATTCTATTAACATGTACAATTAACAGTCCAATTCTAATCTAAATTAATGCTATTTTCCTAAATATGATGAGCACAGGCCCTAGTGATTTCGTTTGTTTGCCTTACCTAAAGAAAAAAAGATGTAGGCTCATAATTACATAAAGTAATCTTGAAGTAATGGGCAGCTGGACAAGTCTTACTTTTCAGTGTCAAGTGTTAGTATAAAGCCATAGAAATACCTACACAGGTAAAAAGTTCCAGGAAGCATACTGTCTAGTAGACAAATATGTACTAAAGAATTAATGACAAAGCAATACATATTCTATGAAGCTATCAATTAACGAAGGAATCTCCCTAAAATCACAGACACATTCTGCTAGACACCCAAATACAGGACTGGAACCATGCATTTATTCCTTGCTAAAAGGAAATGACTCCTCTACAACAGTAGTCAAATCCATGGCTTCTTTTAAGAGTAATTTAAAGAACTGGTCCATTTTGTTGTTCTCAAAGTTGGCCAAACTTAGTCTGAATGTACCACACACAGACTTCATCTTTGAAGGACATATGTTATTACAGAATCAAGCTAACATTTACCACACACACACGTCAAGTGCTTCAGGATCGTTTGGGAGGGACATCAACAAATAGCTGAATCCCCTTCACAGGAAGCTCAAACTAAAAAAATCACAGTAAGGTAAATACAGAATACCACAAACTGAACATGTCCTTAGCTTATGTTTTATTATCATTACTGCTTAGAAACCACTTACTTGGCAACAGCTCTCTGTCTGCTGTTTCTGTGCAACTTGGATAGGGATAGAAAAGATGACCTTTCTCTAATGGATATGGGATCATCCTAAATGCTGAAAAAAGAGTGAGTGACATTAGATCTGTATCTAAACCAAGCGACAAGCTTCTCACAAAGAGAACCAATCGTGTTTGAGGTCAATAAAGGCAGAGAGATTAGTCTACTGTACAGAAAAAAATAAAACAAGGAGAGATACTTACTGCCTTCCCATGTACAGTGCAGCAGATTCAGAGCCCCTTCTATCCTCTTCCAGTGCTGGAGGTGGAAAAAAGCATATGCTACTGCCTCACTGTCCCCTCGTTTCAGAATATGCTCTGGAGGTAGCACTAAGCTTTTCATTTCTAGTAAATACTGAAAGTAAAAATGGAAAGCATACTTGGTTACATAGAATATTCCAAAAACTTTAACTGTGAAACATAAATGATCATTTGAGGCATAACTGAGCATATCACACAGAGGCCAACTTCCACCTGTTGAAGAAACAGCCCAGTCCTGACACAGTGCAGACAGTCTGCACTCACATGGGAAGCGAAAAACAGCAAAACGCACATCCATGTATAAGACTTTTAAATTGGGGTTTTCACACACAAAATATCAGGGGGAAAAAAGCATCTTCAGTAAGGCAAAATAAAAATACATGCTTGTGCAATATACATAAAGTATAATGCCACAGGTACACTACCAATGAGCTACAAGTTTAGACTGATAAAAAAAAACAAAACAAAACAACGGTATTTTTGCTCATCATTTAATCACTGAAAGTTTCAATGTAGGAGACTAAGTACTTGTTAGCTCTCAAGTATGAGTAGAAAACCAGAAAGTGTCAGTATGCTAACCAAAGGAAGAATAATAAACCAAACCCACAAAAAATCTTGGTTTAATGTGGTTTTTCTGGACTACCACAAAGTATCTCTGATTTCAGATTTTTTCAGTTTCAGCCTTCTCCCTACATCAGCAGAATATGTGATGCACAGAAGGGTCAAAGAACACAAGGATTAATCATTTTCCATTTCCCTTGAAACACAGGACATGCAATTTTGTTTTCTCATGGTACATTAAAAAAGGACAGGTATTCATTTGAACTTCACTTTTTTAAAACAGATGAGTAACTTTTACAAGAATGAAATGACAGTTTCAGCTCTAGTATTTACCTGTGAGTTGTTCTCTCCTAGCATATAGTGTCTCATTCAATAACAGCCCAAGTTAATCCACATCTTTGATCAATGTAGCTGGTCATTCCTTTGACTGTCTCCCAAAGTGTAAGAATGCAGCTAACTCACCGATTTATTTCAGCAGATGCCACAAACTATGAGATTATTTACTAATCCAGTTTGAGGACTTAACTTTTCCCATTCAGATTCTTGAAGGAATGTAGGAGGGGTTGTGCCCTGGCCAAATAAAGCACATTTACTGCCTGGCTAGGTTCTTCTCTTAGTGCCTTGGGCCTACACTCCAGAGGGTAATATTCTTGCTAATCCCCTCTAATCCTCTTCAATTATTTTTTTTTTTAATTTTTTTTTTTTTTTTAACACAGTAAAGGATCACTCACACAGGGCTGCTGTGGGAAAATGGTCTCAAATATCTGACCCTTGACCTGACTCCTCATGCTCTCCGCAGTGCCCACTCTTCCATTGTACTAACTGCGCAGAGGGCAAGGGAATACGAACACAATAGTGGTGATGAAGCCCCACTGCAAGTATTGCCACAACATGTCAATGGTGAACTCCAGGCTGTGGCTGTCTCTGTGCCCATGCTACCACATAAACAGAAAAATTCTACAGTCTGGCAAATTTTCGTGTCCACATTTACCCACCGAACAGGCAAGGTATCAGTACTGAAAATATCTTGGGTTTTGCAGATTTAAGAAAGTCTTTATACACAATAAAAATTTGTAAGATCTTCAGAAGATGATGGGAAAAGATTGTTTCATACATTATCAAAATGTAGTTACTGATCTCCAATTTGAAATGGCTTAAGAGTACCATTTTCCAGCACTGTAAAATGCCTTCCTAACTTTCCAAACACAACCCATCCTTGTAAAAGCATAACTCAGAACAAAGAGAAACAAACATTATTTTATTTTCCTTATGCAAAATGATGTTATGTGCAAAGACAACCACTTTCATCACATGCAAGAACAAAGGGATTTCTACTTTACATACTCATTTACTTTTAGTCCATGGGACAGAACTGACTGCAAATTCGAAACTCAGATTTTCTTCTTCACTATTCCACTGTAACCCATTGGGCAAGTTACTTCACTTGTTTGTGCCCTTGTTTACTTGTTTGCTTTGACTATAAGCATTTCACAGCTCTAGATAGCCAGCACCAATAAAATTCTGACCTGCCATCTAATAAATTGGTGTTTCAAGGCAATATCATAATTTTAAAAAAAAAATCATGAAGAAGTTGGGATAGGTATACAGTTAGAAGAGAAGATCAAATTAGTGCAACTAGAATCAGTTTCTGTGATTGTAGAACTGCGGAACATATTTTGCAAACAGCCTGTTTGAAATTATATCTGACTTTAAAAAGGTATACGAGGCTCCTGAAACAACTGGAGGATACACAAAATAAAAGAACTTTTAGATAATGCGTTATAATCTTCTTCCCCTAAAGGCAGAGGCTAAAGAAAAATCTGTCTGAGACTGTCTGAAATGAACTTGCTACGCTCTTGATCAGTCATGCAAACAAGCAGCAATTTCTCCCAGCAATTAGCTTCCTCAGTGCACATTCTATTAGATTGGACAGGCAGACAGAATAGAGTGGCTGGATAATTCGAGCCTTCACAGCAATAGTCACTGGAACTCCGTGATCATTTGCAGAGGATTAGTCCCAGAACTAAGCCAACCTTCTGTATTCAAGGTTTCAAACCAAATGCATCACCAATACTAGTACAGTAAAAAGCAACATAAGATTTTATTTTCACCCAATGCTCAGTGGAATCTGTATCTTGGCCACTTCAAGTAATGCCAGACATTAAATTATAGCCTGTAGCAATACTGACTCTTAATCTTGTTTACAAGTGCATGAAGAAAATAAGTGACTGTAGATCTTTCAATACCCCAAGTTCTGAAGCCATGCTTGGAAGCACAGCACTACGAGTGGCTATTGTTTGGAGAACTTAATTTGGCTTCAGAGATTTTAAATATCTAAATTTACATTTATTAATGCTTACCCTTACCCAATAAAGGGACTTCACTAATACATTACTGGATTTTCCAACAAGTTAGAAAATTTTTAGTTCAATTTTTTTGCAAAAAACCCCGTTTGATTATCACTTACTGCAAACAACTAATTCTGGCCACCAAACATTTATGATATAAATACTAGCACGTTTAATAAAGCAATGGCTGGAGTTACAATCAACTTCAAGAAAACATGGGGCTAGGAAGACTCCAATAACAAAATGATAACATAACTAGACAGAAGACAATAAAAAGTGGTCCAATAGGAAATAAAATACTCTTACCTTTGGAACATGAGGGTTAAATTCCACAGCTCTGTGAATAGCTTCCACAGCATTAATTTCTGCTGTACTAAGCCCTCTTTTGGAGGCAGTTTCTGGGGAGAACCTGAAGTGAAAAATCCACACTGAACAAAAGTAATAAATAATAAATTCTAACCAAGTGTTTCTTTGCATTGTCAGCTTGGAGTTCATTAAAAATTGGTTTATTTATCAAGAAAGATAAACAAACCCTTTTAGGAGACAAATTTCATGTTAATTTAGGTATATGGACTGTCATCCACGCCCATGTGACAAAGTTATGTTTAACTTTTTGAAACTTCATGTCAATCACATAAGGTAATTGAGTGCCCATACAGCATCACCTACCTGGAGGTAAAGCTAGAATCAGCTGTGCAAATAGACCAGAACAAAAGTGAAATGCCAACATGAACCACCACAAATATCCTGCACCCAATCCACAAAACAAAGAACTGTTGAACATCACAAGCAAGACACTGAAAATAAAATTTATGCAAAAGCACATGTGTGTACATGGGCTCTTGAAAAACATCTTCACCTGTATTAGCTTTATGGATGCTTAAAAGAAACTTTAAATTACGTTTAACTACACACATACACGTATAAATACACTTAATTTGCTTTGAGAAATGTAACGGCTACATATTGGCTTTAGTCCTTTTTAATTCATATTTTACAGCATAACCCAAGATTAGTAGCAAACCACTGTTTTCACAGACGTGCTTGCTTACCTTTCTGAAACAGCTCTGGCTTTTAGCAGGGCTGCTGTGTAACATATTGCTGCTGATTTTGGAAGACTGATATCTATGATAAAATAAAATAATTAAGCTGTAAGAGTCTAAGGAAAGACAAATATTTTAAACCCACACCCTTTGAGCTTAAAGATTTTTACTTGGGTATACCAGACAACGAATGTAACATCTGGAACGTTTCAGCTATGATTAGACACTTTTAATTTCTTTGCACAGTCTTCTTTCTGGTCACCAGTCAGTCTCAGACTAAAAACTCACACGAGTCGTAGTTAGGTGTAAAACAGTAATTATTTTTTTTCTAAACGCACGAAGACACTGAAACTGAGTTCAAAGAGAAATGTATGTATAAATACACACTTAAGAACAGTGTACTTTTCCTGTATTAACCCATGAAGGTTTAAAATAAGCTTCTAATCTTTACCTAATTTTGCAACTGTACATTAACACAGAGTTTTACACAATACTGAAAGAGACTGACTAGAAGCTGACCAAAAAAATTACATTACAGACAGGTAGACAAATTTTAATGAAAATGCAATTTCCATTCTTTCCCAGTTCCATGGGGAAAAATTCTTTTACTTGTAGGTTTTGTAGAATATCCAAGGCCAAGTATGAGCTGACAATTACAGATTAGAAGGTTAGCACTCCACAGTAGAAGTTTACTTTAAAAGCAGACAAAGTCTGGGGTCTAATTCCCAAGTACCATGTTGTGTATAGTCAGATGGCTCTTGCTTTTTTTGTAAATCCCATTCTGGGCTTGTCCATCACTTATTGGAAGTCTGGCTGTCGTGTCAAGCAAAACACAGGGGTGCTACAGGGAGTTTGAAGCTCATGCTCATTTTTCCAGATGCTTAGAGAAAAAAATCAGCAACCCTTTCTTAAGAAAGTGTCACAATTCCTGATGTTAACATAAAGAAGCACCAGGAAAAGAGCAAATTTGTTAAATTAGTAAGAATCCACACAGAACAACATGGACAGTCAAGTAACAGGAGCAGGCTGCTAGGGTGGCCACGCACAAGGGGCACAGGGTTTGGACAAGAATATCCTACTTTGGATTCCCTGAAGCAATAAAGAACAGAGGCACAAGGGAGAACATACCAACTTCTCAAGGGCACGGAATGATTGCCACAAAATACTGCTTCTACGTCCCTCCATGCTGAAGGTGATATAAGGGACAGCTTTGACAGCAGCACTTTGTACACTAGTGATGTGGGCAATATCTAGGTGGCAAAACTCTGAGGACAATAAGAAAGTAAGTATATATTTTATTAACCTTTATCTAGACTTGCACAACACCTGAAACATATTAGTTGAGATGGAAAGTGAAAGTAAACTACTGCCATTTAATGGACCAAAGCTTGCATACCACTCATCTCTGGCAAGCAGTATGCTTACACGTTGCTAATCTCTGGCGAGCACCCTCAGTATTACAGAATCATGAGGCCAAGCCTGGAAGATTACAGAAGGGAAAACTACCTTTTCCAGCTTATTTACATCTATTACTTAGAGGCCTATGTGCTGACTGAAAAAGGCTGATGAATTTAGGCATAACCAGGGATGTAGAAGAGATTAAAAAACTAAAATAATCCTTGAATTGAAGCAAAGTGAGCTGCAAGACTTTTTTACAGATTAGAATTAAAAACATAAAAAGTAATTTTAATAATAAAAAGCAATTTATCTTGCCTAAATTTGACCTCATCATTCAAAAGAAAAAACTTGATTTGCACTCTGGAAGCGCGTATTGGTTGCCAATGAAGGGAATCTAGTCAACTAGCTGAGATCATGGGTAGACATCTGCTTTTGGACAGGCACACCTTGCCTATCTCACCTACACTCTTATACAAAACCACCAGTATTTCCCATTAGGCATCACTTACCATCATACTTTGCTAAAACTGCCTGGACATCTGCATAAGCCTGTAACTCCAGCAGTGCCTCCAGGAGGTTTTCATGAATATTCAGCATGCTGAGAAGTGGAAACTCTTTCATCAACTGCAAATCAATAAAGAGAAATAAATTAAGCAGATATAGAATTGCACTTGAATCCCTGAAATACTTAATGGAAATCAGTACAATAATTTAAGCTTTTTCAATGTTCTGTTCTTTCACAGTATTAGAAACTGACATATAAGCAGCATGAAAAGAATTCCATCATTTCTACCTTACTTTTTTCCTACATTCACCTACTGGAAAATAAGTATACTGAGTGTAACTACACAACATGCTCTCAGGCCAAATTTGCACAGCTCCCACAGTGAGTTGGTTTGCTCAGTAATATTTTCCTATGAAAAAAGAACTTATGATAAACCCTGGGCAAGTGAAACTAAAATTATGATGAAGTCTAAAGTTGGCTATTTTGACAAGTTAGTTGCCGAGTCAAGCACGAAGCAAACCAGACAACAGAACTGTGAACATATGACATCATATCATACAAAATCTAAAACCTACATGTAGGAACCAGAAAAACTGTTCTCAAAAAAAAACAATGAAACATGATGTGCAAATCTCATTGGAAAATAATTCAATTACACTAATTATGATGCCTAGAAAGACACTATAAACCATCAATTTGGACAATGTGTCTGAAAACAACAGTTGCTCAATTTTTTAAATTTTTACTTACATCTCTCATCATTTTTACTGCTTCTCGTATTCTTCCAAGTTTTCTTGCACACATAGCTAGTCTCCTTTTCACATACACCAACACATTGGTGTCTCTTCCTGATAACAAAGATAAAAAAAGATTAGTCTATCAGTTTCAATCCTTATCTCTCCTTCCCTCTCTCAAAAAAAACCCCAAACCAACCACCCACCAGAAACCCCACAACCTTTTTCCTAACCACATGTAAAAGCATAAAATAATTACTACTGCTGTCCCAATCAAGGCCCATCTAGATGAATGACAGCAACTTTTAACTAGGTTAAATGACAAAAAAAATCTGGGTTTTTTTCCAAAATGTTGGGTGGAATAAAACAAGGTGCTACTGACACACACTAATTGCTTCATTAATCTGCTCTACCTATCTAACTTTCCATGACAATAACGTACCAAGCCTTAGTGAGGCAACCCATGATGAAGACACATCGTAACTGCCACTTCCGAAGATTCATTCAGGTATTACAAAAGATCACATAGCACGTCATGCATAAGCATGGCTAAAATAGTAGGAACTGCCTCCCTGAACTGGGAATCAAACTAGAATCACTAACTATAACTTTAGTTTCACATTTCTGCTCACATAAAAACAAGAGTTCATGCCATTCAAAAGTCCTTACTCAGCTGTGCTTCATGCTGGGGGCTTTGGGAATGGCAGTTCTGAGACTTTCTGTAAATCATTTCTCCTGCTTTCAGAGCCTGCTTGAAATACTTCTCAGCATCCACAATAGTTGTTGCTTCTTCCTCAGCCAGGAGGACATATGCAGTGGCACAACTGTAATAAGGAAAAAAACCCACTAATTATTCTGAGGGACAAAGTTTAGTATTTTTTGAATCAGCGTTAAAAGCATTAGAAATGGGCAGTTTTCACTTATGTTTAATAGCTAAGCATTGACAACATTAAAGTACCAAAATATTGACTTGAGTTCAAACAGTGACTGTCAGGAAAACAGAAACCTTTTCCATTTTACAGAAAAAAACCCACACATTTGGAGAAAGAACAAAAGAAAGAATTGTAACAGCAAGTCAAATTATTTTCCTTGAAGTATTAAAAACGCTCTGGTAATTGTCTGGAGAAGGGTTTTTTGTGTTTAGTTTGCTTTGCTTTTTTAAAACCAGGAGGTAGACATTTTACACAAAAACAAGATGACTACATGACAAAACGGATCACGGAAGGGTGTGAAATTCTTTGGTTTGTGTTACAAGAGTATTTTTAAACCCCTTACTGGAGTGGCATCCATGAAGTCCAAATACAGTATTACCACAATGCCATCTCTGAAAGCCATAGAATCTCATATCCAATTTAGACTGTTCCACATCTGAATAAGATTTCTCATTTGTTATCGCTACTGATACAAAGATTTTTAAAAGAATCTTTCCCAAGAAAAACAGAGAACAAAGGCTATTTTTTTATAGAACAGTTCAATACTTCAGTGCAACTGACAGCCCCGTGTGCAATTCTCAGTCACGGAAGTTCCCCTTAAGCTATTCAGAACTTTACTAAAAGTAAATTATTAGAACAAGAAACTGATAGCATGCTCAATATCGTTCCACTTAATCTTTCACACTAGAAATACAGCAATTGAACTTATACTCTAAACTTACTCATTGTTCAACTCTAAAGCTTGATACGCTGCTTTAATCCGGGCTTGAGGGTTTCTCTCTCGCCATGCTTTCTGCATAACTGTTGCAAAAACATTGAAAGGCTGGTGAGGGACAGAGACACTGGCGAAACACCTGGGAGCCAGTGGAGGCAATGCTGGCTGCTTATGCCTCAGCTCTACATTAACATTCACTTCCATTTTTCAAATTCCTGTTTGCTATATGATTGTTACAGGAAAGAGTAAACAAGTGTTTTAATTCCAGCATGAGTTTCTACCACAAACAGCAGAATCTTGCAACTTCTCATTACGCCCCAAATTTAATTTAAGAAAGCAACACCACCAGGAAGATTATTCACTGACCATTTAAGAACTCCTACACTGAGAAGCAAAGACAGCTTACATAACCAGGCAGATGTACAATTTCTAAATTGCTACAGCTTTTTGGAAACACTTCCCAAGACTTGTTGAAAGCTTGGCAGGAGCAATTGTTAAACACAGGTTCTTGCACGGACCTGCACAGAATTTTAATTTACGCTTTCAAACAGAACTTCAAAGAAAACAATGATAGAGTAAGCTCTGTCTTGCACAGGTATAGTTTCATACTTAAGTATTTAAACAACCACCAGAGCATAAAGGGTTAAAAATTTTCTTTTTAAATTTACAAAGCACATTTGAGTGGCATAACATGGCAATGCCAATTCAACATATACTATAATAATTTATCACCTTGTTAGAAAGTATTCTAGCAAACAATTAAAAAAGGTGAAATCTATCTATTCAAAGGGGCCGCTTGAATTAAACTTCAATTCAAAATTACAGTCAGGTAAAGACCAAACAAAAGTTCAATGCAATGACTCTACACCCCTCTCCATTACGTTGCCATTGGGGAAAAATGGAAATCCCAAACCAAAACCCAACTTCTAGCAAAAGAAAAACAACATACTTGGAGCTACCATTTTCTGTGCAGAACTAATAGCTTTCACACTAAATTACAGTTCTAAAAGAACTCCAAAACCTTATGTTCATGGAGTTACATATCTGGCCTATCTCAAGTACGATAAGAAAACTGAAGAATCTATACATGTTTCTTTTGGAACAAAACCTTCTGCTGTCCAGCAAGAGTAAAGTGGAAAAATGTTTGAGTTTTCTTTTGGAAACAAAATATTAGTCTTGGCTTAGCAAGCGAGACAATACACTCCATTTTGTGAAACAAAAACACATCATTCATATCAAGCATGTCACAGCCAGCTGACAAGTAACACTTCCGGAACTTGACAAACTGACAATAGCTCGCACCCGGCCTGACAATAACCAGGTAGAGAACACTTTCTGCACTAAACATGTGGAACACAATGAAAGAATTCTGGAGACTGCGCTATTCATTACTAAGGTTTAAATGAGACCACATCTTTAGCTGTTGAGAATACAATCCAGGTTTTCAATATTGTGTTGTTAATTATTTGAAAAGTGCGAGATCTTAAACTATGTCAGGATCCTGACAGCCTTAAAGTTAGTAGAGAAAGCACATGGCAAAAAAACATCTTTTCACTACATACATCTATTAAACCTCCTTAGTAGTTGGAAAGGCTATCATTTCACAAAGTATCTGACACAACAGCTTGCACTACCTTGAAATATATTAAAAATACCCACTTTACACTCTCCAACAGTTATACATCTTACATATACAACATTGGTACCTGTATCTGATGGCCGAAGGGCATCTGTATCGCACGTGAAAAAGTTCTGATGATCTTGAGCAGACAAATTCATGTCATAGTATGTAAGAGGCTCCTTCCCAGTCACCCACATGTATCTTGAATGGGAGAAATTTCAGTAAGACGCGCTCCTAGTAAATAGTAATGCTGATACCAAGGGGGACACCTGATATGCCTAACAACCGAAGCTAGTGCAGAAAATTTTTATTAATAGAAGGCAGGAGCTACTAACCAGAAGTTTCAAGTACTACTGTTCCATAATCTGTACAGGTTGTAAAGTTCTAAACAGCTTGGGAACTGGCTTCCTAGGAAGCAGCTGTTCCTATGAAATAACACAAGGAGACTTACAAAACAGCCACATCAGTTTAATAAAAGAGAATTTAGATTCAGGATCACTGTCTCAATCTCTGAATAAAGTTTTCTCCTACTGTACTCTCAAAAAACCTGATGATGTTGCAGTAATATTTGCATTCTTAACACTGAAACTGCCAAAGCTTGGATAGGTACCTTTTAAACATAGGATTGGCATCAATCACCCCTATAATCTTGCAGGCCTCAGCTATCTCCTGATATTCCTAGTGTAAGCTCTGTGAAGAAGTCATCTGTATGCCCTCAATTAATTTAAAAAAATATGCAATGGTAAGTAAGATAATTAATACCTGCTATACTCTGCTCCTCTGAAAAGATTGAGAGGATTTCGCCACACTTTGCACTCTGGAAAAAAAAAAAAGTACTTTTTGAATGAAGAGCACAGGAAATACTACCTTGACTTTAAAATGCAGTACTGCAAATGCAGTTTTATTTTCAAAAGCTCCTTTAATTTTATTGTTATACAACCTGAGCACAATCATACAATCATCTTCTTCATAAACTTCTGCTATCCCAGAAATATTTTTGCTCCCCAGCATTGCCAGGGTACAAAAGCACATGATGGAAAGATTAAGCACTGCCATTTATACTCATACAATGTTTATCTTGCAAACATTCAGAATAGTAAATATCTGATGTTACTGAAACAGTTTTAGCTAAATGTGCAATATATTTTCTAAATCATATTTTTAATAATGAATGATGTAGATCAAAAATACATTATTACTTAGTTTATTTTTACCATTATTAATAAAGCACTTTGTAAGATATAGGCCTTTCTCCAGTTCTTACAAGGACTACACTAATGCAAAGTCAAAGCCATTTAAAAGCCAGTTCCTGTGAACCAGCTGCCTTGAAGCTTAAGGAAAACTGCTGAGACACATTAACAATCACCTGGCATATTCTGCCTGCTTGTCTCATTCTCTCCAGCAGAGAATGCTGCTGGTGCTGGAGGGCTGTTTTCTGCACCACCAATGAGGGGCCTCAAATGACTCACAGAAACCTGCTCAATGAAAGATGTGCCGTATTTTCGGAAATGCCACCACTCAAACACCTGTCACAGGAGAAAAAAGCACCAGAAATTTCCTTAGGTGACACCCTTCCAACACAAACATCAGAAATGAAGAGCCAATTGTTCACAACTAGTACATCCCCTTGCAAATTACTATAGATGGAACTTATACACATAAAAATTAACAATTATCGGTTTTGACCTCTCTTGTCATGCAGGATCACCCACATAACAAGACTGAAAAAAAAAAAAACCAACCCCAGTAAAATTTTAGTCAAACATATGGTGTCATCCCAACCCCCCCCCCCCAATCATTAGTATAACCTCTAAACCCTTCCAGAAATTGCCTCGACAGGGAAACTGTGTATAGAGACAAGAACCTCAAGACAGGTATAGCTTTTTCATTTCACAAAAATAATCTAAAAGAATAAAGCACAAAATGGACAGTTAAGTTGACATGTTCTGCCATTCAGAAAAGTCCAAAGAGAAAAAGCTGAATTAAGTTCACTTACCAGAAATTTTGGGTCAAAAATATTACACTCTCTCCCTTTGAAGCTATTAAAATACCTGCATGTCACAAGTCCTCAAGCACTATACCGCACTGTCAGCCCTGAACCAACTTACGAGTATTTTTATTAGCATGGAGAAAGAGGCAATGTTTACACAAACTGTATTATTTGTTAAGAAGCATTACTATAAATGGGGACTGACCAATAACCACTTTTTTTTCTCTTAAGAGCAAACCTATGTAAAAGACCTATCACAAGCAGAATCCACCTCTGTATATGACTTTCCTCAGATCCTGCAATCAAAACCCAAGCAACATTACAGCAAACAAGTTGTTTCTACCACATAAATAAAACACCTTTTTTTTTAAAAAAAAAAAAGGTGGCTACAAAAAAAATCACCTATGAAACACATTTTGCATATTCTAGTAAATAGGTTTAATTGACGAGAAGAGACGTTTTCTTTAGCTTTTAATACCAAAAATAAAGATTAACCCAAAAGATTTGTATGTAGTGCCACAGTCTGCATCAGGGTCAGATGATCATCGCTGCAGAAACAGCTGTGCTAGCAGAACTGAGCATGCAAGTGTGCCCCATTCATTTTGTGCAGTCAGCCATGTCTGTGCACACTACCATCTGAAGATGAGCTGAATTATTGGCTCATTTTCACACCAAAGTTGTTAAGATAGTTACATGATGACACATGCACAAAAGCCCCCCCAAAATTACTGTGGAAAGCTAAATTCTTAACTATCTAGTTTAAAAGAGATAAAAATCTCTGTGTTTTCTTTACACAGAGAGGTCTGCACAGTTTGCACATATATTTTGCATTTTTAATGTATGTATGTATATACGCACATATATGTATCTATGGACATGTACCTCCTTAAAACAAGCCTTAGTTTCCAAAACAAGTGCAAGTTATTTTCCTTAGACTCACCCCAACGTACAACACACATAGCAAAAGAGCACGTACAATACATCAGAGAATATGCTAAACAACAAGTTCCTTCCTAGTACAAAGGCACCCTCTAGAGTCTGATCAAAAAAAAAGCCAACTGCAGTTACCCCTAATGAAAGCATCTTAGAGGTGCTATAGTTCTTTAAAAAAATAAAAGTGGACTACTTACAAATATCAGTCCAGATATAAAAGACGAAGTCACTGTAAGGGCAAAGTAGAATTTCGGAGTCAAAGTGCTTAAGAACACAGTCACTGTTAAGAAGCAAAAAACAAAGACTTAACAGGCAGAACTGAAAAACACAAATAGCTTTTTATTAAACAACGCCGAAATATTATGCAAATACATAATACAATATAGCCCTAGTAACTTTACAGATAATGTTACTTTGTTAGAGAATCTTTTCCGAATATTATTTTCTGTTTGTAACCATCTGTGACAGCACAATAGGCTACATACCCAATCTAAAAAACTCAGTGCAAGTTCTTAGACAAAGAAGCCTACAGTTTCAACCATATCATGGCAGGTGGACCGCAACAATTCACTGTATTATTTCATTTTAACCTAAACCGGAAACATACTGGTTTGACACAAGCACCTATTCAGTGTTAAGAACATCCATTTTCCACAGACCTCTCCTTCCAGGCATTTACAGCACAAGGCAGGGAACGCAGTTGTCCAGGGCTGCTTTGACCATGGTTTTGACCCCAACCGCACGGTCAGCTTTGTCACCGGCCACCAGCCCGGGCTGGCAGGGAGCCACGGCAGGGAGGCTGGAGCGCCAGGCCCGGCCTGGGGGGGACGGCGAGCTCCCCTGCCGCAGGCTCACCGCCCCCCGGCCCCGTTCAGGCCTCGGGCCTGACGAGACACCCCGGCGCGGGGAGCGGGTGTCGGCGGTGACAGGCAGCCGGGCGCGAAGTGACAGGGCGTGGGGCGGGGAGGCAGCCGGGGCACGGCCGGCATTCCCCCGGGGCACCGGCCGGCACCGCGAGAGCCGCCTCGGAGGCTTCCAGCCGCCCCGGCGCCGTCACCGAGGCAGACCCGGAGGCACAGCGGGAGCCCCGAGGCCGGGCTGATGCGCTCGGGGTGGGGGGGATGGGGGCGAAGTCGCTGCGGGAGGCCCGGGACGCAGGACCGGCCCGCAGGACCGGCCCGCAGGCGGCTGCCAGGACGGACGGCCCGGCCCGGCCCGGCCCCGCAGCCCTCCACAGGAGCCCGGCCCGGCCGCCTAGCAGGGCGGACGGCGGCAGCCTTCCCCCAGCGAACCCTCAGCCCCCTCCCGGCCGCCGCGTCCCGCCGCGTCTCACCGGCCGCCAGGCTGTCCCGGAGCCGCAGCGGCACCCGCAGCACCACGTAGAAGAGGCCGAGCCCGGCGACCACGGCCAGGACCCCGCGGGCCCACGGCGCCGCCGCCGCCGCCCGCCGCCGCAGCTGCTCCCAGCGCCGCAGCGCCGCGGCCGCCCCGGGGCACGGCGGGCCCCGGCCGCTCCCGCCGCCGCCGCCGCCGCCGCCGTCCGCCATGGCCGCCGCCGGGGGACGCCGGGAGAGGGGCGGGACGCCCCGCGGCGGGGCGGGGCCCGGTGGGCTCCGCCAGCGCGGGGAGCCCGCTCGCCGAGCCCATCACCGCTCCCCCGCCGGCGGGGCGCAGACCCAGGGTCGTCCCCTCCCGCGCCGCGCCGCGGCCCGGGAGCCGCGAAGGCGGCCGCGGCCCCGCCAGCGCGGCCCTCCCTCCCCGCCCCGCCCGCTCCTACGATGGCCGCCGCGCAGCGTCTGCCCGCAGCCAACATGGCGCCGGCGGCGCTTCCGGCCCAGCCCGGCGGCGGCGCGGGGTTCGCCGCCGCTCCCGGCATGCTCCGCGCGGGGCCTGGCCGGGCCCAGAGCTGCCAAAATGGCCGACTTCGAGGACCGGGTGTCGGATGAGGAGAAGGTAGGGAGAGGGCCGCCCCTCCGCGGTGGGCCGGCGCCGCTGTCCCCGCAGCACCGGCTGGAGGGCAGCGGGCGGGGGGGAGCTCAGCCGGTGCGCCGGCGGGCCGACCTGCGGCCCGGGGGCCCGCCGCTCCGAGACCGGCCGGGCGGCCGCTGCCCGGGTGAGAGGCCGGCCGGCCGGCCCCGGATCAGCGGTGACTTCTCAGCGCCACGCTTTGCATTTCGATTTTCCTTATTGCCCGGGTGCAGCTGAGGTACCTCGGCGCGTCTTTCTGCGTGAAAATAGGTTTTCTGCTCTTCGGCTTTCTTTTCCCAGGTCGACAAAGTTATCGGTGTCTTTAAAAGGTGCTGTGCAAGCTGCTCAGTTCCAAAACGCTGCTAGAGCCTGTCTTCACGTTCTCTGCTTGCCCCAGCTCCTGACAGTAACTTTGATGTAGAGCCTGCAGATTACACTGGATGGAAGGGACTAAGCAGAAACAAATAGAGCGATATTTATTTTGGGAAAGGGAGAAATGAACAGATTTTTCCTCTTGCATAGGAATGTGGGAAAATTACAGTCTTACAGGCAGCGCTGAGTTTCATTTAACAAATGAAGAGGTCGCCTTTTCTGCCAGGTAGCACTAGTTACCTACAAATGGTAGGTAAAAAAATCTCCCGTTACTCTTCCTTACATCATAAAAACGTCACATGGAGGTTTTTGCTTTGTTTCTTAATGTCCTGGAGGGGGCTTTAAGGCTCATAGATCTTCAAGGACCTACGAGTCTGGAGCCTGCTTTCAGTTTTCCCTTAAACTGCCGGTTTCGCCTTCGTTATAGTGACATTGACTGGGAAACAAGCAGATAGAGCTTTCAAGGTGCAATTCACCATTTAGTTAATATTTTAGATGACATGAGCGTTGTTTGAAATAAAAATTCCAGAACAGAATTTGTATAGTCTTTAGTGCATAACTGAAATCTATCTAATGATGTATAAAATATTTATCTGACATCATTTGGCCAAATTTCGTTTGAACTGCTAGAATTGAAGTTGTCATTGCATTTGATGTGAAAATTAAAACAAAACTGAAGCTTGGTCATGCTGGCAGTTATGGTGGTACAGGTCTGAGAGCAAAGGAGGTGAAGTAAATTGCCCTTGGTAACCTAGCAAGTCCTTCAAGAGCTGGAAGTAGAACTGGGGTCCCTGTTTGTAGGCTTACATCTAGGCTAGCTGTTTAGTCTGGGAATGAGTCAGTGTTGCAAGATCTGGAGTCACTAGGTGGGGTTTTTTCCTTCTCCTGCTGCATTTACCTGAAATCTGCAGTTCTTTCAAAGCACTTGTGGGGAAGACTTGTCCTTCGAGAAGAGGCTTTTCAGAACTACATGTGCCAAAGTACTTTATTTGGCAGAGTAGATAGGATTTCGGTTGAAATCAGAGCCTACATTCTACTTCATGTCCGGACTCCAGCAACCTGTATTCAATTTAAAGTAGCTGCATGCCTAGCAGGGTTAGAAAAGGATAATCTTAAGGGAGGATCTGAAAAAGAAACATGCAGCAAAGATTTACTATAGTATCCATTTTGTAACTGTTCAGATGGGTCTAGAAGTTTTCTATATGTTGCCTTTTTTCAGTCAGAGTTTACCAGTGCTTCAAAAGAAAGCAAAGAAACAAACAAAAAAAATCAATAGAGCAACATCATCCCCCCTCCAAGCCTCGATTCTTTATCCTCTATAGACATATTTTAAGTAAGCTAAGGGATTCATTTTAGTTTAAGGTCTGCTGCAATGTACCCTATTGTCTACTTAAGTTCATTCTGCTGCCATTTTGCCAGCTTAAACTAATGGTTGAGCAGCTTCCCTCTCAGACACTTTCCCCATTTTAGAAGCAGGAAGTTCATTTTGCTAGCGTGCTGCAAAGCTACCTGAAATGGCAACGATGGCCAGGAAGTAGGTCAGTTTGCAGAAAGTCTTACTTTCATGCTTCTGCAAATGAACATTCTGCCACTGTGCTGACACTACTTTGAAACAAAACAACTCTAAAACCCAACAGCGATTCAAATGCTTGACATTTAGAATTACTCTGCGGCCCATTTCCTGCACTCCGCTCCTGATTTCAACAGTTTGACTTAGATGCTTTGTATTTTATTGCTCCAGAAGAGAGGCAGGGCTAGGGATACTTTATAAAAATGAACACTGTTGACTTGCAGTGTTTGTTTTGTTTATGGCTGGTTTTGTGATAATGCTTGATTGAAATGTGGAGTCCTTTCTGTGTTGATTTAATTTTGTTCATCCTTCCAAGTGGAAGAATTTGTGGAAGACTGTAAAAATCCCTCCTGTAATACTTGGGGTTTTTCACAAGTATCTGTTTATGAGAACCCATTGATCTAAAAGTCAATCTATTAAAACAGTGGTCCCTTTTATGAGGGTTCCATGTACAGTACAATTCTGCAGCCACAACATTTTTGCATAAATTTATAAGGTAGTATATTTTATGGCTTTTTAGAGGCTTTATTTTTCCATATGTTGAAGCACCTTATAAAAGGGCATCTGTTCATCTGGGGAGTTAATTCGCAGGATGTATCCTAGTGCAATCCTCCCACTGAGAGGCACCGTGGCATGAAGAGGTACATATTTGTAAGTGCTTTAGCACAGCGATATGCCTGTACTAGTGCTTACACTTGCGCTTTCTCAGAAAAGCACACGGTGTCATTTCAGAAGGCTTTCAGCCATTTAGGGCTGGCTCTCAGCAAAGTCCACAGAGGATATAAAGCAGCAGTGTCCCTCTTAATTACTGCTAGGTTATCTTCATCACCATCCAGACTTCTGATAGTGAAATCTAACAAGATTATGGCAGCAACGTGTCCTAATTACAGTTCTTTAAATAGTGAAAATTTTCAAACACTAAACACTGCATTTTTAGGATTGCTGTATGCTTACCAACCTTATCTAAAAGCAGAAAATTAGGAGAAAATGTTTTGACATTCTGTACTGTATCAATTATACAAGTTAATGACTTTTTAGTTTTTCATTTGTATTGCACAGTTAGTTCAGACATAAAGAATGTATATATATTTTTTGAAATAGATGCTAATTTGGAAGACAATCTATTTTTATCTGAAGCTCAATCTAGTTAAGGCAGAGTTGTTACTACTGTTGGAATAAGGCAATATACTCTTTGTTTGGAAAGGTGTTTATTTCCTTTCATGACTTGCTTTAAATCATTATGTGACAAACAATACAAACAACAATTTCTAATTAAAACGGGGAAGACTGTTGAGAGAAGCAAGTTATTTCCAGCTCTGGCAATAATTCAGCTGAAGCAGTTGGCTATATACACACTCCTGTGTCTTACTGCTCAAAATGAGAAGCAGAAAAAGTAATCAGAGTTGTAATGAGCACTGTTCTGCAGTCATCTTCAATAAACGTCTAGTTGAGCAAGAAAGGCTTATTGCACAGCTTTGTTAGCTGTACTTATTGGAAGAAATGTGACATTTTTATTATTCTAAGGGAGAGGTTTAATTTTGTGACATTTCCTGTTTCAAATCTTCCAAGATAATTCTACTCCCTTTGGTCCTGTAAAAAACATAAAATATTTTATTATGAAAACCATAAACTTCCTAGTTTCAACAGAATCAGTACCTAGACCACCTAAATTCTAACAAAGCAAGATATGTATATTGGATTTCAGAACACAATGCAGCTTTATTACTTTTTAGAAGAGAATGGGGTTTTGTATTCCAGCTTCAAAGTTTGCAGACATTGAAGTATTTTCCTTACAGTTGGCCTTTTCAGTTATTTATTGTATCACTCTCAGTTCCACATGCCTGAATTCTTCACCACTCTGACAGTTCATGGCGGGACAACAGTTTCCAGTGAAATACTACTTCAAGATGAGAGGAGTAATATGCCACAGAATGGCACAGGTCGTGGGTCTACTGCCCAGGGTTAGAAGTGATGTGGGCAGCATTAGAGGATCAAGAAAGAAAAACAAACAAACAAACAAACCAACAAAAAACAACTCCTGCTGAAATTTGGATGGCTTCATTTGGAGGCTGTGTCTGATGTCTCTGGTTCATTTTGGCACTTCCCATCACCTCCCCCATTTCTGTCAGTTCCCAACTTTTACTTTCTATCTCCATACCACCTTCTGCACTCCAAGCACATCAAGTGGCTTTTCAAAGTCCATGAGGCACAATTAACTCTGGAAGCATTCCCATGTTGATGTAATTGGTTTACTGCTCCATTTCTAGAGCTATCAACCTCTCATCCTTCACACGCTGTTTACTGTGAAGCAATGGCATCTCCTTCAGCCAGTCATCAGCATCAAACAAATTGCATCACAGGGAATCACAGTGTCCTGCAATATATGTCAGACACTGGTTACCTGTGTGGTTGTACTGCAAGTTACCATCTAGTTCCAGTGTCACTTTTACCACAGTGGTTTCTTATTCTTTATATACCTTGGCATTTAGGTTTCTGATTACTAGCAAGGATCAGGAAAAAACGTTGTTTAGGAATGTCACCAAAAAGAGCAGCTAGCCAGCATTCATATTCTTTAAATAGGTTAGTACTGTGCAAGTTGAACGGTTCACATTTTTACAGGCGCCCATGTGAAGTTTGCACATCTTCCTGAGTACATTTGGAATTATGCTGCTTGGTTACACTGAAAAGAATCTGGTCTTATGAGACTATTTTTATTTTGAAAATGCATGCTTAGATTTCTCCCTAAATCCAGCACTTCCTATCACTGTCAGCATTGGTTTTGTTGGTGAATTGCTTCAGTGTAGGTTGCAGTATGTATGAACTCAGTAAATTATCTTTTGTCTTTTTTTATCTTTTTGCTACATTGTAGGTGCGTATAGCTGCAAAATTCATCACTCATGCACCCCCTGGAGAATTCAATGAAGTATTCAATGGTAAGTAAATACAGAAAAATGATCGGTGGTGTTTTCTTCATGTTTCATCTATTATACGAGCCTAAGGCTGTGTCACAATATACTTTTTTTTAAGTTTAAGTGGTGAGGGAAAAGCATGCTATTATTCTGTGACTACATATGCTTAATAAAATGATTTAACCATTTTAATGTTTGCATTTGTAGAGTTGAAAATGAAATGCATAAAGAGAAACGTTTGATCAAAAAATGCAATAACCTACCTGAATTCTCTCTTCTCCAGATGTCCGGTTATTGCTTAACAATGATAATCTTCTCAGGGAAGGAGCAGCACAGTAAGTGTTGATACTTCAAATAAGTCAAATTACCATCAGAGATGTATGTGTTTTCTTACACCCATCATTGCGTGATGCATGCAAGCCATTTGTTGTATTGAGAGCAATCTTCTGTAATTCCTTATCCCCCCAACAAAATACATAATGAAAGGCACGGGTGATTCTTATTAAAAGCCTTAAATTAGAATTTGTGCTGTAGAGGCCATATAAAACTGACAGGAAGGCACTCTGCCAAAAGGTTTAACTCTGCAGCAGCAGGAATGTCTGGTCTTGTCGAAGCATGATTTGTAAAGCAAGTGAAGCCTGAAATACTGAGTAATCCTTAGCCGATGATTAGAAAAAGAACTGCTCTCAAAAAAAAAAAAACTTTCAAAATACCTTGTTTACTTGCACGGTTTCATCAGAAGGTGCTTAAAGGTTATGCATACAAGCTTTTTGATGCTAAGATTTTACTTCAAGCTAGGTGACATGTCAGTCAGCAGGTCTTTACGTAAGAAAATTGTTATAAATATTAGACTACTCATTTGTTTACCTTACTGCTGTCTGAATTGTAGCTGGGGTGTTCCTGTTTTGCCTTGGCTTGCTCATATTCCCCCAGGCTGCCTGCTGTTCTACTTTTGAACTCTGTACTTTCCTGGTCATCACTAAATAAACCTGGGTTTATTTAGACCTGGGGTTTTATAGCTATCATCAATAAAAGGTATTAAAAAATCCTTAAAGAGTACTCGTGTGTATTATTTGCCAAATTAAGTTGAAATTTTCTGTAATGTAAATCACACCATATACTTATTCTTGAGTCAAAATAAATGTGCATGTACAGCTAAAGTTCATGTTCTTTTAATTCTTAACAGTGCATTTGCACAGTATAACATGGATCAGTTCACTCCGGTGAAGATAGAAGGGTATGATGATCAGGTAAGAGAAAACACTTGAGGTTTGTATTACTACACTGTGCAAAACTAATAAAAGTGTGTTGTTTCATCAAGATGTTGACTAGTTTAATTCTACTCAAAACTTATCACCTCTCCTCCTTCCCCCACACGTCATTTGTTCTTATAGAAGAAGCATAGGTGAAATGTTGTCTTAAAGTATTGTCTGATACTACCTAGTAACTCTAATTCATTATTCCTTAAGTAAAGCTCCATGCTGAAGTCACTGGAATTCTACTTAGAGTATGAATGATTAAAGATTACTGTTTATTTAAAGTTCACTTCCAAATCCTTATGTTGCCACCTGCTTATAGTTCCTAATGACAATCAGTAGTAGAGTTTTAATAGGGGTTTGGTTTTTTTTTCATTTTCTGCATTTTTAATCCATTCCCAGCTATGCTAAAAAACATACTCTATCTTTGATTATACCAATCTAATACTATCCAGTCTATGCCAGCAAAACAATTTTTTTTTTTTTTTTTTTGAGAACAAGCAGCAAGTCCTGCAGAAGATAGAAAGCTGGCCTGACCATCTGTTCTATTCTCTGAGCCAAGTACTGACCTAGCTTTTCTGGTGTCCCAGATATGTTCATGGGAGGCAGATATTTTTAAGAGGACTGTCCATAGAAATAGCTTTGACAAGAGAAAGTTACAGTACAACCTGTACAAAAAAAAAAAAAAAAAAAAAAAACACAAAAAAACAACCCCCAAAGTCAATGTTTGGCAAGCCAGAGAATTATGGTGACTAAGACAAAGGAGAGGGAAGGTACAGTGCTGCTTTGCTTTGTACTTTAGTTTGTGTATATTAGAAGTAGCCACATCTATATACCCTTCTTGACCAGGAGAGCTATTGCAACACGGACCATGACAATAAATGGTAAATTTCAGAGTAAAATTCTTTGTTTCCTTTAGAAATGGGGAAGGAAACAGCAAAAATAACTTCAAAAGCAAAACCACCTGTTTGTATTGTAAGGGCACCCAACTTTTAGCTAAATATATACATTAATGTAATACAGCCATTTCTGGGGCAGAAGACTAAGTACAGTATTACTGTGAAGAGCAGAGAATTTGCCTACAGCCTTACTACAACTACTCCTAGTTGAAATTATTACTAAAAATCCTTGTTTCTTTATGTGATATTATAGGTCAATGAAAGAATCTGTTGAAGCATTGATATCTATTCAAATAGTCAGGAAAAAATGCAAACCAACACATTTACAGCAGTATAAGTGTATCTTAATTTCAACTTCTTTTACAGGTCTTAATCACAGAACATGGTGATCTGGGCAATGGCAGATTTTTAGACCCAAGAAACAAACTTTCTTTTAAGTTTGATCATTTAAGGAAAGAAGCAAGTGACCCCCAGCCTGAGGACACAGAATCAGCTTTAAAACAATGGAGAGATGCCTGTGACAGTGCACTGAGAGCTTATGTGAAAGATCATTACCCCAATGGCTTCTGTACTGTTGAGTATCCATCTTGTTTCACTGAAAGTTTATTGCTCCGTGTCAGTCAGTACCTTGAGTGGACTTTGTGCTGGGCAGTGCTGTTCGAATTCTCCATCCTCACTAGCATTTTTGCTAACTTTGGAATAACAGGTTCCAAAGAGGGTGCAAATATCTTGGTATGCACACACTGGTAAAGACGTATTAGACCTTATTTTCATAGTTGTGACTCCCATGCACTTTAACACCTGCAGTTAATAAAAAGGAGGCGTTATTTGTACATACATGCAAGTGGAGGTGTTGGACGATTAGTGGTATATGTTTCCAGTGAGATACCACAATAGCAAGCCTCCACAATGCTGCCAAGAACAGAAATTAAGAATGGCTTTTCTCAGCTCTTGGGCCTTTTTAACTCTTTTTCTAAATACAGGTTTATGGTAAATCTATAGATGGGCAGCAGACAATTATTGCCTGTATTGAGAGCCACCAGTTCCAGCCCAAAAACTTCTGGTAAGACTATTTCAACATAGTGTATTTTCTTCTTTTACTAGTCCTCAAACAAATCCATTCTCTATGTCTTCTGACACAGTCTGAAGAGCAAGTAGTCTTGAGCTTCCCAAGAAGTTCTGTTTCTCATTCTGTAGTCGGTTTTCCGTGCAGCGCTCTTGGCAGTTCCCTAGAGGCTTCAGTGTGGCTCAGTGACCTGTCCAGAGAGAAAGGCATTAGCAGAGTTAGATAGATACCCCCTTACATATTTCAAAGCACAAGTACACTGGAGCTAGTCTGTACTGAAGCTGCATTGTGTTCAGCTGTGCTTAAGAAATTTAATTCAGTGCCACATAAGGCACTGTAATATTGGTCATAAGGTGACCGCAGAAACAACTTGCTCTTGCTAATTTGGTTCTTTTTGTTATTAGAGCTTTTTGGAAATAAGTTTTTATGCTTGGATTGTTTTTAGGAACGGTCGTTGGAGATCAGAATGGAAGTTTACCATCACACCACCAACAGCTCAAGTGGCTGCAGTGCTCAAGATCCAGGTGAGTTACTTTTTCTGGCAATAACAGGAGAAGCTGCATTGTGCTTCTCTTACATGAATGCATTCGACTCAGAATGAGATGCTGAAATACAGCCAAGATGGCCTTTTCAAGTCAAGATGCTATTAAACTATACAATTCAAGAAATTAGTTCTTAAAACTAGTGTTTCAGACATAGTCTACAATCTGGCCTGTGGTTTATTACATAGCATTACCCTATATGCCTCCAAGTCTGCTTCACTTTATAGGGCTAAAACCTATACCATGAATTCTTTTATAATTGCTCTTATTTCAACTCTAGGCGTTTACTGCATTAACATAATCTTGAACAGTCTTGACAAAGAATGAAACCTTTTAGAAAGTCCATCCTGCTTTTAGTCTCCACGTAAGCAGAGAAGACTGGCACAACAATGATGTTGTGCCATTCTGGTAGCATTTGGGGGCTCTAGGGATTATAAAATGAGTGTTAATGATAACCTGCATTTTATCTTTTTGTTCAGGTTCATTATTATGAAGATGGCAATGTTCAGCTGGTTAGTCATAAAGATATCCAGGACTCCGTACAGGTTTCAGTAAGTATGGTAAAAGATTTTTTTTATGATAAAGCAATTAATTTAGTTCTTAAGCATCTCATGAAGCATATACTTCTATGACTACATTCTCTTGACTTTAAAGTAATATAATTTTAGGGTGACTAGTCAGTGTAGTTTTAGTGTTAAGAGTCACATGGGAAACCCAGATTCTCAACTGCTTGAAGTTAGACCGTGCTAGAAAGTAGTCTCTCTTGGAAGGCTTATCTTACAAATTTCTGTTAAAAAGAGGGCAGAATATGCTTTTCTTTCTATATGCAAGGGAAACGAACAGTAAGAGCAGTGTACTAAGGCAAAACAAGAAGTCCTGTAGTACAGTAGAGGGAGCAACAGTCACAAAATCCCTAATCTATACCATGAAGGTCTGCTTCCCTTTTGCTCACTAGGGTGCAGTCCTGTTTCAGTGTGCAGCACAAGCTCTAGCCAATACATACCTCTGTCTTGAGCCTCACTGAGACACATCCGTAGTGAGTGAAAGGAACCCAGCTACAAACATGAGGCGGAAGCTGCTGATGTTATCCACTTCGTCTATACTCAGCCTATCATTTAAGAAATCTATTGTGTAGCTTTTGTAAGTTGCTGTTAAATGTACAAAAATTTATTTTTCCCCTTTGTAGAGTGATGTCCAGACAGCTAAGGAATTTATTAAGATAATAGAAAATGCAGAAAACGAGTACCAGGTAAGATCAGTGGTGGTTAAATAAATAGGATGGAATCATATCAGTCTCCATTTACAGTTAATGGAAACATGGAAAATTGACCCCTAAATCTGTTTCTGCCTGAATCTGGTATTGACTGTAAGAATTACTTAGAAAAGGGTAGTAGTATTTGTTTAAAGAACATAGTTGTAAAGCTATTTGTAATTAATAATCAAGTTTGCTGTATAGTTATTTTAAAGGGACAAGCATGGAAGGGGAGTGGGTGAGTCTTAAGTATTTTCCTCTGTGACAGTTAAAAATACTGAAGAGGAAATTTGTGCAACAGCTTTTTACATTGTCCCAGCCTGTGTGCAAGGAGACTCGATACAGATAAGTCAGTGAAACACTGCTAAGGAGACACTGCTACATTCACAGAGGAGTTTAATAAAAACCCTTTGACTTGCACACACACTGGTGACTGCATTATTAACTTAGTCAATAGTGTGCCTTCACCTTGTAGAAGGGGTTTTGTGGCTTTAACACAAAGTCATGCTTTCTCAGAATATCTTATTGCTGCCATAACTGAATCTACTTGCCATTGCAGACAGCAATCAGTGAAAACTACCAGACTATGTCAGACACCACTTTCAAAGCCTTACGCCGGCAGCTACCTGTCACCCGCACCAAGATCGACTGGAACAAAATCCTCAGCTACAAGATTGGGAAAGAAATGCAGAATGCTTAATGCGGAAATAAGATTTATGAAATGTTTGTGTGCAAAAAACAAATGTGGTCCTATGCCAAGTAGATGGTTTCTAAACCAGTGCAGCATTTTTCTAGGGCTTTCGAAGTTAACAGGTTTTCTAGCCTCAGAGAGAACTGTGGAACAAATAGTGTTGTCTTTGTGTTTTGTGTTTCCTGCCACATAAACTTCCTGTTGTGACTGCATTTACTGATAGATCGTTTTAATTAAGCCACATACGTGGTTCAGAAGTATAGCTGTTTTCAATCACTGATTGTACTGGTTGGAAAACTTCCTAGCTGGAAAAGCCCTATTATAAATACAGCTGAGGGTGCAGAGCATTCCCTTCACCCGTATACAGCACTGCAGGTACTCCAGTAAGTTTGTCAAATCTGCCAACAGCTCAAGGCGCTATGCTGCAAGATATAATAAATGCAAAAGACAGTAAGTCCTTATGTATCCTTATTACTGACCTCCACAAAGCAAAAAGCCTGCAGGCTTAGATTTTACTATACAAAATGAGTTTACAAGATCCTTTACAGAAATCCCTACGCAGCCAGCTCTTCCAGGGACGCAATTTTTTTTATTATTTTTTTTTTTTTTAATCTGAAGATTTGAGCCATGTTACCTAAAAATGAACGTTTTTGCTATCCCCTGCCTCATGTGTGTACGGTTATCAGACATCTGCATTTTTACAGAACTACAAAGTTCCTGTGTTGAATCACTGCTGATCCATGTAGGCTGGATGGTGATTAAAAATGCAAATGTCTACAGAATAATAGGTATGTTGTGCTTTAATGCTTTGTGGCAGGTTCATAGAATTTGTATCACAGGTGTATGGATGGATAGTGTACAAAATAAATAAACTTGCACCAAAGTGAGAGAAAAAAACCTTTCCATTTTGTCTCAATTGTGGCCAGTTTCTTGTCATACTTAAAAGGGATTTTGGAATTAATCTCTTCATTGCTCTCTAAATGCTTGCTCTATGTTACTTTTTTTTTTTTTTCTGTAAAATCAAAAATGGCAATCCTACCAGCTTCTCTTAAGAGGTTGAAGAGGCATGCATATGCCTTTCTTTCTCAGTCAGAACTCAGAATGTGGATTCACTGCAAGATGAAACCCCTTTGGTGAACTCACTTTGCTTTGTTTGCACTTGGTTATCACTGGGCCTTCTAGCAGGTTCTGGTTTTTAAACCGGCTAGTGTCTTCCTATTTTTAAATACACAAAGAAAGGGGTTGGGAAGATAGGGATGGGACTGCCTGTGCATTGTGCATTACACTTCAGGTTTTGCACAGTAATACCACAAAATAAGCATGTCTATCCTTTGTGAGAAGTTTTGTCTAAATAAAATATATTTGTATTTGCTGTTGAGACTGACCATTCATCCTACAGGCATCCTCTGTATCAAATTGTCTAGTAGAAATACACCGGTCTTTGTTTTAAAGCCATTTGTGTCTGTTCTTTTCGTGGTCTCGCTTCTGTTAGCTCCTGATGAAGGCAGATCTACGGGTAACAGTCGGAAAGCAGGGGTGGCATTGCTTGCAAGCTCTCAGGTGATGCTCCCACCCTGCTACGCAGACCAGAGAACTGGAGGTCTAAGAACTTGCAAGTTAAAAACAGTCACGCAGCTCTAATGAAGCACTTCACCCCACGGAAGATGGCAAACAATGTTATTCCACTCATCATCTGTGTCTTACAGTAACACCTACCTCGCTTCTACTCAGCTTGTGAAGCACGGCTGGATGCATCCAACGCTGGGTGCAATGGACAAAGCAGGACTGTCTTCTGGAGGGTTTGCACGCTGCTGTGCAAAGAGCTGCTCAAGGACAGCGCTTCTGCCAGCGGGTGTTTGTAGAAAGGGTTTCCTCCCTGCCCACAGCGCCTAGAGGAGATGAAAGGTTGTGTGGACGAGCACCTAAGGTGCTGTGGTCTGTGGCTGTGGTCCCATCCAGACAAGCACTACAGCAATTCCAAGAATGTGAAGCTGAAGCGGCGGCCCAAGATAAGGCTGTGCACACAACAGAGCTTTTATCTGCCTCAAGGCTAGTCTTGCCCACTCTGGGTGAATTACACTGCAAGTAGTTCACCGCCACTTGTTCCAGCCTTAAGACCATTTCTATCTCTTTGTCCTCCAAATCTTTAGCTAATCATCCTCTAGGCCAACCCATTCCCTGCCTGCCCCCTGGCCCTTCTCCCCCACCAGCCTTCTCTACAGCAGGCTTTGCTATCCCAGTCCTAGCCCCCTCCCAGCTCCCGTTTCTTCCTTGGAAAAGCAACACTTGGTGTGACTCACAGCCGCTGGGGCACCAAGCAAGTGCCAGCCCGGCGGTGATGCATGCCCAGAGGCATTCTAATCCTTAAAGCTATCGGCAGTTATCTGCTGGAGACCAGAGGTTTCAGCGGAGACTGAGGCCAGCTCCAGAACAAAGTATATCCTGGGCTGGCTCTGCTGAAGTGTACAAAAGTCAAAGCCAGACCCCAGATGAATCACAGCGAGCAGGCACCACAGCTTGGGTGAGCCAGGGAAGGCAAAGCCAGCCCAGCCCAGCGCTGCAGGATGAGTCCTGCCAGCCCAGTCAGCAGCCAGGCGACCCAGCTGCTCCTCATGGAAAGAGCTTTCCTCTCTGTTTGCAGGATCAGACCTTAAAGCTCCAGGATTCTGCCTGCGATACATGACAGAAAGACTTACAAGCAACTTCTCCAAAGGCAACATGCCCATTTTTAAAGCCTCAGGGCCCTCCTGCAACATGCAAGGGGCCCTACGCGTGTCATCGCAGTCTCATCAGCCATCTCCAGGCAGTGGCAGGTCATTAGTAGAGCTCGGGTCAGAGGAAAAGCCACCAGAGCTACGGCGGGGAAACCAGCAGACTTACCCCAACATCCTTGGGCCACGGACAAGGCAAAAGCAGCACCGTGAGCAGTCCCAGGGCCTCGAGCCATTTTACAGAAGCAGGTCAGGGATGACCATCCTCGCTAGGCAGGCTGGAGGATGAGAACACAGAAAACCAGGGGCAGAGGCAAGTGTGAAAACTAGCTCTTACAGCTGCTGCTGCCCTGTTTAAAGAGCAGCCGTGTGAGCTGTGGGAGTTCTTGCCCCTCAGCAGGGGATACAGCGATGCAACGCGCCTGGGGGCAGCAGCACGGCCGTGAGCGGGCGGCCTCTGCCCTCCCTCCCCGGGGGCAGTTACTGCCGGGGCTGCGGGCCGGGGGAGGGCAACTAGCCCAGACCCTGGACGCCCGGCCGCTCGGCTCCCCGCGGCCCCACAGCCGCAGCCGGGCTCGGGTGCCCGTCCCTCGCTTCTGGGGTAGCCCTGCGAGCGCGCTGTGCGCCCCTCGGGGTCCCGGGTGGGCCAGCCCCCGCCCCAGCCCCTCGCACGCAGCCGGGACCCCCCGTGGGGTGCGGGACCCCCGGCGAGGCTCTCCCCTAACCGGGCACGGCCGATGCTGCGGGGGACGGGGCCGGCGCGGCCGGGCCGGAGCCGCCCCCGGGCCCCCCTCCCCCCCCCAGCCCCGGGGGGGCGGGCGGGCCCGCAGGGTGCACGGCCCCTTTCGCTTTCGTTTCTCCCCGCGGGACCAGCCCCGGCTCAGTCCAGCCCAGCCCAGCCCGGCTCGGCACACCTCGGCTCGGCACACCTCGGCTCGGCTCGGCACACCTCGGCTCGGCACGGCACACCTCGGCACGGCACACCTCGGCTCGGCACACCTCGGCTCGGCACACCTCGGCACGGCTCGGCACGGTTCGGCTCAGCCATGCCGCGGTTCAGCGTGGCAGAGGCCAGGCAGTGGGGGGATCAGTTTGTGCAGTTCCTGCAGGACACGGGCCGGGAGGAGGAGAGCCGGCGGGACACGCTGCGGAGCATTTACAACCTGGAGTTTCGGGGCAGGTGAGAGCCCTCGGCCAGACCCGGGCAGCATCGCCTGGGACGGTCCCCCCGGGCAGCATCGCCCGTTCCCCCGGGCAGCATCGCCGGTCCCTGGCCGGCATTGCTGGGGCTTCACCTGGGGGGTCAAGCCAGCTCCGGCCAGGAGCTGGGTGTGAGGACTGGGGAGCACTTGGGGTCTTCGGGGGCTCTCCTTCATCTCCTTCCTGGGCGGGATGGAGGAGCGTGTGCTTTCAGAGCAGCAAGGACCACCTGGACCAGTTAAACTCAAACGCAGGGGCTCCGCTCTCTCGGGGCACGGAAAAAACAGAACAGCATTGCTGGGGCAGCCCGCGTCCCGCTGGGCTGCGGATGCAGCGAGAGGCAGAGCTGCCTCTCCAGACACCAGCCCCTCATGCCTCCAAGCCCCTCCATCTGGCGACAGCCCTGCTGGGATATTCCCCAGCTGCACGGGCCCCCAGCAGCTGCCCGGGCACGGCCTCGGACACCCGCTGCCTGCCACGCTCCCCACCTCACCCCGCTGACACCGGTCACGCTGGCCCTTGTGCAACATCATCACTGTTAATCATTGGCAAAGCTGGGGTTCGGCCTGCCGACGGGCTGCGGGACATGCCGCAGGGTGCAGGAGGTACCTGGGGGGGCATCGCTGCTGGGACTGCAGTGGCCATGCCTTGGAGAAGCCTCCGTCTGCACCGGCTCAGCCCCTGGGGCTGTGTGGGAGGCTGATCCCTCTGGACAGCCTCTTCTGTCAAGTATCTGGGGACAGGGACACGTCCCTGCCCTGCTGCCACTTGTGCACTGGCAGGGACAGGGACTGTGTGGTTGTCGGGGCTAGATAGTGATGCAGTGGCACAGCTGGAACAGCCACGGTACAGCTGGAACAACTGTGCCACAGCATGGAGTTGCTGGAGCAGCCTGTGGGGATGTAAGATTTGCATAGGCCAGAGAAAAGCTGCAGTCCTTCCTCCCTCTCCTGGCACAGAGGGGAGTCCCCAGAGTGCCCCTCACCCCAGCCGCGGTGCCTCGCTTCACCTTCCCTTCCCACTCGCCTCCTCTTAGATTCCTGTGTCCCCAGCAGCCCAGCCGTGCAGCCCAGCCGTGCTCTGTTCCACGCAGAAACCTCTCTCCCTTGTCTGTGCAGGACTGATACAAAAATACCCAACTTCTCCTGCATCTTGTATGCGCTGAGGGTGACCCACCGGGCGCAGGTACACATGGACTCGGTGCACTTCAAGAAGGTGAGGGAGGCCCCGGGCTGGGGCGGCACAGCAGCTCCCATTCCCACTGGGACTGGTTCTGCGGGACCCCCCAGCAGGACCCCGGGGCCACGCTGATGCTGGCTGCTCCTCACAGGAGAAGAGGCGCGTGGTGGTGGCAGACCAGTACCGGAGACCCAGAACGAACGCAAAGGCATTGGTGTCGGCGTCCGCAACTGTCCCAGGGCAGCAGCCCAGCTCCGGTCCACAAGTGCCCCAGAGCCGTGCCAAGAAGTGGTACGACTGGCAGCACCCTGCCCCAGCATGGCCCCAGGGATCCCCCACCCTGGCTGGGAAGGCCTGACCCTCCCTTCCTGCAGGGCCGAGTTCATCCGCGAGAAGCATGGGATAGAGATCGTCTCGGAGCACGACAAAGGCAACGGGCACATCCGCTTCCCGGCGGTGGCCGGCGAGCCCCAGACGGTCACCATCCTGGTGCAGAACCGCGGAGCGGAGGCCGTGACGCTGCGGCAGTGCCAGGCGCGCCAGCAGTCGCGGGAGCTCTCCTTCACGGATGAGCAAGGGGCGACGCAGGGCCAGTCCCTGCTGCTGCACCCAGGTAGAGCCCCGTCCCCTGCCCCGCACCCTGCACCGCTGGAGGAGACGCAGGACCCAGCTCTCGCCTTTTTGCCTCACAGGCGGCACGTACCCCATCCAGGTGCGGTGCCTGACCGCCTGCAACGGGTACTTCTATGCCGTGGTGGTCTTCGAGTTCACCAAGGAGCCGGACGAGCCCTTCAGCATCGGGCGCTACATCGCTGCTGTCGCCGAGAGCCAGCTGGCCAAGGACCTGGGGCCCTCGGCGCCTTTCCAGCCTTACCAGGCCAGCCTCCGGCGCCCTGTCACTGTCATCACTGAGGACGGCATCCCCCCGGACAGGTATGTGGTGGGGTCACCTGCTGCCAACCTCCGGACAGAGCGGAGGGCCCCAGCCTGTTGTCCAGCTGGGACAAGGCTCAGCTCCTTGGGACCCAGCTGTCTGGCACCCCAGGACACTGCTTCATCCCTGTGCGATGGCTGGTGACGGTGGGGTTGGGGACTCCCTGCTTGCCGGGGCTGTGGGCGGTTGCAGTCCAGGGGGGGAGCCCAGCCCTGCAGTCCCTGTGGCACTGCTGTCCCCTCTGCCCAGCTCCCTGAAAAACGAACTGGAGAGGGAAATTCCTCTGGGCACCTACCAGTACGCGAAGAGCCTCAAGGACACGATCCTGCTTGGACCCAATGCCAGTGCCAGCTCCAGCTGGGCTGCCATGTGGTGAGTGCCGAGGGGTGGGGGCAAGACCACCAGCCCTGCACCTCCCACCTGCTGCCCCTTGGCCGAGGTGTCCCCAGGGCATGGTGACGTCCCTGCTGCCTGCAGGTCGCTGCTGGAGGCCCCCTTGCAGGCTGAGAACTACCGGCAGAAGTTCCAGCTGCTGCTGCACCTGGAGGAGATCCAGATGGAGGTGGACATCCGGCGCTACGACATGCAGGACGTGCCCATGGTGCAGGACAGGACGATGCTGGTCCTCGATGTGCGCAGGGGGAGCCGGGGGGGTGGGGGGGTGCCGGGTTTCCCGGGGTGCCCGGCATCACTCCAGCTGTTCGGCACAGGTGCCCGGCGTGGCTGAGAACCGCCCGTCCGTGCTGAAGGGGGACCACCTCTTCGCCCACCTGAGCAGCGAGCGGGACTGCTCCCCGCTCGTCCAGTACAAGGGCTACGTGCACAGTGTGGAGCTGGAGAAGGTCAGGCTGGGCTTCTCCTCCAAGTGAGTGGCATCCAGCCCCAGCCGGGCTGGCAGGGCCCCAGCAGCCCCGCTCGGACGTGCCGAAGGCTGGGCGCGGGCCAGGGAGGGTGCGGGGGAGCATGCCTGTGCCCTGCTCACACTGCTCCTTCCCAGGCTGCAGAAGAAGTTTGTGAACAACCTGAGGTTCGACGTGACCTTCACCTTCAGCCGGCTGCCGCTGCAGGTCCAGCACCGGGCTGCAACCCTGGCCATGCAGCGCGGCTTGTCCAGCCTCCTCTTCCCCTCCGCCTCCTGCCACAAGTCCCTCTTCACAGGCACCTTCCAGCCCCAGTGAGTCCCCGTGCCTGCGGGATGGGAGGAGATGGAAGGGGACGGGGGGGGGGGGACGGGAGGGGATGGGGACCCGGCACACTCAACCTCTGCTCCCGCAGGTGGTTTGACCACAAGCTGCAGGCGAACGAGGAGCAGTGCAGAGCTGTGACACACATCGTGACGGGGATGTCCAGGCCGGCCCCATACCTCATCTTTGGCCCCCCTGGGACTGGCAAGACGGTCACCCTGGTGGAGGCCATCAAGCAGGTGAGCGGCCCATGCCCAGGTCCAGCCCTGGGCACCGCTGCCCACCCGGGCCAGCGGGGGCTCGGTGCCATCGCCCCCCTCCTCCCACGTAGGTATGGACGTGCTTCAAGGACGCCCGGATCTTGGCTTGCGCTCCTTCCAACAGCGCTGCAGACCTGCTGTGCCAGCGCCTTATCAAGGACATCCCCCCCCGCTACGTCTACAGGCTTATTGCCAGCTCCAGAAGCTACCGGGAGGTGCCTGCTGATATCAGGGTAGGTCCCTGCCCCTCCGTCCTGGCGTCCTGCGGCACGTCTGGGCCAGCGGCCCCTGAGGAGAGCAGGATCCCACCAAACGCCTGCGTTTCAGCCCTGCTGCAACTGGGACGACGAGCAGAGCTGCTATGTATACCTGAGCAAGGAGGACCTGGGGCGCTACCGGATCCTCATCACCACGCTGGTGACAGCGGGAAGGTCAGAGGACCTGGGATTGTCCCCACCACCCACGGCGGGTAGACCCCGGGGCTGCCTTGCAACCAGGCTGGGAGGGCAGCCCTGCTGGGGTGCAGCAGGGAGGGGGTGAGGAGGAGGGCAGGCAGCAGGGGGGACCCGTCCTCTGCAGGAGGACGAGGATGAAGGGGAGGGGAGGAAGGATGGCCAGCCAGAGCAGGGAAGACGAGGCAGCCCCACTCCACCTCTCCCCCAGGCTGGTGTCAGCCAACTTCGCCCCAGGGTTTTTCTCCCACGTCTTCATCGACGAGTGTGGCCAGGCGGTAGAGCCGGAGAGCATGGTCGCCATCGCGGGTGAGTGGTGCACGGCTGCCGTCTTGGGGACCAGCATCTCTGTGTGGCCTGGGGACCCCCCTATCCCACACTGAGCTCTCCTCCTGCCCAGGGCTCCTTACTGCCATGGACCAGGAGACCAACCCCAACGGGGGGCAGCTGGTGCTGGCAGGAGACCCCCAGCAGCTGGGCCCCGTCCTGAGGTCGCCGCTGGCCATCGAGCATGGCTTGGGTGAGCAGGGAGAAGGGTGGGAGCGCTGCTGGCACCTGGGGGCTGAGTGGCCTCGCAGGGAGCCACGGGGTCTTACTGGGCACAGGCATCTCGCTGCTGGAGAGGCTGATGCTGCACAACCCCCTGTACAAGAAGTCAAGTGGAGGATACGACCCACAGTTTGTCACCAAACTGCTCTGGAACTACAGGTGGGGATGGGGCCAGCACGGGAACAGGCACAGGCAGGGATAGGGCTGCTCTGCTGAGCGCAGCTTGGTGCAGGATCTGTGCGTGCACCCCAGGCTCTGGCTCCCCAGAGCCTCGTAGTGCCCCGGCTGGTATGGGAGATGGGAGCGCACCCGCTGTCCTGGATGCACGGTGCCCGGGAGGGTGCTGGGGCCATGTGGCACCCACCCTGGGCACAGTCCTGCCTCTGCCAGGTCCCACGAGGCCATCCTCAAGATCCCCAATGAGCTCTTCTATGACAGCGAGCTGAAGGCCTGCGAGAGCAACGAGCTCGATGTCCGGAGTCTGTATTGTGCCTGGGAGGAGCTTCCCAAAAAAGTAGGGGAGTCAGCAGGGAGGGGGCCGGGGGGGGGAGCCCTGAGCCACAGGCAGAGCAGAGCCCAACGCTTTCCACCCCCAGGGCTTCCCCATCATCTTCCACGGGGTTTGCGGGGAAGACCGGAGAGAGGCCAAGAGCCCCTCGTTCTTCAACACGGCTGAGATCGAGGTGCTGGTCCACTACCTCAAGAAGCTGCTGCAGAGCCAGGGCAAGGGAGGCTGCCCCAGTGTCTCGCCCAAAGAGGTCGGCATCATCTCTCCCTACAGAAAGCAGGTAAGTGGCACGGCTCTGCAGGCAGGGGACGGGCAGAGACCTCCCCAGGGGATGGGGGGCACTGGGACGGATGGGCAGCCCCGGGGCTGGCACTTGAGGATGGCTCCATGGCAGCCGGACTGCGCTGTGTGCCTCCCCCCAGGTGGAGAAGATCCGGAAAGCCATCACCTCTCTGGACCCCGTCCTGCGGACGCTGCCAGACATCAGCCTGCTGAAGGTACAGTCCTTGGCGCTGGGGGGAGAGGAGCCCACCCTGCCATGGGGGGAGGGAGCCCTGCCAGCCCCAGCCCAGGGATGCTCCCCAGCCCCTCACCTGCTGTCCCTGCGCCAGGTGGGCTCCGTGGAAGAGTTCCAGGGCCAGGAGCGGCGCGTCATCCTCATCTCCACCGTGCGCAGCTGCAGCGAGTACCTCCAGCTCGACCAGACCTTCAAGCTGGGCTTTCTCAAGAACCCCAAGGTACCGTGCTGCCCTGAGCAAACCCCTCTCCCTCGGCACCCCCCGCTCCCCTCCGGTGCCCCCCAGGCAGGCAGAGCTGCTCCGGGTGCTCGGTGCCACACCAGAGCCGCCTGCATCCAGGTGGGGCTGGGAAGAAGGGCGCGAGGTAAAGCCCTCGCTCTTGGTCTCTTTTCAGAGGCTCAACGTGGCCATCACCAGGGCCAAGGCTCTGCTGATCGTGGTGGGTAACCCGGCCGTGCTCAGCAAGGACCACCACTGGCAGAGGTGAGCCTTGCCCGGCTGCGCCCGGCCCCCTCCGCAGACGATGCTCGTGAGCGTCTGCCTGCCCTTCTCTGCTGCCTGCGGACAGTGCCGGGCCGTGGCAGGCAGCGAGGCCGGTGCCACCTTCCGCCCACACTCCCCTCGCTCCGTGCCCGCAGGTTCCTCAGGTACTGCAGGGCAGAGGGCGGCTACACGGGATACCCCTACGAGGACGAGAGCCCCGCGGAGGACGGCCTCGCTGCCGACCTCCAGGCGCTGCGCCTCGGCAATTAGCAACCAGGTGAGCAGGGCTGGGAGCTGCCGGCAGAGCCCCGGCGGGAGCGGCACGGCTGGCCACGCTGCACCGGCGCCCTGGGGCAGCAGCGTGGCCGGGGCCGAGCCGCGGTGCGGGTTCGTGCGTGCGAGGGGCAGTGGGAGGCTTCTCCTGCGGCAAGGGTCGTGACAGGGCTCACGACGGGCTCTTGCTTAGGGGCTGCCTGTCCCCTCCTGAGTCAGAAGGCAGCTCTGACACTGGGGTTCTCTGCAGGAAACCCACCTGGGAAAGGAGGAGAAGCCCCGTGGAGCTCCAGCACCCCTCAGCCTGCCCCTGGCGCGCAGCAGCCGCCTCCTCTCCCCCTGTCTTGGTCCCGGGGTGCTCAGTGCGCCGTGCATCCCTGCAGAGACGGGGCTGACCTCATCGGGGAAGGGGGTCCTGCTGGCTTTTGCTGCCAGCCTAAAGCTCCAGCGCAGAACACGCTGCAGCCCGGGGCAGGCACCTCTCCTCGCAGAGCAGGACCGTGCCAGCGCTGCACGGGGACCACTCTCCATTTTAAATAGTTTTTGACAGGTCCATGGAAAGCCAATTCTGCGGCTGGTCTCACCGTTCAATGAATGGCTTAAGCGAGAGTCTGGCCTCTGAAGAGCATCACTGGGTGCGCGGGGGAGCTCAGTGCTGCTGCGGTGGGTGACTGGGGTGCAGGCAGCAGGCAGGGACCCGGCCAGGCGCGGGGAGGCTGGCGTCCCCCGCCAGGCACCTGCCTGGCCTGAGAGCCAGCACAGCTTCGCAGGCACACTTCGCTTTGTTTTCCTGGAATAAAGATTTAGAGAAAAAACAGCTATTGATGTCGAGTCCTCGGCCCTGCCACCACAGCTGAGGCTGCCAGAGGAGGGACAGGCTTGCTGCAGCCCTGCCCCGACCTGCTCCAGGAGGGATGGCTCCAGCAGTGACTGCAGCCCATCACACCGGGGAGTGGGTATAGCCGGGGAGATCCTGCCTGGTCCTTCCCACGGAAACCGCTCCCTGGGTCTTACCCAAGCACATGGTGACGAGCCCTGATCCCGCACCAGCGGCTGAAGCAAGAGGGTCTGGGGGCTGAGCAAGCCCCTCACCCTGCAGCACATGGACCTGGCCCCCAGGCAGCAGCCCAGACCAGCGCAGGGGCACAAAGGACAGCCAGAAGGATGCGACACAGGCAGAGTTACAATTACTAAAATACCAGTTTGCATTTATTCTCCCAATTATGCAGTTCAGTTTACTGGTGCTAAGTCCGTGACCGATGCAGACTCGAAGAAGGCGTTACTGGCAGAGCTGGGCAGAGGCGCTACCCCAGCACGGGTCCCAGGAGCGGAGCGCTTTGGGCAGCAGCTGAGCCTGGCTCCGCGCACAGCCGGGGCTGAAAGCTGCTCTGGGCAAGTCTGTATAAAACGCTAGTGCGAGCTGCCCGTGCGGCCGAGGGCGCAGCAGACCCCACACACGAGCTGTGGGCAGCAGCTGGCAGCTCCTCCCGCTCCTGTGGCACCTGCCCAGAGCTGGGGAGGGAGAGCAAACACTGCAGCAATCCCCATGGGAGAGGCAAAACCAGGGATGTGGGTACAAAATGGGGCGACACGGGGAGCTACGCAAATGCCCGTCTCATAGAGAGCAGCGGGTACTGAAGGCACTGGCCCCTCACGGCCGCGGAGTCTCGCAGGGACACCCCACGGGCTTGGGTGGCAGCTCTCGTGCAGAGGGTTCGGGGCAGGCACTGGCACCACGAGGTCCCGCTTCGGCCGTCCGCCAGCGCTCCCTCCCCACGCGGCGCAGGGCAGCCGGGTGCCGGCGCAGGCAGAGCTGCCTCCCGGCCCGCTGGGCTGCTCACAGCAGCGGGCAGCCTCTGCGCTTCTTGTTCTTCCGGACCTGCAGGCCTGCGCGGGTGGCCATCTCGAAGACCTCCCGCACGCCCTCCTTCGTCTTGGCTGAGCACTCGAGGTAGCCAAAGGCATTGATCCTGTTGGCCATGTCCCTCCCCTCCTCTGGCTTCACCGGCTCCTAGAAGGCATTAAAAAGAGGGTTCGGAAACATCGCCAGAAAACAGCAGCGAAAGCACAGTGACTGCCCTGGGGGCATCCAGCCCTTAGCACCAGGATCCGGCACGGCACGGGGGGAGCCGGGTCGCTGGCCGAGGCAGCGGGACCCAGGGTGCCCCCACCTGCTTCATCTTCGCCAGCTCCCGCCGTGTGTGCTCGTCGTTCCGCAGGTCCTTCTTGTTCCCCACCAGGATGATGGGCACGTTGGGGCAGAAGTGCTTCACCTCTGGCGTCCACTTCTCGGGGATGTTCTCTGCAAGAAGCACACAGGGACCCCCCTGAGCCGAGGGGCTGCTCCTCCCCGGCCTCCTCGCAGCCGCAGGAACCAGCACCAGGCTTTTCCCGTAGGAAGAGGGGAGAGCTCACCCCATGCCATCCTCCTCTCCCACCACCTCCACCAAGCCAGCAAGTTCCCAGCATTTTCCTCGGTGCATGCAAAGCCCCGAGATGGAGGGGAGGGACTGGCATCCCCGAGAGGGGCAGCACGGGGGGCTTCCCAGACCTGGGGGGGTTTAGCAGCAGCACCCAGTCCTGTGGGAGCACCAGGTCCCCCCTTGCTCCCTGGTCCCTACCGAGGCTATCCGGGCTGTCGATAGAAAAGCACATGAGGATAACGTCTGTGTCCGGGTACGAGAGGGGCCGCAGCCTGTCGTAGTCCTCCTGACCCGCTGTGTCCCACAGGGCCAGCTCCACCTGGGAGGGGAGAGGGACACGGCTCAGCAGCTTGCAGATGGCTTGGCAGGCCAGGAGCGAGCAGATTTATCTTCCTCAAACTGGGGCAAGTTCAGGATGACCCAGAAACGCAGGAGCCATGGGGCTCCCCCAAGCGCTGCAGGAGCATCCGAGCCAGGCAGTGGCACTGTCAGCGCGGGACCGTGGGAGCGAGGGGACGGCAACAGGTCCGGCACCCCGCGACAGCCCTTACCTGCTTCCCGTCTACCTCTATGTCGGCAATGTAGTTCTCGAACACGGTGGGCACGTAGACCTCAGGGAACTGGTCCTTGCTGAACACGATCAGCAGACACGTCTTTCCACAGGCACCGTCTCCCACAATCACCAGCTTCTTCCTGATGGCCGCCATCGCTGTGGGGACAAGAGCGGGTGAGCGGGACAGAGCAGCCGTGGGCAGTCCACGCTCCCAGCCCCTCCCGTCCCCCCATGCCCCAAAATCTTTCGCACAACTGCCCGGGCAGGTACCGGACACGGGCGCCTGGGCACACGCCAGCGTGAGCAGCCAGGGACTGCCAGGACAGTGGCTCTCCCAGCCTCGCCGGGCACACTTCCAGCTCCCGCACGCACCGGCTCACAGGCACTGCAAGAACCAGCCTGACTGGAACCATTTACATCCATCGCTGCAGCCGCGGCCGGGAGAACCATCACACCGATGCCCCAGCCGCGGTGAGTGCTGGCGGCTGCACGCAGGGACCTCGTGCAAGACGACAAACCGCGCTGCCTCACCCACCGCGACGGGCAGCGAGGCTCCTGCCCCGGCCATCCAACCCCTCCCACGCTGGGCTTTCTCGCTGTGCCACCACCCCAGGCAAATGGCTTTTCTGATATCCTAGGAGTCACACACACCTGCTGGTTTTATTTCAGATTATAAATTCTTCAGGGCAGAAACTGTATTCTGGGTTTCACCCAGGCACAATCACCGGCCCCCAAATAATCCGATCAGCAGCAGGAACACGCCAAGCCGAGCTCTCGGAGGTCCAGAGCAAGACCTGTGTGCCTGGCACCCGGCACCGGGCTGGCCCCGTCCCAGCCCGTTTGACAAAGGAGCCTTTGCCACATAACGACGGAGAGCCGACGCTGGCACAGGCAGCGGGAGAAACTGCCAGCCATCACTCAGCAAACAGAGCCAAAACCCTGCAGTAAAGCAAGCTGCTTTCTGCCCCAAGTAAAAGGGATGCAGTCCTGCAAGTAAAACTATGCCTTTGCATCCTTGAGTTTCAAAAGGACATTACAGCTGAGCTTGGGAATCACCCAGGACGATGCCACAAAACGCCTGCTGTGGCATCTGAACGAGGCATGAGAAAATCAGCCGTGGTGGGATCACATCCCCCCTGACCTCGGGCCCAAAATCTCTTTCCCATCCCCAGCTTCCCAGATGCTTCAGTCCAAAGAGCCCGACCCACTCCTTACGCGCATCACCAGCTCTCTGTCCCTGCAGAAATCCCGGGCAAAACACACACTGACAGCTCAGGGTTTAATCCCTGGAAAGGCGCATGCTGTTCTGTGGGCTGGGGGAAATTACAGGTGACCAGAAAACCGCTCACGAAGGCAGGGACGCTCCATGTCCTGCAGCCAGCCCTGCCCCTCTCCAAACCCCCTCTGCCCAGGGTGGCCGGACTGGAAGGGGCAGTTCGGGCTTGGAGCACTGGGGAGGTTCGGGGGAAATAACCATGCGGGAAGGATGCGCACACCTATGCTAACGCAGGGAGCTGCAAGGCTGGGAGCGGATCATGCTGGGAAGGCCCGGCCATCGCAAGCTTGGCCTTTAACCGGGGCACTGACACCCAGCCTTAACGAAGGCTTGGCGCCTGTCCTCTCCCAGGGTGATGACAACTGTGTTCTGGGCCAATAGAAAAGGGAGGAAAAGAGAAAAACCCGAGTAAGGCTGCATGATAATTAGCTGCAAGTGAAGGATTAAGAAATTAGAGTCAGTGGCTGACTTGCATTTCAAAAGCAGGCTGAAGAGAGCTCCTCTCATCTGCATACTTAGCAAGTCGCCACTAAGCTCCTGCCTGGAGGAAACTTCCCCAAAGCTGTCACACAAATCCCTGGGGAAGTTTCGGGGACCACCCCAGCTCTCACCACTCAAACTGCCCAACCGTGTGGTTGGGGCAGAAGAGAGAAAGGTTTCACCCAAATCCAGGCCAGACCCTGCCATAGCCCTGGATCTTTGCAGCTTACAAGCACCTTGGCTCACAAGCCGAAGCAGGAATGGTTCGTGGCTGCTGAGTGCTGTGGAGCCATTAATAAAAACAGTAAGCCGGCACTTATAAGGCGAGAAGAGCAAGGACGAAGGGCTGCATCCAGCAGGATCCGGCACTTCTCAACCAGGAGCCTCGGCGTTAAGCACACATCCCAGTGGAGCAGCACGTCTACATAGACAACCAGCACGTTTGTGGAACACTGAAGTTGAAAAAGCACACTTAAAGTGCCCGAAGGGTCCCAGTGCCAGGGGCTGAGCACGGAGGAGAAAACCGCCGGCACAGCTCCCATCCCCTTTCCTTGTGCCCTCCGGCTCCTGCCTGTCCCAGCTGGGCCAGGGACACCCGCAGCCCCACGCATGGGCAGCCGGCCAGGAGCTCGTCCCAAGGAGACACGATGTTTGATGTTTGTGTTATAGAGGCAGATAAAAGGCCTGGAGGAGTCTGCTGTCTCCTGCACGCTTGAGGAGGGAAAGCTCTCAAGGTCAGCATATTCCTGGAGACAGAAGAAACCCATCACCCTTGTTGCAAACCATCCTTCTCATCTGACCAAAGGCTCATCCTCTCTCCAGCCATCATCTCCACAGCACGGAAAAGGAGAGCTCATGGGCAAAAAAGTCTATTTACTTAGAAAGAAAGCTCCTTTGCCCACAGCAAAATGTGATTTGCTGCTTTCGACTCTGGATCTCAAAGACAAACGGAGGAAGAAAGGCGGTGTGGGACGCGCCACTATCTAACCCACACAACGCAGAAGGACACGCATCCGCAGCACAGGGAACAGCGGGTGCCCCGGGGAGACAAACACCGGCTCCCAGACAGACAGCAAGATCTGCCCGTGCCCAGTCTGCCAGACATCGGACCTAAAACAAAAACAACCAGAGCGGCGCAGCGCGGTGCGGCAGCCAGCCCTGCATGGCTGCCAGCTCCCCTCTGCCGCTCCCCTGCCTGCACGCCGTCCCGGCAAGGGGGACAGCAGATGCTCCAAACTGAGCAGAGTCGCCGCATCCAGAGCTCCTTCCCACGGCCTCCGTTGTCCACCCTGACCCGGGACGGCTCCGGGCCCCGGCAGCTCCCGAGCCTGACATGATGCTGAGCAGTGACTCAGAGGGCAAAGGCACTGTCCCCACCCTAAATCTCGGCACAATTCATTCCATTACTCACGAGAGCGATCCAGAAATAGCCCATTACTAATCCAGAGCTGGCGTCCAGAGGCGAGCGGGGCAAGGAGGCTGTAAGCGCTGTGTGCCTCGGTGGCTGGCTGGGCTGACCCCATCCGTGCCGTCGTCTCGTGAGCCAGCCGGCACGGCACCAACACCAGATGCTGGTGGCACTCTGCTCGGGGAGAGATTAGCTCCTCTGCCAGGGATGCTCTGGCACTCAGCAGGACGAGGCCAGTCCCCGGGACACTGGAGCCTGATGCAAAGGGCTCTGCACTGTTCCCAGATCGCAAGCAGATAAGAGAGAGTGGAAAACATGAAGACAATTTGAGGAGGATAGCTTTACTACAACTGCTGGCAGGCCAAATGATTAAAAGGACACAGTCACCCACAACAGACATAGAAATCCAGATTTTAAACACTGCCAAGCGTTAACCACGCCGAGTTACAGCAAAGGCTGCCCAGCCACGTCGGCAATCCAGCCCGGCCCGTACAGCAACTGCGGTTTTCAGGCGTGAGCAGCACTTGAGGTGCCTCACTGGAGATGCCTCCTGCTCATTCACAGAGATAACAAAAGGGAGCAGCAACTTTGTGCTGGCATCTCCCACAGAGCGGCACTGCCAAACCCCGCAGGGCTCCCCCAGCCGGCCCTGCGCCCACTGCTCAGGGCAGGCTGGGGCCACACCGGGACGGCTGCAGGTTTAGTCTGCGCCACTGCCGCCAGCAGTGCCCACGCTGCCGGCACCGGCCTAATCCCGAGCAGGCAGTTCCTTCAGTACACCAAGAAATGGCAAAATGAAACCAAATTGCACCGCTCTGCTTTCCAAGCAGCTATTCTAAAGCCCTCACCATAAAACAACCAGGACAGCCCTTGCGTTATCGGCCTCTCCCAGCTTGGTGCCTCAAAATGTGAAGTTCCTGCTGAGCAGGAAAAGGGGAATTCCTCTGGCAGCAGGATGTGTCCATCATCCAGTGTCTGCTACAGATCTCAGGAAATGGCAGAGAAAGATGTTAACGCTTTGAAGAAGGGCTCAAACTAGGGACAGAAATCTTTCAGCTAACCTCCTTGGCAAGGCTCGAGCTCCCCAAGCCAACAGAGGGGTTTTGTTCTAAACCAGAAATTCCCAAGCACTGCTGCTGACAGCCCCACCCTGGCCGGACCCGTCACACCACGTATCAGCAAAACCAGCTGAATTTCTGTTCTGCCCACAGCCCTGGCCGGAGGCACGACCCCGAAGCCTGGCAGGGCTGCGCTGGGCTGGAGCCATGGGAGCAGTCCTTTTGCAGGGACACCCCCAGCACTGCCTCTGTGGCAGTGCCAGCTCCCCACAGCCCCCGAGCCTGGCAGATGTCCCACTCCGAACAAAACCTCCTCGTCCTGAACGAGCAGAGGAGAGCGGAGGAAGGAGGAGGGTGACGCCTCCAGGCAGTGCTCCTGCAGCCGCCGCATTGCCCTGGTGATCTTCTCGGGCAGGGACAGGAGAACAGACCCAGGCTTGTGTTCCTGCCTTGCAGAGCTGCCACCAAGCATCTCCTTACAGGCTGCCTGTCGGATGATTAGAAAATACTCAAATACTCCTCTGCTCTGGCAGCTCTCCAGTCACTCCCCTTACTCAGGGGAACAGCCAGCCCACTCCACGCAGCCCCGTCACCCCAAAGCCCAGGCACCCGCCTGCACCCCCCAGCACTGCGACACAACCACAGAAGGAAAACCACCTCTTTGAACAGACCGAGATCTTCCTGGCATTGCTGTGTCTTCAGCTCTGCTAAACTTTTCAATGGTTTAACAAAAGTATCCAGAGTGCTGGGTTGGGCTGTTTTGATTTAACTCTTGTTTGGGAAGGGGCTAGGCTAATGCAGTACAGACCAGGCTCAAGGTTAGAACCACCATGAGGCATTTAACCGGATTTCAAAAACCCCAAAACACACACCTTCAGCTCAGGCTGTGCGACCTGCGATACAGACAAGACCTAAGGGAGCTCGCAGCATCCAGAGAGCACAAAACACTAGCAGGGAACACAGAAAATGTTTCCTAACCAGTGCAGCCAAGGACAAGCTGTCTCCGCTTCTAAACATGGCCGTGTGCGTCCACAGGGCTGCTGCCACCGCCCCAGGCGAGGGCACCTCAGGACAGGGCCCGGCAGACGTGCCACTGGGCAAACAGGAGCCGCTTTGGACAGCCACAGGCCACCATGGGTGCTGCTGGGGCCCCAGGGGCTGGGGACACCGTGGGGGGGTGCCTCCCTCCAGAACCCGCCGGGAGCATCTCTTCTCCCACCCCCCCAACAGGTCAGGGCTCCGATCGGCACAAGCAGGGAACCCCACCAAAGTGTGTGTCAAGGCCACAGCTGACCCCAGGTTAAAGTAACTGGAAGGGGATTGAAGGCCTTTGGGGACAGAATGAGGTACACGGGTCATTTGCATGCATCACCAGCAGAAAGCCCCCCTGTACTGTTTCACAGCAGAAACGGTTTTAGCCCATAGGACTTGCTGGCACAGCTGGTGCAATGAAAAAGAAAGTAAACTTCCAAATTAAAATCTGACAGGCATGCCCATCGAGGGGAATTTAATTTGCTGAGACATCTAAACCACGGCCAAGGTAGCACAGGACAAGTGTCCTGGCAACTGTCTCAGGTATCAGAGGGACTCTTATACAGAAGCAGAAAAAAATTCCAAAAAGGGCTTGAAGCGAAGAGCAACGCCAAAAGGAAATGCAACGGCCAGGGCAGAACCCGAGCTCCAAGCTCCAAGCTCCCGGGTGGATCGCAGCTTTGGGACGATCAAAGTGGCGCTGGTTTTGGCACAGCAGCATCTGCAATTTCACGCTCGCACAGCCCCCGGGCAGGCCAAGCTGTGCATTTCTGTGTAGCACAGGGAGACCAGCCCTCGCTTACGCCAACAACCATCGCTGACATCCAGAGCACGACCCACACCCACCAGCGACGCCGGCTCCTGCTGCTCAGAGCCTCCCCGTCCCGCCTGCCACCGCTGCCAAAACTACCCGGCACTGAGCACTGAGGAAATGGTCTGTATTTACCCCCAGGAAAGCTGCCCAAAACCTTCTTAAGACCTAGACCTGCCATATCCACATGACAAGCGATCATCAAAAAAGGAGCTCAGACTCAGTGCTTAAGTTTTATATCTTCCCGATTTTTTTTCTAAAATTTTGAGCTATTCTTTGGGCATGATCAGCCAGCCTGGGTTTACAGCATGCTCCAGTGCAGCAGCAAAGGGCATCCGCCTGGACCCGGAGCAGAGCGGCCAGGCTGGCTTGCTTTCATTGCTAAATCCCACAAAAACATCCACGAGCAAAACAGAGAAAGGGACTTGGACCAGAAGAATTCTAAAGCCTAAACAAAGCTTGAACCACAAGTGCTCAAGCTTTGTGGGAAAATGCTGCCTGCCCTTACCTCCTTTTCCAAAGGTCATCATGCCATGTTCTTATTTTACCTCCCGCGGAAGTGACAGCCTTCCCAGACTCACGGCAGTACAAGGGTCTTGCTGAAAGCTTCAAATAACATGCCAGGATCTCAGCAGATGCCTGTACTTGTGCAATGCCTGACTGCTGCTGCCCCAGGGCTAATCAATATTTGCTAATACATTCCTTACTTTTCATGTCAATACGCCTCTCCAGTGTAAACAGCAAGTTAGGAGGTGAGCCTGGTTAAACGCTCCCGATAACCTGTTGGAAGACAGTGACTTGGCTTATTTTCCACTTAAAAAAAACGTTTCCCTGGAGAAGCTGTAGCTGTCAGGGTCATGGATTCAATTTAAAGTCCGTAAAATCTCACACAGTCTCTACCTATACTACTTGCAGCTGAGAAGGAGGAGCTGAACGTACATCGAAACTGTTTTGACACCAAAAGGCACTTGGCAAAATTAAAATAAGATGCAGCTGGTCTCAGTGAAATATAGGCAGCCAAAGCTGCTACCTCCCTGTCTCCGCTTTCACAACCTGAACACTTTGCTGGGGATGTGGCAGTGCCGCTGCCCGGCCCCGTGGCTCAGCCGGGTCCCCACTCCCAGCCCACCCCCCGCGCAGATGTGCCCTGCGAAGCAACCCGGGGATCACGCTGCCATTTTCTCGGGGGGTGTCAAGAGGCTGAGACTAGATTTGGGGGGTTTGGCGGCTGCTGGGAAGACTTGGCTGCCAGATTGTTAGTGCTGGAAAGGGCCGCGCAGTCATGCTTTTGGAATGCTCCCTTGCTCCTAAGACATTACACAATTATTTCTGCTCCCCGCAAGCCCCCCTAATATAAATGTTTAAAAATGAGCTCAGCAGTAAACAAAGGGAACTTTTTTCCTTTTTCTGAAGAAAACACAGAGCGGCCGCTCCACGAGCAAGGCCGCGCGTGGGGACACCGCTGGGGCGGGGGCTGTGGGGAGGGATGGTGGGACAGGGCAGCAGCCCCCGGGCTCTCACCCCAGCCTGGCCCAGGCGAGTCAGGACCCTGGGCCCAAGGCCACCCTCGAGGGACGACCCGCGGCGGCCGAACCGCCGCTGACCCACCCCTGCCCCACGCCCTGGGACCCCCACCCCATCCCAGGCACACCCACCCCGTCCCGTCCCGCCGCACCCCACCCAGCCCGGCTGGGGCACCCACCCCCGTGCCCTGCTCCCCCAGCAGTGCCCCGGCCCCCCCCAGCACTGACCCCGCACCCCGCCAGTAACCCAGACCCCCCCCGGTAACCCCCCACCCCAGCTCCGACCCCACACCCTAGCAGTCCCAGTAACCCCCCACCCCAGTCGCCCGGACCCCAGCACTGACCGCAGCCGCCCCCCTCCCCGGCACCGACCCCGCGGCCCCCAGTGCCCCCCAGCCCCAGCAGCGCCCCCCGCCGCCCAGCTCCCCCAGGCCCCCGCGCCCCGAGCGCTGCCCAGCCCAGCCCAGCCCGCACCTCTCTCCGCCGCCCCGCTCCCGGGCCCGCTCCCGGTCCCAGCTCCAGCCCCGGCTCCGCAGCGCGGCTCGGGCGGCGCCGCCCCGGCCGGGGGCCGCCCGCGGAGGGCGGGGCGGGGCGGGAGCGCTCCGGGCCGAGCCGAGCCGAGCCGGGCCGAGGGCGGTGCCGCGCCGAGCCGGGCCCCTTCCCCGCGCTGTCCCCGTCCGCAGCCCCCGCCCCGGCTCCGGGGACACCCCGGACCTGCCGCTCCATCCCCGGGCTGGTCGCGGCCCGGCCGGGCAGGGAGGTGCTGGGGCAGCCTGGGCTTCCCCCGAGCGGGGGGGGGCCGGTTTACGGTTCCTGACGCCGGGTAGGGAGAGGGACGATCCAGGCACCCCCCCCCCCCTCGCCAGGTGGGACCACTGGCAAAGCCCACCCGGTGCTTGGCCCCTCACCGGGGATCCTCCGGCACCGGAGCACCTCTCGGGGGGACGCCTTCCCCCCCCCCCCCCCCGTGAGCGTTATTTGTGGCAGCGACAAGAGCCACCGCTAGCAAGAGGCGAGCTCTGCCCGGGAAGGCAGACCCCGGCGGGGGCCAGCGGCCGAACCCCCCCCCCCCCCGCCACCCTGCTGCCCGGTGGGCTGCTCGCTCCTTGAGGAAAGCCCCGTTTCCCACCGGGGGCGTGAGGGACATGGCCCGTCCCCAGGACCTCGAGTCCCCTCCGCAGGGGCACCGGCAGAGGCGGGGGGGGGGGGCTGTGGTGTGTCACCGAGATGACCCTAGGGCCGCGGGAGGGGGCTTCGGCTCTCCTTGCCCACCGCGGGCTGCTGGCAGGGGAGGACCCGGTGGCTGCTCCCCCCCGCTGCAGGGCTGAGTCCCTGTCGCTCAGCCAGGGAAAGGCAGCCCCAGGGTCCTGGCCCAGACCCAGGCTCATAAACTGCTGCTATTTTAAGGGCTCGGAGACAATTTTTCTTAATTTATCAAGCCCCAGGCCAGGAGCCGGTTCCAAAGGAAATGTTTCCGTAGTAAAAAAGGGGACCACAGAGGAAGCTTTAAATGCAGACTCTGCCTCCTTGCCTTACCCAGCAGCTCCCAGGCAGTGACCTGGAAAAGCAGAGCCAGTTCTCAGGCACCAGCACAAAAAGCATCGCGCCAGGGCAACAGGGCTGCGCAAGCAAGTGTGGGGCAGCTGGGGGTGCGAGGAAAACGTGTATGAGCATTGAGAGCACCAGGAGTACTGGGTGACAGCAGGGATGCTTCCAGCAGGCAGCCCACCCCAGAGGCAGGCGGTAGCTGATGCTGGAACACCTGAACTCCCCGAGAGGGATCTCCCTCTTGGGCACAGTCAAGTTCCTGGGAGCTCCCCCAGGAGCCACAGCCTGCAGAGCTGTCCCTCCATCCACAGCCCACCCCCCTCCCTGAAGAAAGGACCCCACAGGCAGGAAAACCATCAGCTTTCCTCCCCTCTGCTCCCTGTCTGTGTCCATGCGCTGCCTGCAGCGGGGAGCAGCTGAGGGGGCCCAGGCTGGCACCTGCTGGTTTTCAACCCTCATCCAAGCCCAGCGCAGCGCTCACCAGCCAGGTCCTGTTTTGGGTTATTGACCCACCCTGCAACCCTTCCCCAGCAGGCCGGTCACCACCACTGCCCCCCAGGCAGCCCCATGCAGAGACCGGCAGCAGTTCCCCCTCTCCATGGGCGAGGGAGGGATACGCCACGGGGTCTGGCCAGGGCCAAGGGCAGAGGGACAGCAGGTCACATGGATCTCCCTGGGCCTCTGCTACCAAGCCTGCCTACATAAATTAATCAGAGTTAATTGGCTTTTAGGTAAGTCTTCTTCACAGGAGCTCTGCACGAAAGACTCTGAAGTGGATTGCAAGTGGCAAAACCTTTATTTAAACACACAGTGCTACACAAGCACTCAGTGTCACTCGCTGCTCCCTTCAGCACAGAAGATGTCAATAGGTTAAAATCTTGCTGGATAACTTTCACTTCCCATTAAGTGCACCCAGTTTATTTACATCGTGCTAATTACAAGAGACAAACAGCATTCACTAGAGGTGACACTTGACAAGAGCTAGCTGCACCCAGCAACAGCAGGACAGAAACTACTGGTGCCACAGAGCCTTTCCAAAACAGGGGAGCGTAGCCCAGCTCCCCCATCACCACACTGCCAGGATGGGACCACCCCTCGTATTTTGGGAGGATGCAACGCTCTGCAGAGGCCCACGAAGCGCATCCTCCAGGTCAGAGGTATGTGTGATGCAAAATAACATCCTGTGCAGAGATCAACTGCTGCTACAGCTCTGCTTGGCACCAGCTTCCAGATTATTAAGAAAAAGGAGGGAGTTGTCTTCCTCCCCCCAGTCACAACCAAGCTGCTTGTATCGTGGGTTTCCAGCCCTCAGCTAAGCAGATCCATGCAGCACATTTAAGCTGTTAAGCTTGGCTGAATAGGGCTGCTCTGTGTGCAGCTGCTGCTCAGCAGTGGCCAACTTAGAACCGCTCAAAAATATAGACATATATTCATACAGACTCCTCACACCAAGAAAGGATTTAGACATTTTCCAGCTCAGCTCTCCAGTTAATAATAAATAATTGGCTCCAGAAACACAGCAGTGATCCAAGGCATGAAGAGGGGTGGGGGCAGAACCTGTGGCACAGCCAGTGCAAGTGCAATAGCTCATTCCTTCCCTGGGGCTCTCGGTACGCTACAGTGATTGAGCACTGTCCCATGCTCCCAAATTGGAGACTAAGACAAGGTACATGGCTGGGACAAAGGCATGAGGGGCTGAAGAGGGCAAGCGCAAAGCTCACCCACCACCACCACACTACCCACAACTAGACTTCTGCCAGGCTGAGTGTTGCCCAGCTGCTGGCAGGGCTTCACCCCCGGCCACAGCCCGTCCTAGCCCCAGTGCCCAGCCCCAACAGCAGCTTCAGTGTCACTGGTGCAAGTGTCACAGGGCAGGGGGAAAGGAGATGATTGCAGCAGCAGGCACCCACTTCTCCAGGTACGAGCGCCCCACCAGCCCGATGGCCGTTGCACACTGCCGGAACCAGTGCACCCAGGCCCGGGGCGAGGCGCAAAGGACACACTGAGCAGCCAGGGAGCCTTTAGGCTTTTCACAGCAATCAAGAAAGTGGCAGCATGAAAAACATCCCTCGACCCCAGGCCCTGCTCTCTGTCCAAAACCTTTCCAACACCACCTGGGGCTGGGATGCAGCAGGTGGAGGGGGATGCTCTGGGCAGGGGCACAGACAGAGGCTCCAGGTTTCCTACTCGTCTCACAGTTGGCTCAGGAAACAAGTGCTTGGGGAGAGGTGGCCCCGAGGCAGCCCCAGTGTCCTGCTCACCTCCGTCCAGGCGAGGTGAGCCCCACTGCCCCGGGGTCATCGGGCATCACGTGTAGTTGCCCGGGCCACCCAGGGGGATCACAAAGACAGAGATGTCATCGCCAGAGCCCAGCTTGTCGTTGGCCAGCCGCCAGCCCCGCTCCTTCAGCACCCCCCTGGACCGCACCACCAGCTCCTGGGCCACCATGGTGTACCTGGGGGGCACAGCACAGTACAGCTCAGCAGTGACCCCAGACCCTGCAGACTCCCTGATGCAGCATCCTGCAGTCCCTAGCAAGGGAGAAGCTGGAGGAGCTAGAGGTGCAGGAAGGGGTCCCTTGGAGAGGAGAGATCTGAGCTCAGATATGCACATCCAGGGGAGCATTGCATGCTGTGGAGCAACAGCACCAGCCCCAAGGCCAGAGGGACACATGGCCGTGACACTGCTACAAGGAGCAAGGCCAAGGGAAGGCGTTAGAGAGCAGGACACGCTCATCCCGCTGCCCACTTGCGGCTCACCTGCACGGGTCATTGGGCTCGTAGCTTGTCAGCACCTCCATCACCACACCAGCCACCTCCTTGTCATTGGTAACATCCCAGAGCCCATCGGTGCCCAAGACCAGGACATCATCAGGGCAGTGCTCATACTGCGTGAGGTCGTAAACCCTGACCTGGCAAGCAACGGGACAAGAGATGAGGGCGAGGGGCAGAGAAGGCTCCCGCTGCACTGGGCACACCGCGGATCTGGTCACCCCGACCGGCTCCAGCTGTTGCAGGAACCCCTGGGCACGGAGCGGCCGGCAGCCAGGCTCACCTCTGGGAAGCAGGACAGGAAAGGCTTGATGTGGATGTTGGAGCTGAACACCTTGAGGTCATGGTCTCCCAGGCCCCGCGTGACCCCAATCGTGGCCATCACCCGAGCCTGGAGAACAGCAAAATCAGAAGAAAACTTTAAGCCACTTCATCCACCTCCATTCCCAGCTGAGAATCGGTGACAATGGAGCGGTGACAGCACTAGCAAAACCAGAGCAAAACCAGGCTGGAAACCACTGATTCAGCAAGGGCAGGTGGGAAGCGACACCCCCCCCCCCCCCAGCTCCTGCTACAGCACTTCACCTTTTTGCCTTCCCCATAGATAAGTGGAAACTTCAGGTCATCCTCTTCTATCTTTTTGTAAGCCCTGGTTAAAATAAGCCAGAGACAACATATCAGCAGGTGAAGGCTTCCAGCACCTCCCCTGCCCGCTCAGGACACAGCATCCCCCGGGACAAGGCCCCTTCAAGACCCAGGTACTCAGCGTGCCACAGTCCCCACCCCGCAGGAAGGGATGCTGGAGCCGGACAGCCACATGCAGTGGGACCCCAGTGCTGCCCCTCGGCACAGAGCCTGCCAGGCGGGTTGGGGGGTTACCAGCCGTTCATGTTTTGGTCTCTGTACAGCATCTTCCTCCCCAGCTCCTTGGGCTGGATCCTACGGGGGAACTCGAGGTGGGTGAACTCCTTCCCCAGCAGCTCAGGCCTCAGGAACGCCTGCGGGACGAAGCAGCGGCTCAGCCACAGGTCCAGCAGAGCAGGATCCGTGCAGCAGTGCCTGCCCCGCCGGCTGGCACCACCCGCAGCACCTCACCGGGCACCATGGGACCTGCCAGCCTGCCAGGACCTCGGCTACGGTGTTTCATGGTGGGGACAACATCGGTTGCTCTGCTGCAACTCAAACAGGCAGCAGTGGTAAAGCAGCTTCAAAACACCCATCTGTGCTATGCCCAGAGGGGACAGCTGTGCCAACACCCAGCAAGAAGGTGAAGCTTTTGCATGGAGAGAGTTTTGGGAAATAAGGACCTCTCAAAGGGATCAAAACCCAGCAAATTCCAAGAGAAGCTGGAATTTGCCCAGGGGGAGTCAGCTGCAAACCTCCCAGGACCCCAGGCTCAGCACAGGGCACTCGCCCGAGGAAAAGAGCCAACGGGTCTTTTTGGAAACCATGTCCCTGCTGTGGCTGTGACGAGGGACGAGAAGCAGCACAAAGCCCCTTCCCAGGGCAGCACCAGCAGCCCCAGGGCCTCCTGGAGCACAGCGTGCAGGGGACCAGGAACAGCGACAGCGCTGGAAAGTGCAGATGGATGAAGAAAGAGCTGAAAGAAAGGAGGAGAGCCCTTGGCAACATGGGAGGGTTTGGTGCAGAGGCAAGGAGACCCCCATCCTGCTCCAGGAAGGGGGGCCCTGACCACGGCCTGGGCACCGTGCAGCGGAGCAAGCGTGCGCCTGGCCCCCTGCCCATTGCAGCCGGCTGGAGAGGATCCTGCTCACAGCAGTTTCCTCCTCTCGGTCATTCAAAAATAGATTCAAGAAAAAAAAGCCTCAGTGTTTTTCCAAGTACATTGCAAGCCAGGAAATCACATCCAGCAAGACCTCCTCCAACACAAACGCCTCCTCCTCTGTGCTGCCATCAGAGAGGTCTTTATAACCTTAAAAAGTCTCCCTGTGTGGCACAGGGGGGGTTTGTCCAGGCCAGAAGGAGCTTTCAGGAGGAAAGCTAGAAACCCGCTAGCACACGTCAGCTCCCTGCCTCCCCAGGGAGCAGCCGGGGAAGAAACTAGGACTCGGCGCGAGCACTGCAGCTCCTTCAACCGTGCGAGGGAGCACGACGGGTGGAGGGAGCAGAGCCACGCTCCTCCTGGTCACTGCGCAAGCCAGCCTGGTGCTCCCACAGCAGCGGCAGGCGGTGCTCCCCGGTCCCCAGGCAGGAGCAGGACAAGATGACTGAAGCATCTCCATGCAACCGCACCAAACCGGCCCCATGCCGAGAGCCCGGGATCCCCAGCTGACCCTGCAGCAAACCAGGGCTCCACCAGCCACGAGATACCCCCACGCCAGTGAGCCGGGGCAGCTCCCCGCATCCCAGTGCCCCTCCCCAACCCAGCGAGCTGGCTGGGATGGACAAGTGCCATCAGCACGTCCCAGCTGTGGGGCTGCCCTCGGCCCCTGGGAGCCCACCAAGAAGGCAGCCCGGCAGGCAGCATGGGGGGCTGGGAAGGGGCTGGGAGGTGGTTCAGCAGGAATGAGGTTAGAAGAAAGGTCTTTCTTACTAAAAACTGCAGCCTCTGCCTCTCTGTCTCTGGAGTAAACTCCCTGGACATTGGAATGATTTCCCCGTTACGGATGATAATGGCCCTGCAATGAAACATGGAAGGATGAGATTAGAGAAGAGGAGAGGAGACGTGATGGGGGAGCTAAGCCTGGCTCTCCAGGGCTGGTTCCCTGCACAGCTGCCCAGGCAATACAACCCCTTCCCCTCCGCTGCCTGCCCTCTTCCCAGCCCCGAGCTGGGGGGCTGCTTGCTGGCTCCACTGGCCCCATAACCCCCAGGTGGGCAGGGCATGCCTCTCTCCTGCACGAGATAGGGGCAGGGGAGAAGAGAAAAATGGAAGAGAAGCATGGGGCAGAGGAGAATGAAGCAGAGCAAACCAAAGGAGAGGATATAGTTAGAAGAGGATCAGCACAAAGGTGGCAACCCCTCCTTTAGAGGGGACCTGCACACAGGACAGGCAGAAGTCGCCCGCAGCAGGACATGGGTGCAACTGCCCAGCCCACACCAGCACTGCAGCTCACTGCTGGGGCCAGTCTGATTGTTTGATGTGTTAAAAAAAAAATAAAAAGTTTGATTATGAGATGTTTCTGGATGTCATGGCGGGGATCAAGGATCTCCAGCGCTGGTGGCCCAGCTGTCCCACCTGCTGTCCCGCCTAGGGCTGCAGGTCTCCTCCAGGGCAGCAGGGTCTGGCTAAGCCCAGCTCTGGCAGTGTCCGATGCCCTAGGAGGGTACACAGACCCTCACCCAGAGGCACGGTTACAGCCTCAGGACCCTGTGCGCATGGCTGCTGCTGCTATGGAGAGGCCCCGCACCCAAAAGCGGAGGCACAAAGAATCTCCTCCTTCTCTGTCCCAGAGCTGGAAGCACATCCTCTAGCCTCAGACAATTTACCAGAGCCTGTATTTGCTGGCCTGACACTGCTGAGGACAAGCTAACCCTGCAGTAAATACAGGGCAATTCAAACTAGCTTCACCCTCAGCATAAGGTGGACTTGCCTTCCTGCGGTTGCTCGGGGGTATGAACACACCCAAGCGCAATTACAGCAGCGCACCCAAGGAAATGCATGTATCAGTCAAAATCCTTGGGCTCCAAGCTCCCACGGGACTTGTCTGCACATAGATTTGCATGTCCTTCTCCTGAAACAGTTCACTGGTATGAAGTGCACCCTAAAATGACTTCTTGCACATTTTTGAAAGTTTTGCTGAGGGCAATTTTCAGTTGCCAACTCACAGCCCAGGCCAGTTCTGGCAGCAGGGGCCAGGGTGTGATCCAGAGCCATCTGGGAAGGAAGGGAGCAAGTCCCAGATTCCGGAAGGTGATTCTGCATCCCCCTCTGTGCACCAGGCAAATGCAGAGATCATGGCAGGGCACACTCTGCCCAGGGCGTGCAGGCAGGCAGGGGACGGCTCTGCCCAGTCCTGCTTCCTCTGCCCCCTCCCCCCAAGACAGCCCAGCTTCAGGGATGGAGCCGGGTGCTCCTCACCAGCCATGCCTCCAGCACCGCCCTGCTCTACCAGGGTGCTTCCCGATTACTGGGTGAAAGACGGGGGCTGCCCTGCGGGGCCGTACCTGCTGTCGCCGGCATTGGCCACGTAGAACTTGCCCATGAGGTAGACGGCAGCCAGGGCGCAGCAGCCCCCGGACAGGCGCTGGGACGACCGCTCCCGCTCTATCTGGTCATCCTGGGAAGACAGAGAGCAGCTCCAGGCAGGGCGGGAGGCCTCATGCCAGCAAGTAAAGCTGCAAGCAGCCCAAAATAGCACCCGGCTGCTCCGGTAGCACCTCAGCTGCTGGCTGAGCCAAGAGCCTGCTCCAGGTGGGGAGCGGCGGTCAGCCGGGGCCCAGGAACCTTTCCCCACACAGCCCAGGGGCAGCTGCAGGGCTGGGGGACGGGGGTCCTGCAGTGCAGCCGGGGACATGGCTTTACCAGGGCAGTGGAGCAGGCAGGGAAGAGCAAGACAGGAGGGGAGCAGCTGGGACTGCTGGAACCAAGTGCAACGGAGCCCTCTGCACCCCTACAGGCCTGGAGCCCAAAGCCTCTGCGTCCTGACGCCCAAAACAGGGGAGAGCGTCGCAGTGCTCTCTCCAAGACCATCCTGCTAGGAGCGGTCACTGCAGCCCCCCTCCTTGCTGCAGAGTTGCCTTTTACAGAGGGGACGAGCCAACGCAGACACAGACAGCAGAGATGCTTCCAGGGGATGCCCTGGGCATCCCTGCAGGCAGGGGCTCACTCACCATGTGCTTAAAGGCGTTCTCGATGGCACCGATCACCAGGCTCTCATGGGAAACTGCTTTCTCCAGGTGAAAGCGTGGCACAGCATCGTTGGGGACCTCCCCATCGTCCTCTGTGAGGGGCACCCGGCTCGACTCTGCAGGGCCGGCCCTCGTGTTGTGCAGGAGGCAGATGGGAGGCGGGGAGGGGTCCTGCAGGATGTCCACGAGGTCCCGGAGCTGCTCACAGATGTGCAGATGGAGCCTCTTGGATGCCATGACAGCAGCACCGCTGCCTGCATGGCCATCAAACAAGGCCCAATAGTGGAAATAAAAACCCTTCCTGCCCTGTGGGGAGAGAAAGGAAGGTTAAGTGAGCCTGTGAGGAAGCAGACAGAACGGGGAATTTGGAGCAGCTGGGGTCACCAGCTGAGGACAGTGACACAAGACTTTGCCTCCAGCTCGCAGGTGCCAGCCGAGTGCAGGCAGGAGCAGGCAGGGAGCTGATCAAGGGTATCTGGACACAGCTGGTCCCTGGCTCGAGCCCAGCCCTGCCTCAGATACCTCCTGCTGCCAGCAGCTGTCTCCCCCAAAGGGGAGGCATAACTGGGCCAGTGCGGTAGCCACCTCTGCAACCCACCAGGGCACATGGGCCAGCAGCCTCCCTGGGCCAGCCAGCCCCAGTGTAGTCCAGTGGGTACGATGGCAGGAGGTGGCAGGGAGCAGGGGCAGCGCGCCTGGGAACCGAGGGAATCCCCGGGGGAGCGGCGGTGTGCATGCATCTCGACATGCCCCATCTCGCGTCCTGCCCCTGGGCATCCTCCCTGTCGCGTCCCTTCCTGCGCACGCCGCCCCGGCTCTCACCCCGTCCAGCTCCCCGCTGCTTTCCCTGGACGGCGGCCGGCCCCTCAGGCTGGGCCTCCTCTCCACAAACACCACCTCGCAGCACGCCTGGTCCTCATTGTGCTGACTCTTTCCCGCATTTATCACCCTGCCGTGAGGAAACAAGGGGTAGAGGCTCTTTCTTTTACACCACGCTCCAGCAGAGGCCACCCCGCAGTCCCTCGTCCCTCCCGACCACCGCTCATGCCCCCACATCCCCAGGGATGCTCTCTGCAGGTGCTCCGGTCCTGCCTGGGGCAGCAGCAGCCGGGAAAGCAGATGTCCCAGAGCAGTGGCATGGGTTGTTCTGGGACCAGCAGCAGTGCTTGCTCCCATCGGCGCGGCTGGGTCCAGGGGAGCGAGCGGCCCTCCAGACACCCACCGAGGGAGGTGACCAGAAAAAGGTGGTTTTGCTGAAGGTCCCCACCGCTGCCCCAAGCAGAGCGATTGCCTGAAAACCTGCACCAGCCTCAATGCACACACCCCCAGCCAGGACTCACAGACAGGATTACAGCCTCATCCATATCCCATCACACCCAGCACCTCTCAGACGGAGCAGGTGCCTCAGAGAAGGAGGGGAGAAGGTGATGAAGGTGAAACCAGCAGAACTTTTGCAAAAAGAGTCACACTAACTTTTCACAGCCTATGCTGGCACAGCACATTTCAGGTCTAGATTGCACAACCTGCTCACGGGAGGAAGATGTAAACATGCACAACAGGATAAGCTCTTTGGGTACAGACTTTTCAAGTGGTTTGCAGAAAGAAGTCTTGGGAGACAGAAGAGAAGTCTTGCTGCTGAGCAGAGGGTGGTTTCTGCTTCGGGTGGTTTTTGCTCAGGGTACTCCTACCCCAGTATCTCCTGGGGCAAATTAACATCTCAAAGAGCTCCCTAGGTTATCGGGAAGATCAGCTTGAGCAAGGGATGTGGGAGTGGACTGACAGCACTGAGCAGCAAAGGTGGTCTTCAAAGCCTGACCTTCTCGCCGTCCTTCAGTTAAGGGTGAAACTCGCAGCGAGTAAAAGGAGAAGAGAATCAGGCCCTTGAAGGGGAAGTCAAAATCCCGTCCCGCTCCCAAGACAGCTTCAATTCCCTCCTCCCCCCGAGTCCTGCAGCAGTTCCTTCACCCCTCGGTGTCGGTTCCCCATCAGTGACACCGGGTATCGCGTATCGAGTGCGGAAAACAAAACGGGCAGAGGAGCCCGAAACCCTCGGGAATGGGCAAGAGCACGAACCCAGACGGACGGCTTTCCCGTCAGCAGCCGTTTAAAGAGCAAGCTTCCCATCTGCTGCCTCTGAAGAGCCAAGCGCAGCTCACCGCCGGCTGCCCGCGACCCAGTTCGGTTCCTGGGGACCCCGCTCCGGTGCCGAGCGCGTCCAGTCCCGTGCGCCCCCCCGTCCCCCCGTCCCCCCCGGGGCTGCAAAGCCCCCGGCCGGAGCGCGTCCAGCTGCGGGCAGCCCCGGGGGGGGGGGGGGGGGGCGGCCCCCGCCCGGCCCCGACCCCGACCCCGACCCCCGCTCACTCGGCGTAGCCGGTGCTCCAGGGCAGGCGGCGGCGGCCGTCGCGGGGGCTCTGCACCGCCCGGCCGGCGTGGTCGTCGGCGCGGCGCAGCTCCTCGGGCGTCAGCTGGAGGAAGGCCGGCCGGCAGAAGGAGGCTCCCGCCGCCGACCCCCCGTCCCCGCCGCCCCGGGGCTCGCCGGGGGGCTGCGCGCCCGCCCCCAGCCCCGCCACCAGCTGCGCCACGGCGGCGCGCACCCGCAGCAGCATACCGGGCCGGGCCGGGCCGGGCCGAGCCGCGCCGAGCCGGGCCGAGCCCTCGCCGCGCCCGCCGCCCCGCCCCGCGGCCCGCCCCGCCTTCCGCCCCGGCGGCGGAGGCGGGGGGACGGGACGGACGGGACGCGGGGCCGCCGGCGCGGCGGCTCAGCGCCGCGGCGCGTACGCGCATCGCCCCGCAGCGACCGCGCCGCCGGGGCGGCAGCCGGCCCCGGGCGGAGGGCGAGCCCCCCGCCCCGAAACGCGGCGGGGGGGAGCCGGCCGCCGCCAGCCCCGGAGGGACGAGCCAGAGCTGCGCAGCACGGCGGCCGCGAGAGGCGGCGCGGGGAAAGTCTTTTACCGGCGGCGGGGAAAAAGTCTTTTACCGGCGGCGGCAGGCAGAGGGAAGGCAGGGAGGCGGCTCTGCAGGAGGGGCAGGGTCGCCCTGCCCACGCGTGGCCGGCCCCCTTCCTGTGCTTCGCCGGCAGGGGAGCAGACGGGTTTCCCGGGGCTCCGGCAGAGCCCCCTACTCCGGTACGACGTCCCCGGCCGGGGCCGGCTGCTTCGTCGCTCCCCCTGCGCTCGTCGGTGAGGCCCGACCCACGCGCAGTCGTGCCAGGCTATTAATAAAGAGCCAGCCGGCAGAGGAGCAAGGAGTTAACGCGACAGGACCGAGGGCTGAATCTCTCCCTTCCACCCAGGCTGCCGCACTCCAGCGCCGATCAGGATGCAGATTCAGCTGACCCAGAACAACACACTCCCGCTGGCTGGGAGGGGAAGAGCTGCCAGTTTAAACAGCATCACCAGCTCAGCTCAGCCCAGCCTCAGCACCTCCCTGCCTCTGGGTTCCTATGACAACAAAAAACCTGCTGAAGTGAAAAAGCACAGTATTTACCTACCATAAAGTAAAACTGGGGCTATTTCCTAAGACACGTATGCCCCAGTGCTCTCAGCTCCCCAGAGGAACCATCTATTCCTTCCCATGCAGGGCTTCTGCATTGCAAGGACTGAGCAGAAGCAGGGCTCTCGCTGCCAGCTCCGTAAAGCTCTCCGTGCTTTAGCTGCCTTCTTCGGCTAGAGCTCTTCTAACTGCACCAGACTACTAGGATCACCTTACAGAAGTTGCTCAGTACTCCCTATATTCCCACCTTCTAACCCTTAGCTTTAAGCTATGCAGTAGCCTGCCTTTCTTAAGGTCCTTGCACACCCAAACCCATAGCCCCTTTCCCACTCTGCTTTCTGCTCGCACAGCCCTGTTTGCAGGTGCTGCTTCGTTTCCTGCCTTGCTTTGCACCCACTGCTCACCTGGGTGTCCCCGCTGTTGCTTGGCTCCAGTTAAAGAGTTCCCTCATAAATACGTCCCTGCTCCCCCCCTTCCCCCGTTATAGCTACTACAAAACTGGGGGGACGGTGGGTTAGGAGTACCGACCTGCAGTTCTTGGAGTTGGAAGTGTAGCTAGGACACGGGCAGATTTATCAGCAGGTACGTGTGTGCTTCTTTGTTACATCTCCCGTTAGCGGGTCAGAGCATGCCATAGCTTCTCATTATTAACCCCAGTAATCCCTGAACTCCTGTAGGAGCTGCTCTGCTGCCAGCACCGAGCTGCCCAGGTAGGAGCATCCCCTCGCTGACAGCTTTTGCTTTTCCTCCTCGCAGCGCCTGTGCCCCCTTCCCCCGCTGGAACTGGCTGCGTTTGTGCCTCACGGGGGGGCTACAGCCGCCCCCAGCCCCTCGCTGCCCCAGCAGCACCTCTGCCCTCCATCACCCCTTGATCCTGGCGTCGGGATCTGTCCGGGGGGGCCTGCAGGGAGCCGAGGAGGCGCTGGATGGCGACACAGGCTGCGCTACGGCCCCGGGACCGGCCGGCCCCCCGCCCCCCCGCAGCGCGCTGGGCAGAGGGGGCTGCCCGGTCCGTCAGCCGCCTCCCGTCCCTCTCTTGGCGGGGGGGCGTCCAGCTGCCTCGTACGAAGTATTTCAGAAGCCCCTGGCGCTCCCGGCTCGCTGCAGCTCTCCGCAAGCTGCTCTGGGGTTTGTCACAGTCGGGGGGGCAGGGACCCCCCCGTGGTTTGGCTGGGTTTGCAGCCGCGGCACAGGCACTGGTTACCCAGCTCCGTGGATTTCTGGCACTGGCTCCCCATCTTTTTTCCCCGTGGCCCTCCAGCGCCTGCTGGCTGCCTGCGTGCTCTGCCAGCCTGGACCCCCGAGGGGTCGGGGCAACTGGGAGCCCCGGGGCTGCCCCAGCACGGCCGGGAGCTGTGGAGGGCAGGGGGGCAGTGGGCAGGGGCTGAGGGGGAGCAGCTGTGCCAGCCCCGAGGCCAGCACCCCTCTGGTCCCAATCCAGCAGCCCTGGGTCCTCTCCCTTTGCTCCGGATGCCTTCCCCCTTACAGCGTCTCGGCCCTGCTGCTGGTCACACGGGGGGGGGTGGGGGGGGGTGTCTCAAATATTATGAGTGCAATATCCTTTTGTTATTAAGGTTGGAAATCACTGGATTCTCCAGGGAATGCTTCTCCCCTCTGTAGGGCTGCCAATCTGCCCTGTACTGCTGAGTCACCAGGACGCTTTCCTTGGAAAGAAAGAAATGGCAGTTTCCAAAACGGCTTGTGTGTAAGGCTGATCCTGTTTTGTATTTGTTGTTTCCTTTATGCTAAGCATTGCACAGAAAGAATGGTCTGACATAAAAACATGCTGCAAGAATGCTCCCAGAAACAATGCAAGGCTAATAAGTGTTTTCCAAGAAAGAGGGCTACATTTCCTCCTATTCATCCTGCCTGCCAGTTCAATGGGAAGTTTCCTCCTTGCCTGCGTGGCTGGTGTTCCCCTTCACAAGTCTGCCTGGCACAAGACGTGTGCCTGTGTCTGGGGACGCAGACAGTTACGGACTGAGTCACACTACCAGCTTGGGGAGGCAAATGCCAGTAAATGGCCACTTCGGGCGTCAGCGGCTCTGCCCTTTGCCCTTCCCACCCCTCAGGAGTTCCTGCCTGGGAAGCCTGTACTTTCCCTGCTTCCCCGTCTCGCCCAAAAGGTCTCTCCCTGTCTGAGCCCAGGGCCAGGCACTCGCCCTCCACGGGCACGGCTTCAGGTGAGCCTTCAATGCTCTACTTGGCAGACCTGCTGTCCTGTGTGATTCCTACCAAAGCCACCAGCTTTCTGCTTCCAAACTCAGCTCTGGAGATGCTGCTTCGTCCCCAGGCTGCACTGAGCTATTTTTAGTAGCAACACTCTTCAAGTGCGTGCAAAGCTGGGGAGACTTTCTCCTGCAGCCTCCAGAGCTGTTGGGATTGCTCAGGCTGACCTAAACCCAAGGTTTCTGCGTAGCTTGGCATCACTTGAGGGTTTCTGCTGGACCTTGACACTGGTGTTTCCTTCCCCTCTTCAGCTGGGTGCTTCCCTGCCCCCCAGCTCCTGGGAGAGGATAAACTCTGGGGTCCTGCCCTCCCTCCTTAATTGCAGAGCGTTTGCCTATGCAGAACAGAGAAGACATAAGGTTATGACATCTTCTCTGTTTCTGGACAAAGCTATGTGAAAATGGTAATGAAAATGATGCCTTTTAATTTCTAGTGGGGGGACTGGAGGAACAATTTTCCAAAGCCCTTTTTAAGTGAAAAGCTTTATTTCAAAAGGCGTGAAGATTTTAATTCCTTTGGAAAAGCCATTTTTCTTTGAGAAGGCCAGCCCTTTTGCTGGTTCTACCTGTCTCTGTGGGCATCAGCTGAGCTCATCAGGGCAGCAGCCACATGCACAGGAGGAGGAAGCGGCTGTGCATGGGGAGCACTGGCACCAGGACCAATGCCACCGCTGCCAGCCTGCTGCCATTATAAACACCAATTTAAAAACTAGCAACACAGGAATTAGGCTTAAATTATGCTATTTTGCTTAATTTCTCGTGCAACTGCTTAGCTTTACAAAAGCCTTTCTAAGTTTCGTCATTCATCTATGTTGCTGAGCCCCAGAGGATGTAGGATGAAGCCAGGGATATTTCTATGTGAAAGAATGACATGTTGGTGGCATTTAAGCCAGAACAGAAGTAAATTAAACATCTAGATCATAAAAGTACCAGAGGATGTTTTAAAATCGGCTCTTTGCAGCAGTGCATTAGTTGACTGCACAGCTTTACTGTGTAATGAGCAATATATTAATTTATAATTAGTGTAGTACAGTGAAGCTCAGCAAATACCTCTGTGCACTCTGGATAATTCATCAACAGAAGCAGCAGCTCTTAATGGTTTCCAAGGTTTGCCTGTCCCCTGTAATTGGGAAGTTCAGAATTTATTGTTATTTCTTTTAAGCGATAATTTGATCGCAACCACACATCTTTATTCTGTGTCTGTTCCTGCTCGAGTGCAGAAAAGCCTTTGGAGCGTTGCAGCTCAGGGTGCGCGTGTGACCTCGCTGCAGGTTGTTGTAGTCAGCGTTTTGCAGACCAGAGGACCTGGTGTTGGTGCAGATTTCCTATAGGCTTTTACCCTCGCCTGTCCCCGCTGCAGAAGGGGAGGTCAGCAGTTTAACCTCCTTGGGTCACTTGGCTTTTCCCCCCGCTGCTGCTACCAAAACTGCCTTACCCCTTTCACATCGCCCAAGGGATCTTCATGTGAATTTCTGCTCTCAAGGGCTTCATGAGTCTCTTGTTCTTGTATAACATCACCTGACAGCAGAAATACAGAAGGACAATAATAAATGTGTGATAATAAGGCTAATTGGAATTTATGAAGCCTTTGGGGATTCTATTTTCCAGTTTGGAAGCTCAGACCCACATCCCAGAGGATGCAGGGACCCCGAGTGGTACTTGGCCCTGCCTGTGCGGTGGGTGCCCAGGCTCCCCGGAGATCCTCCCTCCTGTACTGCTGTATTGTCAGGCTGGGAATCTGCACAGAAATTCCCTGTTGTCAGCAAAGTCTTCTGAAAAGGGAACAAAATCCTCAGAGCTGGGTACTGGGTGCTGAGACAGCCTGGAGACATCAGTGCCTTCTCAGAGGAAGGGGATAAATAAGTGTGAATCTTATCAGTGACCCACTGAAAACAGGGTGTGACAAATCCTCCCCAGGAATAAAATGTCAGGACTTCTGCTTTTTCCAACTTTAATAAAATAATTTGTATGCCTCTGCCTATTAGCAGCTGCAGATAAGTTGATCACACTGAGGATTTAAAGTCTTCTGGTGTGCCCGTCTGCCTCGGTATAGCCATCTAACCCAAGCCCTTGTCGCAAACCCAGAGTTTTCTTCCTGAAAAAAAGCCGGTTGGTTATGTAGAGAGTGCAGAAGGGTTCTGGGTATGTTGGCAGCCACCCAGTCTAAGAGGAAGTGATTTCCTACATGGTAGCAGGAGTATTCATCACCAAGATTTTCTAGCGCAGTTCCTTTCTCGCCAAACTCATCTTGTTATGGATGCTAAACTCTTGTCCCTGCTCCCGGTAAAATAACAGGCTCCTTGAAGAGCCACAGCCAGGGAAGAGAGCAGGGCTGAAGGCTGCTGCTGGACAGTCGAACAAGAAGTCAGGGGGGAGGAGGAATTATGGTGTTCACTTCCAGCGGAATTTAAATGAAATCAGTTTTACTGAAGTCTTAATTCTTCCCCTGCATTGAAATTGAAACGCTGTGATCTGGAAAGCAGCAAGTTTGTATTTCTGTACCATTACATCAATGAAGAGCTTGATTTTTGTAGTCCTCCTTATTGAATAATCTGGCCTAATTTAATTGGAATTTGGCTCGTGTGAAAAGTAGTTTTGATTGCATTTGCTCTTGATCATTTCCATTAAAACTTTGTGATCTGAAAAGTAGTACGTTTGTATTTACTTATCATAGCAATAGAGACCTGAATTGGCAGACTCTCTATCAAATTACCTGATGAATATAAACAGCAGATTTAATTTAGTTTCGTATTGATTTTTGCCATTATTATTAAAACCCTCTGCTCTGAAGAATGAGATGCTTGTATTTCCTTAATATCTTATTACTGGGGTTTGGGTTAATCTTGTAGAGCTTTTCCCTTTTCTTTTGAGCATCCAAGTCTAATTAATTGGAATTTAACATACAGCAATTTTGACTCTAAAGGGGGAAAAAGAACTTATTTCCCTCAGGTAAAATAGCGAAGAAACCTATTCTTATCAGGGGGCCTCTTAAAGCTGGGGTGCTTTCCCCTGGCTCCCTATGTGCATTTTGGGGTGACTCCTCCCCCAGAGAAGAGTCCAAAGTCTCCGGTTCCCCAGGAGCTGGCGGGTCACCTCGGGGCATCTCCCCTCCAGCCCGAGGAACTGGGATGGCTGTGCTGGGAGGGCCTGGCCTCAGGGGAGGCTGCCTGGGGCCGGGCACTGCCTCTGCCTCCCTGCCCATGGTGGCTGTGCCTGCTCTCTGCTTCCACCAGCACTAATTGGTTTTACTGATTTGAACTAGAGGTGTTATAAATCAAACCAAGATTAAAGAGGGACAAGGCTGGGCTTCTGCTGTGGGTACGCGAAGGGGAGAGGAACCTTCCCCAGCGGGGGGACTTGGCTCTGCCCTGCATCGTTTCCTAGGGAAAAAATGGAAACATCTGATGCGAGGCGCTGAGAGGCTGTGGTTTGCTCTAAGTGGCTGCAGAAACCCGCTTGGATCAGAGGAAGGAAAACAGGTCAGACGATGAGGCTCATCAGAGGCACGGAGCGCTGGAGGAGCCGGAGCCAGGGCTCTGGGAAGCAGGACAGGCTGAGACCCGGTGCGCACCAAAGCCATAGGCGAGGGGCTGGGCGGCAGCGAGGGGCACGGCTTGGTGGTGGCCCGAGACGTCCCTGGGTGTGCAGAGGGCCAGCTGCTGCTCCAGCTGCAGTCGGGGGCTATTGGGCTTGTACAGCTCAGGGGCCAGTGGGCGGCTGGTGAGGACGGCCCGAACGTGGCAATTTGCTGGGACAGCAGAGCCCTGTCCAAGGGCTGGTGCCCGGGTGGGGAGAGGGGATGCACGAAGGCTTCAGTGATCTCACGGAAAGAAAATGGCTGGGAGATTTGCAAACTGCCCACATGTGGTTTGTCCGAACAGCTGCCGTTGACCTGTAAGTCAGATTGGTCTTGGAAATCATTCAGTGCCTCCAGCTGAGCGCTGGCTTGAAAGGTCCCGGAGTAAACCGTGAGCTGTCTTCAAAAAACAAAGGTGTTCATTGATAGGCAAACAGTTTTGAGTAAAGCAAAGAAAATGAGTTATATGTAATTCCAGCCTCCGTCTCAGCTGTCCTGAGGCTGTGGAACTAACTCCTGGCTGCAATTGTTGTGAAAATTCAGCCCTCGCTTTTGCTGTTTGTTGGCATTTTACAGCCCGTTGCTGCCAGTTGTCGCAGCAGCGCGGGCAGGTGTCCGGGGGTGGCCCGGAGGGGTTCGCTGGGCCGCCCTAGAGCTGCTCTGGGGCAACAACCGTCCCAGGCCGGTGTCGGCGTCCGGGTCGGCACCGGTGTTTCAGCAGTTCTTGGCTGCAGGAAAGCTGCGAGTTTTGGTGGGTTGAGGCTGAAGCCAGGCTCCCGCTTGGAGGAGAGCGCCGCGGGAGCGGGGCCGGCAGTCTGTCTGTCCGTCCGTGCCCGCACCCTACCGTGCCGCTCGTTGCTCGCCGGGGATGTGGCGCCTTTTTTCTTTTCTTTTTTTTTTTGGGGGGGTGGGTGAGGTAGATTAGTTGAGACCGGTCCTCCCTACTGGCTACGTTAATGAGCGCCGGGGCTAATTGGGGCGGGGCAGCGTCCTTCCAGCAGGGATCGGCGGTGGGGTGGGTTGGTGCGGAGCCGGGCGCCAGCCCGGGATCGTCGGTGCCTGTCCCGGGGCGGCAGGCGGCGCTGCGCCCCTTCGCGCCGGTACCGGGGCCGTTCGGCTCCGCGCCCGCCGCCCCCGCCCAGCCCAGCCCCGCACCGAGCCGAGCCGAGCGTTGCCGGCGCCGCCGCCGCCCGGCGATGCCAGCGGCCCCCGGCCGCAGCGGCCCGCGGACGCGGCGCTGACCCGGCGGAGCGGGCGGACGGCGGCCATGGGCAGCGGCGGCCCCGGCCCGCGCGGACGGCACCGGCAGGTACGTGCGGCCCGGACGGAAAGTTTTGGGGCGGGCGGGGCGCGACGGGACCCCCGGGCCGGCCCCGGTGCCCGAGGTTCGGCGCGGCGGCGGCGGCGCCGTCGGGCTCCCGCGCCCCCGCCCGGTGCCGGTCCCCGGGGGCGGTGCGGGGGGGGGGGGGGGGGCGGATGCTGAGCCCCGGCGGGGGCAGCGCCGTTACCGGCCGGGGAGCCGGGGCGGAGGGGGGGAGCCGCCGGTGCTCGGCGTGCCCGCGGGCAGCGGCGGCACCGGGGGGCGCCGGCCCGGGGCTCCGCAGCGGAGCCCTTACCGGCCCGGCCCGGTCGCCGCTCGGGGCGGCGTGTCTCGGTCCCGTGTCGCCCCCGGGGCGGTGCGAGGCTCCCCGAGCCCCCCGCCCTGCGCTGGCCCCTCGGCGGCCCGGGGGGGAGGGGGGGGGGGTCGGGCCGGTCTTCGCAGTAAGTTTCTCCGCGCCGGCCCCTGCCCTGTGCTCGGTCCCGGGTGACTCCAGCAGAAGCGGTCAGCTCCGGCCCCTGCCCGCCCTGCGGCGGGGGGGCAGTGCCCGCGGAGGGGGGGCTCGACCCAGCGGGGCCTGGGTCTGGCCCCCGGGGCTGGCGGGGTGCTGCTGCGGGGCTGCGCTCTGGCCGGGGCTGCGGTTTACCCCCGGTGAAACGAGTCTGCCAGCCCCGCGCGGCCGCTTGCCGTTTTGGGAGGTAAAGCGCTGCTGGAGGGATCCGAGGTTACTGCAGCCAAAAATGCTCCTTCACCCTGGCAGGGGAAATGGAGACCAGCCGCTGCCTGCCTCTGGTGCAAGCTGTCCGCTGCAGCCCAGGCCTCAGGCAGGACGGGGCGGGATGTGGGCTTGAGTCTTCCTCTGCTTCGTTCCTCTTTGCCGTAACTCCTTCAGCCCGGGCGGGCTTGCTTCTGGTCGACGCCAGGCTGGAGCCGGGCAGGGGCGCTGGCCCCGTGGGGTGGCTGGAGGGGCGCGGGACGGGGAGCAGCTCGCACGGGCTGGGGCCCCCTCACCTGCGAGGGGAGGCTCAGCGGTCCGGAGGAGAGCGTCAGGTGTACCGGCCTCATTCTGGAGACAGGCAGGAGCGGATCCATACCGGGGTGTTGGGCAGGGAGCGGGAGTCCCCTCCTCCTGCCGGTTAGCCGTCCCTTTTGATGCAGTGCGAGGCTCGGGGGGCCATTAGGTGTGCAGGTGCCCTTGCCCTGGGAGCGCTCGTCTGTGCTGGGGCACCCACACCCCAGCGAAGAGCCTGCACAGGTGAGATGATGTTGTATCTCCTGGGGAAACAACTTGAGCTGTCAAGTTGTCTGCTTTCCTCCCATGACAAGACTGACTGAGCTCCTGTCGACCTTGGGTTTCAACACCCCTGATGAGTGGCCACGCTCTGCCAGAGAGAGGTTCCTGGCGCTGGACGAGTCTGAGGTTTGAGCTGTCAGCAGAGCTGACCTTCAAAATGGCAGCGGGGCAGTGGGATTCACCGAGTGAGGGAGCAGAAACAGGCCCGTGCTTAGGTGGAATTAGAGTTAAAAACTCTCCCGCTCACCTTGGCTGGGAAGGAAATGCTGCAGACGCTGGAGGAATGAGCAAGGAGCTGGAAATAAATCAGTGTAGAGGAGAGGATGAGAGAGCACACCTGGGGAAAAGAGTCCTCTGCATTTCTCTGTGCTCCCCTGCCACCTCTTTGCCTGGTCAGAGGGCACATGCCTCATGCTGCCGTCCCTAGCACATCTGTGGGGCCGGACTGTTGTAAGTGCACCCCGAGTAAGAGCTCAAATGAAGTGTGCAAAAGGACGTGGCTCAACCTGGAGCTCTGGGGCTTGGGCCAGACTCCCCTGCGGTGGGGTTTCCCTTTGGGGAGGAGCAGTGCAGTGTCAGGGCAGTACAGCGTGTGGGACGGTACAGGAGATGCTGCGTGAAGCTCCCGTCAGTGCAGGTCCAAGTGGGTATGCCAGCCTTCCAGGCGCTGCCCCCAGCTCTGCAGCCGCAGTAGCTCTGACTTCCCAGCTTTGCCTGTAATTAAGCGTCCTCAGTGCTGCGGAGGAAGCTAGGATTTAGCCGGTCTGCTGGCCTGCACTGATGAACCCGAAGCTGGGGAGGTTGCTGCTGTTGTCGGTCTGTGCTCAGAGGATGGCAGCATCTTGCTGACCAGCCTCCCCAGGGACCCCCAACCTTGCAGCTTGTTCCCAGGATGGGCAGCAGCAGAGTGTCTCAGAGGTCCTGGGCCCAAACCTCACAGCCTGTGCATGTCTGAGCGTTTCCTCGCCTGCCCGCGGCGGAGGATCCAGCGCTCAGCTGATTTTCCAGCCTTGGGGGAGAAGGGAGATGCCCTCTGTCAAGCCTGCGCTGCTGCTTTTGCCCTCTCCTTGGCTGCTGGAGGCAGAGCGGTACCAGAGCCTGTGCCGTGCCTTCCCGGGGGACTCTGGAGGTGTCTCCTTGCTTGTCAGGATCTTTTGAGGAGGCGTCAGCTTCTCGGGAGACTCGGCAGCCTCTCTGTGCTGCTGCCGTCACCTGTTGTGCAGCCCATGGAGCTGTGCTTTGGGGCGAGGGAAGGACACCTTCCCTCTGGGCAGCACCTTTGGGCACCGAGCAGGCACAGTGGTCTGGGGTCCAGCCCTCCCTCTTGTACGAAACGGGCTGGCTTGGCCACTGCTGTCATGAGGTTTGCCAGGTAGCCACGCGGCACCGCAGGGATGTGCAGGGTAGTCATGGGGCTGGGTGCGCAGCCTGTCCTGCGGCCCTGCACAGTGGGGCATTTGCTAAGACGGTCTGACTTTTTGCTTCAGGAAAGTGTTAAAATAAAATCACCCCTTCCAACGGGCAGCGTAACCTCTCCAACATCACGGGAAGGTTTCTGTGCCTGCTGGGCTCTGGCCAGGTTTCCTCCCTGCTCCGCGGCTGAGGTACAGGTCCGCCCGGCACTGTGGACCCCGGGGTTGTGCTCTGTTGGGCCAAAGCCTGCACCTCTTCTTGCATCAAACAAAGGTGCCCAAGTTCCAAGAAGTGCTGAAGCAGCGGGAGTATGAAAATAGCGTTCAGAAAACTGGCAGAACTGTAGGGCCAGGTGTGCACAAAGGTTGACAGTGTTAGAGCTGCAGCAGGGAGGGCTTGTGTGGCTCGGCACAGAAAACCAGCTAATGTGCCAGCCTCCCCCACCACTCTGTTTCTTTTCTGGGTGGAATTCTGCTAACTGTAATTATCCGGCTCACATGAACCATTGCAAACAGTGCTCCAGACCAGCAGGACTTGGAGTATAATTTGGAATGACAGAGAGTCCCTCATTAGCACTGTGGGGCACTGGGCTGAGTGCCAGCTGAGCTGCGCACGGAGCAGGCCTGGCTGGAGGGTCGCAGTTGCACGTGTGGCTTTAATGAAGAAGGGGGAAAAGTGTCTAGCTCCTGCGAGTGGCAGAGTGGCTGGCGTCTGGGAGGGCCGCGCAGAGGTGCTCCTGGTGTGCCCATGTGCTGGGGGAACCTCAATGCGGCTCCGGTGCGGGTGATGGCCTGGGCCATGTGGGCCCATGCAGAGGAACAGTCATCTCTTGCTGTGCTGGCTACAACTGAGATTTATCTTCAGAGAGATTTGGGCACTTTGCAGTTACTTCATGTCCCAGCTCAGACCCAAAAGGCAGAAAGCAGCTAACAAAAAATACTAATGAAAAATTCCACAGAATTCCAAGCAGAACATAACAGAAGAGAGAATACTGATATTTTCAATCAAAATTGAGTGCTTTGACATGCCAGAACACCGCTCTTCATTTCAAAATGACATTCCAGGCTGAAAAATTTCAAGTCAGACCAAACATTTTGTAGTTGGAGTCTCATGACGACGGAGGTTGATAACTGTCAAAATAGCAATTTCTGCAAAGCGGTGTTTTCTAATGGGAGTTTGTGCATGAGTGGGAGTGCTGAGTGCTGGTGCCGGCATGGCTCTGGGGGAAGCATCGCTCCCATGGCCGCTGCAGGCATGGCACCTCTCAGCCTCGTGCTCCTCTGAACCCTGCGTGCTCTCCCTGGCTGCCAGCTCGGCTCCTGCCGCTTGGCGCGGTGGCTTCCCTTTTGAGTGCAGTGTGGACAGTGCGGGCTGCATTATTGATAACTCTGTGATTTATTTATGCTTCCGTGGCTATAGCAAACAACTCTGCCTTTCTGAGCTAAATATAGTTTGCACTGGGAGTGTGTCCCTGTCCTGTGCGGGATGGAGGTGGCCAGCGGTGCGCTTGCTCTTTGGTCCAGCCAAGTGATTCAGGGATGTCTGCTGCAGACCTCACGTGGCCTGGAGGGTCCCGTGGGCAGGACCTGGGGCCAGGCTCCCCCAGAGGGGCTCTGTTGCGTGCTGTGCGGCTCGGTGCTCGTGCCTGGGAGCTCAGCTGTGCTCCCTGCGCGCCCCGCGTGGAGGGGCAGCCGGAGCAGCAGCCGGGAGGCCAGGGACTCTCGGTGCGGGCTGAGCTCCCGCGGGGACCCGGCTGCTCTGCTGGAAGCTGCGTGGGATGTGCGTTGGCGTCGGGGGCTCACTGCCACAAGAAATGCAGAGCCTGGTGGCAGCACTGTGTCTGCTGTCCTCACATCTGGGCTGCCAGATGTGGCCCTCGGTGGAGCAGGACAGATGAGTGCTCTGGCACGTGTCCCAGCCCAGCTGGGGCACGGCTCCTCCCTGGCTCCCCCGGCCCAGCGTGGGCAGGGGTGGGTGCGTGCGTACGCAGGTGTGCAAGGGCACCAGGTGTGCAAGGGCACCGCACCCCGCTCCCGGCTGGCCGCAGTGCTGAGCGCTTTTGCACGCACTGACCCTGGATTTACGTGAAGGGCTGAGCAGCTCTGAGAGAGCTGTTTACTTTTTCATTGAGGAAATAGTACGCGTTTTAAGCTGGCATCAATATTTACATGATGGGCTGTTGCATCTCGGAAGGGACTCTGACAGTACAGGCTGTTGTGCGAACCCCCCTGCCCAAGGAAGCCTCTTGCAAAGCAGATTCTGCCGACAGCCCTGCCGCAGCGCCAGAGATTGCCTAAATACACGAGGGAGTCAGCGCAGTCTTGTTGCATCAACTCATGCCAACTTCAAGGAGCGATGGTTTTCTTGCACGTTAAGCCATATGAGTTCGTCCTGGTGATGCGGTGGCTTGGGGGGGCTCGGGGCTGCCTCGGCCCTGGGCAGCGGTGCAGGTCTGCACAGCCCCTCCAGTCCCCACAGCACGGGGGGTAGCCTGCAGGAGGGCTGTGCTGGAGCAGGATCAGTCCCTTGTCACCCGGTGGGCAGGGACGGGGCCAGGAAGGAGAGCAGGATGCCTGTGTGTCTGCGCCCTCGCCAACCACACTTCAGTCTGCTCCTTGCCAAGCTGACTATCCCACAGTGTTAATTAGGAGTATTTTCTTACCTTTAAATTCTTTTCTAGCATAAAATAGGTGGTTTTGTCAGATACCTTTCTGTTTTTTTCTGGGCAAATGTCAACGTTTTTGGTGACATTTTCTGATTCCCCCCCCCCCCCCCCCCCCCCCCAAGCTGGGAGAATCAAAATGGAAAATATAATTTTCAATCAGCATTTTGGAATGAAACATTTTTCATTCTGAAATGTCAGTTTAAAACGGAACAATTCATTTTGAAATGCTTCAAAACAAGAAACGCCCTTTTACCACCTCAAAACACTTTGGTTCGATTAAAAATGTCGTTGTCTGCTCTGGCACTTCATTATATGAGTCTGTTTTACTGTCTCAGCCTGGTCTAGAGCAGACAGAAATTTAGAAGATGGTTGAAAATTAAAGATTTCTTCTCCCAGCAGCCCGGGTTTGTCCAGCGCCCAGCCGGAATCCTGTGCTGCCAGCGTCGGCCCTGGTGGGTGCGGGCAGCGGGGCCCCATGCGGCAAAGCTCACCGGGGAGGGGAGCGCGGGCGAGAGCCTTGCAGGAGGCAGGGGCAGCCCAGGCACCCGCTGCCTGCTCCTGGCAGTGCTCCCGAGCCTCGGCGTCATTGCCACTTGTCTTCCTGGCCTCTCGTTAATAAATTATGATCCGGCACTGAAGTTTTATGGGGGACATGGTTATTTGCCCTGGACCCGGTTAGATCTCAGCAGGCGATAACCGAGGCCGGGAGGCTGTCACTTCACTTGGCGGATGCCGAGCGGAGAAGTCGTCGTCGCAGCTGTTATCGCTCATGCTGCTGCCGGCAGAGCCCCAGAGCCGTTTCCACCTGCAGGGCTGTGGCTGATAAATGGTACAGAGAACATATTTAAAGCAGTCGGCAGTAAAATACCAAGTCGTTGGGGATTTAAATTTTTCCTTAAGGGCTCCAGATGATGTAAAACCTCCCTCCCAGCGCGTCCCGTGTGGCGTGGGAGGGGGTGCCAGCGCGGTGCCCTGGTGTGCGTGGAGGGGCCGAGAGAGGTTACTGGGGGACCAGGTGCGTTCAAAGGTAGCGGACGCAGTTTCGTGTCTGTCTGTGTGGTTTTATGAACTTTGCGGCTGTGCTGAGAGGAGAAGCAGCCCCAGAAGAAGGCATCACACTGGGACAGCGGGGTGCGGGTCCTGGCACTGTCGCGGGCTGTGTGTGTCTGCCCGGGCATCGGCTGCCCCGTTCCTTGGCTCTCCGTGTGGCGCTGGGCCCTGGGACAGCCGGTGTGGTCGGTCTGTCCGTCTGTCAGTGAGTGGTTTGCAAGCGCACAGCCCTTGAGAGCCAAACCTTGGGCGTCACCGCAAGGGACCTCGGTGACACGAGGGCGATGACAGCGCGTAACTGCACACGGAAAAGGCGATACCTGGAATGACTCACTGCTGATTTACTCTGGCTCTTCCCACACACCCGGGGTCTGTATTTAGTATTTCTGATCTGCGTTAATAACGTACTATAACGGGCCTGATTTTGCACGCTCGGCAGTAAAAATCAGGAGCAACTCCTCTGAAGGGGATGGAGTCCCGCTGTTGTTAAAAGGGGGTGAGCAGGGTTACGGGCTGAGTCCCCAGGGGGGTTTTGCTGCGTGCCACGGGCAGGCGTGTGCGCAAGTGTGCCGATGTGGGACCAGCTGCTCCCCGGCCACGCAGCGGTTCGCGCTCCCCGGGTACTTACAGCAGGTATTGCTACCCATATTTCTCTTTCTCCTTTCAGATGCACTGATGTCTGCCCCTTGCAAAGACCTGACCTACCCGAGGTTGGCAGATGCGCAGGTGTTAGTGTGAATCCCCAGTAAAAGGTAACTGTCTTTCATCTGTGCTACTGCTGGTGTGATTTCTTTCGGTCCTGCTGCGATGGCCTGGCTGCTGAAGTCCAAGCCCGTCCAAGGGCTGTGGATGAATCCCGGGTGCATGCCCTGCCTTCCAGGGCCGCGTCCCCGCAGCCAGGCCACCCCGGTCCCCGTGGCCGTGCGTGTTCAGGGGCCGTCCGCTGTGTGCAGCAGCGTCGGTGAGTGGGGGCTGCACCTCCCAACCCTCCTCAGCCCCTCTTCCTCCATGTGTCTCTTCTTGTTTTTGGTAGAATGAGTGAGAGAGACATACAAAGCCTGAGCAAATGGGTTTTCGTGCTCACTCTTTGCCTTACCACGCTGTGGGGAAGACTGACGCTGGCCTCCACCCATCACAGAAGCCATTCAGGTAGGGGAACCGCCATCCTCGCTATGGGCATCATGCTCCTGTGCAATTGCCCGGGGCCCCCGTGACACCGGTGGTACCTTGGGGTCTCCATGGGATGCCCAGGCTGGGGGTTACGTGGGGCCAAGATGTTTGGTGAGGGTCCGTCCCTTGTTCCTGGGTGGGAGGACGAGTGCAGGTGGTCTCTGGTTGTGGCACACACTGGCTGTGGGGGTGGGTGGGTGTTTCTCTGGGGACCAGAGGCCGACGGCCCAGGAGACCTTGGGGTCCGGGCAGTGAGGATGAGCATGCTGAAGGTGCGGGGCAAAATCCAGCAAGTGGATGCCAAAAGGCACCGACATTTTCTCTCTGGTGCTGCTGTGATGGCTGCGGGATTTGCATTTCGAGTGTCCACGTGTGCAGGAAACTCCCTGGGCTGCTTCTCGGAGACAGGCAGGAACCTGGAACCATATAGCAGTAAAGCTGTTCCATGGAGTTATAACTTGTAAATACTTAATATGGGACGTTTAAAAACTGTTGCTTGGTGAGCCTAGCTGGTCTGAGGAGCTGAAAAGCAAATTTCTTTGTTTGTAGCAAAATCTGAGACACATCTATGTATTCAGGTTATTACTGAGGTAATTCTTTCCATCTAAGTTGCAATGAGCATCACAAACCACACTTGTTATGCGATGGACGCTCTCCACTTCGGGCTTTCATTAGAAACACAAATTTTCAGCCCTCTGGTTGTAAAGATCATCTTGAAACGTGGAACAAGTGTAAACTGATGTAGAACTGAAAGTCTTGCTGGAAAGCGTAGCCTTGGCTCTGGGGTGTTAATTTGTTATTCCCAGCGGTGGCTTCGAGATCCTCCTCTGTGCATGTATGTTGGAAAGCTGTTTTGTGCAATCAGCTTGATTTTTGGAGGGGGTTACATGAATGCATGGCTGAAGTTTGTGTCTTGAGAAGAGAAGCAGCTGAGAAGCTGTGCTCAGCCCTTTGTGCCCATCCTGCCTGGTGCAGGAGCCCGATGGGCCACTCTGGAGGGGGGATCTGGTGGTCCAGGGCTGGGGGTTCCTCTCCTCGGTGCATGGTGAGAGGATGGCGTGGGTGGGTGGGAGCTGACGTTCCTGGTGTGCTGGCAGACTTGTGCCCCAGAGCCGAGCGCTTGGAGTACGGAGCAGTCCTGGGGCATGTGCTGTCTGCCTCTTGTGTCTGTGTTTGGAAAAGAAGGTATTTAAGGGTTAATTTGAAATTGTTCGTGCTCTTGCCTGACCCCACACCTAACCCTGTCCTATTTCTGTCATTTTGCCTGACAGTTAAAGCAGTTCTAATCCTATAATCCCGATCCTCGTTGCTTAAAACCAAAACGTATCTTCCAGAGTGGCTCCCTCAACCAGCTAGTCAGCAGTTACCTGCCTTACCCTCTTTCTAACCTGTAGCAGGTGCATGAGAAGGTAAAACTCCTTAGTTGTTTCTGGAATGACTTTTTGGGACCAGCTCAGGACTCCCCAGGGTACAGGCTGGGGCAGTGCCCGCAGCCGGGCGCTCACCCAACCTGCCCGGTTTGCAGAGGAGCTGCTGCTTTTGGAAGAGTCAGACCTGGCATTAATAAAGCAGCGACTCACCCAGGTTTAAAGTGCAAACGCCCAAGTGTACTCGTGGGGTGTGAATTATGTATAAATCTCGCTCCATACGTGAGGAGACAGGCTCATGAATTCATGTGCTCGCAGGCAGAGAGCTGGGGATTTTTCGCTCACACAGACTTATCCACAGTGGACCGAATCTTGTACTTTTTATTCAAGCAAATTCTAATCCACAGCAAAGAGGGCATACCAGGAGCAAATACTTAAAAGTTTGACCCCACTCTGTGTCTGTATTAACACGGTTTCTCTCTGCACGTCCTGGTGTCCTGGCACTGTAAGTATTTGGTGTGGCTGCGCTGGCGGCTGCCTCCTCTCCTGGGCTGGGTTTCCATGGGCTCAAACCAGGAGTTCTTCGTCTGCTTGCTGACTTCGTGGGCTTTATTTTCCTGTTGTCTGCCCTGTGCTTTTGCTTCATTTGGGACAGTTTTTGATAAAGGTTATGTTTGAAACATAAAGCGTAATAAATAATAATGTAATTTATTACGTTAATAAATAATAACGTAACGTTGCGTTCTCAGTTGCAAAGACGTTTTTGTCCTAGGAAGGCCACAGTTACATTTCTGCATGTGGAGTAGAACTGGAGGGGGGAATGGCGATAGCTGTACTGCTGATGCCTGCCTGCGGCCCTCACAGTCAGAGATGCTGGTGGATTGTGTGCATAAAAGGACAGGGACGTCCAGAGCTTTCAGCTGTTTAGAGCGTTGCGTTTATTCACAGTCAAAACCAGGCGTTGGCACCTAAAAATGAGCAATAGCAGAGGAAGATCTCTAATTGTGACAATGGGGCCACAAGGTTTCGGAGCCCTCAAACTTCTGAATTTCTTGAACAGAGAGCCCACGTGCAGACCCTCTGTTAGCTGTCCAAGGAAACACCACACTGCAAACATCTGGCTGTGGAAATAAGTTCTAACCACTTGTGCTCACCAGCACATGGGGAATGCTGATGTGTCCAAGTAGAGCGGTGCTTCCTGGGGTATGTGGTTGGATTTAAATAGCCACATGAATCAAGTGCAGAGATTAAGTCATTTGGAAATTGAATAGGAGACTCCTCAGTGAAGAATGATTCACCAGCAATTTAATCCCCCATATAACGTGGTGAGTTCTACGTGATGAACAAGGCTTGCTTGTCTGGATACAGCTCCCGCAAAGGTGGCCCCAGCATCTCCAGATAAACCCCTCTAATGCTGATAATCAAAGTGCCATCTTTGCCTTTGTTCACATTCATCACTCAACCCAGAGCAGAAGCAAAGGCATTTAGGCAGCTGGGATTTGCTTTCGGGAAATGAGGTTCTCTGAGTGAGTGGAGAGCAGAGCACCAATTTCTGATTATCTTGTAAGAGAGATTTACCGGTCAGCGCGTCACTGCTCGGGTTGTAGGCAGCAGCCCTATAGCGTTTATTCGTGAGATGCTTCTGCAAGATTCCCTCTCGCTTGGGGAGGTGTTGGTTCCTCCGTTGTGTGCAGCCTTTACATCAAGATGGAGTCTTTTTCTAATCCACCCTCTCTAGATGAGGCAGGAGCTGCGTGGGGTGCGTGGGAAGCACCGCTCGGCGCCACGGGGGAAGGCAGGTTGCGTGTTGGGAGCTCTATCCCCTAGTCGCAGGGTGCCCATACCGGTTCATCTGCTGCACGATGGCCAAACAATTTCAGCTGTTCGTGACACAGTCCAGGCATTTGGTTTTCTGCTTGCGCGTATGTAGTGATGGGATTTGCACGAGCGGTTCATGGATGTGCGCACACTCGCACATGCAACGAAGGGGACAGAGCATGATGTAGAGTCTTGAGGTGACAAGACAGTAAAAAATCCCAACTGACGTGCAGTGATAATGAGCAATAAAAACAAGCCTGCTTCTCTCCAAAACCCTCTTAAATAATACATGCATCTAAGGCAGTAGTGATTTTAAGACTTTAATTATTTAGTGAATATTAGTAGTAGAGTTGTTGCAGGGCACGGAGTACATATCACTCACGCCGCTGGCTGCCCAGGTCTGCCCACGAGCCACTCGTTCCCCAGTGCCCCCGGGGCCGTGCCGCCCTCTGAGCAGAGCCCACCGAGCCCGCAGCCCCACTCCCTGCCATGGACCGGACCCTCCGCCTCCCTCCCAGGTCCTGCCTCTCTCTGCTGCGCTGCTCAGCCCTCCTCAGGACGCCCGGACCCCTTTAATGGCGTTTCAGTGCCCAGGAGGAAGAGGGTTTGATGCAGAGGGTTCAGGCATTGCCTGGCAGTTACAGGCGTTCAACTTCTCCGCATTTTACAACTCTCCACCAGCAAGCAGAGCCACATTTTACACTGAACATGTGGAGCTGTGCCCACGCCTCCCTGAGACACAAAAAATATGTCATTTCAGGTTATGCCATAAAAACCCATGCTCTGCCACTCACTTAAAGGTCAGCCAGCGCAGGACAGAGGTTTTATTTTATTTTTGCATGCAGGATTCAAAAGCCTTGTGGTCTTACAATGCTTTTATGGTTCCACGAGATAAGATTTTTTTTAAAAAAAGAGTTCCAGTGGGGAAATACCAGATAAATGGGAGGGAGAAGCGTGCCAGAAGCTCTGGAACTTATCCCAGGCTCTCTGGGGGTTTCCTGCTCTCGGTGTTAAACGCACCATCCATCTGGTTTGCATTTTCAGTCCTATCTGGTTCGAAGTTTCCTGCTGCTCAGCAAAAGGAGAAGCAGCTGCAGGGAGCTCTGGAGGAGCTGATCGCTCTCCCTGCGATCTGGCTTGGGGTCTGCTCACTCTTCCCAGGCGTGTGACATGAAAGCCTGGCATGGCAGGGAGCTGCTTAGCAGCGGCCGGGCAGCCCCTTGGCACCGCTCTCCTGCCAGCATCCCTCAGCACAGGGCTGCTCATCTCCTCTACAACGAGGAAACAGCAAAGTCTCCTGCTGACATCCTGGGAATCACCGTGTCTGATGTGGAGAGGTTTATTTGCATCCACTTAGAATCCCCCGAACTCCTGAGCTCGTTCGGATGTCGGCATCCGTGGCACTCGGGTCTAGTATGGTCCCATGCTGCCTGCGGCTGAGGGGCAGGAAAGCGGGTGAATCTGGTGTGTAGGGACCTGAGGTGCTTTACACCAGGTGTGGTGGCCCTTGCCCTGCTCCCTGTGGTGCTGTCCCTCCTGCTCCAACGCAGCCTGCAGCTCTGTGGGGAGCAATCATTTGGGTAGGGGGTCCACCGTGCCCTGCTGCCGTGCCTCAGGCCGGGGCTGGCGCCTGGGGCGTCTGCCCTGGAGAGAAGTGCCTGGGCCAAGTTTCCAGTCTGGTTGTGTCCCAGGGCAGGATATCGGATGGTCACAAGACCTTAAGGCAGATGCAAGTATTTCACGGCCCAAGAGAGGGCTCGGTCCCGTGGGTGCGTGCTGCTCCCCCAGCTCTGCCCTCAGGACAGCCCTTGCTGCAGGGCTGTGCGTGCCCCCGCGGGGGTTGGGGGGCTGTGCCAGGAGCCTGCCCGAGCTCTGTGGTGCGTCAGTTTGTCTTGGAGCTGTTCATGGTTTGAACCCTGCGGCAGAAGCAGGCGGCGGGCTGGAGCTCCTGGCTGCGGGCGGTGGGGTGTCTGCCCCCGCACACGGTGCTCCTGGTACGCGGCCCTTCCCGGGCAGGGGCAGCTGCTCCTGGCACTGCCGTTTGCTGCCTGACCCCGCTGGCAGCAGCTGCCTGGGCTCCGACTGGCTCAAAGGAAAGCTGTATGCTTTTGAGGGAAAACAAAGGCTTTCTGAACTTCTCTCTTCTGAGGCTCGCAGCTGCCCTCTGCACTCCCCGCACAACAGCAGACCTGCACCCCCGGTACGGCTCAGCTCATCGCAGCCCCGGGCTGGGTCCGGCAGGGCTGGAGCACAAAGCAGCATCTTAGCGAGAGCATCTCTTGTCTGCCATGGGTTCTGCCTTCCCTGCCTGGCGTGCCCGGACAGCTGGGGGCAAGGCGCAAGCTGGAGATGGACCATGTCCGTCTGTCCTGGTGGGAGCACCTTCTTGTGTCTGTACAGCCGCGGTCTGCCGGCACGGCCGGGGTTCCTTGGTGTGACCAGCAGGGACGCAGCGGGTGCCCAGGGCTCTTGCCAGGGCAGGACAGGCTCCGAGGCTGTGGGTCCGGCACTGTGGTACCAGCACCACGGTGCTGCCGTGCTCAGCCAGCTGCAGTAAGGTGGAGGAGAGGCAAATTTTTCTTTTATCTCTGTGCTGCACCTTTTTGAGCAAATTAAAAGGGCTTTGGCATGTTAGCAAACTCTTATTGCATGGCTGTAATGAGCGATTTCTCAGTTCTGCCTGGCTTTCCCTCAGCTGAACCTTTTTAAATTAGCTGAAAATGAGAAGCCGGAGAGCAGAAGTGAGAGGGAGCAGAGGGGTCGTCTGGCCCTTCCTCCTGGGCAGAGCTCTGCTAATGAAGCTTTGCAGGGAGGCTTTCATAAAAACAAGTCAAAACCACAGCTGTGTGCGAGTGCTGAAGTTGGAGGGTATAAAATCCCCTGTCGGGGGGGGGGGGCTGTGTTGGGGTCTGCAGGGTGGGTGAGTCGAGGTCCTGGACCAGAGCGTGGTGGGAATGTGGGTTCTGTCCACCAAAGCCAAGGACCTCTGCTTATTCCTCAGATTATTTGAAAAAATCCCATTAACTGTAAAAACAGGGCAAAACAGTCACGTTTGTTCTGTAATGAGTTGCTTTCCTTCTCACTTCCACCAAAGCTTTTTTTCACTGTTTCTGCATACAATAAGAATGGAAATTATCATTAAAGCTGAATTATGATGGCATTTAAAAGGGACGATAAAATTTATGGACAGAGATGCTATTACAAAATACTTCCAGGGTAGGTAATTGTGTAATTATTATGGGCAGAAGTGAAAGTGATGGTCCATTAAAAGAAAATTACCATGAAATAACAATAAATAAAGCCAAATTAAAGCCACGGCAATTGCATGGCCCATCCTGCCCATGTGCCGGCGGGTGCAGCGCACAAGGGTGTGTGGCTCCTCGATGGAACAGGCTGCCAGGGACAAGCAGTGTTGTCGCTGCCCATGTTCACGTTAAGGTGTGGCCTTTCTGCACAGCCGCGAGTGTCTCTCTGCCCTGGCCCCGGGCTGGTGGCATTTCTGGAGAGCAGGTCCTAGGGTGGCTTCTCGTGTCCTGTCCTTTCATCTCCCGGCCGGTGTTTGCCCACGGTGGGAACAGGAGAGAGGCAAGAGCTGCTTCGGCTGAAACCTGGCGCAGCTGTGCCCAGCCAGCGCAAGCTGGGAAGTTGCACTTGCATCAGCATTTCCCGGCAGAAATGTGAAAATGTGGCTGCAAGGCAGAGGGATTTCCCCCAGTGCCTGGGGAGAGATCCCGTTTCCCTGAGTTTTCATTTGAGAAGGTGAAGTGGCTGCTTTCCAAAAACTCCTGGAAGGCAGGCGGTGTTTGCTGGTGAGCGTGGGTACGTGCTGCCTCTCCCCGGGGACACACCGGAGCGCTCGCCGTGATGCAGGTCAGCCGTCCCCGCTCCCCTTCGCGTGGCGGTTCCCGCAGAGCTGGGCAGGGGACACCGGCACGAACCTGCGGCACGAGGTCCCTGGGCCGGTTGCCTCGCTTTGCGGGGATGGGGGTGGATGGGGCCCTGGGACCCTCAGCAGGACCCTCCTGGCAGTGGCTGGGGGGGCGAAGCAGAGCTGGGAGCTGAGGCTGTACGGGCAGGATGGCGAGGGCAAGCTGGCAAGTGCAGGTTGGGTCGGAACGACTGCCAGAGCCACGTGTGCTGGGAAAGGGCTGAGCGTGGGCTTGTGCTCACGGGTACCTCCACCAGCAGCAGCACGGCACTCTGCTCCCTGCAGCCCTGCGTGTCCTGCTTGCAGCCGTTACCGAGCCTTTCCTCCCGTGGCTGCTGAGGGCACCTGCCCGTGCCCCGGGGGTGCGGAGGGAGGGGGCCAAGTGCACGGTCCTGAGCTGAGGATGCGGAGCAGCCGGGTCTGACGGCCTGATGCGTGCTCGTCTGCACGTGTTTTGGGATGGCACGCTGCAGAAACACGGCTTCCCTGTCCTCCTCACAGCCTGGCTCCTGCTCGCTGCAGAAATAAAAGCCTGTTCCTGGTGACCCAGGGGATGGCTCAGTGCATGGCTCTGCGCTCGCTTCTTCAGTGCTCATTAAACAGGACCTGCAGGGATCACCCCCTCTTAGGTCACGGGAATGAAATCTATCCAGCCCTGTTTGGCTAATTTGCATTGTGCTTGTGTGGGCCATTACCCAGTGAAAGTCATTGATTTGTGATGCTAACTAGCTTCTATACCCGGATCCCAGAGGTGATAAGCCAATACATTAGTTTTCTTTCTTCCTTAATATTTTAATGGCGTTGGGAGGGGGAGCAGCAGAGCAGCCCGGATTTCTGATGGACACCGTGACATTTCTGTGTCACCGCAGGGTGGGAATGCCATCCTGCTCCCCCTTCCTCCAGCCAGAGGATGGTGCGTGATGGCAAGACGGGAACATTGGTTTTAGCTGGGGTCGGAGGTGGTGGTACTCTCTTTGAAGCCAAAGGCAGCACGATGCGCCATCCACTCTTATAGCTAAGTGTGCATCTCATTATCAGTTGCAATTAATTAATGTGCGCATTCGTTTCAGTAAAGCTCTTGGCTTGGCCGTGGCAAGAGGCTATTAATTTTGCTGGATAGGACGCGTGTGAAGGCTGTTAGGAGTAAGAGCTCAGAGGCAGGAGGTCTGGAGCAGGACCGGCGCTTCCCCTCATGGGTGGGTTGATGCTGGGACAAGCCACCTGTATGTCATCAGCAGCCCTGGGGCGATTGCCAGAGGCCGGGACAGCGCTGCCCGCGCCAGGGTCCCCGTGCCCCGGTGCCTGGGTCCCGGCACACACCGGCAGCGCTGCCCAGGGGCGGTGAGCGGGAGGTGGCCTGGGGGCTCCGGGGCACAGCCCTGCCTGACGGTGGCTGTTTCTCCTCCCGCAGTGCACGTAGAGCCTGGCACGTGTGAAGTCATTGCAGCTCACAGGTGCTGCAATAAGAACAAGATTGAGGAGCGCTCCCAGACGGTGAAATGCTCCTGCTTCCCCGGGCAGGTGGCAGGGACGACACGGGCAGCTCCCTCCTGCGTGGATGGTGAGTATCCCGCAGCTGCAAGCCAGGTCCTGTGCAACCCCCAACTGTCTTCCCGGTCGGTCAGGCTGGCGTGGGGTTTCTGTGCCCCAGGATTAGCAGAGGAGACCTGCCCAGGGGCTCCTGCAGCAGAGCAGAGGGGGAGAGGGGGCATTTTGGGGACACTCTCTCTTGCTGTGGCTGCGTTACCCGCCTCTGTGCAGCCCTGGCCTGTGTGCTGTGGGTGGGTTATGGTGCTGCAGCGGTTTGAGCTCCTCCGGTGCGTCGCTGCGCTGGGGCCAGGCGCCACAGCGTCGATCCCTGCACTTCTGCCCACCGCGCTGCTGCAGCCAGAGGCAGGGACGTGACTCCAGCCGTGCAGCACCATCACCTGCGAGGAGCACTAAGCAAAGCTCAAACCATGTATATTTTATCGAATGACATCATGTGGCATCACCGAAGAGCCGGCAGGAGCAGCTGCAGCCTCTGCCAGCGCGGTATTGATTTGTTTGACAGCCAGTATCCTGTGAGTGTGTTTGTGTGCAACACCAAGAAATACCAGGATGAATTCTCAGGGAAGGCTTTCGTTGTCCCAAACAGCTTGTGTGTGTCGTCGTTCCCAAATATAGGGGAGCCCACTCTGGTTACCCGTGTTGGAGGCATAAATTACAAGAGCCTAACAGAGTAGAGCGGTAGTAGACAGTCCCTTTGCCTCCGTAAGCAGAGCCCGAAGTAGCTTATTGAACAACAGTGTTCTCCCTGCTCTCGCGGGGAGCGAGGACAGGGCTGTCCTTAGGCTTTTTACCTGGGGTAGCGAGAGAAAACCGGTTCGGAGCTAGGCCAGGCGGGTGACGAGCAGGTCCTCGGCAGGGTCTCTGCAAACGTGGGCTGTGCTGGAGAGAGGGGCTGCGCCTCCTGCCACCGCCCGAAGGCAGGCAGGGCTGGCACCCTCCGCACCCCGTGCCGCAGCCCGGCCGCTGACGCCCTCCTCTCCCCCAGCCTCCATCGTGCTGCAGAAGTGGTGGTGCCAGATGGAGCCGTGCCTCGACGGGGAGGAGTGCAAGGTGCTGCCCGACCTCTCGGGCTGGAGCTGCAGTAGCGGCAACAAAGTGAAGACGACCAAGGTATGTCCCCTGGCAGGGTGCTGGCGAGGGAAGCCTGGCTGCGCTTTCTCCAGCCCGGGGCAAGCAAAACCCGGGAAAGTGTCCCCGAAGAGTCTGCAGGGGAAGGGGAGAGCTCTGGCTTCTCCAGGGCACGCACCCTTTGTTACGGATGCACCGAAGCAGAGCAGAGGGTCTGGGCTGGGCTGTTGTCACCGGTGCTGGAGGGGCCGGTGGGGGTGGCGCAAACCCTGAGTGGGTCCCACGGCTTTGCTGATCGGTAATTCCTGCGGGGAGGCTCAGTGAGGAGGGCGTTGCGTGGCTCAGCCCACGAGCAGGCGTGTTGGGGATGTTGCCGTACCAGCCCGGGGCTGCTGGGCTGTCCTGGCTGCTCCCCAGCATCTCCCCACTGCTCTGGGGCAGGAGGTTGCTTGTCCCAGCCCAGTGGTGCAGCCCTGAATCCATCACCACTCCCCCGTGTGAGGCAATCATCTGTGACAGAGTGCTACATGATTATTATTTTCATGGCTTGCTGAATGCCCCAAAGAACAAGGTATAATTAAAATTTTATCAAACTCATTAGTAATTACATATATGCCATGGTTAATCAGTTGCATAATTTTGTAATCATTGTTCATACTGTTGAGTGTAATTATTCCTTATGCTTTAGTTTTTCTCACCCCACATCCCCTGCCATAAAATTATCGTATTAAGTGATGTTGGGATTTTTTTCATTATTGCTATTATTTTTGTGCACGGAAGGCACTTTCATGGTCAAGTGTTTTTATGGACATCCAAGAAGGTTCCTCTGGCCCTGGGCATCCATCACTGACCACTAACTGCAGCACTACATTTAGCTCATTGACTTTTTCCCATCTTAATGTTGTTTGTTAATTTTCCCCCAGCTGCTAACTTAGCCCAAAGCTCCTGCTCTGGCTTTGCTGCCCTGGGCTCTCACTGGGGACTGTTCCCATCTGCAGGACCCCAGGGCTTCTGCTCTCCTCCCTCGTCCAGCAGCCTCGACCTCCATGGCCATCCTCCTAGCACCCCTTTTGGGTCCCTTGCCCTCCCTTAGGGAGGTGGCGTTTTGGAAACGCAGACCTATGTTTTCAGAAGAACTTTTGGTGACTTTGGGTGCCCATTAGGAACTGTGCCGAGGGGCCGGATTTGCCCCTCCCAGTCCCCTCTGCAGACAGACCCCCAGTGGAAGCTGTAGCCAGAGCACAGGGTTCACAAACAATCCATAAGCTGAAATTTGGAACGACCACCCCATTAAATGAATGCAAAGAGCCAATCGTATTTGCACCTCCCGAGGCTGTTCGCTGACAATTCGCAGATGGGGGAATCAGCGGGATGTGTGGGGTAACTCGCCTGCTGCCAACAAATGGACTGTTGCCATTAGCAGGCGCCTGCCCCACTCTTCTCTTCTGCCCGCAGGTCACACGATAGCCTCCGTGCAACTCGGCGGCGGCTGACCAGCCTCGGCGCGGGCCCCCGGTGCTCCGCAGAGCCGGGAGCAGCAGGACACGGCCCGGCCGGGAGGTCCCCGCGGAGGCGGGATGCTCCGGGGCTGCCGTCCTGCGCGCGCTGGCGGGACCGTGCCAGGTACCGGATCAGAGCGTCTGCTGAGCCCTGGCTTCCCCAGAGGCTGCAAGTATGGGACCCCGGCGCAGCTGGGAGACTCCTGTCGCTCCACGGTCCCCTCCTCCCCTGTGGACACACCCACTGACCAAGAAACGGGCTCATTTTCCTGTCCTCTTAAATAAAATACTCCAATCGTGTAAGAGCTGTTGACAGTACAGAGACAGACGGACAGCGGCCCCCCAAAATGGGCTTTATTCTGAAATAGCTGAAATCATTGCTGTGAGTCACCTTTCCCCATCTCCCAAGATGTTGAATCAGGGTCGCTGTCAGGAATTGGGAAGTCAATGGTTTTGTAAAACCCTCCCCCGTTGGGCTCACGGCTCCTGGCCCTGTGGGTTCCCAGGAGCAGGCGCTGAGCTCCGGCCTGATCCTGTGTCACCCGGGGGCTGCTCCGACCCCTGGAGCGTTGTGCTTTCCCTGCCCTGTGACCTGGCTGCTGTGACCACGTGTGGCAAATGCGTCGGCATGGCCAGGGGTGCCCGACACCCCGTCGGCCTCTGGAGATGGTGAAATGTCTCCATGGAGCATGCTGCTGGTTTCTCCTTCCTCAGTAACTGCATTAATCAGGCTGCGAGTTTAATATCTGTTCTCTACCGTGCAAGTCCCAGGCACCAAGTTACTGCTTGTGTTTGCAATCGAATTTCAGAGTAACGCGTTGGGGAAGCCCTCTTCTGTTTGCAGGTCTGGCGTGCCTGACACCGTGCAGATGCCCAGCCAGAGACCCAGACCGAGCCAGGCTTCACTGCATTAATTCAAAATAAAGAAAAATGTACCATCTCCTGGCCCCGAGTTCGTGACCTTCTCCAGGACGCACCGTTTCCCCTGGTGCGGCAGCTCGAGGGGGAGAGGACGAGAGCCCTGTGGTCCCGACATCGGCAGGGCTGGGGACACGGGCTGCTGCACGGGTGGGACTGGTGGCACACGGCCTGAGCAAGAGCATCGCTGCCGGGAGCAGGGCCAGCACCTCCCCGGGCACCCCAGTCCCGCTCCGTGATCCGTGCGGGGGGACGCACCGGCTCGGGAGGGGCCGGGAGCTGGAGCCGGCGCAGGGGCCGGCAGCGTGGCGCGCTGCCCGGGGACGCTGGTGTGCGTGCAGCCGCCTGCCTCCGTGCTCCAGCTGCCACCCGCGGGACTCGTTATTTAGACATTTTTGTAACGGGGTATGTAATACCTGCTTCAGATGTGATGTAAATACCAGACTGTGAAATAATAAATTCATTTTAATCTCAGCAAAGGATCTTCTCATTCAGCAGCGAAGGGAGGCTTTGGGAGCGCTTCTCTTGCCGACCGGCTCTGAGGCGGAGGGGCTGGGGGCTCTGCCCCGGCCATTCCGATCCCAACTGGCTCGTGCGACAGCAGCCGCTCTCATTACTCATGCAACTGTCTAATTCTCTGGCTCAATAAAATCTTTTGGCTGTGACTTACACTCTCTAATTACACGTTGCATTAAAAAGGCATACTCTTTCATTTAGCCGAACCGCAGAGGAACAGTTCAGGCGATGCTCAGCGGGCTGATTTTTGTCTCAATTTCACTGACGTTGCTGCAGGGATGATTCTGCCCGTGTCTCTCCGTTCCAACGTGCTGAGACCTGACTGGCGACAACCTTCTCCGGCTCTGGTGGGCAGGTAGCCATGCCTCGGGGCCACGGCCGCTGATGTGCTGCCAGCACGGGCACAGCGGTTGTCCTGTCACAGGCCCTGCATGGCTTCGCTGCTGGGTTACCCAGCAAAGGGCTTTCATGTTCTGTCAAGTGTTTGGATATGTTTTTCGTTATTATCCATTGCGCTGGCTGGAATGGTTTGAGGAACAGCGGAGGGCAAAGCCCTGCAGAGGAGGAGCTGGCAGCTGCCTGCGGCTGCCCACGCACCCGGGGCCAGCGAGCTCTCCTGACTTTGGGAAGTTGCTGAGCTCCTGCTGGGACAGCCCCGGCTGCACGGTGGCTTTCTGTCCCGGGCCCAGCACAGCTGAACGACTGAAAATACCCTTGAGATGGCTTTCCTCCATCAAAGGAATGAGACAAGCCTGGGCCACAAGTTATCAGGAGAAGGGATGCGCAGCGGGAGCCTCCTTCCCCGGGGAGAAAAGACGAAGATGGGCAAAAGATACAGAAAAATCCACTGTCAGCTTTCTGTACCTCTCCTGATGCAGAGCCATTTCTGGCGGGACATCTTATCAGTTCAGAACAGCAAACGGAGGGAGAAAAAAAGGAACAAATTCAGAATAATTGGGAAGAGATTCCTTAGCACTGAAGAAAAGAGGATCTGTCCTCACAGAGAGGAAGGGCAGGACGCGTCCCCCGAGCGCAGGGCAGAGCTGGCGAGGAGGGAGGCGGAGGTGGGGGGACAGGACGGGACAATTTGTGCCTTGCTCTGGGCCAGGGCTTGGGGCAAGGGCCAGGGCTGCGGGGCTGGAACAAAGAGCTGGTCAAGCTCATTTACCGAGCGCTGTTCACAGCATGAATAATTTACCCTGCTGCTCTCTGATGCCAGCGGGAGAGAGCAGGGGCTGGTGCGGGAGCCTGGGCTGGGCTGCGTAAACCAGCCTTTCCCTCTGTCTCTGCTCAGCTGAAACCAGCCCGGTGGAGCCCCGAAGCCCCTGGACTTGTGCCTCCAGCCCCAACATGGGGTTTGTCAGCAGAACCTGCTGCTTTCCCCACCCCACCCCGGGGTGATCAGGGGCCATGCACCCCGTGAGCTGGGGGGAAGGGAAGGGGTTAAAGGCTGCGGAGTGAAGGCAGCTGGGGGCAATAGGCAATCTGGGCCCAGGAGGGCTTAAATAAAGGAGGCAGGGGTGATGGGTGCTGCTGTGGGAGGAGGTACTGTTCTTGACGTTTCTTGCTGTTGTTCCGTGCAGGAGCTGGGCTGAAGCTTCCCTCTCCTGCCAGCTGCGTGCCAGGACAGTCGGGCTGGGGAGCAGCGGGCGCTTCAGCTGCTGGTTCTTCTGCTCTTGGGGAGTGATGTGGCTCTGAGAAGATGCTCTTTCTTTGTACCCTCTTAGCAACCTTCCCATGTCTCTAGAGCTTTTCCCAGTTCTGGCTTGTCGGAGGGGACTGCAGTGCCCTTCTGTGGTGGCCCGGGCAGTGGGGGTACCTCGGTGTCTGGACATGCGGCTTTCCTGCAGGAGAGGGGAGAGCAGCTTGCTGCTGCCTACACCCATTTGTGGGTGTCTGTTGGGGTTCTCCGTGCCCCTAGGCTCAGTACAGCTGTGGGAAGATGGCACTTTGTTGCTGTCCTCTGCCTCCATGGGCTTGTGCCAGGACTGCTTCTGTCTGCTCCTGCTCTGCCCTTTACAACTGACAATGGGCTGGGAGCTTTCATTGATTCTGCTCCTCGGGTCAGGCACTGACTTCATGGTCTGCACCAGCGTGGGAAGGGGCTTCCATCCCTCCATCTGCTCCCAGGGCTCCGGCAGTGTTATTCCTTGGTGTTAGTCTTTGCTGTGGTTCCTGCTCTCGAGGCTTTTAGGACTAGTCTGTATGCGAGTGAATTCTGGCCAAGGACGTTTAACCAGCGAGATACCAGAAATGGGTGATCCCAAATCAGATCTGGGCAGCGGCAGCAAGGGCTCATCAAGGGGCACGGGCAGTGGGAAGGTGAGCAGCCCGGGGAAGCGTGAGGTACCAGCGCTGGCACGTGCTGCAGCATCCGTGGTGGCAAAGGGCGCTTGAACTGCACCGCTGTGGGAGCAGATCCCTGCTGCATCTGCTAAGCTTTGGTGGCAGAAGCTTAACCACGAATAAGCTGCACCTGGAAACCCCCAAATGCCTGTACCCCCCACCAGACCTGATCCTTGTTCGTTCAAGCGACGGCTAGGCTGGAAGCTGGTGAGCTCTGGTTAAATACCTTCTCTCCCTCTGATACTGACTGCAGCCTCTGTGAATATGTACTTGAGGGAATGAAAAATGCCTGGCTTTGGAGGAGAGCTGAAAGCCTGTTCTGGCTAGCAAAGGCTAATTAGCTCGTGGTGATCCTAGAGCAATGCACATTAATTTCTCCAGGATGCTTTGCTGAGAGCTTCCCCCGTCCTGTCCCCTTCTCCTTTGCATGGTGGCTCTCACTGCTGCAGTGGGATGTCCCTGCCGATGCCGCCCCTCCCCAGGGCCAGTCTGTGTTTGTACTGTTCCCACCTGGGAGGCCTGTCCCCCACCAAGAGCACTAGCTGCCAAATGCAGAGTGGAAGTCTGTTATTTCTAATAACACTGGGTTGCTGCTGGGAGCATCCCTGCTTGGCTAAGCGTATTTGTAGTCGGCTTATAATGTGAAGGATCCACTCTGCAGAATTGTTGAGCTTGACACCTACACTGATATAAAAACATTTTATTGTCTGCGTAATAGCCACCCTTAATGCTTATTTTTCACTTACTGCAATACATGGTTTAGTGAGGAAATAGCCCCTTGGTGTCTCTGCTGAGTGCTGACCTTGCCTGTTGTATACTGCTATCGCAGTAAAGTATACAAATATGGAAAATCGCTGCTCCCCTCCTGGCAGGTAAATGCTTTTGAGAAGAAAGCGCTGCAGCCTGCAGTAGTGCTGATTTTCTCTGCCATCTCTCAGGTCGGGGGGAGCTGGGAAAGGATGCTCCTGCCGCAGCTCCTGGCACTCCTTCCTTGTGCTCTCTTTCTTTATTTTCAGTGCTTTCCTTTGGCCAAACAGGCAGAACAATTCTAGCAGGAGCATTAAGCCAAGGAAGAGGGTGATGGAGATGGGAATGCCCCTGCGCTGTGGCTGCAAGACTCCTGCTCCCATGGCAAGGACTTCGTGTGATGCCCTGTGCCTTTGGTCCCTTGGTGGGACGGTGCCACCCCCAACGGCCCGCGGCTGCCTTGGACACCCTGTCCCCTTCTCTCTGCGTGGGACCGCACTGCTGGTCCCAGGAGGGCAGAGGAGCCCCTGTGGCCACATCGGTGGCTTAGAGACCTTGAGATCCCAGCCCAGGAGCAGCACTGTGCCCAAATCCCCCTAAGTTCGGTCTTGGCACGTTAGTGCAGTAACTGACGGGGAGCTTGCGCAGCCAAGATTTGCAAGTCGCTGAAGGGGCGATTAGTCAGAGGAAACTGTCACAGTTAAGGTACTTTCAATATCATCTCCCTGGGTATTATAATTACACCCCATTCAATTAGTCTTCAGAAAAAAAAAAAAAGCCTTTTGTATTAAGATTTGGTAGAGAATTATTAGAGAGTGAATTAAAAGACAAGGATTCCATTTTACTTCACAATAATAAAGGCATAATGTATAAAATACCCCAAAATTACAAGCTGACTAAATTTAGACCTGTGCTAGGAGGTGAAATGAAAGGTAAAATGAAACCCTTTGAGCAGCTACGATGTGCAGTACAAGGGGGGGTATTATCTGAGAAGTAAGATGGAAACATAATTAACCATCCGGCATTATGCTGAAAGATGGCAAATTGAAATGGGAGACAAAATTAGGTGAAATTGCAGAGCAGACTCATTTATTTCTGCTTTATAAATCAGTGCTACCTGTCAGCAGTAAGGCAAAGCCGTTCCAGAGCAGGAGCTTTCTGAGCGATGCTGCTGGCGGGGACGTCACCTCGTCTGAGCTGGGGTGGCTGTGCCCACCCCTGTGCCATGAGCCGTGTGTCACCGTGGGAGAAGCTGATGCCTCCAAGAGCCAAGTCCTTGGTGCCCCTTTCGCCCGGCCAGCCTGCGGTGCGTGCCGGCCGGGGCTGGTCCATGCTCTTCCCCAAAGTCCGGTTTGCCTGCCCTGACATTTTGCTGCTATAACTGGGGCCACCCTTGTGACTTCTGCCGGTGTCGCTCCTACATCAGCTCGCGGGCAACTTGCCTTCAGGGGCCTCTTGCACTGATGAGCTGAGCAGCCCAGTTTAGGGCTGGAGGAACATTTTCTCTCACTGGCTTTAAATTTCCTCCTCAGACTTAATTGGCTCCCTTTCCCTGTAGCAGGCAGAGGCAGAAGTAACCTCTGCCACCTCCATCCTGCTGCTGTCACTCAGCTTGCTCCTCTCTAGCCATTTGGTTTATTGCTACTTTTACAATGAATTCAAACAAGAACAAGAAAAAATTTTGTCTTTTCCAGAAGCAGCAAGGTTTTTGCTAGAATCACCTCAGCTATGGAAAAAAACCTACCATGCAGCTCCCATGTTGTATTTAGGAATGCAGAAAACCAAAATTGTCTTATCAGATGAGGAGTGGAGTCCATCTCATCCAGCTTATGTGATTCAAACAGGTGGAAGGTGCATGCAACTGTTCCGGCACTCGTGTGTTTTCGCACATGAGCACGTGGTTCAGTGTTTTTCTAGTTTGCTAACACCTTTCACTAAGAAACTCAGTATTTTCTTTTTTTTGTCTCTGGCATGCTCATAAATGGATATATCCGTGTTTGACCAAGGGGTCTGGGGGGGGGTGAAGCAAGTGGCTCCAGTGTTCATGTGTGCTGCCCCATCCCGCCAGCACTTGGGGCCAGAAGCAGAAGGCAGCCGCAGCCCTGGCTGCTGTCGGGCCCCACTGCCAGCACGTGGGGCCGTGGGCACCTTCCCCATTGCTTCACACACGGCAGGACTCCATTAGAGTCACCAAGATAAAAATACAACTGCACAGTGTTTGTTCTGCTTAATAAGCTATGATGGGGCTGTTTGAGGCATTAGATGGCTCCTCCAAAAATGTGTCCTCATGTTTTATTAAAATGTGCATTTGTGGAGATGTTCATGAGGGAATGAATAAAATATTCATTCAGATGTTACTGTGCAATAAAAGCAGAGTCGGGGCACAAACCACGCTGCTGGGGGTCACCCGCAGACCTGGCCCTGCTGCAGGCAGCCTGCTGTGCCCCAAGAGGGTCCCTGGGGACGGTGGCCCTCGTTGCCACCCGCTCGGGAGACCCCAGCCCTCCCTGCAGAAACCCCCAGCTCCGTGTGGCCCTGGAGCAATCGCTGCTGAACGGGGCTGCAGCCCGTTTTCTTCGCGTCGTGTTTCTTCTGCCCAGGGCCCGTCCCTCTGTCCCGCGTCCAGGCAGGTGACGTGGGACAGCCTGGGGACCGCTGAGAGGTGGCACCGCACCGCAGAGCAGTGCCCGTGTCCCACCTCGCTGCAGGCAAAGCCTCATCCCTGACTCCCCTCCCAAGCTGGCAGGAAAAGGCAGGCGTCCCGAGCCCCAGAGACGGGCATTGCTGCAGTCAGCCTGGCAGCACGTGTCCCTTGTCTCTTCTCCCAGGCACGGCTCTGTCTCCAGATTTGGATCCCTGCACTTTTGGAAAAGCTAGACACTCTCCCCTCCCCAGGCGAAAGACACACAGAGATTGGGGGGGGGGGGGGTGTTGCACAGGCATCGGTTTGTTCTGGGCAGGCTCTGCTTACTGACTGCATCAGGGATTAAAGTAGATTCTCATTTTTATAAAGTGATTTCTAACCTTGTTTTCCTGCTGGGGGGCCTGCTGTGGCTGGAGCAAAAACGGAGCCATTGGCTTGAGCAAAGCAGCGAGGGAGAATGCAATTTAATTTGTGCATTTCCCAGCTTGTTGTTAATCTCCCGACTTACTGCTGGTATTTGATTTCTGTAGCATTACTTCATAATAAAGGGATTAACGAGGACCATAGGTCTTCTCTTTGATGCTCATCTGCTGGGGATTACTGAGAAATTTTGTAGTTAGTTAATGGGTCAAATAGGTAAAAATGAAAATATGCGTATGATTTTGTTGACATTTGCAGGAACATTCAATCTATGATTTAGCACTTGCTCTCCTGGCCCGTTCAGCAACCCCTGCTGCCTGTCTCATGGGGGTTCTGATCTCCTGCTGCCACGTTCAGAGCCCCAGCACCATAACACAGGAGCTGCTCTCCTGAAAGGGTCTCTGTGCCGCTGCTGCTCCAGCAGCCCTTTTGTCCACAGGGACCAGAGCCATGGAAAGATGCTCTGGGGAGATGAAAGCTGTGCTGAGCGCGGGAGGGCTCGGCTACACGGGCAGCTCCTGTGTTTGTGGGACAGATTCATTTACAGCTGTGTGAAGCCCATGTTGCAGCACAGGAGGCTGGTGCAGCTATATCACAGGGATGCTAACGGCACTGGTGGAGTATCAGGCCCAGTCTCCATGTCTGGTTCCACCTGAGCAGGACAACGTCTCCTGTCCCCTCTGCCAGCTGAGCTGACTTGCTCCCCAGGGTTGTGCTGCCCGGCTGGGCATCTGCTCCACCTGCCCCTGCCCTGGCGCTCGGGCCAGCTTCCCATCCCTCCGGAGAGGCTGTGTGATTTCAGGCAGAAGGGGTATTTTCCAGTTTTCATCCTATTCAGCAGGAAAACGCCGCTGCCAGCTCCCACCCTCTCCTCGCTGGCTGCTGGGCTGGCGCCTGTGGGTTCTGCTGCTTGGCCCTGGCACCCCTTGGCCCAGGCGGCTTCGCTCCCCCCCATCTTCTTAGAGGGTCCCCACTCCCTGGTCACCTTCTGCAGCCGCAGTCCTCGGGAAACGCTGTTTCACCCCCACGTGCACCAGCCCGGAGAGGGCACCCAGGGTGCTCCGGCCACGCGCTGCCTCATGCCGGGGCTGCGGGCCCTGGGAGAAGCTTCAGCGTCGTTCCACGGCCGGGCTGACGGGCACCGTGGTGCGCGGCCAGCGGTGCCTCCGGCCAGCAGAGTGCTGAGCATGGTCAGGAGATGCTTTGGGTGGCACGTAAAATCCCCACGAAGCATGGTTTGAATTTTTCCTGTGCACATCAGCGGCAACAGAGGTTAGTATAATATTAGCAGGTTGACCTGAATAGAAGTCAGCCATCCCTAATAAATGCTTGCTAACTGAAAACATGGACAAAGTAGCACACGCTCCATTGCCTTCTAATGATGTGCTTTTCTCTGGTCTCAGCTTCCCCACGCGTGTTGGGAGCTGGCCGCACCTTGAGTCCCGTGGAGTAGGACTGGCCGCCTCCCTCGCCATCACCCTCTCCTTCGGAGAGCCCTGAGCTGGGCCAGCGCACCCACCCCTCCGCAGTGCTCCCCGGGCCAGCCTGGTCCTCGGAGCCACCAGCAGAAAGATTCTGTGAGCAGAGAGATGCATAACTGATTTATTGGTAACATGATACACCCCACGGCGCTGGGATCAAGTAATGATCCAATTAAATACTTGTGGATGCATTCATATTAGTGAGCGCTAAGTCAATCAATTATTTAAATACACTGGGAATCATGTCCTGTGATTATTAAAGGGGCTGAAGTCACGCTGCATTAATAACAATAATAAATATTGTGGATACTCCATGCTTTAAGGAAATGATTCCATGAGTTGTGAAATCTGTGCAGGAGCTGCGAGGCTGGGAGGATATGAATATGGATCAGCGGGATTATTACACGTACCAGTACCAAGGGACAAAATTAAAGAGTGCTTAAAATTCTCTGCAAAGACAAAATGTAGAATATGAAAACTTTTGCAATCATTTATAATAATGAAAATTTGATTAGAAAGCCAGGATCATGCATAAGTTATTGCATCAGCCCTGTGGGCCAAACAGCGTGTAGAATCAGTGAATTCAGCTGAAAATATTCTGGCTTTGCAGCAGCAGACGTGGGGGTGCCCACGCCGGTCGGGAAGCGGGATAGGCAACGGGGGGGTTGGGATGTGCAAAATGAACTGACCTGGCAGAGGAAGAGGAGGCAGCCCCCCGGTTAGGGGTGTCTTTCTGAAACATCTTCCAGCAGTGCTGGTGGCTCGGCCCCATGTATACCATGCAGAGGAAGGGAATCTTTCTTGTGTGTTTTCTGCTCTTACATAGTGAGGAAAACAGTATATAAATTATTTAAGCAGGCAGAAGATAATTAACTCTAATCAATCTGGATTCTGCCCAGGTTATAGTTCTGCAACAGCATTAATCTTACTAATTACTTAATATTACTAACGTAGTTTTCAGTGAGTTCAACAATGCATTCAGTGAATCCGATATTGAGTGATAGATGTAAAGTGATTGATTCTGAGTTGAAAAGCCCTTCGGCACTGCAAATCTGACCATTTTATTAATCAGATTATCACTTTTAGGGCATTCAAGAAGTAGCAGCTCAGTCTCGCAGGGAAATTTTTTCATTACACTGATGGGTTATTCTTGGATTGCATTAGAGAAAGTGTTATTTCGAGAACATTAAGAAAGAAGAATTTAGGCTAAATTAACAGTATTTCTGATAAGCAGTTATTTAGATTACAGGGTGAGCTTTGACGTTAGAAGCCTGGTCTTGATTGATGGAATTGGAGCTTGTGTCCAGCTCCGTGGTGATCCACCCCACCGGAGGGTTTGGGCAGGATCCATCCAGGCGTCTGGACAGAAAGGCAAGCCCTCAGCGATGCTTTCTGTCCCTTTGACGGTGCCTCCGCTTGCGTGCAGCTGCCTGCGCCTGCCGGGCTCTGTTTGGTGCCACCCGCCCTGCAGTGGGCTCCTGAGCATCGGTGGTTACTGCTGCGAGGTGCAGCCTGCCTGCAGGTCCGGGCTGCAGGCGGCACGAGCTGTACCGACCCCGCAGACATGCAGGAGAGGAGGGAAGGTGCCGGGCCAGGCTGAATTAACTCCCCGGTAAACGCCAGCTGCTGTTTCTAAAGCCACCGGACAACTTGGTCTGTTATTTCCCAGTCATTCCACTGTGCAAGTCACAGAAACCTAGGGAAATTAAAAGGTGAGGATGCATTATTGATTAATTACTTAGTCATCTCCAAACAGTTATTGAGCACAGCTGTGACTTTGACAAATTAGTCCTCAATTTTTGTGACTGATATGCAATTTGATTAATGCAGTTTTACGGTGCTCCTGTCAGAGGGTGACATGGAGTCTGATTCCAGTGCCTTGCAAAAGGCAATGGTGTCATGTCTTCAGTAATTGATGGCATTTGCAAACGGTTAGCCAAAAAATAATTAAGCGGTGTGATATTTTGTTTGAAAGGAACACTGGGTTAATAACTTGAGCTGAAGGTGGAATACCAACTTTGTATAGTTGCGCTGACAAGTGAGCTGGTGCCGTTGCCATGCAGGGCGTCAGAACCCTGAACCCGACCGATGGCGTGTAGTCCCCACGCAAGACACCGACATTGGCTGGGGCCGAGGAAGCACTCGGGGCTTTGCCCACGCAAGAGTTCGCCCTGCGGTGCCCTGACACAGGGGGGCCTGGGCAGACCCCCCGCCTTGTGCTTCAGCCCATCGCTGGCTCTGTCCGGACTGATGCTGCTCCTGGGAAAAGGCACGTGTGCGTTGTGGCTCTCTGGTGTCTGATTAATATTTGGTTTTGGCTCCCGCACCTTCCCTTTGAATCAGAGGCCTGGGACAGCAGAGCACAGGAGGCGTAAGCAGAACAAACCTCCCATTTTCACAAGGAAATGCTGTTAAAATCCTTTGCAAGAAATTGGAAGATTAACCACCCATGGATGCGGTGCCTAAGCAGTCCTCACCTGCAGCTTTGGCCATTTTATCTTTAAATCCTCAACAGTTAGCAGCTGAAGAGCAGGACAGCGGGGCCGGAGTGGACAGGCTGTCTCTCTAACAAATAGCATGGGGGATAACAGGGAACATTAGATGCTGCAAAAGGCCATTCTTGTAGACCAGAAGGCAAGTGGCCTCATAAAGAAGGATTTCACACTATTTAAACAATAAAATCCCTGCTGGCTGCCTGGGGAAAATAGCCTTTTACCGTGAAAAAACTGTGATTTGAAAATAGTGACTGCCAGACACCGTCCCAGTAAAGGCTCATTGCAGAGGGAAAAGCCAGATGAGCTGGTGTGATAACGGCCACTTCACGCACATTAATTATTTGTCTGCAGTCCATCCCAGCCAAGTGTCCTTTCGTGCTGGCAGCTACCTGGGTGGAATAAGAAGCCACAGCAGAAAATCTGGCAGTGGGCATGGACCGAGCTGAGGGTCTGCAGGGACAGCCGGGGACGGGGAGGGGGCACCAAGGACCCTTCCCACGCGCCCCCTCCCCGCTGCGCTCCCCTGCCCGCCTCCCGGCGTTCAGCCCGGCCCTCCTGCCCCGGGTTTGCTGCTCCCTGGATTCCATCCTTAGGTGGGACGGGTAGGGCTGGGGGGCGAGGCCCCCATCACCAGTGTCCGTGCACTGGCGCAGGCAGGCGGATGCTCGGGAAGGTGGGTCCGTTTCTTCCAGGACAGAGCTGATGGTTGATGCCACAGTTACCACTTTCAAATCTATATTCCTAGAAACATCCATCACTCATACCCTGTCCAGTGGTTCTGCTTGGTTTCCCTCCACAGTAATCAATAATTTGCTTTTTAAACAAACTGGCTTTCTGCTCCACTTAGAACTGTTTCCCTCTGGTTCTGCTCAGTGCTCCATTTACAAAGTTACATGTTTAGCAAGCTATGTGTTTTGGGTTTTTCTCACTAAGTTCATGTGCAAAGGGCTGTTCTTGCTGCTTGTGCTCATCACTAGGTTGCTGACAACGTGCTCGTGTGGCAGCTCGCTCTGGTGTGAGCTGTTTCTGCACCTCTGACTCCCTTCTGTTGGCACCTTTTCCATTCGAGACCTTGTCTGGAGAGCTGACATCCCGGCGCTCTGCCTGGAGCCAGCAATTAGGGACGGTGCACAGGGAACGGGGAGTCTTAAAGGTGGCAAGACTAGTAATGAATATTTTAACTGCTTTGCTGGAATAAATTCAGCTTTAATGAAATAAACTGAAACCAGTGGCCTAGTGCAAAATGAGAACAGGGATGGAGCTTACCTCATATCGTAATGTCCCAGCGGTGAGTTTTTAAAGAAAAGCTGCGTTTCGGGCAGAACAGCCTCTGGCCATCAGATGGTCTCCCCTGCATCGCTTCCAAACGCAGCACAGCTGCCAGACTGCCTCGGAGCCAGGACCTGGAGATGTGCCAGCAGATGCTGGAAATCAAAGAGAACAAGCAAATCTGCCTCTTAAAAAATAAGCCGCTGTTATTTGGGGTGGGGCCATGGGACTTGGCATCAGGTTCCCTCTTCTATTAATCAGTATTTGTGTTGGTTTTAATTAGTTTTGATTGCAGTTTACAAATGTAAATGTGTCTCCCATGACATCTCCCTCACCTCCTGGGAACATGAAATGAGTGTTTAGCGTAACAGCATCTGAGTTATGCACAGGAAGGAAAACAAACGGAAATCTCCCCGTACATCCACAGCGCCAGTCCAGTTTCTGGTGATCTCCACCTCAGTCTGCAGTAAGCGCCAGCTAAACAGAAAGGGGAGAAGATCCTTGAAAGGAGAAGGGAAACCCATCTTGATGGTCCTTCAAAGAAGTGTCTAATGCTCTGAGGAAGGGTTCAAGGACCGTCCCTCTGCCGGCATCAAGTCTGCCGGAGTTACCCATCCTGTCACGCTCGGGAGGAGGAATCATGGCCGTGCCACACCGCGGGTGCAGGAGGAAGGTGTCCCGCTGGCAGGGGAGCAGCCCACCACTGCCACCGACAGGGGCACCGGGGCCACCGGGCTCAGCCCTGGCAGCAAGATGGGACATCTCTCGTCTCCGTCAGATGAAGGAAAGCTTCCTCACTAGGAGGTTAATGTACTTGATTCACCACCCACAGGGATATCATCTTTCTTATTAGTGTTTGCCGTTTTATAGTTTAATTAAGGTCACCCAGTGGGCCTGTAAATGACATCTTAATTAATAGCCTACGATATCTGCCAGTGCCAGCCAGGCTTGCTGTAGAGTCGGTACCCCAGGAAGAGAGAGGGAGAACAGAGACATGAGGCACGCCTGCAGTTACTAATGTGCAAGGAGAAGACTGGCCGCGCTTACCCTGAGCTAGCCCCCGTGCGCACGTGAGCACGCACGAGCGGCACGGTGGCAAACGCCTCGGTACGCGTGCGGGGCACGGCGAGGGGCCCAGCTCTTGCCTGTGGGTGCCGTGTACCCACAAGCGAGGCGCAGGGTCAGGCCGGTAGGAGGGTGCACCCCCTTCGTGTCCCTGCCTGCTAATTGGTGTCATTAAGACCAGCAGCGGGGCCAGCGTGGCTGCGCTGCTGCAGGAGGGCTGAGCGCAGGGCAGAGTGCTGCCGGGGCTGCCAGCAACGAATGCACGTATGCTGGTGGCAAACGTGGATGTCACCCGCTGGTGACCGCTGAGGACACAGCCAGCCACCCTCTCTTGTTTAGGCAAACACTAAGTCCCAGTGAAAGTCATAAGCTCGGTGCATTTGCATGTCCAGGCTGATTTCCTCAGAACAACCGCTCTGCCGTAGAGGTGGGTTTTATCGTTATAGCCTGGTGCTGCTGGGGATTAGTTCCTGTAAATAACAGACAAATTAGACGACAAACGAAAACCTCTTTCCACTCCATTTAAAGGGCAAGCGGGAGGGATGGGGGGAGAGGGTGCAGCAGCCACCTCTGCTAATGAATAGAAGAGCAAGCCAGTGCCTGTCCTCGGTGTCACCTTCCACTCGCGTCCCTCCCTTTGGGACCTGCTGGCGATGTCCCCCCGTCCCGCCCCAGCACTGTCCCCTCTGCAGCGCTGTATCTGTCATGGTGCTCGTGTCCTCCCTGCCCGACACCACCCCTGCCTGTCTGCTCCCGGCGGGGCTGATGGAGCACCTCCAGTAATGACGGATGAATTCAGCCTGCCGGCATTCAGAGGTCAGGGAGCGAGCGGGCGCTCCGGAGGACGGGGTGCCTCGGAGGCTCTCGCAGAGCCAGTCGCTGGGTCACGGCAGCATTTGGGCAGCTTCGTGCCCTGCTCGATCCGTGCCGGAGCCGCTCCAGCAATGGAGGAGTCTGCCTTCGGGCTGATTGGCAGAGCTTTCCTGGGCAGTGTGGAGGGGTGCGAAGGGCTCCCAGCGCCCGCTGGCTCCTTGCCCCCCCCCCCGATGGCAGCACTGTCCCAGATTTACACCTCGGGGTTTACTCACAAACCATGAGATAATGCAGACACCACCTCACCGGACCGTAAATGGGGGGGTGTGATCCGATGACGTGCTTGCGACTTAGCAGTGTACCCAGATCCATCTCTTGTGATTTATGACTCAGCTTTGTGACTTATTTCAGAGTCAGTCATAGTTCAGAGCCAAGCTATAACTCAGACCCATCACGTATTCATCAGTGACACAGGACTTGGATAACTGGGGGATAACTTCAGAATTAATTGTGTTACTTATGAAGTTGCTGACATGACTTATAAATTGCCACATGGTCAATAAATCAGTGAGGCACCTGAGAAATCCATCATATTTTTTTTCAGTCAGAAACTTCATATGCCTTATAAATCAGACATTGGAACAGTTTATTGTACATCAAACCCACACTTGGAAAACAGCTTTTTGGGGAAAATATATATTTACAGGATATCTGTCCCAAACTGCTTAACAGGGTTAAAGAAAACATAAGGGCAAATGAAAGTGAAATGCATGAAGGAAAAACATGTATCACCGAACCATACTGCAGCATTTGTGCTAATGGAGCCAACGGCGTCCCTGCAGCGCCGGCGCACGGAGCTGGCTGGGATCTGCACACCAAGACGTGGTCCTGTGCACCGATGCTGGATGCTCGCAATGCAGGGAGCACCTCCGCTCCCTCACACCACCTCTGATGCTGCGACCAGGGCAGCGGTGGTGGAGGATGTGCTGCTGCTGGGACGTGCTGCTGCTGGGCACCACCGGATAGGACCGCAGCAGCATTACGGTCCGGTCAGGGCTGGGCCACAACACGCAGTTAAACCCCTCAGCCCGCTCCGTGCTGCTAGCAGCCAAGTGCGTTCCCCAGCAAAGGTGATTAAAGAACATTTAGCAAGACCCATCATGGAAATCCAAGTGCAGCGTTCAACCAGCTGAACTTCCATGATCGTGATCTGTGCGGAAGCGATGAACTAAAGACTTGCCAGGGCTGAGCAGCTGGGGTGGGTGCAAGGCAAGGCGTTGTGTCTGGGGCCAAGGCGTGAGCTGGGAAGATACACGAGGACATGACTTTTGTATTTCTTAGGCTTGCACAAAAAAATACATCCAATCATGTACGACAGGAACACGTAAGGGCTGAGCTTTCTCCGGTGTAGGACAAAGGTTTTAAGGAATTGCCGGGGCTCACAGGGACACATGGGTCAACTCCCGAGAGCCTGCTGCAGCCCATAAGCTCAATAGTGCTCTCTGCTGCTGTAATTTCTATCAGCCCCCTGCTCAGAAAGTATAACAAATATGCTCTTAATGATAACAATCAATACATTTGATGAAGAATCGGATTTTATTTAATGTGCAATTCACTTAGAGCCTGACACATCTATTTAGATTTATTAAAGCAGTTCTTGTACATTGACTCAGTACTGATTGATTCCTTGAAATACATTTTAGTGGGGCTTTAAAATCCCAGCAAGATAGACATTTTCTATATCCTGCATTTAAACTACTACAAATGCAACATGTTCTTATCAGTAGGTGTCCCTTTAGAATACAGAATCACCCTATTTTTGTTCTATATAAAATGCATGGAAGAGATTATTCAGGACATATTTAAGGGATGGGGGTTTTTAATGAATCTGTGGGCAATTTACCATAAATTACACATGGAAATGTAAAATCTAATCAACTAGTTGCATAAGCATAGCCATATGTGCAGGAGTTTCACTCCTGCAAAAAAAAGCAAATTAAATGAATACATTGAAGGTGATTTGAATACATCAAGGAGATTTTAAAAGTATTTCCCTAAGAAACACAGCCTGCACAAAGCCCTGTCACTAATAGAATGGGAATAGTTGCCAGTAAATATTTACATTAGCAGCTTTTGATGGAAAAACAAAACTCCAGGCAAAACATCTCAGGTTTCCCGTCAGGTGCAGCTCTGAGACTTGCTTTTTCCTTGCCGTTCTCCCCAGTGGAGCGGGATCCTCAGGCAGCTCTGCCCGGCTCCTTGTGGTGGGATCCCCTGGGACCTCTGCCCGAGGCACCCAAAGAGAGAGCTTTTCCAGAAGCATCTTTAAATACATTCGCTCCTAAGAGCTCCTTCCCTGTGACGTGCACCCAAACTGGTGGCCTTAAACTCCATTTCCCCTGCATAAAGGGCTGGCGAGGGGCAACTGCAGCACCAGTTGAAACCCGCAGCACTGGGGAGCTGCTGCATCTGCTGCCGCTGGCGACCAAGCCCGGTCCAAGCCCTCCTGCGGGGATGCTCCTGGCAGCGGTGGGCTTTGGAGGGGGGCACCCAGGTGGGCGGCAGAGAAGCTGAATTACCCCAATCCCTCCACTGCTCCGGGAGCAGGCGGTCAGCCCGTGCCATGCTGCTGGCACCCAGCCCGCACAGCAATGGGTCACGGCCGTGCAGCCCCGCCGCCGTGCACAGGTACGGCCCTTGCAGCAGGGTTGGGGCTGGAGTTGCTCCACGTTTTTCATCACATCTGGCCCAGCAAAGCGCACAACACTGCTTCTGCTCCTTCCCTGGAGGAAGGTGAGAGCTCACTACCGCAGTGAGTTTCAGTGCCAGCAAAACTTCCCGTTTAGAAGCACACATCAACCAGAGAAGAAACGAATGTTTGCGGGCAGCAGATGCAAAAGACAAAGCCGCAGCTGGAATAGATTCATGAGATGAAAATATTGACAGCAAACTTTTTGCAGCCCACTGAGCTCCCCGGGTGCCGTGCATAGAAGCACTCACAGCTGAGTCCCATTTTCTGCTGGCAGTCAAGGCGGAGTAGCCGTCCCCAATTCCAACTATCAGCATGGCTTTCTTAGGGGTAGAATAAAGGTCTGATGCTAACTCAAAAAAACCCCAGAAGCCGTGACTCTGTAGTGATGTGCTCCTTGGTTTCTATGGGAACAGGCTGAGATGGTTGATGAGAAAACCGCATGCAGAAGAGGCAGGAAAAGCTGTGAGTGGTGCTGCTGGTGCAGAGATTAATTGGTGTGACTCAGGCTGGGCTTTTATATAATCTGCAGCCATCCCCAAAGGTGCCTCAGTGCCTAAGTTGGGACGTAACAAGGAGATGTTCACAGGAGAACAATCTCATCACTTGTTGCAACGATTCCTACTTTAAAAAAAAAATGGAGTGGGTGATTTATTTTTGTCTGCTGGTTTCTAAATCACCTGTAACTTCACTCACAAAGATCGCTGCTAAGCCATGGGGAGCATCTGTTGCCAGCGGGAAGGCAAGAGGCTGTTCCTCCCCTTGCCGTCGCTTAGCTTTGTCTCACCAGTATTGGCTACAGGTTAAAAATGCAGGGTTTTTTTTCCATGTGGGAGAGTCTTCCCAGCTTGGAAAGGACCTAGACAAGCCATGGGACTGCTGTGTCCCAGTCCTGGCAGTGTGTCACGTGCCGCAAACCCACCCATCTCTCCCAAAAAAGATTCCTGAGCTAAAACCCTCCCTGCCGCCAGCCTGGGTGGATGGGAACGGCTCCCGGGTGGGGGGAGGCAGTGGCCTGGAGGCACTTTGCTGATGAACTGTTGGAGGGTGAGGAGGCAGCCCCGGTGCTTTAAATGTCTTCGCTTGGCAGGGTTCAAGTGCAGGCTGAGCCGGTCGGTGTTGGCCCCCATCTGCCTATGCGCCGCCTTTGGTGAAGGCAAAGCTGCTGCCGGGCTCCGTGTCGTTGCCTTTCCCGGCCCGTTTGGCGCATGGGTATGGCAGACTCGGATGTGCTTTTCAGGACGGTGCATGGGCTGGGAGGTGGCCTGGGAGCATGGTGGAATATTTGTAAAGTGTGTAGAATATGCTCCACCTCGGTCATTTAGAAAAAATGACTACAGCCACAGCCTCGTTTGAAAAGAAAAAACATTTGGAAACCAAAATTAGACCCAAAGCTGAAATATAAACTCTGTTGTAAGCACTTGTAAGACAGAGTTTAAGAAAAGGATTAAAAGGGATTTGTTGGGTGTCTGAGACAGAGGAGCTCCATCAGCAAATCTGATTATCAGGTCTGCGTAGCGCTCAGTGATGTAAAATGCCAAAAGGCTGATGCTGGAAATAAGGCGGATTTTGAGAGTCAGGACCCTTGTCCCTGCCGCGCTGGCAGTCACAGAGGCTGGAGGCCACGCGTGGACGTGCTGGATGCGGCGGCAGCCCCACACACCGCTCCATGGGAGGCTGGGGGTTCCCTGGGGAGCAGGGCACATTCCTCCCCTTCCACCCACAGAAGGACATGTCATGCCTCCAGGTCCCAGAAAAAGAACGAACCGATGGTATATTCATTTCCCTGGCATTAGCTGGTGGATAGGTGAAGTTTTCATCCTCTTCCTAATGAATGATGCTCAATGCAAATCAGGAGGTACTACTTATATGTCAGTGGCTGTTGAATTATTCATTGGTGAAAAAATCACCAGGGACCAGCCAAAGGAAAGCGCAATAAGCAATTAACTGCCTTCATTGGTGCTGCCTGCCTCTCATTAGACTGTATTCATGTAATCAATACTTTTTCCGTGGGATGTATTTGGCTCAGAAAGGGAGCAGAGTGCATGAGCCGTGCTGAGTACAGGGTAACTCCTGCTGGTATTTCCTGGAGAGTAGAAGAAGATTTCTGTTGGTCCCTGTATGTCTTTCTTTGACTGGTTCTTTGGGGTTTTTTTTGGCTTTTTGTTGTTTTATTTTTGGGGTTTTTTTGAGAATTTCTGGCTTCTGCCAATGCTGAACAGAGCAATCCCATTTGGCATAAGATGTGCGTTGCCTTTCTCACCACTCCCTTGGAAACTCTCACTTCACCACAGGACCCTCCTCCAAAGCCGGCCCTAGCGCTGCGCTGGGGGTGTCCAAGCCGTAAGCCCCTCCGCAGGCTGCAGTGCTCGAGCACCCTTGTCCTGCTGAAGCAAAGCAGAAGGGAGTTGTGCTTTATGTGGCACATCTGCCCCGGGCACTGATGCTGCTTTGTACCAGCTTCTGAGGGCTCTCCCCTGGGAGCTCGGGGCTGGAGGGAACCTCTGTAAGCCCAGTCGCTTCTATCGTCGGCACGGCTCCCTGCAAGTCTTTGTGGAACCTCATCAAACCGCTTCTTAGAAGTACGGTGGATTTTATTTCCACGGCTGTTGGAAGGGTTTTACAACCCAGACCCACACTGCTCTGAGCTTAGAAACCTTTTTGTAATTTCCAGCGTAAATTTATTCCTCAGTTCATACCTCGTTATCCCTCTGCTAACACTGTCATTTCATTTAGATAGCTCCTCTTCCCTGGGGACAGCCTGCACAGATGTGCTCGGCTGCTTAATGCGGCTGCCTTCAAGTCCCCCTACCCCAGGCAGACTCCGCAGGGTGGGACACCCTCATCCCTGCTCTGCTGCGCTTCCCGCTCCCTCTTGCTCCCTCTCGGCAGCAGGGATGCCAGGGTGAGCGGGCAGAGCTCGGTCCCCAGCTTTGCCCACCCGGGCGCCGCATCTCTGTCAGCGTCACCTTCCCATGGGGTCCTTCGCACTTTCCTGGCCCTGGGGACCCCCTGCTCCTGAAGGATGAAATACAGACCCTTGGGCTCAGGCTAATCGACAGAAGCTCATCACATCAGTGTTTCCAATGTCTGGGGTTTATTTTCCTTTTCACAAAGATAAATGCCTCTAATGAGCTGGTTAAACATTGGCGATCAACAGAAAACTGTTTTTAATTAAATTCACATAGAAAAAATTGGTTGCAATTACAACAATTAGGTTGTTATGGAAATTGGGTGTGTGGAGAGGATAAAAATGTTCTTGCAAAGAAAAGGACAGAAAATTCACAATCACGCTTACAGAAATAATCTCCTTAAATTTGTCACTTTTTGACTTCAATCCTGTACTTTTAACTATGCATTACGCCCCAAGGGTTTAGCTCACTTGCTGAATGATGCCACATATGCGCATCCTTGCTGGATAAAAAAAATCAGAGCAGCAGGAACTGTTTTGAAGTCCCCTGTTTTGTCAGTTGTATTTGCTACCCTTCAACCCCTCTGCTTCACCTGTCGGTGAGAGGTCCCAACGCCTGCTGGAAAATCGAGACCTCTTGGAGAGCTGAAATACTCCTGGGCACTTAACTGCAAGAAAGTGGGGTGGTTCTTTTTATTTAAGATTAGGAAAGAAAAAGAAAATGAAACAAAGTACTTGTGATTTTAACCTAAAATGCTTTTGCATTCTTGGGGAGCACAACCCATGCCCCAAACCAGGTTGGTTTTGACAGTGATGTTTTGCAGAGAAAAAACAAACGTTGCTGGGAATCTCCAGGATCAACACCACCAGATCACAGGTGGAGGAAAAAATGTTCAAAGTTCTGTTTGATCTCTTTACGATTTTACATATTCTATTGGTCCTAATGAGGTGTGAAAGGAAGTAATCCAGGGCAGCGTAGTAAATGGGAAGAAAGGAGACAGCAGAGGGTAAATCCAGGGGTGTTTCTTTGTGCCTGTTGACACAAAGGAGAGCCACTATTCCTTTACCCATTTTTTAAACACTGGCTTCATCGTCTGCTATTAAGGCTAGTAAAATTATACATCCTCTTCCATCTCTGCCTGTTCCCATCTCCTGCTTCACTTTTCTGTATAAGACCTACAATTTGAGTCCATCTCCTGCAGCGAGCAGCATCTATTTGTAATGTGCTCAGCAGTCTTTGCTGGGGAGAGCCACAGCTCGGCTCGGCTCAGCCCCGTGCCGCTCGGTGGCGGCTGCCCCGGGCAGAGCTGGGAGACCCTCGTGCCAGGCCGCCCGTCTCCGGGCCGCAGCAGGAGCGGGCAGGCTTGCAGCGAGGGCAGCAGCGTGCTGGCAGCGGCAGGAGGACGCGTTCCTCCTCTGCCTTGGGTGAGTATCTCAAATGAATCTTTTACCTGGTTTCCAGCCCTCACCCTCAGCAGCAGAGCTGGGCGCCCCAGTACTGCTCCAAAGGCAAATGCATCTGCCCCTTGTCCAGCATCTGTCTGAGCTCCAGCCGCTCTGATCCCGGCTTTTCCCATGCCTTCGTGGGTCGTGTCGCTGAGAGCAGGAGCTGTGCGGGAGGAACGCCGCCGGAGGACACGCCGGGTGAGGCTGCTGTGCCCGAGAGTGACACCAGCCCCTCGGAAGGGCCGACCAGCTCCGCTTCGGTCACTCCTGGAGCCTGGGGGGGCTTCGCTTCCCTGCAGCATCCGCGGTCCAGGGTGTTTTGCACGCGTCCCTCCTCGAGCCTTATTGAGCAGGAATATCACGGTCAACGGTAAATGAAGTGGATAACAATTGCACTTATGCCTCTAATTTAATTCATTTATTTGAAGTTATAAGAGCATCCATCCGGTGTTTGCCACTGACACCAGCGAACACTTACACAGGCTCTCGGCAGCCCACGTGCCCCAGGGGCTTCCCGCAGGAGGAGTGGGTAAAGTCTGCAGTAAAAAGAGAGATGTCTTAAATTCAGTATGCATTAACTCATCTGCCCACTGCTGCTGGCAGAAAGCATATTGTCTGGAAGGCTGTGCCATCTCCCGGTTTAGTTAATAAAGGGAAGCTATTTAAATAAAAATCAATAAAAATCACATTTAGAGAGGCAGCACTGTCTGACAGGCTGGGGGTGGCACGAAGCTGCTCAGACCCTCCCCAGTTCGGCTGGTTTTCGGGGGGGGGGTCGGTTGCTGTGGCCCAGGCTGGATCAGATGGGTCCCCAACGTCTGCTGTGCTGTGCTCATCACTGTTTCAGAGCAGCCCAGCTGCAGCTCAAAGCCTCCTGTATTCACAATGTGGCCTCAGTGCAGTGAAACAGTACTTAGAAGTTACATCTCATTCAGAGCAACTGTAGCCTGAACAAAATTACTCTTAAAAAATGCAAATGAACTGCAGTTTCTTTTCATTTTTCCCCTTTAACTGCAGTTATTCTGTCGCTGGTGGATTTATGTAGTTTGGCTGCAGGTTTTAATTGCTGTTTGCATACACAGCAGTGTTACATCCAAGCACTAAAAGTGTATTTCCATTTTACATCCAACTCTGAACCACTGCAGAAAAATTATCGGCATGTGTGTTTTGATACCAGCTACATCTTAATCTGCCCTTAGAGCTGCTGAGGAGAAAGGACTACGTATACTTCTTTTATTTTAAGCACTTTGTAAAATACCCATGAAGCAGAAAGGAAACCAATACCAAGTCAGAGGCCACACAGGACACGGAGGCTCTGTTTTACTTTGTGGCTGGAAGAAAAATGTAATAAAAACTTGTGTCACTACGGTGGGATGAGGCGAACGTCCCCGCACACTGCCGGAGGGGCACCGGGATGCGCCGTCCCGTGGGCTCACCCCGTGCCCCTGGTGTGGCTGCCGGCGAGCCCCGGGGACGGGGACCCCTGCCTGCCCCCCCCTCGGCATGTCACTAAGCCCAGCTGGGGGGAGAGGGACGGGGGGCGGCAGGGCTCGCACTGAACACTAACCCGTGTGTTTCCTTTCCAGCTCCACACACCAGCCAGGTGCCTTTCTTCCCTTCTTTTTTCTTTTTCTTTTTTCCCCTCTTTCGTACTCCTCAGTTGATCAATTATTTAATACGTTTCATCCCAGTGCAGAGCTCCCTGAAGTGAGTTGTTTTAAATTAAATACATTTCTCTTTGAATCAACTTGAGTCCCTGGGAAATTTTTAGCTCTGCAAATGAGCTCATTTGAATTTTTGAGGTGTACCTGAAGCTTGCCTGTGTGTTTTTTCTTTATTTTTATTATTTCAAATCTCATTCCACTTTGTTCCAGGTTCAATCTTTTCCCTGCAGCAGTGCCCTATGCACCAACTTATCTGAATAATTTAAAAAAGAGAGTATTAAAGGGCCCAACATGAAATTTCCTTAGAGAATTGATGTGGGTTAACTGTCTGTATCTTATTGTGCTGGCTTGTTTGGAAGGCTTCTAGCAACCATCCATTATAGTTATAAGGCTGAATGATGACTACAGTTAAACTAGAGAAAAAAAGGGGGAAAAAAACGAAAAGCATTTTCTATGTATAACTGCACCGGGGTGTTTAAAACACTATTGGCTGCACACTTTTCAGGCAGCCTGTGCTGAAAAATACATTTCTCCCTTAATAACATTATATCCCTTGTATGATGTGGGCTTTCTCTAATCCTCTAAATATGTTTGGAGGAGACAACAAAAATACATACATCACACTGCAGATTATGCCTCCCAGTATGCAAACTACCCCTTCATCTTCCCGTGCACACAGATCAAAAAAGGTATTTTCACAGCTGTGATATTAGCAGAGAACAGCCTCTCTTCGCCTTTCCTGTCACAGCAGGGAGAGTCGTGCCGGCCGGGTGGGCAGAGACCGTGGGAGCCCCCCGGGACGCGGCTTCTCGGGCGCTGGCTGAAGTCAGCGGCGCAGGGAGCAAACAGACCCGAGCAAGGGTCGCGGGGGGGCCGGCAGAGCCGACCTGGGGTTACGGCTCTGTGCACCCACCGGGGTCAGGAGAGCTGCTAGCCAGCAGGAGGGCTTTGATGGCAGCCCCAGCTCCAGAGCACCCATGCTCTTTTTTTTTCTCTTTTCTGCACTGAGGGAGGCCGGCTCCACCGCCCGCTGCGGCGGAGTTGAGGGGTGCACAGCGGCTGCAGACCCGGCGTCCCGGGGGCCGGGGGCCCTCCGCCTCCTCCTGCCCGCACGGCGTGGCGGGACAAGCCCACGCCGGAGGCTGATGGCACTGGCAACCTCCCTGCTGCTGGCGGCGACCCTGACGTTTAATGGACACAGACAAAGCTCAATAAAAATGATGTAATGGGTGGGTACGTGACGGTGCAACTCCCTGGGACGATGATGGTGAGTTTTCTCGATCCCTCAAGCAGGCGAGGGCAGCGCCAGACTCATGCAGCTTTTAATGCCAAGGTTGCTGAACAACCTGGAGACTTTTATGCAGTCCCTGTCCAGGTGTGCCGAGGTGAGCTCCGTGCATCCCGCTCCAGAGCGAGGTGCCGGTTCCCACCGTGCCGCAGGTCTTTGGCAGCAAGAGAGGCAGCGCCCAGGCAGGGTTGCAGACGGGTGCTGCGGGAGGCACCCAGCCTGCTCCGAGCTCTGCTCTCACCCCCGCAGCTGCCAGGCAGCTCCCCGGACCCCCCAGCACTTGTCCGGAGCAGTTCCTGCGAGCCGGTGGAAGCCGAGCCCCCAGTCCCAGGGAGCAGCCCAAGGACCGTGCCCCAGCCGGGTGGGTTCTTCCAGCCCCCAGCTCTGGCTCCCAGGGCGCACGGCCCTGTGTCCCGCTGGCTTCGCTTCCTTTGGGCACGCTTCCAGGGAGACAATAATTCAAGTACTATAGGCCAAATTCCTATACCTCTGTAGATGGTTTTAGCTGTGGACTAACTGCGTTATCTCCCATGGAGACAGGCTCTGAGCAGTGCAGCCGGGGAGCAGTTTGGCAGCACGTGTCCCCATGTATTTTGTTATACCCGGAATGGAAATAATCATCTCCCAGATCTGTAAGAGACAAACACTCCCAAGCACGGAAGCTAAGCTGCTTTGCCGTGCTCCCGGCAGCCAGCTGGGGCTGTGTGGGGGCACAGGTTGTACCCCACCAGGTCCCGCGGGGAATGCCGTCGCACCCCTCTGCCATCCCCGCTCTGCGTGGGGAGCTCCTCGCAAGTGGGATACAGGACTGTTATCACAGGAATGAGTTCTTCAAAGGACAATTTTCACCACCTTTTAAAGATGGTATTGAAACAAGATATATAATTTATACCTGGATCTGATCCTTTATAATGCAAATGTACAGTACTTCAAACACCAACTGGCTCTGGCTCCACATGGCTGAACGCTTTAACCCAAGTGCTGGAAATGACACTCTCACCCAGCAGGGCAGTTATGTGCGTCCTGACCATTTCCCTCCATCCTTCAGCTCGAGTTCCTGGGGCTGGGGCAGGGATGCAGTGCCTTTGCACTGGCGGGGAGTGCTGGTTCTAGACCTTTTCTGGTGAACGTCACCATCTAACTCTTGACCTGGTCAACCCTTCCAGGCTCGTCACCTTGTCTGTTCTGCTTTTGTTAGGGGAGGTACCTGCACATGTAAAATATCCAAGCCATAAAGGCTGTGAAACAACTGAGGTGACAGTAAAGCCTAAATCAGCAATAAAATAAGTTGGTACGGAAGTCATTGGCTGGGATTTGCTGAGGAGGCCACAGGCGAGACTCGGGCAGCCTGTTCAAAACGCGTGACAGCTGGGGAAGAGCAGAGTCTGGATGATGTGCAGGACCATGTCTCCCGGTTCCTCATGCTTTCTGTCTCTCCACTGCCAGAGCATTTGTTAATGGGAAAACATCTCAGATACAAAATTGCATGTGGGAAAAGTTTATTATTTAAAGAAATGTCAGCACGAAGAGATATCTTTCTGCTTTGTTGGTTTTGGCAAAGGACTGTGGGGATGTTGTGGAACATCAGGGTGATATTTCTCATGCAGAAATGTTGAAAAGAAACTGCACAAATAAATCCTGGTGTTTTAAGCAGAAACAGAAAGACGAGAAAGCCACCACCTGACCCTCTCACTTGGGTGTCAGCAGTGGAAAAGCTGGGACAGGCACCGGGTGCAGCGGTCGCAGCTGGGTCGGCTGGAGCTCCCTTCACCACACACAGCAGGCAGCTCTGGACCACTGCGCTCAGGGAAAGATGGACCGCCATCCCTTAGAAATGATGCAAACACAGTGGAGAATCCAGGAGAAAATGAGCAAAGGGAAAAAATAGCAGGAAAATAATCCCCAGTGTGGCAGAAAGAACAGCAGCTCGTAGGGCAGCAGTCCCGGAGGGAACCGCTCGCTGAGCTGAGCACACACCAGGATCGGAGCTGAAAACCCTGCCAGGACAGAAAAATGCCGAGGGTCCGGGGGGAGCTGTGCACCCTATGCTTCCGACAGTGCTGGATTAGACCAGCGAGCCTGTGAGCAGGGCAGGAGCCTGTTTGCTCTAACATCTGCAATTGTTTCTCACTTCAATGGAAATTTTTTCCGGGAATGGCTCTGATACCTGGTTTTTGCAGGACACACAAACCCACGCTGTCTGCCTAAAGCTCTGCCGCTTTCCCCTTTCCCTCCCAAAAAGCAAGACAAGGGTTAACAAAAGCAAAGCCAGGCAGGTTTACACTGAAATCCCCCCTGCAGATCCCCAAACAAAAGCTGCAAAAATGCCATGAATAAATTTCTTCCTGTTTGGCTGGTTTCCAGTGTTAAATGGACTATTTATGTGCTTTTGTTACCCCAGCAGGCAGAGAGGTCTGGTGTGTTTGCAGAGTGAAGGGAGTTCAGTCTGCCTTCTGCTGTGGTGTTATTTCATTTTAATCATTACTGCTTTAAAGACCCAATAATCATGGGTAAGCCTGAGTGAGCTCTTGTTAAAGCCACCGGGCAAATAACCAGCCCAGCGCTGGCGGCTGCCGCGATGGGCTCAGCCCAGCCGGGGACCTGGCAGGGCTTAGAAATTGCTTCCCTCCGCTCCGCTGCCTTCCGACACTCAGGCACCGCATCTTCTGATCCGCTCACAGTCAAAACTGAGCTCTCCAATAGGAAATTTAGCACGGGCTCGTTTCTGTCAAACACAATAATTTGCAGTTTGTTCAGAGTTTTTGAGCCAAGCTCTTTCCCTGTTTATTTTCTGAATTTGCCGTTTAGATAAAAGGACTGCCTCCTTTGTTCAACAGCAATTGCGGACTTATTGCTGCAGCTTATTCTTGACAGGAAGAAAGACCAACAACCAGAAAAATACCCAAAACAGGGTTCTGCCTCCAAAGGGAATTACGCTGTCACGCCTGCACCCATGTTTTTTGGTGAATGTGTGACTTCCCCACACGTTCGAAGGAGAGAAGGAGTATGAAGCTATCGGGATTAAAACGAAACATCCGGGGGTGTCTCACCTCCACCCCACAATGCTGTCAAAACTAGGAGGTGATGGGCAAAAGCCTCTTCTCAGCGGCATTGATCATTTGGTTGATTTTGAGGCACCACCAGGCTCTGCACTTTGGGAAGGACCATCCGCTGCCGGTGCTGCCAAGGTGGGAGCGAGCCCCGGTGCTCCCACCCCGGCGGGAGCTCCCACTCCCTCGGGGTTTTTCCCTAGGAATAGGGGATCCTTATTTCAGAGGCAGCTATGGGCCCACGGTGCAGGATCAGTCCTTTGGGATAGGGATTGAAAGGGCTTCGCCATTGCTGTGGCATGTGCCACAGTTTCTCAGTGCTCACTGCCACATGGGTTTCCTCCCAAATGGCAAAAATCCCATTTCCCAAAGAATGAAATCTATGGTGCTTTCCTAAAATACCTAGAAAATGGAGTGTAACTCATGGATGGAAAGAAATTGCCTGATGTGTCGTTTTTATGAACATACTTTGAGAGAAAGAAAGAGGTTACTTTCAAATCATGAGTTTCATATTCTGATAACAGGGGCTAGTAATTAGGTCTGGGTGCCACTGCTGGCAAACGTCAGCCGTAACGAGTGTGAAAACTTACACTTCTGGAAGGCTTTTAATAGCCTCTTTGATATGACACTTGGGAGGGGGGGTTGTGCAAGGAGTCACAGCCGTCTCAAAGAGAATCAGCTTAAAACCACAAAGAGGGAGGGGGGCAGCACGTGGGGCTCCGGCAGCGCAGAGCCACAGGCCCCTCCGTGCCGGGGACGAGCAGCCCGGGGATGCTCTGCCCTGGGTCGTGCACCGACAGCCGCTCTCAGGGCCCGAGACTCGTGGACCATGCACGGGACATGAATGTATAGCGAAGGCAAAACCTCAGGTGGTGTTTGCCGTTGAGTATTTAGCCCTGCACTCATTTCTAGATTATTGGTCTTCCGTGGAGCAGAGATGGGAAGGCAGGGAGCGATCCTGTGTGACGGGCCATCCAGCAGGGTTAGGAGCTGGCTCTCCTTCCCTGCTCCTCATCCTCTTACTGCTGAGCTCGGAAGGAGCCAACTGTCTTATTTATTTATTTATCAGTCAGTCATGAGCGCAGAAGATGCCTTTGAAGCTCTCTTAGTTATCTCTCTGGCTGGCAAAGAAATATTGCACATCTCAGTATTTTATTCCTTTTGATCTCACTGCCGTGATTTTCACTACCCCTGCCAAGCCGCTTGCTCGGGCCTCCATCTTTGATGTAGGTTAACAATAGCTTCCACAGCCCTTTGATGCTCCCTGTAATATTGCTTTTACGTTTTTCAGCAGCAGAGCACACCACTCCCAGTGCAGGAGTGGGGCTGAGCAGCTCTGACCCCCCCTCTCGGCTCCCCCCTTGCTGGCGCCCGCGGGTGGACCCAGGTGCAGGGGTCCAGTCTGGACCAGTTGATGCTGCACGCACACAGCAGGGGCACTGGTGAGGGGAGCGAGTGGAAAATGAGCCCCAGTATTACCCGCAGGTAAGGAGTTTTAGCAAATGCAGCCCTGAAGTCCCCACTTGCCACCCTGCTCTGCTGTGGGGGACCCCCCCCCCTCCCCACTGCATCCTCCAGCAAAGCCCCACCTCCCCTCTCCCTCCACCCCAGGGTTTGGCTGCTATTGCCTAAAGGCACACAAGAAAATCTTCCCTCGGGTGGGCCAGGTCCCAGGGGAAGCTGCCACAGGGTGACAACTGATAACCACTCACCAGCATGAGCTACTCAGAGCTGCAGCCCAGGACCCCGAAAATGGGACCTTCAGCATCCGTGAAAAACAAGCACCCAGCTTTTTGCCTGGATGCTTAAGGGGACCAGGAGTCTTTATTCAACGTTAAAATCGCACACACTGTGGCTTGCTCTGTGCTAATTGTTGCCACCGCTGAGCCAGGGGTCACTTCTCCTCCTGTACAAACAGCCATTAAATGTCACCTGAGGAGTCCATAACAACCCAGCTGCCTGCTATTTAATGCAAAGCGTGTCCTGGTGTGCCAACTGGAGATTGATTCCACTTCCTTGCGTCAATATTTTAATTAGGACTGTGTTTTCAGGGTTAGGTAAATTTGAGAGGCGAGCAGTTGTGGCAGGGAGCTACGCGTCTTTACTCAGGAGCTGCAGATCAGCCGGCATCAGCCTGGGGAGGGGAGGGGACACGACACCTGTGGGATTTCCAGCCCACCACACCTGGGGCAAGGCATTGAAGGGCTCGGGGCAGAGGGTGGTGGGCTCAGGATGTCTCTGCAGCTTGTGGTTAGCAAGCACCGGCCTCCCAGGAGAGTGAGCTGCTGCGGCAGGGACCCTCCGTGAGTACGGCTGCCGGGGCGAGCGGGGAGGGGAGCTGGGTTCCCACGGCCCGAGTGAGTCGGTGGCGATGTTTGGCCCCTGCCCGCATCCTTGCTCCCGGCTCTGCAGCTCTCAGCCAGCGTCTTGCTTAGCTGCCTGCCAGCATGTTCACGCTTTAGCCAATGCTTAATGTTTAATCTAGCTGTACTCAGGCAGAGGTGCTGCCTCTGATAAATGTCTGTGTATGAGCCACCAGCAGTCCCTGCCGAGCTCCTGCAGCCCTTCTGCATCCCTGTTCCCAGCCCACGCAGGGCTGTCTTGGCGCAGGCAGCGTTTGGCAACATCTGCCAAGGTCATAAACAGCTACTCCAGAAAACAAAAAATGCTTAAATAGGCCCCCAAAAGCCAGAAAATATATGAGGGTGACAAATGTTCTCGGAGAAGCCTGTGATGATACAGCAAGTACAAAAGGGGATAATTATGCAAAAGAATCCCTTGATTCCTTAGCTCCTTAGGTAACCTTGGAAAGGGCAATGTGGTGGCTGGTTTGTGGTCTCTCCTCAGACACGCTGGTGTTGGGTTTGGGGATAGGTGCTCCCCTGTCCAGGCAACTGATGTAAGCTGTTTTTCTGAATACAATGGCCTTGCTATTTCTTTGCCCAATTATTTGCTAACCAGTAGTAGATAAAAGTTCTGTATGTTGCAAAACGTATGAGAAATTGCTTTTGGATGGCCTTGCAGTTTCTGAAGAAGATAAGGACTTCAGCCCTCGTAGGTAACTTAGCTTAGAAGTATCCATATGGATTACCTCAAAATGTAAGCATAGATAATAGAAGCACTAACGATCATTCTTCAGGGTAAGATGTACCAAACATGCAGAATATCGCACTGTGCAGAATCATCCAAGAAGGGTCAAGCAGCAGACAAGTGAGGAAGACTACTGAAGACCACCAGAGGACTCCTGAAGACCACCAGAGACCTTGAGTACGCCTGCGCGATATGATAATGAGTTCCCGGAAAACTAATGAATATGTAAAACTTTTCTCAGAAATCTGATGAATATGTATATAGAACCTGTATATAAACTGTGTAATTAACCTGACGCACACAACAGGAGGAGAAATCCCGTGTGCCCAGCGCTGCAATAAAGGATACCTGCTTAATAGTCTTTTGACTGTTGAGTCCTGATTTTGGCGTTTCACAGCATCACAATCAAACCGTGATCCGAAACTGGGGTCCAGCTGTGTGCAGCAGCGCATTGGGAAGCTGCCAAAGGCCTGGTCGAAAGGAGGCCCCAGGATCTCGGGGGACTGAGCCCCAATCCTCCCGGCAGACCGCTGCCCTAACTGCTCGCCCGTCCTGTCCCCCGGCTTTGAGGCGCAGCAGAAGGTGCCTGTCAGCCCCGGCGCGGTCTGGCTGCTGCGCTGCGCAGGGCTCTGTTCTCTCTCGCTCTGCTGCATGCGGGACAGCTCGCCCTCGCTGCTGGAGGTGCGTGCCAGGCTTCTCTCCTTTGTTTTTGTGGAACTTCTTGGTCTCTGCAACCGTGCAGTTACAGCCTGATTTTCAGTATTAATTGAGCACGGTGCATTCATACAGGGTGAAGTGTTTTGCTTGTGAATAGGTAATTTATAGACTGACAAAATAAAGCCATAGGCTATTAGCATAATGGTCCAAATAAAACATGGCATAGGGTTTTTACGAGGCTCCTCTTTGGCGTCCTGTCACCTAAATTACAAGAAAACTCCAAACACACAGACAGAAAACACACAATAAACATTATTAAGCGTTCAGAGCAGCATTGCGGGTCGGTGATGGCTTTGGATTTGTTTCAGGACTCCAGGCTGTAACGGGCTGGAACGCAGCATGATTTTGCATGGCTGTGTTGAAGAGGTGTCGGCCTGTTACAAGCCTGTTATCAGATCTGGGGTGCTCCCTCTCTGGTTGCCTTGTGCCTACAACTTAAATTTAGGCTTTCACGTGCACCTGTGATTTTTTTGCGTGTGTGTCCGGCTGCAGCAGGGTCGCTGCTTGACACAGGACGAGCACCTGCCCGTGGGGCGAGGGGAGCCAGGGAAAGGGAGCCTTGGGACGAGCCTGGGGGCTCCCGGTCCCCAGCCCAGCAGTGTCAGCATGGCATTTTGGGGGGGCCGCAGGGTTCTTGCTCGATGGGCCAGCTGCATGCCCAGGCTGGTGGCCTCTCTGCCGAGAGAGCTGCCGGCCAAAGCCGGTCCCGCAGGGTGCCGGGGCAGGATGGGTGCCTGCAGGGCCGGCGTGGGGTGCGTGGGAGGCAGATCCTGACAGCACGGCGCGCTGTGCCTCGCAGTTAATGTCTCATGCAAACGCCCTCCCGAACGAGCTGCAGAGCTGGCTGATCTAATCGCAGGGATAAATAACGCAGAGCGGGGAGAGAGAAGGGGGAAGCGGAGGCAAACAAAGGATGCGAGGGGCTGGAGAGCGCTGTAAGCACACACAGGTTTCCAGGCTGCCTTGTGATCTGTACTGATGCCTGATCCTTTCCGGGGATTTACTAAGCTTTTTGCAGTCTGAGGCAATGAGTTGCTTCATCTAAGATAATGTAGAGGAGGGGAAAAAACCCCATGGGGGTGAGAAGGTGGGCCTGGGGGGGCCCAGCAGGAGAAGCAGGGCAGGAGCTGCAGTACCTGCATGGGACTTGCTCCAGCGCTTTGAGTCCCGCGTTTCCCAGGCTCTGCTGCAACTGATGCACTGAGAAAGAGCAAAGCAGGAGAGTCTGCTGTATGATATTGTACATGATAACTTCACAAAAATCACTTCCTCCCAGTGGGGAAGTAACACTGAAGGAGGAGAAAGGCGGAGGGGGGAAGGTTATAAGTTATCAGAGAAAACTGCTTTGAAGAAAAGTGTAAGTTTCCCCTCCAGAGGACTAAGCAGCATATTACATTATAACCTGATTAACACAGGCCTCCTTACAAATGCATCTGGAAATGGCTTTGAACTTTCGCATGGAGCATGATCAGCATACGCTGTGCAGCAGAGGGGGACAGGAGATCACGGAGCTGGCTGGCTGGGGAGTACTTAGGCAGGAATTTAATTCCTCCGAAGGGAAGTTTAAGGCATTTCTCTGAGACGAAGGTTTGTTATCTGGCCCTTTTCCTTTGCTCCCCAGAGCCAGGTAGTATTGTTGGGGTGTGGGAAGGGTGTACAAGACACTGGTTCAAGGACCCACCAGGTACCCCTTCTTTATTCTCTGTAACCTGTGTTTTGACTCAGGTGTGCCTTCCAGAGAGACATCCTACTTGCCAGCTCCACGCTACTTCCTTCCCTCCAGTTTGCTTCATTTGTTTTGAACACTTACCCCATGAAAGCTGGAGCGAGAAACTCACATCATCACTTGACTGCAGGGGCTGGGACCTTGGAAAAAGGAAAGAACAGAACTGAGAACAGCATTTCAAAAATTGTTAGCACTGTGGTGAAGCTTGAAAAGCAGAACTTGGGGACTTTTGCCAGTTCTCCCCTTGCCCGTCCCTGCCACCGAGGAAGCCGTGTGCAGACGCTGCTCAGGGACAGCCAAGAAGCCATCTGAGAAGGACGAGCTGGGTCCCACAAAGCCTGTTAGATGGCTCAGGGAGTCAGGGATGCCAGCCTTGCTGCAAACAGGCGACGGCAGCAGCTCCTCGGACTTCTGCATCGCGTGGGCTTGGGCAGCCCCAGGGAAACAGTCCCTTCCAGCAGACGTGCCAGGGAGCCTGAGGGGTGAATCAGACGTTTCTTGTGCCTAATGAAACCGCTCAAGCAGAGTAGTGTCAGCACATCAAGGGCACTGCTGACCCTACAAACAGGCAATGAGCATGCTTGGGTTATTATTACCTCTGCTATTACTTTGCTTTCCTGGTGCTGCTCCTGTTTAAAACCCTGAATCAACATCAGGCCGTTCATGCTATGCCAAGACACCCCGTGTGAGTCACTGGGCTCCTCCGGGCTGTCTGCTGCTGCCTTCCCTGCACGCAGCCATACCTGCGGCTGTTGCTTTTCAAGCTCTCCCCTATGAGAGACCCAGGCAGCTGGTAATTAGCTGCTGCTTGGAAAATCGTTGTGTTTGATTAGTGAAGTTAGGCTGGAACTTTGCATCAGTATTGTTCTTGATCCAAAAAGTCCTGGTTGCCTTCAGGCTGGAGAAGGCTGTCTGGGACTCAGTCATGCAGGATGAAAAATAAAGAAAAGCCTGGGCTGCAGTCTCTCGTGAGATGTGCATTAGATAGAAACCGTTAATAAATGCCTGTGCTGCGCTGCTCAGAAAGACCACGCAGCAATACCATAGCTTACATACGCCGCCCTTCTTGCACATCTCCAAAAGTGGGAAGACATTAGGGCTGTAGATCCTGTAAAATTAGCGGCATGAGCCTCTGCCAGCCTGAATAGGTACAGTTAATCTTGCAGAAGTGACAGATTGTTGCCTTAACAGGTCAGATGGTAACTGTAAATCTCTGCAGAAGGACTTCCAGCACGGCTCCATCAGGGGCTCCAGCCTTGCTCAAAGCCACGCAGGCTGCTGTGTGGGTTTGCTGAGACGCCCAGGCTCCGTGCCGGGACGGATGCCCAGGCTCTGTGCAGGGACGGCAGCGGGGACATCGGATCTCCCTCGCGTGGCTGCACGGCCCAGCCACTGGAGTCTCTGGAGTGGGAGAGAGCGAGGTGAAGGCAGGAGCCCTGTGCTTCTCTGACAGTAGTGAAAGGATCTTTGAAGTGCTAAGGGGGATAAAAAAGAGGTCTTGCTTCTGTTTCAGAAGCTGTTAATGAGCTGTGGGGCTCTGCAGCCCTGGCACTGGGCTGTTCTGCAGAGCCAGGCTCCTCCAGTTATTTACAGTTTAGAGAGGAAGAAGAAAACACCCTGGAAGTGCTAGAAGCCACAAGTGTCTGGAAAAGCCCACCTGGGCCAGGGCTGCTGTCTTCAACAGCCATCCCCGTGCTGCCTGCAAGCTGCCTGCACCGGCGGCCCTGCCTCTTGGGGACAGGGCTCCTCACCCAGCATTCCTGATGGGAGAACACCGGGACAGGGTCTCGGCTCCCGACCGCCCCGTCCCACCAGAGCCGGCGTGTGCCCGTGCTGCTCCCCGGCGCGGGTGGGAGATGCGGCGCTTGCCTCCAGCAGGTGCCTGCCTGCAGCGGGCAGCTGCCTGCAACAGCCGCGTGGGCACGGGTCGGTGTCGGAGCCTCCTGATCTCCACAGGGCACAGCAGGTCACGCAAGGAGAGCAGGCTGCATGGGCAGCCCTGGAAAGGCACAGAGTTTCCATTTGTAATTTTAACCATTAAAAGTAGTGTTTTTCTTCAAATACAGTCTTACAAGTTATTCATTTTAATTTGCTGCATCCTTGAAGGTGAATTTAATACCATTCATACATTTTCATTTATAAATTTGTCAGTAATAAGAGTGTTGGCACATGGGAGAAAGTAACTGCATAATTGCAACTTACACGCTTGTCTTACTGAAAAACTGCTAGCTCAGGCATCGTCCGCGCCTGTGCGTCATGCATGAAATTGCAAATAGAATTTAATTTGCCCTTGTATCCTGTAGGATCAGCTTAAAATGATTAATGCAGGGGAGAATGTTGTCAAGATTTTATTCATGACAATCTCGGAGGACTGCAGTGCAAAGCCATCATGTATAACATGATAATGTGTAATATGGAGCTTTCTGAACTGCTTTCTTATGGCAAACAATCGTATTTCTGCTCTTTAATTCCAGTGCTGAGACAAGCGGGATTCATCCCTCGCATGTTGCCGCAATCTCATGGATAGCTGGAAATGTAATTTGTTTAAATTTAGAACGTTTAGGGCTGGTGTCCGGAGCAGCGCTGGAGCAGGTAGCACCCAGGAACCAGAGGTGCGACCTGCGGGACGGTGGCGTCACCCGCTCCCACGCCAGCCGAGGCCAGGCCAGGCTCTGAGACGGGGAGAGTCCCCAGTTTTAGATTTTATATTTTGCTCAGATAAGGTGTCGAGAACATGCGCGGGTTTCCTTTTCCCCACACATCGCTTGGGGAAAATCCAGCTCCCGGGCAGCGAAACAAGCACCCCAGCAGCGCGGCTGCTCACACGGAGCAGGGGGCAGGCAGAGCTGCCCGCGGGGACAGGGTCCCACTGAGGACCCTCTGCCCGCGCCCGGCCGGGGGGCTGCCCCCGCAGGGTCCCCGCTCAGCGGAGCCTGCAGCAGCCGGGCTGCCTGTGCCCATCGCCGGGGGGCCTGGGCTCATCCCGGGGGGCCGTGGCTGCTGGCAGAGGGGCGGGCACCGTGCCTCCTGCGAACCGTGTCCTGGCGAGGCAGCTTGTCAGTGCTGCAGATGGTTCGAAGGCAAAAGCAAGCAGCCAGAGGTCTTAACGAGGGTGTAATTAGAAGGCTCAGTCCTCAGTGAGCACAGCTGTCAGCTTCTCTAACCTTCCCCTTCCCTCCACTGGCTGCAGAAACAGCGTTTGGCCAAACCCTGGGTCATCCTTGGCACTAAAGCGCAGTCGGTGGACAGGAGTAGGGACGCGGGGCAGTACGCCACGGGAGCAGACACAGACTTCACCCGCTCACGGCCTCATGGCACAGCCTCACCGCAGAGCCGGCAGCGGCTCCTGGCCGAGGGGCAGGTAGGAAGGTTTCTGCAGCGGCAGCTTGTCTGGTGCTGCAGAAGTGCAGGGAGGTGGAGCGGGAAAAATACTGGCAAAAACCAGTTAAATGGGAAAGGGCAGCCGAGGCGGAACTGCAGGACTGGAAAAATGGCTATGGAGCTGAGTCTCGGGAAAGCAGTGGGGAGCGGGGAGCGATGAGCAGTGCCCGGCAGCCCAGGCACATCTTCTGTACGTCGCGCACCGGTCTCTACCTGGGTCGGTGAAATGCTCCCTGAAGGGGCATCGCCACGCTGTACCTGGAGGGGAGAGCTGATGGGATGTGGAGGGGGAGATGGGACTGGACAAACCCCAACTTGCAACTCTCCGCAAGGGCAACTCTGTCAGTGCGTCATCTTCTGCTGCTCCAGGGTGATTTGTCCCAGCATGTTCATCATTTGAAAGACTACAAGTTTTTCAAAAAGGCCTCTGAAGAGGGATGCGTTCTTCCACTGAAACTTCTCTTTCCACTGCGGAGGAGTAGCCAGTAAGAAAAATACCTTTCTGCTCTGTTGCCACTGGGCTAATTGGCTTAACATGGTGAGAGTAATTATTGGATTGTTCTCTTTTAAAAATCATTTTAGTGATGGGTTTGCGAGGAGGTTATGGCTTAGAAACTGTTCTAATCAGAACAGTAATTGAGGAATGAAATATGGGTTGTGATTATGTTATTGAAATGGATTGTCTGGTAATTATATTAATACAACAGAATTACTGTAGATCCCATGTAAACTGCAGTCGAGAGCGTTCCTGTCTCCGAGGAGTATTCCCTCCTGCCTCAAAGTTAATCACTGCATTATTCAAATGAGAAATGTCTCTCCCAGTCCTCTGGGTGAGAGACAAATGTCCTTTTTCTTTGGACCAAAATCCATTTTTACTTTTTGATTTCTTGTTGGCTGATCCACCACCCACCATTGGAGGAAAAGCTCCAGCAAAACTGCAAGAAACCTGTCCTTTCCCTTTGCCTGTGCCACCACGTGTGCTATCCCAGGAAGGGCAGGTCCATCCCAGTCCAGTGGGATGCACAATTTACACCCTGAAGCTGCGGGTTAGGGAATCCTCGTGCAGCAGGTTTTATGGGTGTAATTACAGAAGCTGTTTAGCCAATTAAGCGTTCACAGCATGGACAGCTGAAGCTCAGACCTCTGGCCTGCACTTTGCTGCTTGCCTATGTAGCAAGGACAGACTCTCACCCGTGCAGCCAGGGCTGGGACTAGCAGGTAGCAGCACCGTTGCTCACATAAACCTCCCCCCGCAGTGAAGCCACCCATCTCTGGGATGGAGAGTTCCCTCTAAACACACGTTTTCAGTGGAAGAACGGGCACCTGTAGGGCGCGCATCAGGGGAGCTCAAATTATGACAATTAGCTGGCTCCGGTGCAAATTAGCGTCCCCTCCTCAGGCACTCTGGGCACCCCGGCTGTGCCTCCAGAGGCGAGGGCTCTGCACGCCTTTGCCAATCCAGCTGAAATGGTCATGACAAGTGGGCACAAAGTGCTGGTGGCTTCTGCCCCCCTGCCCAGCCCCCGGCAAGCAAAGGTGGACGTCCTTAGGCAGCCTGTGCCTGCCAGCGTGAACACACTTAAAATGCATCTCAGTGTGATAGGTTCCACTCTTGCATTAATTTAGAAAACTGCTGCAAGTAGTTATTCTGCCTAATCCCCTTTGCAAGCCTTACGCCGGATTTTTGTAATTAATTATTAGCAAAGAGAAACACATCAGGCTTGAAGAAGCTGACTGGACCTCCTGGAAGGAGAACATGGACTAATGCCTTATTGGTTTAGCTGCCAGTTAGAATGAGATAAATCAATGTTAATTTCATTGTATTACAACAATATTGATTTCCTATTAAACAACAGACAAAGCAGGTTATGGCTTTAGGAAAGCTATTAGGAGTTAAAGAATGTTTTTTATCGAGAATAAATGGGAAATTAGTGTTTAATACTGCTGGGTCTGGAGAGTCAGAGGAGGAGGAAGGTTTTGTATAGCAGGTTAAGGGGACTAAAGAGCCAGAGTCAAGCCCAGCAAACATCCTAGCCGAAAACAGTGCAGCAAAGGATACTGCCTGGATGGGGGGAGAGGAAGGCAGGGGAAGACCCTGGCTGCAGGGTGGCGGGGTGCAGGTTGCCAGCGCCTAGATGGGGTTCAGGTGTGGGGATGCTCCGGTCCCTCCCAGCCCTGCTGCCTCTGAGCAGGATCTGTGCTCGCATCCCGTCCCCCACACTCTTCCCAGAGAGGGACTGCTTGCTCTGCCATCTGTCTCGGCTTCCTATCGATCATCGGGTGAGAGTGCCTGGGCTATCACAGCAGAAAATCACTAAAGAATTTCATTACAGAGAAAACCTCCCTGCAGCCTGGGAGCCGGGCAGCCGCCTGACTCCATGACATGCCTCCTCCAAAGGGTTAAACTGGCAGCTGTGGGGGGCCTAGGATTAAGATAAATAATTATTAACTGAATCAATACTGATAAAGCAACTGAACTGAAGCTGTTGGTTTATTGAGTCCTGGAGTCACTTTTAATGGTTCTTTACAAAGTGAATGACGTGTAGTCTCCCACTCACGTGAGCACGTGGCACAGCCTGGCAAATGCTCTTATACCACGGATATTGTTCTGCATCAGAGGACAATAAAATGAGGACTTAGAAGCAGTAATGTCTGCTGTTAATTACCAATGACAAACTAGAAATCAACTATAAAGTGGCATGGAAAGGAAAACATTTTTTATTCCCTCGCTCAAATGTTTATGTCCTCTTTTCTTTGTACATACACCAACAAAATAACATTCTAGATACTACTCACTGAATGAGGCAGTGGCAGGTTGAGGGCTGTGCTGTCAGCACGGTCCCACCAAGCTCAGCCCAGGGACGCGGTTATCGCGAGCGTGGAGGAGGGGGCGTGAGCTGCTGCAGCAGAACGACAGACGGACCCCAACCAGGAGCAACTCGGCTCAGAAGGGGAAAATTCTGTTTAACCTGGTGGTATTTTCGTTGTAAGTAGGTTCAGAATTTGGCTAAGATCATGAACTGGACACGCCCCAGCCCTGCAACCCCATGGCTGGTTCAAAACCACAAGAATGATAAGGGGAAGGACATTCCTGCTGGATGAGCAGGGCAGAGCATCCCACAGAGCAGTAGCTCAATCCGCTCTCTGCAAGGAAGTGGATGAAGATGAACCGTAACAGGGATCAGAGCTGAAATTTCTGCGTGTTACACTGAGCTACAGCACTATGCTGTACCAGAACAGTCTGCAGGCAGCCCAAAAGGCCTCGGATTGCAATAATCCAATTTAGGGAAACCAAAAGCATGAATCATAGAACACCAGCTACAGCAAAAGCATCCAGGTGTGAATGAATGGGAGCAGTGTTGGCTGGGTGATAAAACCAGCCTGGCAGGAGCTGAAACAGGATGCTGAAAACTGAGCTGTCATCTTTCTCAATTAAAAAAAATGCAGTTATAAAAGTGAGGCTTCTAGGCAAATATAGTCAGCGTGCTTGGAAGGGAATTTGATCAGAGCCTTCCCTGCATACAGCCGCTATGTAAGGAACTCTGGGTACCCAGAGGACAGTGCTGCTCTTCTCTTTCTCTTGGTCCCTGGTCAAATTCCTGTTGGTTTCTGCAGGCCGGCCATGAGCTGCGCGCTTGGGTTTTACCCTCTGCTGCTGCAAAATGAAAAAGAAATCACTGACAGTCGTGGACACCCAAGAGCAAGAGCGGCCTGGGAGACCTGGCAGCACACAGGTGCTGGGACTATGGGATTTCAAACCTGAGGGAAAAATCCCCCCGAGGGAGTCGTGCTTCCAGTGGGAGCTGCTGCTCCCCAGCCCTGCCCAGCACAGCGGCGAGCACGGCTGCCCCCCAGTCCCTGCCCCTCTCGCTCCTCTTTTGTGGATTTCGGCATGCTGGGCACAGTAAGATGTGGTGCCCCGGCCGCCTGGGGATTCTTGACTGTTTCTGCGCTATTTGTCACACATCCAAGATGTAAGGTCCAATGTCAGTCTCCAAAGAGGACAGACAGCCCAGAGCTGGCTGCCCACCGCAGCAGGACAGCCCCTGCTCCACGTGCCAGGAGAGTGGGGTGATGCTTCGCCTCCCTTGCTCTCCCTTCTCCTGGGGTTCATGGGGTTTTTTTTACCCTGTAAATGCTAAGGCTCTGTTTTAACCCAATAGTGCTGCTAGTCTAACAAATATTTGCCCTTTTTGCTTTTAAAGCTCTCTCTGAGCGAGCCAGAAGCTCACGGTTTCCGTCTGCAGCTCTGCTACAAGACATCGCCGTCCCCTGTGCACAGCAGCTCTTTGGAGTGGAAACCAGTGCGTGGGAGCGACGCGCAGGTAGGCTGAGGTCTCTGCTCAACCCCGAGATACCGCAGCGAGAGCAGGCAACATGAAAGGGACTTTTCATTGCAGATGAATCATATGTGCTGTCATTTGTTGGCCTGGTTGCTCACTTTGTCAGGTCCTCAGAGGCATCAGCTCTTTGCTCGTAGCTAGGATAGACGTTACATTCATTTAAAGGTACTTCCCCTCAGTTTCAGCCTTGCAAAAATGCCGAGAACTGCAGTGGAGGCCCATCGGCCCTCTGCCGCCCGCCCCCAGCCGGCTGCCTGTGCTGGTGATGCTCCTCAAAGACGCGGGTGCTTGGGCTGGTGAAGCCTCCCCCCGGCGCAACAACAATTTACAGACTGCAGCTGGAGCAACGAGTCTCTGCATTTCTGGGGGTGTTATGTCCCAGGCCAGCGAGGGGAAGGCGGCAGCGGCAGACCCGCCAGCCCTGGGAGGACGGGGGGTTCGGTCTGGCGGAGCACAGGGAGCGGGACTGGGAGCTGCAGAGCCCCAAGGCTGGGGACAATGCGGAGGTGTCCTCCCCCCAGCTGCTCTCCAGCCTCCGCTGCAGCTTTTGCAGAACAAATCGGGCTGCTTTCCAACAACACGATACGCTCTTTGCCGTCTTATGTGGCTTTACGGGGCTAATCCTCTTTGCCTGCCGTGCCCTTGCTGGGAACAGAGGGTTTGGTGCGTTTGGGCTTTGGGGGATGCCGCGGTCAGAAACCAGAAGCCGAGGCAACAGCAATGCCAGGGAAAGATTACCATCCTCGGCCGGCTCCACTGCCACAGCCACTCTCGGTTAATTATGTGTCTGAGGATTACATAATGCAGACGTGTTATTCAGAGCTTAGCGAGGGATTTAAAAAAAATTCAAGAGGGATGAGAAGACACAAAAGCTGGAAAGAGAAAGACTATAAAAGAGCAGGGAATGAAATGAGAAGACAAAAGATCTAATTACAAATGACATTATTTGCATTCTCATCAACTTAATTCAATTTTATTTTCTTATTGCTTTAATCTTTGAGCTTAATTCAGTGGAACATAGTGCATGAAGGAGGCAATGAGATCCATGCAGGGTTTGTTTGGGGCAGACTGCAGTGGTGGGCGCAAGCAGCCCCAGTGTTGTTTTCCTGTGGGCTGGATATATCTGTTCTCAGTCCTGGAGGTTTCAATTCAAAAAAAGGTGATAAAAATTCAACATTCCTCCCTGTGCTTATGTGAAATGGGATCTGAAACGGCTCCAGCTTTGATTGGATACCCAGTGTGACCTGACATTTAATCAAGGATTGGGAAAGCACAGGTATCTTAAAGAACAGGAGGAAAATAATTCTGACATCGTGCTCATGATGAGAAAATAGCATTTTTCATATTACATCGTGCATTACATTACAAGTACTGAGGGCTATGCAAGTGATGGTTAGAGAGAAACACATTTGGACTTCCAGAGGGAGCTTGTGATGCTTTGGGGGTTCGCATGAATTTTGAATTAAATTATTAAGGAAAAATCTGGCCCAAAGCTCAAGCACTATATTGCATATCAAATTTTTAAAATTCTTTGAAATTGTGCTCCCAGTAGGCATGCCACCATAATGAAGTAGTAACTAGTGTGAAACAAATTGAGTGATCTAAATAAACAAAACACGGGTAATGTTGCTCATGGGAAATAAGACACTTGACAACCAAACCAGTTCTGGTGTCTCCACTTCTCTCCCGCGTGAGGAACAACGGACCTGGAGGTGAGCTGGGAGCCCTGTTGCATCCTGCCTCGTGAAGCAGCCAGGACAGCACGGTGCTGCAGGCTGGGGTTAACCGCAACAGCGGGATGCTACCGGCACATGTCAGCCCTTCGGAAAGGCGCAGTGCACTGGGCTCGTCCAGGGCCCGAGCAGCTCTGGAGACAGCCCCCGACTCCCTTCGGGTCCAGCCGGCCCTGCGCTCTGGCGGGTGTTACTCCGCCAGTCCGAGCTGCCTTTCTGCCCAGCTCCGCAGCAGTTTGGCTTCTCAAGTCTATTATTAAAACTCACCGCAGCGGCAAGCACCCTGCAGCTCTCAACTTGTATTTCACACCACGCAGTCCTTTCTTCAGGATATTTCCCCACTCAGGCATGGATTTGCTCACCCTGCGAGTTCCCACGTAGCAGAGCCACCGTCACGCTTGCTGCTGCTCACCGGGCTTCCCTACCCCGGCCTCGTGCTGCCAGAGAGCAACGTGTGACCTTTCATTCCAGCTCCCGTGGAAGCAGGAACATTCACGTTTTAAATTACAGATATTTCAGCCAAATAGACTATTTGTGTTCAGTCTTTATTATCATCTTACACCGTTTTGCAATTGACTAAAAGGAGAGGTGGGTTTATTTGGGGGTATATATAATGCTAGGTACACGCAGCCAACATATCTCCATGCATTGATTTTTGGGCCAGCTCTGAGAAAGGCAATTCAACAGACAATTAAATTAGCAGCTACCTTTGTCATTTTTGGCCTAAATGATCCCGAGAAGAAATTGCCCTGCTACCAGCTCAGAGTTCATCACTCTATGAGGAAGGTTGCACGTTAAAGCCTGAGCTGAGCTGCGTCTTCATCAGGCTAGGAGTCTGCCTGTGAACTTTATTCTCTCTGCAGATGATCCTAGCAATATACCTTGGAGCAGAGTTATTGACTATAACCAAAATAGGAACTTGGTCCAATGTCTTTCAAGACGCAATTAGGCAAGACTTTTAATATGAATTTCAGTATTTTCCTCTTGGTTTGTGCTATGACTGTTTCTGTACCCCCTCTATGCCAGTATAGGGGAGCCGAAGCAGAGATGGGGTCACATTTACAGTTCTGTGTATGATAAAAGCTAAGGGAATTCTGCACACGTCTGCTGAGATGTTGTGCTGCATCAGGAAGGGCCGAACGTCACAATTTCAAGGTTGGTATGCCCAGTCTTAAGCTTTTCCTCTTTTGATTCCCATCCAAAGCTCTAGCACCAAAGCCCACCTTCACCCACCCCTTCGGACAGGCCTCCAAGAGCAGAGGAGACCAAACAATCCTCCCAGGCTGCCCTGTGCCTCGCGCCAGCCCCTGGGACTCGGCTGAGGACCGGGCTGTCTGCGAGAGCTGCATCTCTCTGCTGGTCCCCCCCGGCCCCGCTCCCGCCCCAGCAGAAACCTCAGCGCCGGCTGGTTATCAGCTGGCATTTGGGATGCTTTCACCTGCAGTAATTTATGGTGCACATTGTACCAGCGTGAAAGGTTTCCCATCAGCAGAGCACTGCGTTGATGGCACTAGGGCACATGCAGGCTTTAAATCTGATGATGCCTGTAGGATCTGCCGCCCAGAGTTACCTCTGCGCCGAGCAAACCATCCTCCGGCTGCGTGCGTCGAAAGGGACGACCGAGAAGCTGCTGAAACATCCTCCGTCCCTGGGGCTCACAGCCAGCAGGAAAAATGTGCTTTGTGGCTAAGGATTGCTACATAAGCTCTCATGTCTTAAACATTTTATATATCATTTTATTCCCCAGCATTTATTGACTGTGTCGAGCACAGCCACGCTCAACAATAACACTCAGAAAACACAGATGAAAATAATGTGTCTGGTTACTACCAGAGCACCAGAAAGCAACAGCAAAATGGTTTTAGCCCTCGTTAAAGCAAAAAATAACCAACCCAAAAAAACCCCAAGCCCTATAAATCCCTCATACGCATGAGCAATTGGAAAAATCTCCTTTTCTGTGCCATCCCTCGTACTTCTGCTTTCAAAACCAAAAGTGAACGTAAGGCTCAAAAGCAGAGCCTGCCTAGGCAGAAGGGATGTAATATTAATATTTCTGTCTTAGCTGAACATTTTTCTCCAAAGTCCTTAATTACCCAGGTAAGCAGATAACCCAGCCTTTCTGGCTAATTGTACAATAATACCTGCCATCTGCTACTGTATTCCAGATTTGTGGGGGCACAGCTGCATGCAGAGTGCTTAGTGAAACAACTGCAAGCTTTTATAGATACTTGTAACTTCTGCAACAATGAATCTGTTCTAATTAGCACTAGAAATAAATGTTTATGATGTAGGAAATGACAAAATGTATTTATCACCAAGCTAATAATTCACCGTAGAGGAAACTTAAGGCCAAGCCATACAACGTGAGTCGAAATGATTCTTTCTCTGTTTCAGTACATATATACAGTGACATTTGCAGGGAGCGTGCTAATTAAACCAAACTATCCAGTGTAAGGCCTCCCTCATCAGGGACAGACAGTGGCCATCTCAGAGCTCTTGTCTTCTTCTTCTATTGATTTTGAACCTGGGCAGGAGCAGCTGAGAGCAGGGGAGGATGCACAGTGTCCACAGCTCGTGACCAGCCCATGAAAGCCCGAGCTGGAGAAGCAGCTCGGCCTGACCCCATCTGACTGCGGGTGCCCGCTTGCCTGGGGAAGGGGCAGCTTGCCAGCGCCCTGCTCATCGCACCTGCAGAAATGCAGATGGTAGGAGAAGTCGGTCTGTCCTGCCGGGGACCAGGCAGGCTCCGAATGCCTCGGAGCCCTTTGGGAAGCGCCGCGCACGCAAGCAAACCCCTCGGTCTGACGCGGGGCTCGATTGCTTGACTTGCCTTCCGTGCACGTCCAGAGGTTTCCTTTCCTTTTCTCTTCTTTCTATCATAGCTGCCACCTGAATTTGCTTTTGTTTCGACCACTCTAAGGGACAACAAGCCTTGACAGGCTGGGATTGATGGTGCCACTGGGAGCCTGGCAGCCAAACAACGACGCAGAGCAGCCGGCAGCGGCGGTTTTTGAGGAGCTGTCAGCATGATGGAGCGCCCGGGCAGGGACCCCGCTCCCGCAGCGCCGGCAGGATGGGCAACGCTGGACACGGGCTCTGCTGCTCCCGGTGGATGCCGGCCCTTGGGGTTCAGCCCCGGAGCGGGGCTGCGGGATGGGGGAGCGACTGTCTGGGGGCTCTCGCAGGAGCCGGGCAGAGCCGGGCCCAGGGGATTCGTTTTCACACCTTGTCAGCAGCTACAGCGAAGGATGATTAAGGACCAGAGGGGCTGAATCCATCGCGCTCAGTGGTTCGAGCACAGCCCCAGGCAGGGGATGGGAAGGACCAGCGCTATCACTTCTCTTCAGGCTTTACGTCTGGCCGTTTCAGTTTGAAATGTACCTGCTCTGGGTGGGACCGCGCTGTGAGGATGGGCAGGGGGGACAGCCAGCACGGCTGGGGCCTCTTGAGGAAAATAATGAAAGGCCCATCCTCCCCATCCGGCGAAGGCTTTTGTTCAGAATAAAACCACAGAGGAGACGTTTCCGTCACTTAGGCACAGGGCAGCCGAGCAGGCGTTACTGAGGGGCAACTGTGGGCACTGGGTGGCTGGGAACGAAGTGCCACCCCGCTGCACCTTCTCCATCGCAAGTAATAAATCTTTAATTTTATAAGAGAGTGATTCAAATAATCAGGTTTGGTTTTTACACCTCGAGAACTCATATTCCCAGTCACAAACTTGGATAAATCATCTTTATTTCAATAAATCTAACGCAATTACTGTCCGCTACTAGGAAAATTTTCTGCTATTTCCCCTTGAAAAAGAGCCTATAACAGGCCTGCATTCAATATAGCCGCAAAATGGAAAGCTAACGTGATTTAGGGGAGCTGAACTATTCCTGTTAAGTAACATTTTCCAGGTCTTGGTTTCTCTTCCAATATTTCCTCTGTCAATTAGCCAAAGCAATTTCCGCTGACTAATAAAGCAGCTGGTTAAGCTTATTTTCCAATCAAAACTCACTTAATTCCAGAAAATAATGGTTGAAAAAAGAATTGATCAAAAGTATTTAAAATAGCCATCCTTGCCACCTCCAGAAAATCAAACTGCCTGGCAGAAAATGAAGTGTCTCTTTCAGCCCACGTCCTCCCTGCTGAGGTTTCGCTTCCGAGCAGGAATCCCAGCCCACCAAAAATAAATGGACACAGTCTTAAGTGAATTCTTCGCATATTTAATGTCAGCCATTGATATTAAATTGTGCTTTGCTTGACTCTTTTGTTGAATCGGGGTTTTACCCAACAGTTCTGGTCAGCCCCAGACCACACGCTGAAATGCAGATTGCAGACATTCACTTCCAGCCACGGCCGGGGTGGAGCACGGCAGCCGCTCCTTATCGTGCAGGACAGCAAGCGGGTTTTTAGGAGAGAATATAAAAGATGTTTCCAAATTGAAAACCCTAAGTAATTGAAGGGAAAAATGCTGAAGCTTGCATTCTTTCCATGTCTTGGATTACCACCTGCGATTAGCGCAAGCACCTCCGCTTTACCTCCCTGCCAGAAGATGGACATGGATTTGAACTGCTTCAGCTCTTCTCCTTTGCTCGCTGGGTCGGGGTACAACTCTGTGCAAGGAGGCTTAGCGGCAGCATCTGGTGCACTCAGGCAGATCACGCTGTAAGGTCAATTTAACCAGCTGACACGTGTTCTTATCATCAGTTATTGAAGTACGTTGCTATTGATTGCTGATAATACCTTGGCGGAATTGCTTGCTTCATAGAAAATGGCAGAAAGACTTTTTTTAATGGTAATTACTTAGTTTTCTTTCCCAGAGGTGAATTCTAATTATTCTTTCTGTTTCACAATGTGTGTCATGCACTCTGCTGGAAGAGCAGAAGGACACTGAAATAAAGGCTTTAATTTATTGTACATTACGTATTAAGTTACCTTTCATGAATGTTAAGTGGATGAACAGCTATAGTTTTGAAAACAAAAGTCGGAATGATTAATTTTCCTATTGTTCACTACTCGACGGTTTCATTTTTCCTCTCCATTGGAACGAAAGCCCCGCAGCGTCGCCCAGCTCCCCCAGCAGAAGCGCTGCTCTGGGCACGGGTCCGTGGGCTGCGCCCCGTGTCAGTATTCTGCTCGGCGCTTCCCCGCCTTCTGCCTTCCCCAGCGGCTGGAAAAAAGACTTCAAAGGAAAACTTCAGACCCGGAATCTGACTTGCCATCAGAATTTTTTAACCTTGAAGACATAACCCCACTGATGTGTGTTTGAATGCTAACGAGGACTGGGAGGAAAAGGCACTGCAGGGGGACTCAAAAGGGGGGAAAGGTGGGGGTTTGGGAAGTTCTCCATCAAGCCTCAGAAACATCCCTGGGGGACACGTAAACTTAACGAAGGTGGCAAATATAAATGTTCAACCACAGGAGAAGTTAACAGGGGGACAGTGGCCCAAGCCTGAAATTCCAGGGCAGCAGAGGCTCCTCCGGGATGATGGCCTCAGGGAGAAACTGGAGGCGGAACAAGGTGATGCAATGAGAGCAAACCCCGGGGACCGCAGAGGAACCCGCTGGAGTCTCGGGCCCTTCTTTTCGAGAAAATTCCTGTGCTATCACTCACATCTTCAGAGGTTGTCTTGTTTGGGGGCATTGTTGATTATATTTAGTTCTGCAGTCAGGCAGTGAATTACTTTTTCAGATTTCAGTCATAACACAATATTCCTGAATTTTATTGCTACATCCACCTCGTGGAGTCAGTTCTTTCACTGGTTGAGACAGAATTTCCATGGCATCCCCTTGGATTTTTATTTGAACGTACTTTACAGTACCACCAACATAGCCCAAATTCTCCAATAAACTGAAGTCTTAGCATTACTTCTTTTTTTTTTTTTCTAAAAGGGCCTCCTTGCCACAACACCATGTCTATAGGGAACTTCTGTCCTTACTCCCTGCAAGCACAATAATAACGTACGCTGTAATTAAACACTATGGTCTTCTGAGCCTGTTATCTTCTTACCGTGATGGCACAGTCTCTTTCAACTCATGTCTTCCTGCAGGAAGAATTTATTTCCTTGTGCTCTGCCTCTAACACCACCCATGATCCATAACTATTATAAGAAATCGATTCATGCATGTTACTATTTCCTAAAGCAACGTCTGTCTAACTTCAGCGCCAGAACACCACCAGACAGGGAAACCCTTGGAGGCTAAGAGGTACAGAAAGCTGGGATTAGCTGTTATTTTCTCTTGGAAAGGAGTTATCTCCTCTGAAGCCACATGATTGCCGTGTTGGAAGCCGTTAGCACCTGCATGTTCTGCAGTTCCCTACAGGAAGATATTATTTCTCCTGTGCAATGTAAGCTCCTGAACAAAATGCAGAGTTACTTGGGAAGAGGAGGCAGAGTACAATTTAACAGCATTTTTGGAGGGAGCTGAAGTGTGTGATTTCAGAGCTGATTACTCTCACAGCTCAGAGTGTGGGGCATCAGGATAGATTTCCAGGCAAGCCTTTTGCTGCTGTTCTTGCTGACAACAATGAATTTTCATACTAGCCAAATGCAAATTAAATTGCTCTAATGAAAAGCAAATACAGAGGTTTTGCACTGCTAACACTAAGTCTCCAGATAGGTCGTCCTAAAAATAAAATCTGTGCACAGTCATTACAAAAGCTATTGCCTCTTAAAAGAGAAAAATCCTCCTAAACTCCCAGGAATTTTTAGCATCTTCCTCCAGAAGCCGCCCGCCCAACGTTTTGATCTCTTCCCCACTCAGCTGCAGCCTCTGGTTTAAAATACTTTATCTGACTTGCACACTCAGGGCTGTGTGGGCTGAGGGAAGGCGGGAGAGGCATTGGTCCTCCAGGGCTCATTTATTCAAGATTTACAATTAAATCTTGGCTGAATTGGGCTTCTCTGTGTGCCAAGTCTCAGCTAAGGACAAGGACGGTGCGCAGAAAGCCAGGCCCTCACACTCTCCTCGATGTTTTGCCAGTGACAGCTGGAAAGGTTTTTTTTTATTGTGAACTCCCCCTCTCCCTCAATTTTGTTGGCATTTATAGCAACGTCATTTTTCCAAGAATATGTGGCAAAAATTACTCTGTGTCCCAAGGGACATCAGCAGCGCATGCTGAGGGAAATCAAATTAGTCTACAGTCTGTCGTCTCAGGCTAATAAATGATTTTGTGACATTTATTGGAATAAGAGAGGAATAGGGGAAAGCAAGAGACTTTAAAGAATTAATGCTGATTAGTAGCTACCAAAGAACAACAGGCTTGGTGGTGCTGGGGGGATTAGCATGTTCTGATTCCAGATACAGTAATCCCTCTCACAAGTACAAACTTGAGGTATTTTCCTCGCCAAGCAAACAAAGGAATTGCCATTTCCAGAGCTCTTTGCTGCAGTGGATGGCACAGAAACATTGGCATTTGCCATCTCTGGTAACTCCAGGTCACATGAGGGAAAAAAAGATTAACGTGAAGCGATGGGAAGTTTCAGCTGGGATCAATTTTTCATGTTGTTAGCACAGAGCTGCCGCTCTGGCCCTTTCTGGCTCCTTTTCGGGAGCATCTGTGAGGTACAAATAGGAACTGCAACTTTTGTAAGAAAATCACCAAACTCGCGAGTTCAGAACTATTCTCTGGCCTGAAAACATTTGTCTAACTTTAACATGACGCTCTAATCGTCCCCCATTACTGTGTTGAGCGCCATATACCAGTAATGCTAGCAAACGCTAATATTTCCAAGGCACAATGCATGAGGTACATTTGTGTGGCCTGTGAAGCTCCGTTTTCAAATAAACCCTATTTTCTCCTCATAAGGAAGTTCTGAAATTGTCATAATTAATCTTCAGACAGACAGCATTAGTTACCAGGAGCAACCACATTAAATTACACTTTACAGCAAGCAGCAGAAATAGCGGAAAGCCTGGGGGTGCAGAGGTGGGCAGCAGAGCATTAACGCTGTGTTTGCCAGGGGACCTAGCCCAGGGGAGTGTGGATTATCTTTGCTTTCCTCACCGCTGGGGACATTTTACACTCCACGCCGTTAACCAATTTTGTCCTTTGGCTTTGCTGAGGCTGGGCAGGCATGGTACGCGCATGCCAAGGCTTTTTCTGCACTGGAAGAATCACTGGAGACCTTCTGGGTTCGCAGACCTTGTGTCTTCATCTTCCATTACCAACAGGCAGCAGCTTTTCCTCCTGATCTCCGCCACCAGCCCCCGCTCACCAGGGCAGGATCCCACAGCCCTCGGCGGCAGCAGAGCACGCAAGCAGCAGAGACGAGGCCAGTCTCCAGCGACTAACCCTGGGTTTGAGTTCCACGTGGGCATTTTACAGCCAGACCTCTGACTTGCTCTGAACTCTAGGGAAAAGACAGGATGCCTTCTGCATTGGAGGCCCCCATTCGCCATCTCCCAGCCGCAAGCGTCCTCGGCCAGGCCCACGCTGCTCCCCAAATGCTGCTGGGTGTGCGACCTCCACCATCGCCCGGGCTGGTGGGAACTCCTCCTCCCCACCTGCAGAGCCATGATCTGGAGGCAGCTCGTGCAGTGGCAGCACGTGAATCGGGAGAGACTGTTTTCTTCATGTTTATTCCCCAACACCACCCCCGAAATACAGAACTGTGTCCCATTCTGCAAACATACCAGCACCACCCATGGCTGTTTGGGTTAAATGAGCTCTGCTTGGCTGAGCATTAATGAACATTGATCCCTTGGGAAGATTTTGCAAGAGCTGTCACTAGCAGGAGACACCTTGGTCATTAAAGTAGTTGCTTCTTAATGGGGTCTGAGGAAATGTGTAATGGTTAAATGCATACCAACAGTCTCCAACACCGAGACATGGAAATGAAACTCTGTGCACCGCTGTTTGCACTGTTACCGCTGGATTAGCTTCCAGGGCTTGTCTAATGAGCAGACATTTCTCCCTCCTGTTGGCCCAGGGCTCACAGAAGATTTTATCGCATTTCATAAGATATCTGTGGGACTGTGCCACATTTGCTGTTTACAAACGTGCTTAATTACGCTGTACCTTCTGGCTTTTCCTGGGCTCCACTAAACGAAGCTGAACACGGCCGTTCGCCCAGCAGCCGCTCTGGCAGGCAGCGGCCACACAGACACACCGCATCCCTTCGTGATTGATCTCACCCCCCTTGCTAAGGTCATTGCTCCTGCAGCTTCAGCAAAGCCTTCGGAAGAGTAATCCACACAGGTGGCCCTGCTCTCAGGATAGCATTCCTCCTGGAGGAGGGTAAATGTAGTGCTGCTTGGCTAATTTAAGGCAATGGCTGTGAGTAGTCTGAAGCAGCGCTAGGGAAGAGAGATGAATGCCCCTAATCACAACATAATTGCTCATCTTAAGGGTGGGGTGGAGCACAGTCCTGCAATTAGGAGCAGATGGAAGTGGGAGCATCGTTATTGCAGAGCATAAATTCTGTGGGGAAAGACTCTTTCATGTCTTTGGGTGTATGGTCTAGCATGGTGGTGTTCCTCAAGAAACTTGTGGTCTTTGTGTGCTGCTGGGCTCAAATGGGGATTGTTCATCATCTACAGTGCTAATGTTAGTGACTTATTTGTAAACACTTGTAGAAGCTGTAAAGTTGCCTATGTTTCTTCCTGAGGATTCAAGACCTTGGTTTTGTTTAACACAACCTTTCCCTGATTAAGTTGCTTACTCCTCTATTACGATGTGGGAAAATGAGGGATTCTCATGGCACCAGCTGTCCAGATTAAGTGCTCAACTGCTCAGTTAACACTGTCTTGCTCACCTAAATTTGATGTGTGCAACTTCTAGAGGTAACAGGGTTGGTGATGCGTTTCTCTGTAAGGAAAGCCTTAAAAAATATTCATAGCTAAAGGCTTGCTCTCTGGGTGTTCTTCTTGTGAATCCTGAACAAGAGAAGATTTCAGAGCAGCCCTTTTATTGCTCTGTTAGTGCTCAATCACTGAAAGAGAAATGCATGAGAGATAAATGAGATCTCATCGTCTTCTCATGTTTCTCAATTTATTTCGTGGGGCATATTTCCTCACTCTTCTCTCCAGACAGCACTTTATCTCTGCTTTTCTTCCATTACCTCTCTCCCATTTTTCTTTTTTTTTTTTTTTTTTTTTTCCCCCTCCAGTTCTCTTTAGTTTTATCCAATGGCTTCTCAAGACCATCTGATTAGAAGCATAATAGACAAACTCTTTTTCTGGAATACTTTCTGGTGAGATCTTAGGTTTCAGGCAACCACTGCTACGTCTAGGGACCCAACTCTAAATCATTAAACAATTACAAGTTTAACTGAAAGAATATCAGAACTTGAGATTAATTTTCCCAGCACCCCTGTGCTGTGCAGTGCCTCCAGACTCACTCCCTCCTCCTGCTCACCCATGGCATCCTCCTCCCATGCCTCAGGGTGACACTTCCACACCCCCCCCTAGAACAGGGAGTCTCTGGAAAGCCCTGGAGATGTCCTCTGGGGGCAGAGGATACCTGGTGGCTTCCCTGGCAGCTGATTGCCTTCAGGTGGGGCTGGTTCAAAACTTGTTTTCTGGGAAAAAAGGGTATATGAAATGACTTTATTACACTTGAAATTATGGTTAGATGATTTTGGAGTGAAATGAGACTAGTGGTGGTGCTGCTGCAAAAGTGTGTGTGATTCTGGCAGAGCTATAGGCTTGGTTCGTGGGACAGGACAGCAGAATGGGTAGTTTGTGCTGAGGGCAGACTGGGTGCTTGTAGCCATCTCCATAAACTTAGTATCTGCAAATGTATTTGTGATTTTTGCTCTTTTTTTTTCCACTTATGGTGTGCAAACAGAGGGGTTTTGTTCTGTTGCCTAGTGGCTGCCATGATACCCTGGTCTGACCACCCAGCTTTGTATCAAACCCCACCAGCCCGGGTGGAAGCATGACTGGGGTCCCAGTGATTGCTCCTCCAAAGCACAGCGATGCCAACCCCCTTCCTCCCCGCACTCCTGCACAGAGGACTTCCTAAACCGAAATCCCCAAGCAGAGTTTCTAACCCCCCCCCCGAGTGGCAACACCCTGTTGTGTTTTAGACGGTGAATTCACTGCTCTTAAAAAGCCAGCCTGAGCCCCTGACGAAGGACACCAAAGTGGTTTGTCGCTGAAGAAGAAGATAACAAAACCTCTGTGAAATTATCTCCTATTTCTCATCTTATTACAATGCAGTTGCACAAATAACTTCAGATTAAATAAACACATCTGCATACAAATTGCTCCAAATATCTTTTGATGATTCTCATGACCTGAAATAGAGCTTCAGTTTGAAGCAAATGAATGGTTTCCATTGAAGTTTATTTTGCTTGGGAACTGGTGCTCAGATGGGTACTTCCCTGGGAACAGCAAGGCTGACATGGAGGCATCTGCACTGAATTTTAAGCAGCCTCCTGTAAACATTAACTTGAGCAGCAGGAGCCTGTAATCTATAATAAATATTCCACACAATCTCACTCCAAAGATAATTTCGACACAAGCATTTGAAATAGCATGTTAGGAACTAGAATATTTCCAGACTTCTAGTTCATTTTGGTTCTCTCTTTTCTTCCCTAGTATCACAGGCTATATCACAGTGTAAGCTGTGACTATCCTCTCCACTGACACTCAGAATATTTGGTTTATAACTTTGCCTCCTCAGGCTATCATCTACTCTTACTACTTCTGGATACTTGCTCCATGACTAGAGCCCTTCATTCCATGTAGCATTCTTCTTGTCACTAAATACTGGAGTTAGTTTCATGAGGATGGACTCTACTAAGTTCTCATGGTGATATCTTGTACATGAACTATTTAAAATGGGGGGAAAAGTTTCAAAAAAATCACTGCAAAAGCATGTGATCATGACTGTGGGGACACATGCTCATACAAATCTGAGCTGTGCCCACATAGGAACATGAAATTATGAAGCATTTGAACCAGCAATGGGCTTTCAGGAGTCAAATTCTAGTGATGTAGACAATAACTCAAGAAGAGGATTTTGGATGCCATAAATTAATGAAGCTATATCAGAGCCCACTGCTAATGAATGTATTTATCTTCATATAGAGCTGTTTCTGCCTTTGCTTAATTCAAACCATCAAGAAGTCAGCCCAGGCTTGGGAGAAGCAAGGAGGGAGGAAAGCATCATTGCACAGCTATTACAGGCTGGAAACTGTCCTGCATCTGTGAGAACGAACTCTATTTGTGTTCAGCCATGATTACAGTCTTCCTAAATACACCCACTTGTCACAGAGATTAGTATTTTAATTATATGTGTTGTTGCAGGGTCATGGTTTATGACTCGGGGGGTAGAGCTCAACCGCTGTAAATTACAGCAGCTCCACTGACTTCGGTGCCCACTGCATGCCAGTGCCTCTTTATTTGCTGTTTATCTCATTATCTGTCAGCAAGAACCTCTTGCCCTGAAATACTTGCACGTCTTCTTTAACACACATCCTTATCTGGGGAGGAAAAGCCTTACTGCTGTAGGATCAAAATTAACTGTTGTGGGGACCATTCCCCTTGCAGAAAGGAAAACCACTCCAGGCAGAGTGCAGTGGCTGGGCTACCAGTGGTTTGCAGAGTTCTTGTGATTGTTTGGGGTTTTTTGTTAAACAGAAAACTGTTTTGTAAATGAAACTTTCTCTTTGACAGTAAATATTGTTGTTGTTCTAAGGAAATGTAAACCCTTAGCTGGAGGAATAAATAGCAGGGAAAGTTCAGCTCTGTGCCAGGACCCTGGGCCGGGCTGCCCGTTGCCCTGGCATGGGACAGGGGGTCCTTCCTGGGGAAAAGCTGCTTTGTTTTTTGAGCCACACTCCTCTGCTGCTTTGACATGTTGTGTTTGTCCCGTTTGTTTCATGCCTGCCTTTTATTTACTCAGGATGTGAATTGTGACAGTTTTATAGCGTTGATTACCCTGCCTGTCCCATTTGCTCGGTTGCAGGAAGTAATTGCAGCATCTCTGCCCTTACAGCTGCCCAGCCTCGTGCCAGGCACGTCGCTGCTGGCTTCGCTTCTCGCTGGTCTCCTGCAGCTTGTGCTGACCACAGCTGCTTCCATCCCTCCCCATCCTGTTTCTCCTCTGGGGCTGGAGGCTCGGGGTATAAACTTGTTATCAGATGGGGTGGGAGCCCAGCGTGTGTTGCAGCACCCTCCCGAGACCTGCAGTCCCAGCAGCACGCCGTGCTTGGAAACTGCCCGCTGCTCTCGAGCATCATCTTAAATGCAGTGCCCCTGTCTGTAGCCCTCGTGTGAGGTTTGGGGGGCTGCGCTCGGTCAGGCTCTGGGCTGGGGGGGCTGGCAGTCAGCGCCTGGGGTTTGAGCTCTCGTGCATGCAGCGCATCCTGCACTGTGCTGGGGGTCTCCTCTGGCCGTGCCCCGGCTACTGGGTCGGAGGCTGCCCTGTGCTCAGATCCAGCCCAAAAATGTTGCGAAGGAGTATCACATTTTGATGTTCGTGGCAAAAACCCCTGCACTCTCTTATGGTCCGAGGGTCTTTAATTGCTTGATCACATACTGCTGGGTTGTGTTATGTGCAAGTCAGCAGATATGAGCGGGGTCTAACCGTACGTGAGGTGCAAAGGACAGGGGCTGAAGCGTGCCCTCTCCCATTAATGCAGGAGTGCAGCTCCAGCCACACCTGATACATCACCGTTAATATAAGAAGAAATTCCTATCAGGGTAGATAGTGATCTCCCACTAATCACAGGGAATGTTAGTCTGTGGATTCTTAAGATAATTGTCTCTGTAATTAATGGTAGATCAGATACTGGTATTACTCTCCTTGTCCAATCGATTAGAGGAGGGATGTTACTTCCATGTAGATAATGACAGGGACCCTTTATCCAAATTCCACAAAGAAGATAAATAGGGGGAAAAAAACTGCAAAAGCCTCTCCTGGAGAGAGGGAATGGATCTCCCATGGGGCTGATGCAAAGTTCTGTGTAACTGGCTCCCATGGGTATTGGGGACCCCCGGGGCATTGTGGCCCCCCAGAAGGGTGTGGGTGCTGCTGACACTGCCGGGGTGGGGGGTGGGGGGCATGACAGACCCTGTCAGCCGGGCTGGCCAGGGCACAGGTGCCTCGGGTGGGCTCAGATCAGCAGGATCCCTCTTGTTGGGCAGAACATGAGTCATGGCACCGCCAGAATTTAGTTACTTTTCTCCTCCAAGAAATACAATATTGCTGACAGCAATCTCAATTTTCTACACAGAGATATTAAAACAAAATGTTAATTGCACTAGCTGGGTTTCAGAATCATTTGTATCACTGGCAAAGGGGCTTCTGATTGCATTATTATTTATCTAGCTATTGATTATAAAATATTAAAAGTGAAGCTGACAGAACCAAAAATTCTTTTGCAGCACTAATTACAATGAAAATAGTGTTCAGCACATTTCTGCGAAAGTGTTCAAGCTAACATATTAAAATCTTAACGGTTGCAAATAAACCTGAAATTACAAGTGTCCTGGGTTTAAATTAGGAAACACTGAGTCAGTATAAACAGAGCTGGGGTTCCACTAAATCAGGAGAAATTCATGTGGTTTGCTTTCATTTGGAAAGAGAAAAAGCTTAAATGAGAAAGAAGGAATTACTTAAAAAAAAAATAATGCCCAACACCAATTAGTGTGTATAAACATTCTCTGTGCTGCGGCTGGATGGGTAGCAGGTGGCAGAGTCAGATTCCCACATGCTCTGTGCACTGGCAGCCTTTGAAGGAAGATTTCATGCGTGTGTCCCTTTGAAATGCACCAAAACACTTTGCTAAATGCCTTCATTTGCACTTCTTAATTATTTGTTGTCCACGTGTCCAAGGAAGTTCTTGCTTTCATGGGATAAAGTGTTTTTATAAAAAAAAAAAAATAAATCCAAGTATCGTATGGGAAGCAACTTTGCTTTGGTTTAGACTCTGTGGAGTAACTTTCCAGGAAACTATCACCATCTTTTGTGCTGCTTTTTCCCAGCTTACCTACACCAGCCCAGCTGTCGGGTGAGGCTGCAGTCTGTAACAGCAAAACTTTTGGGTGCTTCATCACTGACAGAAGCTTTAATGACCCGAAGCAGGGAGAAATGATTTCCTATTGCAGAATCTAAGACTAAGTGAAGTGACATCCCTGCCCAGGGAGGGTCCGCTCTGATTCAGGGCAGAGGCGAGCCGAGCGGCGGTGCCTCCAGCCCGTACCCAGAGCAGGGGGATCTTGGCAGCGACGCGGCGGCCAGGAAGCCCTGGCAGCTGGTGCTCAGCTCTGCCCGTCTTCTAGCAGGTTCGTCACGTCTCTACTGCATTGCCGTACACGTAAGGTGCGGCAGGGTACTTGCTCATACAGACCAAGGCATTGCAATGCTCTCGAATCTGTGTGTTCTCTTTGGCTGGCTCCTACAAACGCTACGGATGGAAGCAAAGGTTACGAATGCAAAGTGTTCCCTCCAGTGAAGGTGGAAATGGGGGGTGATAGCAGGGGTTCTCAGCCTTGCTGCGTGTCCTCGAGCCCATGTGGCTTTTGGTCGCACCTCACCGGTCTCTGCTGTCAGCACTTCACGCTCAGACACCCCCTCATGAGTGTAATATTGGGGAACTCCACTTGGATTTCATGCACCAGCCGCTGGCTAAAGGCGGCATAGTACAAATTCACAAATCATGTTTTCCAACGATTTTACAAAGTTCTGCAGAGCTGTCCAGCTTCACACAGCTCCGCAGAAGAGTGTGTGGTGGCTTGGAGCCGCTTGCTCTGCTGGAAGCAGAGCTCGTGTTGGCCCAGCCGCGCTGGTCGAGGCAGTGCTGGGATTCCTGCTGCCTGTGGGCTCCTTTCCACCAGATGCTCTAGACCTGGCCTTTGGCAAACCTCATTCTAGGGTAAAGCATTTCTCATTCTGTTTACATGTCCTGATGTAATTTGTTACCAAATTCTTACACCTCCCCTCAGCCTGCAGACAGTCATTTTACATATGGTACGTGGCAACGTGCGTGGATACTGTAAATGAACACAGTGACATTCTGGTGTAGATTAAAGTGAAAAATTGAAGTTGCGTTCCTAGCCTCATTTCACTGCAGCACAATTCATTGGTGCCATCTGTCTTAGTCCTTTTTAAATGGCAGCTCCTCTGGATTGATTGGCAAGTGAATAGATTTCCTGCCACAAAGTTTTGAGGTCAATCAATCACTTATGTGTATTAATTACGAAGATCTTGAAGTTGCAGTGTGCAATTTTTTTACTTCAATGAGCTACGCATACAGAGTTGCTTAGACTTTCTTTTTAAACAGCTTATTTTTTTACTCTTGGTCACAACTCTGGGCTGACAGATGCGAAAAGGGATTGGCATCTCCTATGAGCAAAATGTGGGATTTCAGCAGACCCCACTGCTGGGCTGCGTCGGTATGGGCGTGATGGTGCAGCAGGACTCGGAGGGCACAGGAATACAGATGCCTTTCTCCAGATGAGGAAAGGACCCAGGTATTTAGACAATTAAAGGTCTTATAACCCTTTTTGCAAGAGTGGGGACATATACTGTGGAAGCAATGAAGTCAATTCCTGCCCAAATTCCACTGTTTAATGCAGAGTGCCAGCCCTGCTGCAGGCTAGCTGACTGGATGCTGCCCAAACTCCGCGGGAAATGGCAAGGTAATAAAGTTGCCTCATGTTCTATATGGATTTGTAGTGTTGCTATGCACAGTTAAACAGATAATGTTTTTCACCCAGAGAAACCTGCATTTTTACAGTCAGAGCAATGATTCTTTATATACACAATGTTTTTCTATATAGAGTTGCTGACACATGAAATAGAAAATACAGGATATAAGCTAGACTGTGTGTATATATGTATACATACATAAATTTTAGTTTGCGTTATCAGTTTACTTTGTAAAGTGGTTTGAGCTTCTGTGCACCGAAAAAGGACAACTTAAGCAGGATAATGTTTGCAAGTACTTCCATGGATGTTGAATGTTTCCTGGATTTTATACAGCAAAAGTTTCAGTCGTCTAAGCGCATCACATGCAGTCTATTCTTGCTCCCCGAAACAGCAGCTGTTGGATACCCTCCTGCCTTTCTGCTGGATTGTTTCTGGTTTTTAAGCACACAAAGTGGCAAGCTGGAGTCATTGCGTGGCAGTTCTGCTGCTTTCCTGGCATATGTTTCTGATAGCAGTTGATCAGTGGCTCAGTCACCCAGGAGAATTCAAGTATAACATGTCTTTGGAGTGTTAAACATCACCTTTACAGGTGTTTGTGTAGAGCAAATATTGAGACAGAAGGCTGGGGGCTGCTCTTGCTCTGCCAGTTGAGATGTGCCGAGGTGAATGCATGAGGAGAAGTGGGCGGTTTGCAGGGCTAAAGCCCAGCTCTGCTTGGGCCGTTCAGGGTTCGGGTTCTGCTTTTGGCCTGGGCTAATTGCTGTGGGGGCAGAGGCAGGGCTGTGCGGGAAGGGAAGGTGGGTGGAATCCTCCCTTCGCTGAGGCTCTGACAAAAGATGCTTTCACAGAATTTCTGGCTAGCTCAAATCCAGGTGGCTGGAGGGAAGGAAGTTTTTTGTAAGAACAGGGTTAAAAAGAAGCTGTTTTAAAATTCCCTATTACACGAATTGACTCTAACTACGATCCGATGGTGAGAAAATGTCTAACAACCTCTGCAGTGTTATAACAAGCATCAGGAAAGAAAGGAACGGGTTATTTTGGGAGATACAGCACTGGCTTAGCTAATTGCAACTTCTACAAATGCTGAATTGTGTGAAACTAAGTGCATTTTGGGGGACATTTAAAATGCTTTATTTTCTCCAGAATGGGGTACTAATGCTTTTGTAAATTCCTCCAGCTGCAGCAGGAAAGGCATTGTAATATCCACCTTGGAAACGAGCACGGTGTAATTAACACTTCTGCTTAGCCTCAGACACAATGGAGGCTTCCAAGACGAACTGCACACAGAAGAAAGCTGATGCCTGGATTCAGCGATTAGCGCTTTATCTGAGCGCTGTGCGCAGCTCCCACCCAGCCGGTGCCCTGGCGAAGGGGTGGCTCTGCAGCGTGCTCCCCAGCGAGGGTCCCGGCTGCGTGCCTGCAGGGACACCCCCGTCCTCCCGTGGGAAACGGGGGGAAATCTGGCTGTGGAGGCCTGGCTGTGCCGGACCCTGAGCCAGGCCCTGACCAGCCCCGGACGGTGCTGAGCCGGCACCGGAGCGGTTCCTCTGAGCTCACGGGTAAATGGCTCATCCCCACTGCTTCTGTGCAAGTATCTGCAGAACTTTTCCAGCTCCTGCTCTGATTCTTGCAGAGGCACGGAGGGGAACGCCCCCATTCTGTAGAAGCTGTGATGTCTGGATGCTGTTTCCTACCACAAAGTATCTGTTTCGATCCACGTGCAAAGGGAAATCTTGCAGCTCGAGCCTCACGTTGGTGGAGGGTGTGCAATCTTTGCTGCACGAGAGGGTTTTGTGAATGATGCAATTGTAATAATTTGTATGTGAAATGGCTCTTCCCTCAGCTATAAATTTAGTCCAGCCAATTGAAATTCCCAATCTCTTCTTAGGGGGATAGCTTGAAAGAAAACCCAAGGCCGCAGAGCTGCCTGTGCTTGTAGGTTTCTATTTATCGCAAAATAATTTCCCACCGCTGTTTTCTAAACTGCTTTGACAGAAACAAAGCAGCAGGTTGGAGCCCTGGTTTCACTCGGCAGCAGCCGTGTGGAATTGCAGGTTTGACCTCATTTTATCCTCTGAGTATTTAGAGATTGCTTTCATGCCCAGGAACCATATGAGAAGAATATAGATTCCTTCCAGAGCACATTGAACTTGGAAACAATAAGTGACCTCTAAAGTTGAATTCTATAGCCACAAGAATAAAGAATTTCTTTAGGAATGAAAGAAACAGGTATTATATCAACACAAGAAGAACAGCTGCTCAACTAAAAATAACCAATAAAGTGGAAACAGAAAAGCTGTTTCCAAATGATATCCTTTTGAAGAAATCATTATGCCATTTCTGTGGTTCCCTTATGCTTTCCATATCTACATCACTATCCAACAGCAGAGGCTACAGAAGTTAAGGGATTTGATAGTCTATCATGTTCTTCCTCTACAAATGTGTACAGGCAGAGGGAAGCTGTGCCAGATCGGTTACTAGATTCAATACCAGGAAAAATGGGCAAATTTCCACTTAGACAATGTGATGCCCAAAGGGCATTTTCACAGAATAGGAAGGAAAGAAATAACCCAGTAGCTTCAGGCTATTTTTCTTTTGGAACAGCTTTCCGTGAGGAATGGGAAAAGTGGTCATGGCAATGAGAGTGCAGCCCAGTTGCTGAATTCCCCCAACTTTTTGCCATTCCTGTGGCTTCTGGGTTAGTGCGTCCTCCTCCTGGCTTTGTCCTCTTTTCCCCTGTACCTACCTGCCACGGCTGCAAGCAGCAGATAATTTCTAATGGCCAGACCTGCTCCTGTTGCTGGCAGTGCAGCAGTACCGAGGTTAGCCAGGACCGGTGCTGATGCTGACCCACGCTGGGGTGGCTGCTCTGCTGCCAGTGGCTGGGCTGGAGCCCATCAAAGGGAGCGACAAAGGCACGGCTGATCCCAGTTCCCAGGGCACGTCCCAGCTTCCACAGGGCTGGGGTCTGCCCAAGCACCGTGAGCGGCTTGGCTGGCTGGGGAAACAGCTCTGAGCAAAAGTCACCAATCCTCCTTTCTTTTACCTCTTTATTATCATTATTCTTATTATTCTTTCCTTCAGTGTGGCTGTGAAGTTGCTGGGCAGGAGGAGGGAGAGACACGGGGAGCACCGTTCCCATCAAACTGCAGCACTGATGGCTGGCGTGGCCCAAGGGGCCTGGGGACCAGCGAGCTGGATTTGGACAAGAACAAAAGGTTTGTTTGAAAAAGCTTGTCCTCTGCTTACTGCTGTCTGTGCTGACAGGCTGATTTATGTCCTGCTCTCGGAGGAAGTGGTGGAAGGTTTGCACATCCTCCCCATGCGTGGGTTAGATCACCGTGTTTGCTCATCTCTGTCCAATCACCCTGGGCATGAAATAGTTTCTGAGCAAAGTTGTCCTTTTGCTTTGGTGTGGCTGTCCAACCACCCTGGGCATGAAATAGTTTCTGAGCAAAGTTGTCCTTTTGCTTTTCAAAGTGTTTGTGCTCCTTCAGACAGCAAATTTCCAAGTACAGTTAGACAAAGAGAAAACTCCCACTGAACAAATGGATCTTGCTTTTCTGACTGCTTAACATGCCATAAAAACTGCCTTTTTTTTTTTTTTTTTTTGCATGATGCTCAGCTCCCAATGAGGAGGAAGACTTTCCTGCTAGGATTAAAAATAGGACCAAAAAAGAAACTTTGGTCTTGGCCCTGCAATCATGGGATGCTGTGGGGCTGTGCCGCTGCTGTACCTGGGCTCAGCCCCAGCCCCCCAGTACCTGCTGCCTGTGTTCCATCCTCGCCTGGGGAGGACAGAGATGGTCCTAGCCACCCTTCCACACCTGCAGCCTCTGGAAGATTTCCTCCAGAGTGGCTTTATTGCATTCTCTCGGAGCAAGTTAAATAAGGAAACTTGATTTCATGGAGTTTATCAAATTTTAAACAGAAATTATTGATGGAGAGAAAAATCCCCCCCACATGCACTGATACCTTCTCCCTCCGTCTTTGTTGTCATGAGCTGAGCTACATCCATGCTTGCTTGCAGGTCATGAACAACAGGAATAAGAAGCCAGAGAGGAAAAGAGAGGTGCAGGGGGTGATGGAGGTGTTTGGAAGGGTCCCCTCAGAGTGCAGAATAATGGAGGTATGTGGGGCTCAGCACTGCTGACCCTGTTCTGAGCAGTGGTGGCAAAATGAGGGACCCTTGAATGGGAATGAGTAGGAAATTACAGTATTCTCTGCTGAAAATAGCTTGGTAATTGCAGATTTTATGTATATTTAATTTAGAAAGGACTTTGCTGTTTCATCTTGGCTAATTGTGTCCTGGCTGGAAGAGCCCCTGCGCCAGGGCTCAGGCACTGTGCTGGCCTCAGGCAGGGGTGCCGAGAATTCAGCACCCTGCTCTGTGCCATCTTTGCCCCCACAGTGGGTTTCAATGGGCTTCTCAAACGCTTTGCATCAGACCATAAATGTGTATCCACTAGTTACCCACCCACAGCAACTGGGGGAATGGAAGCAATTTCTGAGGCTAACAGGAAAAAAAATAAATCTTGCTGAATGGAAGGTGATAGTATTGAAGTAACAAGTGCACACGTCTAGATAAATAGATGAATACTGCAGAGGCCAAATTGTCTTTTTGACAGATGATATGAACATAGGGTCATAAAAAACACTCTCTCCACCAAAAGTACATACCTCTTGATTTAAATTAGGAATGGTGCCAGGAGTCATTACAGATTTAAACACAGCATTTTGCTGCCATGTCCTGTGATGTTTCCAGTGAGATCAAAAGAGAGCAAATGGAAACAGCTCGTTGTGCTGTCATTTCCCAGGATAAACGTGAGGAGTTTGCACACCTTTGCATCAGCACTATAGCCCCGTGCCAGCGATGGCCAGGTCTTGCAGCACGTCACAGGTCAGGGACTGCCAGCTCTCTGCAGCCAGGGTACGAACGAGCTTTCCTGCTTCAGCTGCAGCAGCAGGAGGAAGGGACATTGGAAATCCTGAAAAGCAGCATTTTTTGTAGCCTTGGTCTTTGGTCCCAGGCTGCAAGAGGAGATGGGAGATCCCTTGTTCTGCACTAGTTTCACTAGGTGTGAAGCAAACACCGCTCCCTAGGTGCTTGAGCTGTTCTTCACTGAAGGGCCATTTGGAGACAAGCAGGGGGTTAATTAATTAAGGACAGCGATGTGCTACCCAGCACCCAGGAGTGACTCCTCATTGCAGGGTGCTCATGCCAAGACCCCCGCCGCAGGGGCGCAGCCCCATTTCGCTGCCATCCCTCCTGGGCCGTGGCCCACGGACGGTGCCAACTCCTGCGTCTGCCCACCGCCCGCTGCTTTAGTGGAGAGCCCCCGGGACCGAGCCCCCTCCTCGCCCTGCCCCAGCCGTAAGCACCTTCCGCAGAAACTGCCTGGAGAAACCTAACAGATCGTGAAATAAAGCTGAACGAAATGCAGGGCCAGCTGCGGTCCTCCGGGCAGCTCGCCTCTCCCCGCCCCGAAACTTGGGCAATCCCTGCTGTAGCAGGGCAGAACCTGGAATTTCGCACCCATTTAGCACTGATGGAGGGACACCTGACACCCATGGGCGGCACGTTCGCTGCCGGCTCCCAGTCAGACCAGTGTCTGTCGTCCCTTCCCTGGAGGCGGTTGGCGCAGCAGCAGCTCCCGGGAGCCGGGCATCCTCCCCGGGAACCGAGCATCCTCCCCGGGAGCCGGGCATCCTCCCCGGGAACCGAGCATCTTCCCCGGGAGCCGGGCATCCTCCCCGGGAACCGAGCATCTTCCCCGGGAGCCGGGCATCCTCCCCGGGAGCCGGGCATCCTCCTCGGGAACCGAGCATCCTCCCCGGGAGCCGAGCATCCTCCCCGGGAGCCGGGCATCCTCCCCGGGAACCGAGCATCTTCCCCGGGAGCCGGGCATCCTCCCCGGGAGCCGGGCCTCCTCCCCGGGAACCGAGCATCCTCCCCGGGAGCCGAGCATCCTCCCCGGGAGCCGAGCATCCTCCCCGGGATCCGGGCATCCTCCCCGGGAGCCGGGCATCCTCCCCGGGATCCGGGCATCCTCCCCGGGAGCCGGGCATCCTCCCCGGGAACGGAGCATCCTCCCCGGGAACCGAGCATCTTCCCCGGGAGCCGGGCATCCTCCCCGGGAACCGAGCATCCTCCCCGGGCCGGCGCGGAGCCCTCCCCGCAGGAGAAGCGCGGGGTCGGGGGAGCGGCTGGGGGGGTCCCGGGGTCTGACACCACCAACTCCCCCCCGGGGTCTGACACCGGCCCCGGTGCCGCTCAGCCCGGAGATCAATGCGGCGCCCGGCGGGAGCTGGTCCGGCTCCTGCTCCTGCCTAAGAAAGGCCTGAAGTGACAGGGGAGGTCACCCGAGGAGGGTCTTTAGGGTGAAAAGGTGTCGTTAGAGCTACCCCCACCCTACCAGGTGGCCCTTCTCTCAACCGCTGCTGCTTTGGGCTTCAGGTTTTGCTCTCTAACGCTCTCTTATTTTATGGCGTTTCTCTTCCCCTTTCCCTTTGGCAGTAATGCAAAATAAATGAGAGGAAGAAGGAGAGAAAGTCTAATATCAAAAAGAAAGAGGAAAACCATCAACTTTAAAAACTTGAAAGCTTTTTTTTTCTTTTTTTTTGCTTTCTAAATAATACAGGCAAGAAAGCCCAGAATAACCCAGCTGAAAGGCTTGTACCTGAAAAAAAATCTTCAGATGCTTTGGGAACTTTGAAGGCAGAGTGGCTGGCAGCTTCCCAGGGCCCGTCCCGTGGGCAGCGAGCCTGGCCCTGCCTGCAGCAGGGTCCTGGTGCTGCCCGTGCTGGCTCCCCTTGCCCTGGCAGCTCAGCTCTGGTGACCGTGTGTGTTAAAGCATTCCCTGCACGGAGAGGCAACGGTGCTTTAGCTCCCTTACTCTGTCAGAAACTTTAATCAGGTGTCCCCAGACATCCTAATTAATTTGTTCTGAGTGGAAATAAATGTCTCTAGACTTCCTTTGTCATTTTCAATCTCTTTTCAACTCCCATCTGTTTCCTTCATGGTCTGTGAACTAAAAAAGAAAGGGGGGGAGAAATGGAAAGGAGTTGATTTGAATTTTCCTTATCGAATGCAGTTACCGTAGTTAGGCCCTGGGGATCTCAGAGAAAGGTTGCACACGCCTCTGCTGAAATATAAACAGCTGTGGGAAATGCCCTTTAACTGTAAATGTTGCATGGAAGTCATTAATAATCTGGAGTTTCATTAGATATTGCCAGATGTTAACTCCGATGCTCTGTGAGAATAACTGGAGGTCACCATCCGGCTGTGTGACGAGCAATGGCAGAGCTGGTTTCTCTCCCAGTCCTGCGTGGTGTCGGTGAGGGGAGCGTGTCGCACGCTTGCTGTGCCCTGCTCCCCTTCCTCCCGCAGCTGCGGGGTCCTGGGGGGGGACGGGGAACCCTGTCCGCGGCAAGCACGGTACTTGCCCAGAGCAGTGCCCTGACTGCTGCTCTGCCTTGTGCGAGGACACGGCGCAAATGGGGTGCCTGGAAAGGTTGGGGATGTTCCTCTCCTCCTCCTCCTCCTCGTCCTGTGGAGGAGCACCAGTGCCCCAAACCTTGTCCTTGTGCATAGGGAAAGGTCAGAGCAGGAGATGTGGGGGCAGTTGCAGAGCGATCCTGGCCATTTCTCACTGATGCTGAAATGTGGAGCAGGATCCCTTCTGTTTGCAGGGCAGTAGAACAACTCTTTCAGAATGGCTGTGGGACAGTGATCGTTATTTTGAAGACCTTGTTACAGAAAGATTGATTCCTGTTACTGATCTCTGTTTCAAGCTGAGCACTTAAATGCACTGGCAGGAGCTGGGCAGTGATTAATTGTTTCAGAGCTTTGATTCGCAGAAAGCAAAAACTCACCAAAGCTTATTTTAGAGAGTGGAAATCCTTTTCTAGTGCAAGACAGGTGATTATTCAGCTAAAACTGGACACTTCAGAGCCAGCAGGTCTCAGGAGAAACCTTTCCCAGTGCCAGAAAAAGGAGACCTGTAAGTGAGGTCCTGGGTTTTGTGCCCAGCTCGCCCCCCCATCCCAGTGCCACCCAGGACACCCTGCTCGGTGCTCCTGCCTGGCCTAGTGCCTGGGGAGCAGCAAACGCCGCTGCAGCGTGCTGCCTCTGCTCGAAAGCCTCCCCCCGAGGCAGTGGGGCTGTGCAAAATGATGGCTCTTGCAGCTGGGATCTGGGGAAAGGCAACCCAGTGCTGCAGGGCACTGGAAAAGCCAATTACACACTTTTCCCCAGGAGACTCTGTTAATACCCAGGAAAAATTTAATCTGTTCAGGTCCTGGAAGCTCAAGTTCACCTCTGGTGCCATCACCACCAGCGTTTTCTGCACTGGATATCACACGTTAGAGGAGCTCCTCTGGTGATGGGCACTGGCCACCTCTGCTTTCCAGCCCATCCCTCCCAGCAACCGTGGGTGACGATCTGGGGCCACCCCCCAGCACCAGCCACACATGGGGCCTGGAGGTGGGAGTGGGCCACAAGTCAGGGTGGGGACAACGTCACGGCTCAGCGGAACGAAGGTCTTTTTCCTCCTCTGCTGAGAATGAAGTCAGTGATAAAAAGGCCAAGACACTTTAGTTGGGGAATGAGCAGGGCATTATACCTAGTAGTTGATTTTCATAGCTTTTTTTATATGGCGCATTAGCAGAGTAACAAACCCTATTACAGTTTAATAAACCTTATTTCAGACTGAACAGCCTTGTTTCAGGGCTGGCTCCTGTTCAAACAAGTGGGACAGCCAGCTCAGCCACTCAATTACAAAGCTAGGGAGTGACCTGAAAGCAAAAAGAGAACCATAAATGGAGCAAAAAGCTCTTGCAAGGCAGGACTGCCTAAGTTTGGGCTTTCTCACAGCTCAGTGTTCGAGTGATACGCGCCGGGACGTGCAATGGCTGTGGAGGCAGCTTGTGACGGAGCTGCGGAGCAGGGCAGCCTGGCCACCCGGCTCCCTTCTGCTCACCGTGACCTTCTGTGTTGCTTTTATTCCTGGCAAAATGAATTTACTCTCCATGTAATTATAGAAAGAAAATAGTTTTGACCTCGGCTTCATACTTTTCAGCTTAATGTGTATAATTGCTTTGCCAGCCATTTATTACTGTCAACATTTCCAGTCAGGGGCAGTGGGGAGCAGCAGAGGGAGGGCATGGGGGACGGAGAGGTTGGAGGTGTGCAATAATAAAAAGCTGTTTACAATTGCATATTAATAATAGATACGGGCCCAGACTGAAGAAACATCCTGCTGTCCTCAGGCACCAAAGGCTCACCGGGGGCGCAGGTGACAGCGCCGTGGAGATAAATGCAAGTGGGTGTAGGGCACGGTGGGGCTGCCGCTGGCTGTGGCCATGCTCCCGCAAGCCCTGGGTCCCTGGCCACCATCCCCAAATGCCCAGTCTCCGAGAGGCACTGCCTGTGCCGGCAGATTGGGCAAACCTGCAGGAGGGCCCCTGCAACTGGCCTGCAACTGCCCCAATTTCGCAGCCAGTGGCAGCGTCGAGATGTTTGCTGTGCTGGCAGGGACGTGTGCTGCTGGCGGGGAAAGGGAGCAAGAACTGAGCAGCTATTGCCCAGCAGCGTCCGCTCGTGAGGCATTTCTGCCCGCATGCAGATGTACCGGGGGGTGAAATAAAGAGCGGAGCCAAGGCTGTGTTTCCACTTGTGTGGTGGTGAGATCCTGTGTAGCGAAGGCCTTTGAGAGATGAGATGCAATTGCCCTTGACTCTGCAAACAGATTATCCTGCAGAAGCAAAGCAGTGGCAGGGAGGGAATGTCGCGTCCTGACTGTGTCCTGGCTGGTGCAAAGCGAGTGTCAGCACGAGCCACCCGTGCCCAGGCAGACGGGTGGTCTGCAGTGCTGGGCAGCCGTGCCGGGGCTTCCGATGTGGGGCTGCAGCCTCTGCCCTGCCCTTGGTCTGCCTGCTGTGAGCTCCTCTCCTTACAGAGGTGCTGTAAGGCAGGGATGTCCAAGACTAATGAGTTATCGATCAGCAAATAATAGCAGTAGCTTTATTTCTAATGACTGGATTGCTTATTGATCATATTCACATGCGGGGCACGGGAGGACCAAATGTACACCACATGTTATTGCCAACGTACCCTTGTATAATTAACACCATTCTGGGCACCGCCAGCACTTGTGTCTGCGAAGGCGTGTGCTGGAGAGGAGCGTGTGCCCGGGATGGAGACCTGGGAACCTGTAATTCCATCTGGGTTTAAGCACCATTGACAATGAAAGAAACCCCAACTGCTTACAGTAATCCTGGTAACTGGAGAGAAGGGAGAGAGGGAAGGGGCAACTCGATGTGATGAACAGGCAAAGCCTGGAAATTGCCCGGTACTGCAGTGCTTTGCATCTGCTGTGAATCCCAAAGGGCTGAAGTGAGAACAAGCTGCTGCTCGGTTCTCTATGCTGTTTGCAAAGTACAATGGAGTTCTTGCTCCTAGTTCTGGTGGGCCAGGGGATTTATCAAAATCAGCCAGATGGAAGAAACAAGGGCTAAATGCTGCCTGATAATACAAAGCCTTATAGGGAAATACTTGTTTTTTCAAGTTATTAGCTACCCTTTGTCCTTTAACCCTGAAAGACTATGCAGATATCTAAGCTGTCATTAGAATTTGCATTTCAAAGTAATACACACAAAAATAATCATACATTTCAACCTTCACAATATTAGCAAATTAAAACAAATTAACTCTAGGTCCTTGGCATGTATATTAAATTCATTCCACCTTTCAGCTCCCCAACCCTGAAGGGAGGGGAATAATATCCTGAGCTAAACTCTTTTCTGGGACCAACCGGGGCATGTGCCCTTTCGGGCAGCGTTCTTCATGAGACGTAGGTGATGGTGAAAGGGAGAATCCCCTCTCCCATCCGCATGCACCAGAGGTGGCAGCGGCTGGTGTGGGCTGGGGAGCGGGGGGGATGATGAAGGGGTGTGTGAGGGAGACCCCGGTACGGACTCGCCAAGAGACACAGGCTTTTCCAGCTGGACGCCTTTGCAAAACCGAGCACCTGGGCTGCAGCTCCTCAGCACCTCCTGCAAATCCCCGGTGGTTTCCACTCTCCTGCGATCGCCCTGCAGAGCCCCGGCACATCTGTGCAGCCGTGCGAGGCAGGGCTTGCCCACCGCCACGGGTGCCCGGCAGCCTGGTCCTCCCCTCCCTAGTCCCGTGCCCGTGCCCACTCTCCCAGCCCACGCCATGCCGCAGCCCGGCGGCTCCCATCCGTCGCCGGCACAGCCTTGTTTTGGCTCTGAGCAGTCTTCCTGCCATCGGCATGTCGTTTCCTTATCTGTGGTACCCAAGAGAGGCTGCTGAGCCCTTTCTAATGGCAGCTGAATCCAGAAGAGGAGAGTCCCTATTTGTCTGTGGATAAGCCTTGAAGTGTGGAGGGGAATGGCAAGTGGGGATTCGCTCGGGACTGTCAGTTCAGCTCATCCTGCACCACTGCGTGTTGCCTTATCGACAGCCTCCCGCTCTGAGCACAGCCAGTCCTGTACCTGCCTCCTCGGGCTGCTCGGACCTGCGCGGCAGGCTCCTTTGGTGGCTTTTGCAGCCTCCTCCTCTCCTAAGCCTGGTTCTTGAAGCTGCTGCCAGCCCGAGCACCCCAAAATGGTCCTGCCTGCTTGAGCAAGCAGGGCTTAGAAAGGACTGCCGTTTGTGTCACGGACTGCAGCCTTCTGATAGGAAGCAAATTAAAAATTCAGAGGAGAGTTTGCAACTAAGTTACCCGTTATACTGTCTGCCTTTACTGCTTGCCTCCACCTTGCCTTCTCCATCGCAGCAGGGCTGCAAATCAGTTTCTGAGCAGGGTTGTGCATCCTGGTCTGCCTACAAAGCCTCAGGCTGGGCTATGTGAGGCATTTCCCAGTCCCTTCCTTGCCTTGGGTCTTGTCTATATGCTCTCATCCCTTCAATTAATGTCTGGCCTTAGACTAACCCATAAATGCAGAGCAGCTTGCATACAAGGTTCAGTTGCACTGTGCTCCTTGGTCAGGCTTAGCGCCCGGGGAGAAAGAGGAGGGAGTTACACTGAAGCGAGCCCTTCCCCACCCAGTAGACTGCTGGAGCGAGCATTGTGCAAAGCGAACGAAGCGCCCAGTGGTGTCAGCAGAGCGTGTCTGAATGTACTGCTTGGGTTGTGCTAATCACAGCTGGAACTAAGCCCCAGGAACTGAAGAAAAAGCTCTGGCATCCACAGGGTCACAAGCTGCTGGTCTAATAGTTCTGACATGGATCAGACCCGCTGAGATGCAGACAAGCTGTGCAGAATGCATCTCTGGCAATCCTTGTCAGCACTGAGTTCATTCGGAAAAAATACAGTTCAGTTGCTCACGTTCACTGTAGAGTAAACCACACACCCAGTGTTTAATAATTCAAGAGCTGAGAAAATAATTATAAATATTTAAAGCCTCTGGAGCTGTGATGCCTTTGGAATGGTGGTAGCACTGTGCCCCTTTGCTTTGCCATCACTTCCTTCCCCTTTGCCAGCCTGCTCTCCAAACACGGCTTTTAACTCGAACAGCAACAGGAAGCAATGCTGTGACCCACCCTGAGGACCTGGAAAGCATTTCTCTTTCGCGTTAAGAAACTGAATTACATCTGAAATGGTTTGAGACCTGAAGGTTTCGGCAAGGATAATGGGTTTTCATTCTGCAGGGATGCAAGCTGTCTTTCCTGTGTTGTAACTCTCAGGCCCAGAGACTAGGACTTCTGGGCTCTGCTGTTTCCCACGGATCTGGTGCACAATGCACTTCACCAAATCTGCTGAGTCTGCGGTGTGTAGGAACTCCCAGGCGCAGCTGCCAGCCACGGCCTCTGTCCCTCCATCCCTGCCTCCGCAGGGTTTGCCATCAGCCTGTGTGACGGATGAGCTGCCTGCAGTAAGGAGAGGGCAGGGAGCAGGGGCAGCTCCTGCGGAGAGGCAGTGGGTCCACCCCCGAGCCGTGCTAAACCTCACTACAATCTGTTTTTGTCACTGTCTTAACAGTGACATGCAGTGGCAGCACCATGCAATGGTGGTTTAGAACAATATCATGGCAAACGAGAAGAGCAGGAGTTATTATCAAGAAGATAAGATACCAACAAGTGTTGAGGTTTAACCCCAGCCAGCCACTAAGCCCCACACCACTGCTCACTCACTCCCCCCCAGTGGGATGGGGAGAGAATCGGAAGAGTAAAAATGAGAAAACTCATGGGCTGAGATAAAGACAGTTTAACAGGTAAAGCAAAAGCCACGCACACAAGCAAAGCAGAACAAGGAATTCATTCCCCGCTTCCTATCGGCAGGCAGGTGTTCAGCCATCTCCAGGAAAGCAGGGCTCCATCACACGTAATGGTTACTTGGGAAGACAAACACCATCACTCTGAATGTCCCCCCCTTCCTTCTTCTTTCCCCAGCTTTGTATGCTGAGCATGCTGTCCTATGGTCTGGAATATCCCTTGGGTCAGTTGGGGTCAGCTGTCCCAGCTGCATCCCCTCCCAACTTCTTGTGCCCCCCAGCCTCCTCACTGGTGGGGTGGGGTGAGAACCAGAAAAGGCCCTGACTCTGTGCAAGCACTGCTCAGCAGTAATGAAAACATCCCTGTGTTACCAGCACTGTTTTCAGCACAAATCCAAAACATGGCCCCATACCAGCCTCTGTGAGGAAAATTAACTCTATCCCAGCCAAACCTACCACAGGACAAGAATATTTAGTTGTTTTACATTGCAAAGCAGACAAAAAGACCATTACCCTGTAAAGGACACTGAGCTGCTCCTATACTGCCCTTTCCAGCAGGGCCCAGGGGAATAATGATGTGGAAAACCCTTCTGCTCCAGGTGATGTTCAATATGTGGGTGCAAGCCAGTGTTTCGCAGGTCTCAAAAATGGTTGTAGCAAATACATATAAGCTTTGGGAAAATAACAGCTTCACAGCAAAGGGTGCCAGCCCTTAGCTGCACCAGGAGGTGGGAATCTGCTGTCCTTCAGGCTCTGGCCTGAGCAAGCATCAGTGTGGCTGTGAACACTCCTGCTTGTTCTGCTGCTGTCCCCACGGCTGGTGGCACGGTCAGACCCTGATGCGCGCACCTCAGGGATGCAGCAAGGAATTGGTGAGTACCACTGGGAGCAGAAACGGACCTGGGCAGGGCTATGGAAGGTTGAAGAGAAAGACACAGGCGGTGGAACAAGCAGCACTGCTCAGGATCTCAGGGATGACGTGACCTTCATCACTTTAACTCCTTCAGTCATCTTGACAAGCCAGATGATTGATTGGGTTTGCACAGTGAAGCAGGAACTCCCAGACCGACATTTCTAAGGAACTCGCAGCTGAACACATGCTGACTGCAGGCCAGCTCCGAGGAGCAATCCCAGCCTCCGCCTGTGCTGCTCACAGCAATGCACAGCCCAGCCCACGTCTCCGCAAGTTCTCCCACCGCCTGAGCGGGCTCGGGGTGTGCACGGGCAGCAGAGCAGGGCAGCACCCGGGGGGCATGGGGGGACACACGGGCCAGCAAACATTAATTCTCTTCTGCCGCGTGGGCTGTGTGAGGATAAATGGGGACAAAATCGCTACTTTGTCAGAATTCCCCCTGCGTCTCCGTGGCAAGCGTCTCATGCCCTCACTTTGTGGATGAATATGGTCACATCAGTGCAAACCTTGAAATGTCAGTGATTTCTGAAATCTTTGCCATCCTCTGGTGAAAGAGAAGCCTGAGCTATTGACTGGAAAGCACACAGAAGAGGACCGGAGATGCATTTGGACACAGTGGAAATTAATTGGCTTTAAGATGGGAAAATAAGTCTACTAAAAGAACACGCGCAAAGCGAGATTGCAGGGCACAAAACCTTCACTCAAGCAACAACAAATGGCTGTTCGGTAGGAAGAAGTTTCTTCCTCTCATCAGATCTGATTGCATAATCCAATTAAAAGTGTATTTTCTCCTTTCTGATTAGCACTAGCCGGCCAGCGTGGAAATGCCACCAGCCTGACACTTCATCATTTCCCAGTCTAATTACTGGTGAAGAAGGCTGGGGATGAGCAACAAAATTGAGTGCATTATTGACTGCTGCGCTCTTCGCCTGCTCCACGTACAGGACAAAGATGAGACATTAATCCTCCAGGCACCGGAGGTCTCCTCCAGCTTGTCACCATATCAAATACCATTCATATAACTTATTTAACTTGGCATTTGGTTACAGCAGCAGTGGAAAAGTATCCAGCTAATGAAGGGGTTTTGTTTTGCTTGCAAACAGAGCTGGTTTTGGTGCAACAAGCTTTCCCAAGGACAAACGAGTCGGGGAGCCAAGAGCAGGGGGAAGCAGGACTCAGGAGGGTGGCAAAGAGGGAAAATACACCCCAAGCCATGGCATCTCATGTCACTACTGACCGGTGTGTCCAGGAGCCTGTCTGCAGCCCCTCTTAGCACATGTGCCGTCCAGGCTCGCACCCTGCCCCCTGCCCTCACACGCCCAGCCCTCGGCTGGGTGCGATGCTCAGCCTCAGCGCTCCGGGCTGCCTTAATCCCTCTTCAGAGGCAGGAGCTCTCCGTGGCTCTGCTGCTCACCGAAATGCCCCTTGCGTCCCTCCTGCCTGCTCCTCCTGGGGCTAAGCGTGGATTAGCAGGGATCTTCCTTCTTGCTTGGGAGGATTAAACGTGTTATCCCCCTGCAGTCATTACAGATTCAGCTTATACTTTTCATTGTAAAAAGCAGCTTTCATTTTTGAAACGTCTCTTTTTCAGCCCTTCAGAGAGGAGTTCAGTGCATGCCTTAGGGGAAGCCAGAACCTCTGGAAACCACCTTCTCTCTGCCCCAACACCAGCAAGGTTTTGGGTCGGGATGGGCTGATCCTGCCAGTCAGGCCACCTTCTGCACAGCGTCTCTCTGCTGCAGTGCTGTGCCCTGGCCAGAGCCCCATGAATGGCTCGTGGGCACCAGCCGGGCTGAGGAGCAGCCATAGCATCCAGTTCCCCCCACTACCATGAAAAGGAGCCTTTCCCTCCTTCGTAAAGCCTTTGTAGGTGGCAGGTTGCAGAAGGCAGCCCAAGGTGGTGGAACTCACTGTCTCCATGAGCTCTGTGAGCTGGGGGTACCCTGAACAGGGTATCTGAGAGGATACCGAAGGCATTGATTTTACTCCCCAGGACAAGGCTGGCAGCTGTGCATTAACTGCTGGTAAGCATCTATAAATAGAGGGAAAGCAATTTTCCCTGTGGCTTCTGCTCTGCGGCTGCAGGGCCCAGCGGGCAGCACTCAGCGCCGTCCCTGCCCTGCCTGCCTCCGTGCCTGCCTGCTCCGGGCAGGACATGGCGTCAGGGCAGAAGCAATGCACCTTAATGAGCAGGGGAGGAGGAGGGAAGTGGTGGTGGAGCTTGGCAGGCATATTCCTGACTGCACAATTAGCAATGAACAACTCCCTAATGATTGTTATAAAGTTTTAAACCAGCTAATGGGTCCTGGGAAGAAGAAGTTCATTGAAAGTACAAAGCATAAAAGAGCAAACACAAGCTGTGACATTTTAAATGAGGAGGCAGGAACCCGTCTCTCTGCAAGCGATTATGGAATTATAGTACTGCCGCAGTTATCCGTTAGCCAGGGATGTGCCGGGAATGCAAAGCCGGGGCGGCACGTACAGCTTCCCGGTTCTGGGGGCTGCCTCATGCTGGGGGGGCACAGCGCCGACAAGGGGTCTGCCCACGGGGGCATGTTCCTGCCAGTCAGACCTGACGCCCCAGAGAGCCAAACCTCCCACACCCACAGGGTGCCCTGAGTGATGCTCCACAGCTGGGGGGGTCCGGGGGGCTGGCTGCACTGCTGCCTGCCCATATGCCCTCCTTTCCCAGCCAGCACTAGGGAGCCAGCAGCTGCCTGAGGTCTCAGTGCCTGTGCGGTTCTCCATGCCTACATATCGATCCTCCCGCCTTCCTGGCACCTGGAGCCTTGAAGCTGCGATTGGGGATCGTGAGGAGGGGATGCCATCCCCGTGGGTGGGCACTTGCCTCCCTTTGGGGCACGGCTGCTCAGAGAGCAGTGCTGGGCTGCCTGCCCTGCTCCCCAGGACTGAGGTCCCTCCTTAGCCCAGCACAGAAGCCGGTGTCACTTTGGCCCACAAAGTGTTCTCCGGAGTCTGCAATTTCTGCTGCTCCCGTCACAAGCCATCACCTCTGTGGGCTGCCAAATCACATCGTGCCATGCCGTGTCAGTATGAGCAGCTTCTTGACCTTTCTTTCCTTCTCAGGCTTCAGGCATGCGTGTCTACCTGCAGACAGGCACCCATGCGCTCCCTCTCCCTGCAAGCCTGCAGCCCTGATCCCAAGAGGAAACATGCCAAAAAACGGTGGTCCGGCAGCCTCAGGGAGGGGGGCTGCAGGCTGGAGCAGGACCCCGCCTCACCTCCGCTCGCTGGATGGGGCACAAGGAGGGAGGTGAGAAACACTCAGGGGTACCCGCAGAAGCCTCCCAGACCCGCAGAAGCCTTGCCCCGTGCCCATGGCAGCCGCGGGGACGCAGTGTCCACCAACCGTGCTGTGGGGCCAGGGATGCTCCACGGGGCAAGAAAGACACGGTGATAACCCAGCGTGTATCAAACCTGCTGGAGGGCCAAAGCAGGTTTAAATGCTTTCATTAGATTAATGTGCTGTGGCATTTTAAATTAGGAAATATTAATGTGGAAATAATAGGGATGTGCATGGGTTATTTTTATTCCCCTCAGCAGGCCATAAGAAAAGAGAGGGTTGAGGGAGAGCTGCTGTCAGAGGAGTTTCCACTGCCCTGGGTTAATGCTCCCTCGAGGCTGCTGGCTGAGAGCTCTCGGGGTGGGCGGCTGGGGAGCCGTGCAGAGGCAGAGGCACACGCTGGCACCAGAGGGACACTTGATTTGGGGGTCAGTGCCTAAGCTGTCACTCCTGGAGATTAGAAGCCTTCCTGATGGCCCCTGTCTGCCCACAGAGCCTCCCTGCCCCTTTGGCCGAGGGTCTCTGGCTGCCCTGGGACCCCGCGCTGCCCTGCAGCCCCCCACCACCCGCCCTGCCCACCCACGGGAGCACTGCCGAAGTTTACACCTTCCTCTTTTATTTATGACTTTCATTCCACTTTCTGCTGACTCTCTGATGGCACCACTCCAATTTAATTAAGTAAATAAATAAAGTGATTAATTTAGATGCCACGGACTCTTCTGTGTGAGCCCTGATAGCACTCCTGGCTGCAGGCGGGGCAGGAGACGTCCTGGTCCAGCCCGCCCCATGGTTCTCCCCAGGTCCCCCCCACGTCAGACTGTGTGTCCCATGGGCTCAGCAAGGTTCTGGACCCATGGAGACCCACATGCTCCCACGGTGTGGCCAGGACTGTGGGTAGTGGAGAGGGGGTTCGGGACATCCCACGTGCAAGTGGCCATCCAGCATCCCAGGCTCCACCAACAGGTAGAGAAGCCGGACTGTGAGGACAGGAGCAAATAGAGTCAGTTTGTGGCTTTGTGGATACAAAAAAGACTAAGCAGCATTCTTCCACTTAGTTTTGATGCAGAGTGTTTCTTTAATACAATTCAGAGGACAATGTGGAATAACTCTGTTAGTATCTAATTATCTTTGCTATTGACCCAGCACTCCCAAATAGTTTGGCACAGTATGGGATTTTTCCCTTGATGTGTTATTTCCAAGTAGCCATGAAATTGCACAGGATTACAAACTTCCCCGCTTTGATGGAAACTCTTCCTACTCGGAGGGTTTCTGCAGGGAATAGAGACAAAATGCTTTAGTGTGTCAGTGAATTAGGAAGAATATTCCTTAGTCCAAAGAGTAAATTCATTTATTGCCTGCCTCTCATGGGACTGAAGAGGATGGTCTTTGCAAAGAGCACACACAGCCTAGGAGTATGGCAAGAGATCAGCCTCTGAGGTGCAGAAAAAGAGATAAAGCAGGTATATGGAGATAAAGCTAATTAAATTGAGATTCATGGATGCAAAGAAAGACTAAAGAAGGTACCTTATCTGGTGATGAGGGCAGAGGAGAGGGACTGAGGACACCTGGCTTCTAATCTCAAGCCTCCCCTTAATGTGTTATGTAGCCTAGGGCAAGTCACTTAATTCCCTTTTTTTGCCATTTAACCCTGCGCCAAGATAAACCATCCAGCTATTTACACACTCTGCAGCATTTCTGAAACTTGGAAATGTTTGGAAATTTTTGAGATCCCACGTCATTGTACAGGCACTGGACAGCCAGGACCACTAAGTCCAGCTGTAGGCACATCCTCATCCCAGCGTGCCCAAGCACTCACGCCCTTGTCCCCAGCACCGGGAGCAAACAGGGGCCTCCACCTCCCGCTCCGCCAGTTCTCTGCAGTGAAGAGATTTGGATTTGACTGCTGAGACACCTTCCATTTCTGCACCTCCTCTTGCCCTTTTGGCAGCAGAACTGTCACCAGCAGCTATGATTTCATCCCGTGGAATGATGGAGAGGGGAATGTCCTTTACAGCTGGGGACAGGCAGTGCGGAGCAAACCCAAATGATGCTCAGTGCAGGTGCAGGTTCATCAGCAGGGTTTCAGGGAGAGATGCAATGATATTTATGATATTAAACTAACCTGAGGCCCACAGCTAGTGGTGAAGGTAGCAAAAAAAAGATCAATATGATGGCTAATGGATACAGAAGGGCAATTTAATTGGGTGTTCTGTTTGATAAATTATTTGTAAAGTTAAACACACAATGAAAGTATTGCAGGCCTGCCTGCTCAGGAGGTAAATGAGTCAGCCGGCACAAATTGAGCCCAGATGATTAATGGTTATAAGGGCCATTGTTTGCTAAACTGACAAGTCACCAAGAGTAAAAACAAAGCTGGGATATTTTTAATTGGGTTTTTATGTATGCCTCCCTGCTTGGAACCAGTTTGGGAGCAGGTCTTTACTTGAGCTGGGGAGTCAGGGTGCCGGGCTGTGATCCCTGCGGCACATTGCACAGTGCCCAGCACCCCGCTCGCCCAGGGAAGCTGCCTCTCCTGCAGCTCCAGCGCTGGCGTGAGGGCGTTGGTTCCCTCCGACCTGGCCTGACAGAGGAACAGGACAAGTCACTGCCCCTGCGAGGCTTAAAATGGAAGTATTATAACAGATTAAGTGAGCCTACGTTGCAGCGAGCATTATGTTCATACAGTTGGATTAGTGCACAAAGAACAACTATATGGATTTACATTTCAAATTAACTTTGGAAAAAGTATGGTAGTCTGTTGATTGCCTAAAATACATAACTCACATTTAAGCCCATAAAAATGCTGCTGTTACTAAAAAATGGCTACTTTGGGAATTTGAGTCCCACATAAGCCAATTAAGTTTAAATACTGACACCGTTTCCTTACAACTTTTCCTATTATTTAAAAATTACTCCTTCAGTTCATCTAACTGGCATTTGAGCAGTGGCCACAGACACGCCAGGGCTGGACAATGCGTGATAGGCAGCCTCGTGCTCCTGCACACGGACACGTGTGCAGATGAAAGTGATGTTGATTTAGCAAATCAACAAATGAAACAAATGACAGTGATGTTGATTTAGCAAATGATTTTTAAAAGATGCAAAAGATTCTTTCTCAGTAAGGACCAGGCAGAAGACAAGAGATAGCAGCTTTCTCCACCCTGCTTTTCTTATGTCCTAGGCCAGGACAGGAGTCCCTGGGTATGCTCCTTAGCCTGTATTCTAAGCCTTGTTTATGTAAATCTATCGCGAAAGCATGTGTGATGATGGTGGAGAACTTGTGGCCGTAATGCAGCTGCATTTTCTTTCCTCTGTTTCCTGCAGCAGCAGCCGCCACGCTTCTGCATCACAAACCCATCACCTGGAGTTGTCTCTCCATCACCTTTGGCTGCTCTTTCTTCTCCATCCTCATCCTTTCCTCCCCACGAGCCTCTCGTACATGCCAGCTGGGTGCTCTTCAGACACAACTGTGCCTTACCACTTCTCCGGGCATGGGATCCAGGCCGTTGTGGTCCCGAGCAAATCAAGTGGGGGTAAAAAAGCAGTTTTACATGAGCACCTTCTGCAGATACTGGGAAGAGGTCAGCTGCCACCCCGCCTGGGACCCGGTAATTACAGCCAAAGAGTTTGGAACTAATGAAAGAAGTGACGAGGTCTCACAATGACCAAGTCTGAATGGAGTGGTTTCTGGCACCCTTTCAAATTGATTTTAAATATGAACTCCCTTTAATCCACCTCCCTATCTCATTCCCTACATCGCTGATTCCTCATCAAAGAATTTAAATTAATTTGAGCCTGCCGTTCTCTGCCCTGTTATCTTTCCCCCCTCATTTATGAATTTTAAATCGACTTGTTAACATCCTACTTAGTTGCATAATTTTGCTATAATAATCCATGCCCCTGGCCGATTGCATATTAATTCTGAAGATAACACGCTCTCCAACCGATGACGCGGCAAGTTCATGGCTGTGCTCTCACTGCCGGTGGTGGCCGCGGTGCCGGGAAAATGCCTTTGTACAGACCAGTAGCCCGGTGACTGCCAGGACCTGGGCTACCGGTGCTTTGCCTCCCGCTCTTGCCCGCTGCTCTCCAGCCCAGACCATTCCCCACCACGCCAGGGGCCGCAGCCCCCCACACGGCCGGCGCAGGCAGGAGCGGGGGGGCCATGGCGTGGTGCTGCGCAGGGACACTGGGGCCCAGGATGTCTTCATTGCCAGGCAGGCGGCCATGCCGTCCCTTCCACTCCGAGCCGGCGCACGCTATCTCTATTCATCCTCACAGCCCAGAGGCTCTAGAGCAAGTTGTGATGCAGACAAGTACTGTTTCCAAGATGGAAACTGAAGATACAATCCATAAATCATTTCCTAAGGGTTATGATAATGGGTTATTGATTAATAGGGGAGGGTAGAGAAAACAGGGGAAGCACTGGAGGTCATAAATCCTGTAAATTAGGTAACCCTGCGTGTGCCAAGCAATGCGAGCTGCGTGCTCAGGTCCTCGCGTGGCAGCAGCTGGATTTCCTGCCTTGGTGAAGTTTTGATTCTCACCAGCATCAGGGCCAGGTGCAGCACGGCCATCCCTGTCCTGCGGCACAGGGCGCTTGCCCCAGGCTCCTGAGGAGAGGCTGCAGGAACAGCAATGTTGAGTCCTGCGGGTTCTCCCACCCCGGCTCCACAGGTGAAGGTCACTTCAGTGAGATGCTCGGAGGAGCCCTTGCTCTCAGCTCCTCTGCTTTCCGACCCGGTGAGATTTAATTCCTCTCCCCTCCCACGCTTTTCTTTCATTCCTCTTTTCTCGTGCCTTTATTCGGCCATGCCGTGCATTAATCCTACTCGTTCTACTTCCATAGAGACGTGCCGAGAGTGCTGGCACTTACTTTTCCTGCTTTTTGCTGGGTTTTTCCCACATTTCGTGGCTAAAGAAGAGCTGTCCACTCCCTCCAACCACAACAAATCAGCCAGAGGACCGCAACGAGCCCCGCGTTCCGCCAGCCGGCGTTTTACCTTCACTGCGGAACGCACCCGCTCTTTGCCGAGGACCCGGTGCCCCGCGGCTGGCTGTGCCAGTACGGGACCGGCGACCGCCCAGCCCCGGCCCTCCGGCTCCGGGGGCCGCCCCAGCCCCGTCCCGCGGCCCCCCCCCCCCCCCCCGCAGAGGAGCCCGCCGGGGCCGCCGGTCAGCGCCGGGCGATCACCGGTACCGGCCCCGGCAGCCGCCGCGGCGCCGGCCGCGCAGTGCCCTCTCGCGACTCCGCGGCGAAGGACCGCGGCGAGGAAGAGGAGCTGGGGCCGCCTGGGGCTGGGCCCTGCTGCCGGGGGCTGCCCCTGCCCCGGCCAACCCCCCCCCGGGGGAAAGCAGAGGCTGGGAGAGGAGCTGGAGGGAAGTGGGCACGAAGGGCCGCGGGACCCGAGGCAGGGGCTGAGCGCCCACCCGGCCCGGCCGCACCCTGCCTGGTCCCCGGCTCCGGCCAGCGCCCGCCTGAACGGTCAGCTCAGCAAATGAGACCTTTTGCTTTCCCCCATCCGGCTGAAAAGCAGCTGGCCGATGCAGGGGCCGTTCACTTTGCCACCGATGTGGCCACGTCATCAAGGAGCAATTTCTGGGGGTCTTGTGCCCTTCTTACCGTTACCTCTTGCCCCCTGGCACCCTGGAGATGCCCCTCGGCCTGCTCACACGGTGCCCTGCCCGTCACGGAGGCAAACAGCCCCAAGCACCGTCCTGGGACTCCAGCGCTAACCGGGCTTCCCCGGGTGCAGAACGATGGGCAAGAGAGACTCCGGCGACAAAGAGCTTAAGGCTCTGCGAGGACGCAGAAATGCAGGGCAGCAGGTCGAGCGTCGGGGAGAGCTGGTGGCCACGATGGGCTCTGCACCTGCCCCCCACACCCACAGCCACGGCAGGAACATCCGCAGGCTGGTGGATGGGGTGTGCAGCTGCTCCCCCCAAACTGCTGCTGTTCTCCCACGCAGCTGCCTCCTAAATGCACAAGCACACCCTTCCCAGAACGGACGGCTCTTCAGCCCCTGGCACATGTGCCCAGAGGGGAGAGGTCTGCTGCAGCTGCTGGGCGATACCCTGTCCCGCTGCTTCCCCCAGCCCTGGGGGAACAGGGCCCTCCACCCCGCCATACCCTTCAGGCTGCACTGGGGGAAGCTGTGGGTGCACAGCCAGCGCCTGGTGGATCACAGGGAGGAAAGGAAGGAAAAGCTGTTCCCGCCGTGGCAGTGTCCTTGCAGAACGGGGACCTCTGAGCCTGCTGGATCGTAAAATAAGGCAGCGTTGACTCTTGGGAGAAATGGTGCCTGGCCACAGGAAAGCGCTATGAGCTGCAGCTGCCCGTGGCAACTGTCAGTGCCCTGTCCAGGAGATTATAACATGCATTCAGAAATCGTTATAAATAATTAGTAAGCTGGTATTCCAGGGTGATATCCCATAATTAAACATAATGATTTCATAGTGTTTGGCTGAGTGAGAGCTAGACATTTCAAGATAATGGCTTGCTTTGCCTTTTACTTGGCGTGTATTAGATCCCCATATGGTCTCAAAAGCCGTTATTAGTACAAGTGTATTTCATAACTGGGTTTGTTCTGACTTGAATGCTATTCATTACGTACTTAAAGGCAAACCTGGCAAGATCTCATTTTTAGAACAGGACAAAACCATAGCTTCAACTAATGGGAGATCTTACCGGTTTTGACACCAGATGCATCACAGAGCAGTGACGGCCGCCTCAGTATCTGCCACCTGTCCCCGAAGGACGGGGCCGTGCCGCAGTGCCCGCTGCAGGACAGTGCAGACCCGAGACAGCCACGGGGAAGGGTTCAAAGGCAGCACTGCTCCTTCAAAAGCAGCGATGGCCAAGGCTGAGGCCTGGGAAACGTGTCCACAGATCTGCACCTCATCCTGACGGCAAAGCCGAGCGGTCCCGGCTGCCCCGAGCAGCGGGCAGTGCCGATGGGGACCCCATTTCCCAGCGAGGCACTGCTCCTGCCCGCATCGGCTGGGACGAGTTCTGGGTCTCCATTGCTGCTGAGCAAATCGCCCCATTTTACTGTTTCTTCCCTTTGTGTGGGAAGAAACTTGGAAGAGAAGCTTCTAAATTATTTTACAGATATTTTCAACTGTTCCTGTAGCTCCTGTGTGCGATCTGGCCAGCACAGGCTGTTCAGAGCCATGGAGCTGCACGTCTGGTGAGGATGCACTTTGAAGTGGCTGGTGCACTGTAAACATGTCTGCACATTGTGGTTGGGCTTGGAGCTGGGGCTGCCTGAGCACTTCTGCGGGGGGCTGGGACTGCGGCCAGATGTGGCTTTTCCCCCTTTAGCTTTGCAGAGGATAGAAGTGGTTTGGGATGGCGTCCAGCGCCAGGCCAGGGTTTGTGCCTGGACACAGTGCTCTGACTGGCTTTTCAGCCATTTCCTAAGCTTGGGGCTGACATGACATAGTAGCAGAAATTGTTCTGGGTGAGACCAAGTGTTTTATTTTAAAATGTTGCTAACGTATTAGTCCCTCACTGCTCTGCTCTCTGGCCCTGGTCCCGGCCCCAGCCCGTAGCCTCATCACTCGCTGCGATGTCCTGCACAGCCCCAGAAAGAATTCCCCCTGGCCTCGCAGGGAGCCCAGCGCTGCTCTTGGCTCTGCCTAGGCCATGCTCCCACTGGCAAACGGTTCCAAAGCGTGCTGGGTGCCCCTCGGGCTGCTCCGGCCACCCTGCCACGGGCACCGGTGCCAGGCTGCACGTACATGCTGGGCAGAGCTGGGGCCCTGCAGCTGGGGATGGCTGCTGATGCTCCTGCAGCACCCGCTGACAGTGCAGGACCGAGCTCTCTGCCGGCAGCTTCTCCTCCCGCCCCGGTGCACTGGGTGGATCAAGGGATTAACCTCCGGGATGTCTCTGGGAAGGGGATAATCACCAGCCCGTTTGCTGCAGTCTCAGTTGAAAGCTGGGTAAATCTGCTCCCTCCATGCAGATAAAAGCAATGAAGATATCAGAGATGTGACACACCGCAGTGTGGGACTTGACTCTTCATTACTGAGTCATCCGACTGCAGAATTGATTCCATTTTCACACGGTTTATTGCAGTTCAAAGCCTGGTTAGCTTTACCGTTTCATTGTCAGTGGGCTGCGGGCGCTCCTGAGACACACATCAAAGGAAGGGGAGCGCCGGAGGGGTCAGCGGGGCACTCGGGCTCTGCACCCACGCGTGGGAGCAGCTCGGGCTCTTGGCCAAGGAGCTGCCGTGACACCGCTCTGCTCCCCCTGCGGCTCGGCTGCCCCACGCCAGCAGCAAGGGACGGGGTGTAGAGGAGGTGGGAGACCAGCACCGCTGGAGGAGGGATGCAGCTCACTGCCTGATGGGGCGGGGATGAAAACGAGACACTGATCTGTAATTGCAAACAATTAAATTCACAAAAACAGGCTCATTCTTATGCACAACATGCAGCCTCTAATTAAATTTTAAACATGTTTCATTTTCTGTCTTTTCCCCCCTAATTTTCCATAGAAGGTAATTAGCTATCTTTTTTTCTGCGGGTACGTAATTAATTAATACTTTGTTAATCGTGGCCAGGATCATACTGTTTTGATTTACTCGGTGTTAATCTTTTCCCAGCGCAATTACTCCCTTCTCTCACGCCCGGAGCCGCAGGTGCAGGCAGGCTGGGTTAACTCGGCACAGCCCTGCCTGCACCCCGGCCCGCAGCCCCCCCGGGATGCTCATGGCTCAGGGGCTGTGGGGCACGGTGGGGTGCAGGGTGCGGGTGCTGGGGGGGTTGCCACGAGAGGGTGCTCATGCAGCTGGATCTGACGCCAGACTGCCCGTGCAGCAGCGTGCATGGCGAGGCAAGGGCCTCCCGGCAGCCTCCGGCCTGCAAGCTGCCTCCTGCCCGCAGGCCTCGCAGCAGCCCACAGCCCCACAAAGGCCACCTCCCTGCAGCGATCTGGGTGGCGGGTTTGCCCCTTCCTTGGGCTGGCTCCCGCCTGCCCGGGAGCATCGCAGCGTGGGTGCAGGAGCCCGGCTGGCTCTTGTCCGGAGCACCGGCTGCCCCATGCCCCTGTGAGCCCAGAGGGGCTCCCGGCACGGCACTGGCCCCAGGCCCGCAGCCCCATCCCTCCGCTCTGGGGCTGATGGACCCACCCCGGCCCCTACCCCTCACTCCCACCACACCAGGGTTGGTTCCTGCCCGCTGCAGCACTGACACTTCGCCAGTTCTCACGCAGGAAAAGTTTCTCCCAGTCTCCAGGGCCGTGTCCTGAAATGGGCACATCTTGGCACCGTACAATATCCATCATACAGGAAGCGGGGCTGGTGGCAGGCCTGGCTCGGAGCTCCTGGAGGAGCAGGGGCTTGCGCTGCGCCGTGCTGGGACCAAGCCTTTGCCCTTGCCGTGGCAGACAGCGGTCCCGAGGCAGCCGAGCCCCGAGCCATTCCCGGCACAGGTCACCGATGCTCTGCCCCAGCCTTAATTCTACCAGCAACTGGCCCCTCTGGCTGTAAATCTTGGTGGCTGGCTCTGCAACCCACCAGCACTGCCCCTTCTCATGACAAACAGTAATAATTAAATTCATATCAAGCCACGGAGAAACGTCACAGGGCAGCACAGCAATAAAAGCCACTGTTAAGACGCTGACAGCCCAAGAGGGATGAGCAGGCGATGCACTGCAGCCCCAGGAGGCTCTGCTGATTTACAGCGGGGTAAATCAGCTTGTCCCCATGCACCGGGGGAAGCTGGCCTTGCAGGTCCCTCCTGCCGGGCCCGGCAGCATCCAGGGTGGCCACGAGTATCTCGTCCTCCCTCCGCTGCACGCTGGGGTGCAGGACAGGCAGGGTGGTGGGCACGGCTCCAGGCACAGATGGGCCTTTGGCCGAAGCACCGGCCCCAGCGGCTGCGGGCACCTCCCAGCTGCCAGCGCAGCAGCCGCCAGCCAGCACCGCAGAAAGCCTGGGGTGCTCAGGACACGTCTGGGCCCATCATGGGGCCAGTGCAGCCTCTTCCCACTGTGCACACTCACAGCACACAGTGCAGACGGGACTCGCCTGCCCACTGTGTGCCTCCAGTCGGCTTTTTGCACAAACACCTTCTTTGCCTCATTGGCCCAGAGCTACCCCAAGCATCCACCTGGCACTTCCCAGCCCCAACCCAGGCAACACCGCATGCCCCCAGACCTCAGCGCTATTCTCCAAGGCTGCACCTGAGTAACATGAGGACATCACAATTTGCATGAAGCAGAGCAAAGGTCTCGGGTCGACCCAGGGAAAAAGCCCAGGCAAAGTCCAGCAGAGACTGTCCTTGACAGTGTTTGCAGTGAACACAGCCCATCCGCCCCACGGGAACCACCCTGGGGCACGTGCTGCGCCCTGCAGTCACGGTGCAGCAGCGGAGCACTGCTCACCTCCCCTGTAATGGCTCCATGACACCAGTAAAGGGCTCTCATTAACAGAATATAATGTGCAGTGAAAATAATTAACGATCATCTTGTAGCAATTGATTATCTGTCTCCCATAATGCTGCTTCGCTCGTATGTTAAGGGGCTGTTGCTTTTCCCCCCAGAGGCCAGACCAGGCAGCAGAGGCTGAGCACACAGCCACAGCCGTGGCCGTCTGCTTGGTCCTGCCCATCTCCCCCATGCCGCAGGCAGGGCTGGCCAACCTCAGGGCTGACCTGGGGTGCTTGCTGCAGGAGTGCAGGCAGCGGTCATTCCCATGCACCCGCCTGCAGCAAGCAGGCGGCAGCCGGCAGCGGCCACGTGGATGGCACCGGCCACCCCGCCGCTTCTCCTTGCCCCTGTCCCAGCCAGGGTGGGCACCTGCTGCCTCCTGCCCACTGCCATGGGACAGGCTGGCCTTTCCCTGCAGCTGCCCTCCCTTCCCCAGCACGGCGCTCGCCTCAGCATCACCCAGGCCAGCACCTTCGCGGGTGGCTGGGAACGGCAGCGGTTGTTTGCAGAGCAGCAGCCCTGACTGCTTGGCCGGAGCTGCACACTCAGCAGAACCCAAATCTCCCGAAAAAACTGAATAAACTCCCGGGGCGGAGGGGGAGCTGGGCAGGGACCCAGATCCCCTCCTCATGCTTGTCACATGAATGAGCTCTGCGGCCGGGCTCCCCTTCTCACCGGGAAGGGGATTGTGCCGCATTGTGGGGAGGATTAGGCCGTTTCAGGAGGCCGGGAGCATCTGTGCATGCGGGGCTGCTGCGGGGCTGCCTTCTCCCCCGCCTGCCCTGGCCCCTCACGGTACCACAGGCACCACGGCAGGAGCCTCCTGCCCCACAGAAAGGGGAAATGGGCCCACGGCACCCGCGGGGCTGGGGTGCGCTTGGGCAGCCCCCAGAGAGGCGGTGGGTGGGTGGGCGGAGGATGCCCCAACACCGGGGCAGAGGCAGCAGCAGCTCCCCAGCCCGCAGCCCCTGCATCCGCAGGTGGTCACCCCTTGAGCTCCCCCCACATCCCCCAAAACAGGGAAGAAGGGAAGGAAGGAGGGCAGCCCGCAGTGTGGGTCTGCCTGGCTCTCCCCGGTTCCCACCGGCAGCACCGCTGTGCCGTCAGCCGGCCAGGGCTGCTGCCGGCAGTCGGCAGCGGCTCCCGGCAGGCAGCTGGAGCGACCGCCCGCTCCTCTGGGAGCCCCCGAGCCCCCCCCGGCCACTGCTGAGCATTTCTGGCCGGCGACCTCAGATGTTTGGGAAAACAAACTGCACGGGAATTAGCTCCCAAGTATTTCCTCAATTCTGCCCGCTATGAAGAGAATTTTATTTTGCTACCCCCCAGGAGGAAGGAAGGCGGCCTGGCGGAGTGCGCAAAGGAAATCTGTGCAATAACTCAGGGGCGCTGGCTTCGCAGCGCTGCAATCAGCGGGGGCTGGCCGGCAATGCCCACGCTGCTTACCCACTGCCACCAGGACCTCTTGGCCTGGGGAGCAGGGAAGCACCCATGTCCCCACGGGCTTTCTGTGGCCCTTTGCAGAAGTCTCATCTCAGCAGTTCCCAGCCTGCGCTGGTCAAGCAGTCCCATGGATGGCTTCAGCCCGCAGGGTGGCCCTGGGACATGGGGTGTCACAGGGCAGCGCCTCCCTGAAGGCACCAAGGGCTGGTTTGAGCATCCACCACCCGCTCGCCCACCAGCACGGCAAAAGCAAGGGCTCCCACCAGTTACACCACACCCTATGGCTTATTTTAGCTCCTGTTTCACGGGTAGGTGACAGTGAGGGACTCTGGGAGCTGAGCACAGCTCTTCTACTTCCCAGCACTGCAGATACCTTTGTTCACAGAAATAATGTGACTAAATATAGCCCTGCTCCTTCTGCAAGCTGAGCCGTGAGGGAGGATCAGGACACAGAGACAGCCTCTGCCCGGAGAGGCTTGCTGCAGGGCAGAGCCTGCGCCCTGCTGCAGTGCCAGCCCAGCCACTGCACGCAGCAAGGGCCCCCGCGCTCTGCCCTTACAAGCAGGGCAATTATACCACTTCTAGACTGAGTCACTTTATAGCCTAGCACAGGGTAAGAGCAAGTTTCTCCTCCTGAACCCACACACCCCCCTTCCTCCTTCACCTGCACTTCCACAGCAGTGGATTCTAGGAGCAGTCCCACAGGAGTTCCTGGAGAGGGCACGAAGCCAAGACAGGGCTGACACCCAGCTCCAGACAGCACAGAGGGGACAGGGCATGGAGGCCGCCCTTATAAAACAACCAAGGATTTACTACTGAAGTGTTCCCAGCCAGCCAAGTCCGAGCAGCAGGAAATTGTCTAAACATTTTGTTTCCTTAGAAGAAGGGTTGGCACCCTGCCCCAGCTGCAAAAGCCTCTCCCAGACAACACTGGTTACGGTAAAGCCTGCGTGAGCTGCGGTGGTACCCCGGCCCAGGGCGGACAGGAGCCCCACTGCCCCGGGGGAGGTCGGGCACCAGCAGAGCAGGGACTGAGCCCAGCCCTCGCTGCAGGGGACGACAGATGCTTTTCTCAACACGAGCACAGCCAACGCTCAGTGGCTGTCAGCCGCACACCCAGAGCCCGGCAGTGCGGCCCAGGCTACATCCAAGCCCCCTCCTGCAGCCCCCCACCGCTGCAGCCCCCCATCCAGGCCTGCCTGACCGGAGACCACCCCGCATGCAGAGGGGAGCAGGCAGGGCTGGCAGCTGGTCTGTCCATACCTACAGAAACGGGGACAACAGGGGCAGCTCCTCAGGGTTGGTTTATTGCGACATGAACCTGTTGCTGCAGCAGACATGCCATTTATGAAAATAGAATTACTTGGCTTTACAGTATCACAGCTCAGCACTGTACAACAAAATCCTTTTGTACAAAATGCTCTGTCGGCTTTATAAAGTTACTCTACAGTATGAAAGAAGCCTGGCCTGCTTTCTGTGAGGTTTCAACCAAAACAAAGCCCAAAGTGGCCCAGCAGCCAAGGGAGTGTAAGGAGAGCAGTGGCAGTGCAGGGCCTGACCCTGCCAGGGGCTCCAGGGACCCTGGGACAGCTCCACCAGAAGACATTCGTTTAACCCCTCGTTAGGTTTCAGCTGCCATCAGTGCCAGGCCAGCAGGCAGGAGGGCCCTTGGCTGCACACAGCAGTGGCCCCACTCAGCTCACAGAGACAGTACAGACAGCAGGAGGGTCTGCCCATCACTCATGAAACAGACATTGAAGTGTGTGGCCACCCCCCCCTCGTGATAAAGAGGGATCTCAAGGCTTTCACAGGCATCCAGTAGGGAAGGGCAGAACAGAAACATGTCTAAAACCAGAGCGCACGGGGACACTCACCTGTAGCCATCCCAAACCCCAACCAAAGCCTCCTCCTGCAGCTGAAGAGGTGGGAAAGGGGCATCTCACCCCTGCTGGAGGGGGACGAGCTTTCACAGCCAGCAGGACCCACTCAGTGGGAGCCTTGGGGTGCTGGAGCAGTGGGTGGACACCCAGGCTCTGCCACCGCCCTGCTCACCTCTCCCCAGAACTGACCCTAAATACACATCATCTGGCACACAGAAGTGTGATTCTAGAAGAGAAGTTCAACATTTGATGAGTAAATTGTAAAAAAAAAAACAAGTTTATTTGAAAAAAAAAAAAAAACCAAACCAAAACAGCCTCTTACATGATTTCTGATCAACATTTACTAGAACTTTGAGAGCCATTAACCTGCTCCACGTACGTTGAGATATTTTCCAGCACTAAAAAATAAAAAATAAATACGTACAAATTCTTTCCTCCCCATTACGTGTCCTAGATTCGAGTAGTTAAGGCATCCACTGCCTTAAGATCTCAGTTGAACAGAAGCAAGTAAAAGAGGTTTCTCTAAGAGATAAAAGAGCAAAAGCAGAAGGCCTGTCTCAGGGATGTACCATCTCCACCCGGCCCACTCGGCCCCTCTGCTCTGCCCAGGGTCAGGCACCCAAAACACCCGTCTGGGTAGGACTGAACAGCGCAGGGATGCTCCAGTGGAAACCCACCCCAAGGGGGGGACGGGCAGCACAGCCCAATGGCAGGACTGAGGCCAGCACCCCTACCCGGCACCGCCAGCTGAGCCCCCCGCGTCCGCACCCGTTTCACATCACCCAGTACTGGGCTGAGAAGAGGCACTGCTAGGGTAGAGTCGGGGGGCAGGGGGGGACCCCAGCCCTCCCCACGGGGGGCTCAGCTGCAGGGCCGGGTGCACAGGGACTGCTGCGGCCCCGGAGCGGGCAACGCTGCCCAACGTGAAGCGCGGCCGTCCTTCTCCAACCCCAATATCCCGTGAGAGCACAGCTACAAAAGAGGGATTTTAAAGAACTACAGTAGCTAAAGTGTTTTCAAAACATACCTAAAGACCACCTACAGAGCCAGGAGGCACCGGGCACGGGAGCCGAAGACCACCCTGCCCCATGCCCGGATCTCCCCCTCCGTGGAGGGCCTGCGGTAAGAAGCGTGTGAAGCAGTATTCATCCGGGGCTGGCCCTGAAGCCCATCGTGCTTCAACAAATCCAGTATCCTGCTTTTTATGGCTTTTTAACAACAAAACTCCCCCAAACACACGCATACGCCCCCCCACCCCCACCCCAAGCAGAATACAGAGCTAAAGCACGGTTTAGAGTTAAGGCTCATCCAGATTCAGCTAGATATGAAGACTGTAAGGCACGTATTAGTACATTCATGTTACTGTTAAAAAGCCAGCCTATAAAAAGCCCCCCTGCCCCCCGACACACGAGGATACTGTGTGCGTAGCCCTGTTACCTTTGTTGAACACAGATGGAAAGACAATTCAGAGCCTGGTTAAAAATGAACACCTGGTTTAAACACTTCTCACGGCCGCCCAGCGCCAGTGGAGCACTGCCCCAGCCGCCGCACCAGGGCAGCGGCGCTTCCCCGACACTCCGGGATTGAGACCGGTCCCTCACATGTGGCTCTCCTCCTCTTTGACACCATCCTCCGCGCTCTTCTGAGGTGAGGGGGCCACGTCGTTGTTTGCCTCTTTCTGCTTCTCAGCCTCGTCGATGTTGGTTTCCTCCTCCTTCCCTTCGTTCCTCGCCTTCTCCTCCGCCTTCTGCTCCTTTGCCACCAGGCGGTAGTTGATGCCCATCCCGATGAAGAGGTAGATCCCAGAGACAATGAGGATGATCCCACAGGCCCAGTACGTGTACTTGTAGTCACCGTACATGTCGTTGAGCTTCCCTGAGGGACAGAGAGGGGACAGCTTAGCAAGATACCCCCCGAACCGCTCCAGGTTGTGGAGATGCTCCCAAGAGCAGCCCGTGCCCATCACCCTCAGCTTCAGTCCTTTAATCCTCCAGCCCCTGCTCACCACCCGGCGCCAGGGGCTCAGCCCCCACCTCCTCAGCCATCCCTCAGATGCTGGGGCAGCCTCAGGGCCAGCGCTCACCCCCACCCTCGCACCAGCCCCAGCGCCGAGGGCTGCCCTGCCGCTCAGAGGGACCTGCCACCGCTCGGGGAGGCCGGGCAGAGCTCCCCGGGCACAGCACGCCCTACCTAGCAGAGGGGGTCCCAGAAGCACGGGGCAGCACTCCACGATGGTCACCAGGCCGACAGCGCTGGAGAACCGCTGCGCTCCCACCAGGTCCATCAGGGTCTCAAACAGGACTGAGCTCAGCCAGCCGAAGGCAAAGCCGAAGAAGCCGGCGTAAATGCAGAAGCCGGCGTAGGTGGTGGACATGGGGGCCAAGAGGTGGCACACCCCGTTGTAAATGACAGAGATGGCAAAGAAATACTGGACTCTGGGTCTGATCCACTTGGTGTTTGCCACCAGTCCCATGGAAGGCCTGGCCACCATGTCTACGAAGGCCAGGATGGAGAGCAGGAAGGCTGCAGACTCGTTAGCAATCTTCTTGCTCTTTGCGTAATTGCTGAGGAAGACCAAGGGAGTGAATAGCCCGAAGAACATGATCACGTTGCCCGACAGATAGAGCAGGAAGCCCCTGTGTGTGAACAGGGAAAGGTCCAAGAACTTGTTGATGGTCTGGAAAAACGTGCTCTTCTGTTTCTTGGCCTTCCCACCGATGAGGTCTGTGCCGGTGTCACCGTCGTCCTTTTTCACCGCCTTCCCAGCTTCCTGCAGCACCTCCTTAGCAGCCTCTTTCTTCAGCTGATCTGGCTTGGGGCCTATGGGCCGCATCAGGGATCCGGCAACGCAGCAGTTCAGCAGGAGACCGCCGAGGATGAGGAAGCTGCCGCGCCAGCCAAATATGCCAAAGAAGAGCTGGTTCACAGGTGCCAAGGTGGAGAGGAACACAGGGCTGCCTGCCATCGCCAGCCCGTTAGCCAGGGGACGCTTCTTGAAGAAGTACTTGCCAATCATGGTTAAGGCTGGGTTCAAGTTAAATGCAAGTCCAAGGCCTGAAGGAGAGGAGAGACGAGGGGCTCAGAGCTTGACCACCCCCACAAGCCAGCAGTACTGGCAGAAGGGCTGGTGGGACAAGCCGGAGAGTGGGCTTTCAGTTCTGGGGGTTTCACAGCTCTGTTAAGGCTGTATTGACTTCCCAATTGCACAAGCAGCACTTGGTCCCTGCTGCGGACTTGGGAGGAGGCACCAGGGCAGAAGAGAAGCCACGTGCAGGAATTCAGGAGCCAGAAGGGGAGAACCGCCCCAGCTCATGACAAGCCTTATGTCAACTGGCTGGGCACAAGCCTAACCCAGGGCAGGAACAACAGATGCTCTCTATTCTCAGTACCAAATGCTAGTCCTGTGTAGAGTCACTAGTACAGTCTCCCCAAGTTATGTCATCAGGGCCATCTCTTATTAGAATATGGAACAGGAATCAGGATTTATGCAAATTCACCACAGACATGCCCTAATAATTACTGGGTCTAAGTTGCTCCTCTTGCTGCCTCAGGAAAGGACTTACCTCTGTTGCAGCCCCCCTAGGGCAGAGCCATCACTTACCCCCTACGACCCCAACGCAGAAGTAGAGCTCCTCCACCGTGTTGCAGAAAGAGGCTGCTATCAGCCCGCACCCAGAGAGGCAGCCGCCAGCAATCATGATGGGCCGGCTGCCGTATTTGTTCACCAGGATGCTGCTGATGGGACCTAGGGTGTTGAAGGAGATATGCCCAGAGATGAGTTATCTTTGCACAAGAGACAAAACAGATGCATGCAAGCACACTGGAGGTTTATTGCCACAGGCTTCTAGCTTTCGCAGAGTGACACTTCACCCAGCGAGGGAATTGGGGTAAGGGGAAAGGACAGGAGGTTCAGAGGCAGCTGGAGATAAGAGAGTGAGATGTGGTTAGAGCACAGAAAGCTGAGGCTTCTCCTCTGAGCAAGCTGCCTTCTGCGGGCTAAGCCAGGAGCTGCCTGGACACCAGCTGCTACCCAGGGACAGGGGTTTGGGACGGGGTAAAGCCACCCATCCCACGCAGTGCTCTCCTTTGGGCTGGGGGCTCTGCCCTGTTCATGGCCACCTGCCCAGCACAGGCTGGAGTCTGGGCAGCAAAGCAAGCACACAGCAACTGCCTGTCTCCAGTGAGAGGTTTCTGATCAAGACCAAAGCTGTGAAAAAAACCAGCTTCAAGGGGCGCAGACAAAGCTCCCCGAGGGCTTGCGGGAGGAGTGGCACTGTGCCGCCCCGGGGAAAAGGGGTGCTTCTGTTTTCACTGCTACCCCTAAGGCAGGACAAGCCCAATTGCTCTGCACACCCACCTTTTAAGTGCTTCATTATCAGCTTTAATCCAAAGCAAACAGTGATTAGATACTGCAAAGCATGCTCTACAGATACTAAAATGTATTTAAATAAACTGAATGAACATCCATTGAATATTAACAGACCTAGTTTTGCCATTAACAGATAGCAAGGTTGTCAACATGTTATTCATGGGTCCTCAGACTCTACTTGACCTTTCTGCCCAGTTTAAACAAAGCCTGGAGAAGGTTACAGAAGCCCTGCTGCCAGACACTGCCCCCAGCCCCGTGGCATTCCACTCTCCGCAGCCAGCGTGATGCCTATGTGCCAGCCAGAGCAGCCTGTGCCAGCGGCTTCAACCTGATGCCACCAGCAGCCATGGAGGGGCCATGTCCCTGGTGCCATGAGAGGCAGCAGCAGGTCCCAAAGGCTGTCACATCACCCCAAGCCCCACACTCTTCCCCACAGAGCACTCAGCACTTTGCAAAACCTGTACCTTGAACCCAGCAAACATGATGCCCCTGGACAGAGTCTACAGGCAGCAGCAGCCTTTCCTCCAGGAGATCCAGTCTCGAGCAGCAGGCTCCAAGGGCAGCTAGCAGGAAGCTACCTGGCTGGGCAGCATCACGTACCCTGGTGGCAATTTCTAACCCTCCCCTGCCTTTTTTTTTAAAAAAATAATTCACACCCACTCCTATCTTACAGATCTGCATGAGGCACTTCTGACCAAATGTTAGCAGATCTATTTTGATTATTCATGCTGTGAAATAAGTGTAAGTAATGGAACCAGAGTCCTCCCTAATCCTAAATGTGGAGTTGAGCAAAAGGCATGAGATCATTACATCCATGTACCCTGATGGTGACTGCATGGGGCAGCTGCATGGGGGTGCAGGACATGCTGCTCCACCACCGCCAGCCCTGCCCAGGGCAGGAGCCACCCCAGCTCTGCAAGATACCATCAGCCCAGCATATTTTGCCAAAGCATAAGCTACTTTTTTTGCCTCCAAGCAATCCCACAGGTCCTGCAGGAAGGTGACCTGGAGGACAGGGAGAATAGGATGCACACTGTGACCACTCCAGTGTGATTCACACCCTGCAAAGGGTGTGGGCTCAGGCTGCAGGAGCCCTAGAACGAGTGAGTGGGGCAGCAGCATGCTCCCGTGCTCCGGCAGCTGGGGAATGCACCTGGGCAGGTCTGGGATACCTTCAGCATCCCTGCCACCAGCTTACGGGCAAGCGGTTTCCAGACTGGCGAGTTGCTGGGATTTAATGGCAACAGTTCAAAGGGAGCAGGAGAGACAGTGTCAGTGTGGAGGGAGGGGGACAGGGAGACGACCCCAAGACTGGAGGAGGGAGCTCTCACCCCAGCTGCTGGGCAGCTCCAGGCAGACCTGCCCCTGGGACACCCAGAGGAATCAGCTCTGAGCTATTAGGAGAGGAGGAATGGCCCAGATTGAGTCTCATTAAGGCAGTTACACGGTTTACAAGCTTGTTATAACATCGGAGCAGGGAAATGTGCTGGTCGCTTCGCTAGCTGAGCGAGGACAAAGCCGAGCCTGTTTCCCCAAAGGAAAAGCCTCGTGCTTAGCCGGGCGCTGACGTCAGCTCCTTTCGATGCACAAATGCAACGAGGACGCGGGCAGTTCGCCAGCTGGGGATGGCAGCAGTACAAGCTCCGATTTGCCTCTGAAGTGGACACAACAGCAGGCTCCCAATAAGAGTTTCTTTCAGCCGAGTGACCCAGTGCAAAGCTGCGTTTGCAGGTGGGTACAAGACACCAGGGTTTGGAGACTGGCGAGGCGAGGGCTGGGAACACATCACCCTGCGGGGAGCATTCTGCCTGCTCCTCGCTGGTTACAGACAACCATAAAGCACACAGCCTGGGGATTAAAAGACTCCAAGAAACAGTTTCTGAAGGATGGGGGAAGGGGATCTGCTTCAGTTTAAGTAGTTTTGTTTTATTCTGCTCATGTCTCTACTTCCAGTGCACACTGCCACCCTCAAACAGCACAAGCTGCTACGGCACTGCTCTGCACCAGTGAGGAAGAACAGGCAGCGCCAGGTTTCAGAGCACTCCAGAACACAGAGCTGACTAGAAACTGGGGACAGATCCCTAGATACAGTCACTGTTTGCTGAAAACAAACAAACAAAATTTAAAAAATCGATGTCTTATCTAAAAGAAAAAGACCACGTGAGCGGGGCTCCTACATATGGCCCAGCACCTCCCCTGGCCTTCAGGCAGGCGTTGGAAGCAGACAGAGCCCACAGCACACTGTAACAAGGACAAGGGCAGAATTACACAAGTCATAATTCCCCGGAAAGATTTTACTTACAGCTTTGCAGAGGAGGACAGATTAACCTGGTTTTTGCATTCTGGGCATTAAATAGAACTTTTTGAGCAACCTCCATCAAGCAAACTCGTGAAGGGAAGTTTTGCTCTCAAGGAGAGAATTCCGACTTTTAACAAAGTTTCAGTTGTTGTCACTATAGCAAGGTGCAAATAATCAGACCCAGCAGGAGAGCTGCATCCTGTACTGCGACACACAAGCACGTGTACTGCTGCCTCCGGTCCACTTACCTCCTGCATACATAACAGCCAGCATGATAGAGGAGATCCACGAGACTTTGCTGCTGGACGCATTGAAGATGACCTCAATCTCTTTGAAGAACACGGTGATGGATTTGGGGAAGGCATAGGAAAACCCAATGGAGATGAAGGCTCCGATGACCACAGCCCATCCCCATCCTCCTTCAGGAGGAGTGTATCCCACAGGGCCTCCGATGGCCGGTGGCATCTTGAACCAAGTTGGCGATGACTCAGTTGAGGTTCAAAGATCTGCAGAGGACAAAGTATTGCCTCAGCTGAAAGAATATGGCTGCATCCCAGCTCCCTGGCATGCAACGCCAGGGCTCGAGCCCTGCTCTTGAGGCTGGCATGGCACCAGTGCCCCAGGCCATCTCTGGGAGAGCTCATCCGAGAGCCGGGCACTCGGGGCTCACCAGCACACCGGCCTCATAATGCTGTCCCAAAACACATACTCAGGTTGCGGCTGGCCTTTAAGAGCCCTGGCCCGCAGGTATTTATCAGCGACAAAGACATAATACCCTGTCCTAAGCTGAAAAGGACAGGCAATGTCCTAGCCAGCAGCAGCCAGAGCAGAGCGGTGAAGCGGACAGGGCTACCAGCAGCACAGGGCTGGACCTGCGGAGGGTTGAGCAGGGCAGCGGCCAGGCTGGTCAAGGCTCGCCTGCCTGGGGCAGAGCCCCTGCAGCTCCTCCAGGAGCATGATCCCAGCACCACCCCGCACACCGTGGAATCTTGGCAAGCCCCGGGCCACCCGGAGCAGGAGCAGCACACCCAGGTTATTAAATGCAGACACACCAGGGGAAATAAGTCCACGTGCACGAGCCAGGACACCTCCATTTCTGCAAAGAAAGAGCAGGCAGGCAGGTGTCACAGCACACCTGCCAGCCCTGAAGGTCCACGGGCTGCGGCTAAACCTAGCCTGTGGTGACAGGGAAAGGCTCCCACACACTGCCAGCGCTGCCCAGGGAGGGGAGGTGGGTCTGCCCGGAGCAGCCCCAGGCCCGGCAGAGCCCAGCTCCCCAGGGGCTTGGCCCCAGCACGGTATCCCCAACCCAGCTGCGGCCAAACCCTCCTCCCCTACCGAAAAGGCTACAGTGGGTTTCACAAAAGCACCCTAAGTGTAAAAAACAATTTGCCTTAAAAGCTCAAAACCAGAAGGGATTAGAAAACAAAATAAATGGGGAAATGTCATCCAGGCTTGCTAAAGTGCGGAATCCCCTTAGAGAGGCCGATTCGGAGCAATTCGGAGACCGGCAGGGTCAGGCTGCTCCCACCTTCCCCACGCTGCAGCTGCCGCACGCCTGGCTTGCACCCTGGGGCTGCGGTTACTCTGAAAGTAAGGCTGCTTCAGGCAGCAGAGAGCAGCACAAGCTGCTCTCCCAGGGAGGAAACGCAACCAGAGCAGCTGCTCACATACGTGGTTTACAATATGCAAAGCAACAGGAATCACTACAGTCCCCGGAACTCCTGTGTGCCCCCGCAGATTTTAGAACACGCTTTCTGATGCCCCGTGGCCCTCCCTGGCCTCGCAGCCACAGACACCCCACCCCCCTGCCACCCATATTAAGAACCATCAGCCAAGGTGGGAACATGGGGCTCCTTTTCCAGAGCCCACCCCTCGCTCTGCAGTTCTCTGCTCTGCTGCTCAGGTTTCCACTGGAATAAAAAGCCGCCCCCGAGCAGGAGAGCTGTCTCCAGAGCTCCCACGGGTCACACCAGGCACAGTGACAACTTCAAAGCAGCGTGCTGGCTCAGAGAGGTGCAACCTCCTATTTATAGCATGCATCCATTCAGGCTCGCAGCGATTACCATCTCATCCACAGCTGCTGACATGCCAGCATCTACCTGGCACGTCCCCTCGTGCCCTCGGCACACCACACAGTACCGTGGGCGCCTGCCTTGTTTTCGCTTGCTCCGTGTCACTTCGGTGCACATCCGAGGCCGGGATCCAGGTGTCCCGGCTGAAGCACCACTGGTGGCCCCGAGCCACGGGGAGCCCCCGCTCCCACCTGGCACCGGAGGCAAAGGCAGCAAAGTTACCTGATACGGCACCGGGTCTGCCAGAGCCACCCGACACCCGGACGAGCTCAGGTGATGCCTCAGACCCACACGAGGCAAGAGGAAGCAAAGCACAGGAGGCTGGTTTCCGTAAGCCGCTAAGACTGGTTTAGCCCGACCCAGACACCGATTTTTTTCACTGGCAGAGTATTTTCCTGCATCCCAGCCAGTGCGACACATGACCATCACGAGCAGATCCGAGCCACCCTGCTGCTCCAACAAAGGAATCATTTACAAGACGCTGCCCCGGGCACGTCCGCGGCTGAACTATGCCCAGGAGCCTCTCGGACCCCCAGGCACCGCAGCCGGGCTGAGCAGCCCCTTCAGCACCGGGTCAAGCCCACACCAGCGGGGTCCGGCTGCAGGCAAGCCCCCGCAGCAGAGCCTGCAGCCAGCACACCCGCAGGCACCAGCCTGGCATCGGCAGTCGGAGAGGAAAGTGCCAGGCTCTGCAGAGGCTCACCAGGTACCTCTGGCCTCTCGGTATGGGGAGCAGCCCACCCACCCACCATGCTCTTTCTGAAAAGCCATAATGAACACTGGGTTTTGCTTAACATCACTTCCCCGCGTGGGCTGCACACTGGAGTTTCCAGCCACCTCTTGCTTTGAGTCATACTGAGCTTTCGCAGCTTTCAGTGAACTTAAAGTATCATCTAACTACACTGACTTGTCCGAAACATTTTTAAAAGATGAGACTACCAGGTGTTGGCAATAAAAATGACCAGCAAGGAATACAATCTACTTGTTAGCGCTAATGAAAACTACTGGCAATAAAAGCTATCCAAAGCAAAAGCTGGGGGGGTGTTGATGAGGTGTTGGGGATTTTTCCCTTTCACTCCTGAGACACACAAACAGGTTTAATTCTTCCACCGCTCCTGAGGAGCTCAACTGCACCAAAATTACTGTGGCTTGGTTCATCTATTTGTTCTTTCCCTGCAAGCAGCATTTCTCCTCCTGCGGGTGCTCAGGTGGCATCTCTCTATAAAATTAAAGACTTTTGGCGGGTTAGACATGACCTCTCTTGCATTGCTGAGGCACAGTGAAAAACCTTGAACTGAACAAGGTTTGAGACCATAAAGCAAGATTCCCAAAGCCTGACGCCAGAGGGTTTACATGATGAGTTCTGCATGCCACAACATTTTTCCCTGACTCATTGAAAATCCTTATTAAGAAAGACCAGTTTTAGAAAGCTCTTCCTTCAACCGCATTAAGGCTTCTTGCCGATTTCCTCCTTGCCCCCACACAGAAGTAGTTTGAAATGAGAGGGGGGAAAAAAAAAAAAAGCACATGTAAGGCAGCCAGTTCAATTGGAAAGCTTCCCTTCCCTTTGCAAAAAGGAAAAAAAAAAAAACAAAAAAAAACCACCCAGAACATAGTTATGACATTTACAGCTCTGTTTTGGAAGAGCTGCAACGTGTAAGACGTGTTTGGAAATCAAATTCACAGCTGCCAGGCAGCCAGCTACAGTTTGCCCTATTAGGAAATAAAATAACCATATTTGCAGTAATTAAGACTGATGAGACCAAGTAATGACTGCAAGTATCACATCTGCTCCCCGTAAACGTCTTGACTAATCCGCAGGAATGGGTAGCCTACAGCAACCCTTCTCTGCACAGCAATGGCAAGAGCAGGAATTGAGGCTTCTCAGGCAATGAGGACTGTATCATCTTGAAACATATCCCACAGAAGACTAAAACCCTTTCCATCTCCTAGGTCCTACGCACAAGCACTGTTATCCCTTCTCCGGAGGGTGCTGGAATAGGAAGATTTCAAGACTTCTAGTTACATAATGCGGCGGCAAATTGCTGCGCTTTTAAAAGCCCCGGATTGGCAGGACTCCAGAGCAGAAAGACAGAGACTCACATTTATAAAGTGCTGCAAATGCTGCAAAATCTTTCTGGGGCAAACCGTTTATGAAAGCGTCCTCACGCTGCTCCTTTTTGGGGTCAGAAGACAGGACGTCCCCTGCCCACGCAGGGGGCTGTACCCAGGCACCACGTGCCTCTGCCTCCCCTCGCACATCCCTCCAGCTCAAGGCTTTCCTATGCCAGGCATATACTCACCTGGCATTTCCTGCCGTGTGAGCTTGCAAAACCCTTCCCACGGAGCAGGGCACTCGGGAAAGGCTGGCAGAGCTGAGGCTGGAGAAGGGCAGGCTTCCTCGCTCGGCTGCAGGGCAGGTGGCAGAGCCCCAGGTTCTGCTCCCACAGCCCATCACCGCCCCGGCGCCTGCACAGGCTGGCAGGGCTGTCCAGTGCCACTGCAGGCAAAGGCTCACCCGGCACCTCGGCACGCTCCTCCTCGGCGGGCGTGAAGTCCATGGCAGCTCGTCCCAGCGCTGCTGCAGCCAGGCTGCCTCCACTCCCGGCCATCTGCTCCTCCTGCGCTCTCCCAGCTCCAGAGAGGGATGTGGCGATGCCTGGAGCGGGATCTCAGCAGCCACAAGATCCCCAGGGAGGTCTCTGCTGTACGACAGCCATTTGGGCTCCTCGTGCCTTTGTCAGCTGGACCCGGCCTTTGGCCAGCAAGTGCCGACTCTGAAACGCCCAGGCCAGGCAGGACGGGCACAAGGCAGCACAAAGCTGCCCCTTGCCAGCAGCACCAGACCCCGCTCCCCAAGGGGGCTCCCGCCACAAGCCACCAGCAGAGGGGAGGGACACGGGATGGGGATGCCGCTTCCCAGGAGCCTGGCAAGCACCCATTCCCACCAGCCCTGTCCCAAAGCATTACCCAAACAAGAGCTTGAAAAACATCTACCCCTCCCCACCCCAGCCTCCCAAACTCAGTTCACAGCGACGGGCTCTTCCAGTGCTCAACACGTGGTGGGGATAGCACGGAGCCATAAACACCCCCGTGGGAGACTTGTCCGCGTGGGAAGCCAGCAGACCCTGAGCATCTCTTCTGATCCCTGAAACTAAACTGAGATCTCCTACTTACTGCTGGGAAATAAATGGAGGTGTTGGCAATCGTGAGCTGTTTACAGCCCATAACACTTTATAGCTTCAAATTTGGCCTTTTTTTTTGGCCAGAAGCAAGATGAAATAGAGATTGTTATGAGCTAATGAGACACCACTTTCACCAGTTTTAAGCGGGTTTATAGCATTAAGCGTGGAGCTGTAATTCCAGCGAGCACCCACAGCCCGGGTTTAACCTGGCGGCACATGGCCTACGTGACTCCCCAGCACTTGCAAGGGCTCTGCACCAAGACAATAGTCGATTGAGGTCCTGCTCAGCCGCAGCGTTTGCTGGTGGGGTGAGGCGAGGTCAGCAGCACAGGCAGGGTTTGCTCGAGGCCGGCAGCCCGCACGGGTTGAGCTCAAGGTTTTTGTCAGAAGTGGCCCAGCCCGCTCATCACCTCTCCCCACCGGGGACGGCCAGCGCATCCTCAGACGTGCCCCGGTCTGCCAGCCCGGTGAGCTAACCCGGGCACGCAGACAGGCAGACGCCACAGGGCACGGCGGCCGCGCTGGCAGAGGCAGCATCGGCAGCTGCCCTCCTCCCGCTCCCAGCTGCGCCCCGCCGCCGGCACGAGCCCCAGCCTGCAGAGGCACGGAGCGGCCCACTCACCCCGCCGGCAGCCAGCGCTCTCCGGGCAGGGCCAGAGGTCTTCCCTGGACACTGGCCACGGGTCTCTCCGGTGGCCAGAGCCCCCCAGCCCTGGCCACCCGAGGACGGCTCCCAGTGCGGCAGCCGCGGTGCACGGGCTGCGAAAGGCTGCGAGCCGCCTTGTGAAGTGGGATGTTGGGATGGTTTGTCAGGAGCTTTGTCGGGGAACAACCCACCAAACAGAAAGAGGGCAGCTATTTCTGCTTACTGGACAGATACCAGGCAAGGTCCCACCCTGGGCTGCCGTGCCTGGTTATTAGCACCACTGATGCTCAGCCTGTCAGAGCAAGGACCAAGCGTCTTACTGGTATGAGAAAGCGTCAAGTTTAAGCAGGCTGCGAACAAGACCAAGGCAGAAAGCCTGGCTTATTTCTGTAGCAGAAACTGGCTGTGGCAATAGCTCTCCCGGAGCCCTCTGAAGGCGGACCCAGAGGGGTTTGCAGGTGGGTTACAAGAACGTTGTGTGAAGTAGCTCTTATAGGCATCCTCTGGGCTCATGTCGGCTTCAACCCCAGGCACAGCACCCGGAGCCCCCTCTCTAATCCGCCCCACGAGAGGACAGCTCATCCCCCAGCAGCCGGGGCTGGCGGCTGCCCACCCTGTGCTCACAGCCCATCTCGCTGCCGGCGCTTCAGCTCGGGAAGCTGCAGGGCTGTGGAAAGGCTCAGCCTTGCTGGGGGGTTTCCCCACACAGGTTTGAAGGGACTCACCCAAAAGGCACAAGTTTAAGAAGCGCAGCCCTCACAGTACAAGACGCCTGCCCTCCAGCTCAGAGGTACTGGGGACAGAGCAAAGGCACTGCTGGCGATACAGCCCCAGACTCCGCTCATGCCCCTGTCCCTAGGGGAAGGGCTTCCCGCAGCACTGGCTGCCAGCCCCCCAAACCAGCCAAGCCCCCCAGTCTCAGGAGGGGACAGGGGCCTCTCAGCCCCTGTGCGGGGTTTCACAGTCCCACCCCGAGCACAAGCCATGCTCTGCCAGGGAGCAGAGCCAATCCTCCCCACACCAGTGGTGCTCGGGAACGCTCCCAGGACGTCCCGTGCCCGCCAGGAAATCCTCAGAATGAGAAAAATGTGGTACAGAATAGCATCGGCATTCCTCCACTTGCACCGCCAGCCAGGGACACAGCCACTCCAGGTTTCAGGGCAGAGCAGGGCAGTGTGAGGCTGCAAAACCCCAGAAAGTCACAGCCATTACAATCAAACCACGACTGCCACTCTCTTCCCCAAGAGCAAGAGTCTGAGCTGTCTGCTCCCAGCCACCGCCATATTATCGCTCTGTGAAAGGCCTCAAACCAGGGCTGAGGCAGTACTGGTTAAAGAGGTGGGAGACTCTCACCAACGCCCCAGCAGCACTCGGGTGACTGCGGTTTCAGGAATTAACTACAGCCCCACATGAATCTTCTTTGGCTACAGTACAACTACACTGCAGCAGCTTTAAGGGCACATTTGAAAGTGAGTCATACAGACACTACTGGCGAGAGGCTCCCACTTTCTTAAAAGTTGGTATTACAGGCTGATTCCACAGAAGGAAATAGGAAAAGCCATAAAAGTGCAACAATGAGATTAGCAGTATAGTGCTTAATGGGATGCAACTCCCTTAGCCTACGTGCAGCTTTTCAACTCCTCATAAAGGTTATGCGAAATAATAGCGTGCAAGTCACTGGGTATTTTCCACCTTAGCTGCCAGAGGATCAGGCCAATTGCGTGAGATAGGAGCCAACAGAAAGCACATGCAACCATTTGCACCTTTTTCAGGAGCCACCTTCTGGGAAGGGAACGATGCTTCACACCTCCCCCCCTACCTGCGGGGCCAGGATGGGGCAGAGGCACCCCTGTGACTTTGGGGCAGGGAGGTTTGTGGTACATTACCAAACCACTTGTTTGTAATTCAGAGATCCATCACCCCAGTGATTAATCTGAGATTGAGGAAGCCCCTTCTCACAAAGCCAGGGGCTCTGGGGGTTTCTCTGTGCCTGGAGGCCGAGTCCGTCCCCCACCCCCAGCACACACCAGCTATTCCGTGCACTGGCCCATTTCTCAGCCCTGCTCCTTTCCTTCTAGACACAGCCAAGAAAACCTCAGAGCAAAGACACCCAGGAGAATCAGCCAGCACTAAATTACCTCACTTAGCATGAAAATAGGATGCTTGTACACCACAAAAAGGCTTAAGGCTCACAGAAAAGCACAAAAACAGTATCATTAGATTTCAGGTTTCTTGTGATGCAACTAAAAAAAAAAACCCCATCTTTTCTCCTCAGAAGAAACTTAAAAGTCCAGAAACATCGGCAACCCTTGTGCAAGGTGCCCAACCTCACAGGGCATGGTGGGAGCCGGGCAGAAGGGGCCATGCAGCAGTCGGGCAACGTGCTGTCACAGGGAAGGACACAAATCCCACCCCTCCCACTGCAGGCACAAGTCATCCACAATTCCTCCTGATCCTCCTGTGCCCGCTCATCCCCTTTCCTCAGGTCAACTTCCAACCCCGCAAGCACCGCTCACCTTTTTGGGACGCATTCGCGCACGCCTCGCCTGCGGGACCCCGGCCCGAGCCAGGGCACCCACCCTGGGCGAAGCACCCCGCCAGCGCGTCCGCCGGGGCCCACTCGCCCTCCCCAGGAGCCCAGCTGCCACCCGGCCCCGCTCGGCTCCCCGAGCGCCTCATCCTGGGGCTAGCAAATACCTGCCAGCGGCCACCAGGCTTCAAACAGCACGGTCCCCGGACCCCAGGCCGCGGCGAGCGGGAGCCCCTCGCCACCGAGGGCCAGCTCGCACCGGCTGCCGGCGAGCTCCAGCGGTCCCGGCTTCCCGCAGCCCATCGCCGCAGAATTGGGCCGGCCGGGCGGCAGCCTGCCCGCACCGCGGAGGGCGGCTGCGGGCTGGGGGGCGAGGGGGCAAAAACGGGCATCAGAAGCCCCCCCCACCCCACCCCGGGGCTTGGGCCGGCGGGTTCCTCCCCGCAAGCGTCGACCCCAGCAGCCGGTCACGCCGCTGGAAACACTGCGGCAACTCGCCCACCCGCGTGGCTTCGAGCGCCGGAGGTCCAGCTCCTGCTAAGGGGAAACACGCGAGGGCCGGTGCGAGGACCCGAGTGGGCAGCGGCGTCGCGGTCCCCACGCGGTGGCAGAGGGCTCCAGCAGCGCTCCGCACGACGGCTGCCCGGGGGGGGGGGAAGGGGAGAGAGCCCCCTCCCAGCCCCGGTGTCGCAGACCCACCCTGGCCCGCAGGGCGCGCTTCCCACGCGGTTCCCGCGGACCTCGGCCGGAGCCGCAGCCCCGGAGCTCCCCTTCTCTTATCGGGCGCCAGACACTCAGGTTAATCGCCTCTTCCCCCTGCACCCCACCTCTATCGGGGTCTGCAAGACGGTGCGGATGGACCCTCCCGCGCAGCCCCCCCAAAACAAGCCGGCCGTGCCTCCGGTGGGGAGCGGTCAAGAGCGGCCGGGCCCCCTCCCCGCCGGCCGCCCCGGGGACGAGACTCGCCACGGCGGAGGAACGAGGAACCCAGCGGGACAGGACAACCCCCCGCCGGCCCTGACACACCCCCCCCCCCCTCAACCCGGGACCCCCGAGGCCACCAGCCGCCCCCCGCTGCCCCCGGCCCATCCATCGCCCCTCAGGGCCCGCGCCCCACCGAGGGAGGTCACCGGGACAAGGGCACGGGGCGGGCGGCCCTGCCCGCGGCGGGACCCGGCCACGGGGGGCTGCTCCCGGCGGCCCGGGCGGCGATGGCGACGGCGGGGGGAGCCGGGGGACACGGACCCGTCCCGCAAACGGGGTCGCTCCGGGCAGGGCGCGCGTGGCACCCTCAGCCACGCGGCTGGGTCAGAGCAGGAACAAAACCCGGGCCGCCCTGCACCCCCGGGCTGGGGGCGCCGGAAGGCCGGGCCCGGCCAGACCCGCCACCGGCGGGAAATTCCCCGGTCCGCCGAGCCCGGCGGCGCCGCCGCCGGCCGCGCCCACGCGCGACCGGCTAAAAGTACAGACCCGCGACCCGCCGCCGGCACGGCCTCGCCTGCCCGGGATCCCCACGCCGGGCCGGGAGCAGCGGCGGCGGCGGCCCCGGGCTGCGCGGAGCCGGAGAGCGCCGGAGCCCCGGCCCGACCCCGCGCCCGCGCGCCCCCGCCCGTCCCGTCCCGTCCCGTCCCGTCCCGCCACGTGGGCCGCCGCGGCGCCGGGCCCTACCTGCGCGTGCCGCCGCCGGCCGAGTGCCGCCGCCCCCGCCCCCGCCGCTATAAGGGCGGAGGGGCCGCGCCGCGCCGCGGAGGGCGGAGAGCGGGTCGGGCCGCCGCCGAGCGCCGCCCCCCCCCCCCGCTCCCCCCTCCCCACACGCCGCGCCACGTGCGCGCCGCCCCGACCCGCGCCGCCACGGCAGCCCCCGCGGGCCCCCGGGATCGGCGGCCGCGCCGAGCCGAGCCGTGCGCCCCGGCACGTACCGCCCCGCCGGGGGGAAAAGGCGGCGGGGGCGGGAGGGAGGGAGCGCAGCCCGCCCCGGTTGCCGCCGCCCTAGCCCCTCCGGTCCCCCCCGCCGGTCCCGCGCGTGTCCGGGGGCCTTGGTGGCGGCGGGGTCGCCTGCGGGAGGCCGGGCCGGAGGCGGCCGGGGCTTGGCGCGGCGCAGCGTGGGCTCGGGGACTTCGTGTCCCGCAAGAGTGACTCCGTGGCCCCGTACGGGTGTTCGGCTGGGGGGGGGGGGGGTCCCGCGGGGGGAGCAGGGTGTCCCGTCCCCCCCCCAGCGCCCTGCCCACGGCTCGGCCGGGGAGCCGCTCGTCGCGCTGCCGGGCCCTGCCGCGTCCCGGCTCCCGAGGGGTCCCGGGCTGCCGCGGGAGCAGCTCCCTTGGGGTGGAGGATGCCGCAGAGGGTCTTCGTTAAAAACTATCAGCTCTCCGGTTGCCTGACTACGGTGCTTCACGTGTTCACCACAAAATTTCTGGCTGTTGCTGGCCTGAGCTGGCAGCCCGCTTTTCCACAGAAAAGTCACGTGCGCTGCCTGTGGGGGACGTTTCTGGTGTATCTGCGAGTATTTCAGCAGGAGCAAGCCCCGTGCAGCCTCTGATACAGACGGCGACTGCTCGCTGCCCCAAGCAGCCGGGTGCCGAGGACGAGCTGGATGCCATTGGCATTCCCCCCAGTTGCGGAAGAAAACGGGCTCGGGCTCGGGCTCGGTGCGCCTCAGCGTGCGCAAGAGGCCCTTGCTGGAAGCGCGTCCCCATCCCAAGCAGAGCTCCTCACCCTCTAAATGTAAAACTAGCTGTGGCACCCATGCAGCGAGTCCTCTTCATTCCCCACGTGTACCAAACGCTGCGCAAAAGGACTGTTACCTGGGAATGGTTTTCCTGAGCTGCTGCCTCCCACAGCCTAATGACACTAATTGTTTTCTGGGTCGCATGTCTGATGCTCTAATTTGTTTTAAAGCTGAAAGAAGTGTGGTGTAGTTCAACTCAGAGCCAAGACAGGGAAAGAAGGGAAAAAGCAGTGACACTCCGCAGATGGAGACTGGAGCAGCTGCAGAGGAGGTACGAGCCCGTTCGTATCAAAGGAAACCACTGCTCCTCGCCATCGCAGCGAGCGTGTTTACGGGTGTGCTCTGTGCATGTCAAGGCACTTAATGGACCAGGTGCACTCGATAAAAGAAGACCAGGGACTACAACAAACTCATTCACCCACTTCTGAGGCAAGACACCGTAAACCAAAGAGCGAGTGGGTGGGAGGTTTTCTTCATACGTCTGTTGCTGTGTGACTTAACAGGGAGAGGTCTGCACTCTGTTTTGCTTAGACAACAAGATGAATAATAATTCAAAGGGGCAATTTTGGATCAAACTCAAAGTGCCACTTCGCTTTGCCATTTTTTTAACATCCCATCTAGGATCAAGTGCTCTGCACGGCTCGGGCCGAGTGCCACGGGGGGATCCCAGCCAGGACACGGGCTTCCTTTGAGTACCTTTGAGGAGACCCAGCGCTGCTGGGATGAATGAAGCTGTATGACAGCCGGAGACTGTGTCCTTTCTCTGGCACTGCTGTACAACGCCCTCAGCTTTGCTGGTTTTTAGAGAAATGCAGAAAACGAGAGGCCAGGGATGGCAGAGCTCAGGTGAGCAGGGAGCTGCCGGAGCAGCGATGGGCTGGAAGGGCAGATGTGAAGCCGTAGGACAGCACCGCTGCTGCTGCTGCTGCTGCTGCTGTTTCTCCTTCCTGTGGAAAGTGGAAAGGAGTCCCTTCTGTTCTGCGCCGCTGCATTTTTGTCTCATTTAAAAGACGGATTTAATATTAATCCCATTAGGAATTTTTTTCTTGTGAAGAAAACAGGATACTGTTTCAGGATATTGGGCAACAAAGCTGTCCTTGAAAAGCAACTCTAAGCAGCCTTGCAGTCTTGCTACTGGCTGCGTTTGTTGTAGACGCTAATCAAGTTCAAAGTTGGGTACAGCCAAACCGTTTTACTTCCAGAGTGCAAGAGGCCACAGCAGAGCAATTCAAGTTCAGGTTTTCTGTGTCCTGTTGTAAACACCAAGGACCTGTAGTAATCTTAAAATACAATCACTAGCTCTGGGTTCTCTTGGAATTAATGTCTCTAGCAGGCGTAAAGCTCTAGCCCTCTCATCTGTCATGAATACGCATGTCCTGCTTGATAAGAAAGGTAACAACGTGAGTCCAAATCCAGGAATTACTGGAAATCTCTTGGGAAAGTCTGTTCTTTTGAGATATCCATCCTAGCTTCCTGACTAGGCTTTGGGAAAAGGTTTTCTGAACTTTTGGATTCACATTTCACTTCAACTGAGCTTCAAGGCTTTGAGTTTACCCATCATAGCAACCTTGTGACAATGGATGGGGAAGAGAAGGCGTCGGAGTGCCGTCCTCAGGGAACGTGCAGGTTCTGCCCCCATCTGATGATAAAGGCACAATCTTGTTCAGGGGTATGTTGGTGTAATGACCTCTGTCATTGTTTAGAAAATAACGTGTCTTAGGAAGAAAGTGCCTGCCGATAAGATGTTCAGAATGGCCACTAATACACCGTAGAAAACCTTCACACTACTGGTCGTCTTTACACTCATTTAGGTCAACACTTCTTCTCCCCCGTTGGGGCTCCTTTCGCTCTTCTGTCCTCCGCCTGCTGTCAGGCTCACGCACATGTCCCCCTGGGGACGCAGACCAACCCTTAGCAAGGTCGTGTCTCTGCAAAGTGGTCGCAGGTCCCCTGGGTCCAGACACTAGTGACTGCATCAGTGAGACGAGCATCTGCTGGCATAAAGAGGAGCTGAGGTTTATCTTACACTTGCTCAGCACACTAGTTCCACCCAATACATGTCACCCAATGGAAGCGGAGCTAATGCCTTGTCCAAATCAGTTGTAGGGGCACAGTGTGACCAGTGAGCGGTGAGACAAATACAGTGATTGGCGGCATGAGATGATGTGAGGCCAGCAGAAAGAGGATAATCTCACGTAGTCTCTCCCAGGAGCTCTGACCGAAGGATGACTGCCACCTCCAGCCCCGGGGAAGTGGGAGCCGAGGAGGATGGCGTGGGCTGGTGGCAGTCAGAGGCATGTGGCAGCAGGTCAGCTTGCCCCTCTCTTGCTAGATGGGAAGAGGGTAACTGCGCTCTGTGAAGAGCTTTGCCTGCTGCAGTTGCTTTGGCCCGGCTTTTCTGCCTCTTGCCTAAGAAAGACAAGGCTGCACCGTGCTGCACGCCTGGCTCCAGCCCGTACCCCAGCAGCTGTCATAGCTGATCTTCACTGCCAGGAGAAGGATGCTTTCCTTGGCAAGCTTGCCTAGAAATAAGGGATCCTTGACTGCACGGGGACCACATAGCAAACATTAAGAGATGTCACACATATATGTTGTGGTTCTCCCTTGACCCTTGCACTATGCCTCTTCCTCATCTTCTGGGGTGAGTGCTCTCTGGCTCCTTTCTGTGGGCCCCTTGTGCTGCAGCATACACCCGCGTGTCTCCTTTTGCCAAGGAGCTTATCTGGCACAAGAAATAGTATCTCTGTTCCTCCTCCCTTGCTATCCCTGGAGCCAGAGGAAAGTGATGCTGTTCGATGTGCTTTCCAATGCTAATTTGCTGCTCTGTGAGGACTCGGGAGGGTGTCCGCTCGCTCTTCAGGGAGTGTGGGGGCTGCCGTCCTTCCCTGCAGATTGCCATCCCATATGTTCCCAGTGCAGTGACTCGTTCCTTCCACGCTCTCCTCCTTCATTTCCCGAGTGCTGGCCGCCTGACAAGCACATCTTGGCAGCGCCAGTCCTCCGCTCAAGTAAGCAGCCCATCCTATAGGGGCTATAGCAGGTGCTGTCGGCACCTCTGTGCAGGCAGGGGAGGGGGCTGACGTCCCCCCCTGGCAGGAGGGGTTCAGTCCTCTGCTTGGAGGCAGATCTCACCCCAGGGAGCGACTGCGACTGCGCCTTCGCAAGTGTGCAGGCTGCTGGGATGGGGCATCACCATCTGCTGTAGGTGACACAGAGGCCCTGTCCTCAGGGTGATGCTGGTGGATGAAGACCCAACTGCAGCCCAGCCACACTGCTGTCCTCTTCGAGCTGGGGTCACCCAAACCAGTCTGACCAGCATGAGATCCTGTTCTGCTACATACACCAGATGCTGGGATCATCTTCTTCAAAAACCTTTCTGGTGGAGCTGGGGACACCTGAGGAAAGAGGCAGGGCTACCGGGTCAGGCTACGGTGGTGGGCGTACTTCTCACCGTGTCCAGCTCTCCCGTGGGATCACCACTGTCCCAGAACATGCTGTTTTAATGACTCTATTCCTGTTCTTGGGGTGGGGAGGAAAAGGTGGGGGTTCTGCAAATAATTTAACCATATCCTGCACCAGATAACTTCATATGTCAATAACACTGCCTCATCTGCATTTTTCTCTCCCTTGTATCCCTGCCCAGGGAGCCTGTTTCCACCTTATTTCACAGCCTGCCTTGCGTGATCCCCAGCTGTCAGAGGCTGGTGGCATTCACCGCCGTGTCTCTTGATCTCCAAATAAGCTGCAGCACCTCTCCCTCTCCACAGGATGCATCTTTAGGATCGGTTTCCACTGCTGGTGGGGCTGGTGACTGGGCTGCTTCTGGGAGGACAGCACCTTCAGTGGTCTCAGGGTAGCATCACCACGGGGATAAGCTGGAGCTCCAGGCTGCTCTCCAGCTCTGGTCCTGCTTTGCAGCGTCTGTAGCAGCTGTTTCCTTGGGATGTTGCACAAAGCCCAGCTCCTGTCTGTAGTACTTGGAATTTTTGGTCCTGCGTCATCTTGGGGGAGCTTGGGGCACTCTCAGAGGTGTGAAAAGGAAGGGAGAGGACTGCAGGCAGCCTGAGGGCCAAGAGGATTGCAGGCAGCCTGCCTTCCTCCAGGCACGGGGCTTGCCCAGCTGGCTCTGACGCCTGCGGAGTTGCCTCTCGGCCCCCGGGTGCACTGCTCCCACCGCCCAGTTGCACAGGGTTGCCCGCAGCGCTGGGGCAGCTGTTCCTGGTGCCTCCAGTGACCGCCAACCCCCAGTGCTCCCCAGATGGGTGGCATCATGGGGGAGGCCCGGTGCGCTCCATGCTTTGGCATGTGAGCGTGCGGAGTCCGGGGAGCCGCGGGGCAGGGCGGCAGGGCCAGCAGACTCCAGGGCTCTGCTGAGCGCTGCTTACGGAGGAGGAGGCTGAAGCGGAGGGCGAGCAGTGGCCAGGGTGAGTGCCACGGACCTGGGCGTGAAACGCCGCACTCCCAAACCCTGCAGACGGCCTCAGCGGCTGTCAGGCCACTCCTGGCTGATAAGCGGGGCTGAGCGCTCCCGCCCTGCCGTGCGCAGTGGATGTCTTGCCTGGCGCGCTCCACTCCCGAGCCGCGACATGGCCGAGGACTGCCACCGAGACGTCACGGCTGCGTGAGTCCCCGGGGAGGCAGCGAGCGCTGAGCCAAGTGCCTGCCGAGAACAGACAAAACAGAACCCCCAGTATTTGTTCTGAAACCAGCCCAGGATTGCTTTGGCCTCAATGAGACTGGAGGATTATTTTCCTTAAGTATTTTTAAACCTGGAGACTGGCAAGTACCAGAGGGCTGGGATTTCCTGGCTTGAGCGCACAGGTCATGGACGGCAAGGAGCCTGCTCCTGCCACTCCACCTGGACTGCCAGCGCACGGCTGAACCAGGACAACCAGGCTGGCAGGTGCTTGGGAAGGAAGCCACCTGCAGAGCGGGCCGTGCCTGCTGCCCCGGGGCTCCATGTGTGCAGCCCCCAGGGGCTGAGCGCCCATCTGTCCTCGGAGGAGGCACCCACCCTTTCCCTCAGCACCAGCGCAGAGCCCCATGCCGCAGACACTGCCCAGCCTGGGCTGCTTTGTGTCTGGGCGACCGCCAGGAAGGAAAGGCAGGAGCTGCAGGGAGGAGGTCAGGGATGTGCTCGCTTTCTCCTGCACCAGTAAAGGGGATGCGGAGCCCTCGGGTGAGCTCCTGATGGTTCAGGTTGGGTGTCTAAGCTCCTCTGGAGCCGTATTCATGCCTGCTGAGTGAACGTGACCCTGCTCGGGGGGCCGCAGGGCGGCAGGGTGGACATTAGTCCGTGTGTCTGTTCCCTGGCAGCCCTACCCAGGTCCCCCCACCCAGCACCCTGCAGACCCTCTTGCCCACAGGGATGGCAGCAGTGTGGGACCATCCAGCCCTGCTCTCCCTCGCTGGGCTGGCTCAATACCTGTAAGTCCCCACAAAATAACCTGCCAGAGCCCATCAGGTAATGAAAAGGGAGAGAAAGGCAGCACCTGCGCCATGCCATGCCAGCAACACCCCAGCTGGAGCGGCCGCCTGCCCCCTTCTCTGCAGCCACTGCTTCCCTGGCAGCGTCCCAAGCAGGGCTGCACCAAGAGGTGTCCCAGGGCTGGCGCTGAGCACTGCCATGCTCTGTGTCCCCGAGATTACTGGGCATGGGGGAGAGTAGACCACAGCTTGGAGGAGCGGTGAGGCTGCTGTAACGCAGGTGCGTTTTTAAAATACCCTGCCATTTGCCCACAACCCCGCAGGCTGCATGAAGGCGAGCACGGGTGAAAGGAAAGCAAATGCAGGCTCTGCGTGCTGGCAGTTTCTTCGTGGCTGAGTTTATCGGTGCTGCTGTTTCAGTCTTTCCCTTGCTGGCAGGACCCGGCAGCAGAACAGCCGTGGTTTGCTCCCATTCAGCGCTGGTGAGCACGCGACCCATTGTGTGCACATGTAAATACACATTTGTGCTGCTTGTTCCAAAACCCCGCTTGTTCCGTTCCCAAAGAGCCAGGACTGACAATGTCAGGAAAGCCTCTGTCCCCCCTGCTTTGTTTGACCGTGCTTGTTTGGAGGAAAGATCCCCGGAGAGGAGCTCGCAGCCGCTGTGCGCCCTGACAGGCTTGCTCTTGACAAGGAGCAGCCCCTGGTTGCAGGCAGAGGTGGGGGAGCCCGTGGGCTCTGCTCCCTCCCAGGGCCCAGTTCAGCATCGTTCCAGGCCCTGGAAGGGTGGGAGCAGGGAGCAGCACCCGTGGCCGGCGGAGCGAGGAGAGGAGGCAACGGGGCCCTGGGCGCTGGCCGGAGCCCATCCCAAAGGCTCGCTTGGAGCCGGTTCCTTCTGAAGTGAGTCAGGTCCCTTCCCTGCACAAACACAGGCCTAAGTCCGGCACCGCCAAAGTACACTGAAAGCTGGAGGCAGTCCTGGCCCCAGTACAGGCTTTTGGGACTTTGCCTTTTGCTGCCGCGGAGGCCGGGATTTCATGCCCTGCCGGCAGTGAGGGTCGGAGCGGGATGCAGGTGGCTTTTCCTTGGGAAGCGGCTGCTGCTTCATCAGGGACCTGCCCGCTGCCGTGTCCGCCACTTGGCCGGCCCTCCTCTCGCCTCTGCCCGCTGGGATGCTCTGCCCGCTCTGCCCGCTCTGCCCGTGGCCTCTCTCACTCTGCAGGTCCCAATCCTCTGTCTTCACCCACAGCCCCCTCACCAAACGCCCTCGGCCTTTCTGCTGCTGTATGGCCGGCTGCACAGCCAGTCTCCAGGAGACAGGGCTGTCCGTAGTGGTGAGCAGCAAGAAGACTGAAAACACATTTAAGGAGAAAACAGAAACAGGAGAAAACACATTGACAGACCCCAAGTCCTTCCAATCCCTTACAGACTTCCAAGTCCATGTTACCAGGGATAAGGTTTGGGTAAATACTGCAAAGTGTCTGTTAAAATTAGCTCTTGCTGGCAAAAATTCAGTTCTGCTTTCTTCATGTGCTTTTTTTGTTTGGTTTACACAAACTCTGGTGGCTGAGCCGTACAGGCAGGAGAAGTTGCATAAAACAATTTAATCACTCCTTCGTGCAAGCCAGAACTGCTTCCTCACCCAGGCAGGTGCCCCATGAAATGTCTTTTGACCTACCTACCCACCACGGCGGCACAACAGCCCATGGCATGAATGCCGGCATAGGCGCGGGGCGCGTACACACTCTGTCTCCAAAAAGCCTCAGAAGAAAATCCTTGCAACAACCACAGCTACCATCTAAACAAATCCCAGATCTTCCGTAAACAGAGAATGGGGTTAAATGTGCCTAATAAGCTGCTCATTCTGAATTATCATCCCTGCTCTAATAATAGCTGATAAACTAGTCTTTTGTAGGACAACAAACATTTCTGTTATTCCCCAACTCCAGCTTCGGGATAAATAAAGCCAGCCCTTGTTTTTAAGCAGGAGGTCATGCTCCATCTTAGGATAAAGGCGCTGCTACCCTTTCCCTGGTTTACAGGCTTAAAAGAACAAAATGTATTGAGTGACACAAAAAGTCAGAGAAAATTAGAGCAGGAGCAGCTAAAGACAAGTCACACATGCTGGCATTAAGCTCCCTTCACATGTGTGTTTAGCAGATAATTTGTTATCATCCCAGTCCAAAGTTAACCTGCTGGAAAGCTGCTGTGGGAGAGTTGGCTGCATCTGCAATGTTTCAGATTTCAGTGTTTCAGCTGGGTGCAAACAAACCAAAAAACACTATAAAAGCTTGTTTTTGATTAAACCTGTTGCTGCCGGGTACAAATACTTATTTTCTGGGTGGAAGTTCATTGGGGCACAAACACCAAAGATCATTAATCCCCGGTAAAACACAGACTATGCCTAGTGCCATGGCTCGGCAAGCAGCAGCTCTCGTGGCGACGCTGCCCCACGGTTTCCACTTCCCCATCCCAAACCGGAGGGGCGAGAGGGGAGGAGGAGGAGGAGGAGGAGGGTGCCGGGGTTTCCTACCACCCTCTGGCAGCCCCGGGCTCGGGGGATCTGGGCACAGGCCCCAGCGGGCCGGGGTCTCGCACCGCGGTGCTGGCTGGACGGCTGCCCTCCCCTCCCAGCAGCGCTCCCGACCCCCTGTGCGGCTGCGGGTGCCCCAGCGCAGGGGCGGTCTCCATCATCTCCATCTCCTTGGGGCTGCAGGGCCACGGCAGGAAGCTGTGGTCACGGCTGTTTTTCTGCCTTAGCTCATCTGCTATTCTTACGCACCTCGGGAGGGTGAGCTGTATTTTCACTGCCTCAGAGATGGGATTTGCCTCCGTTATGCCTAGGAAAAGCAGCCGACTGTGTTGCAGGGAGCCGAGGGAGCGGAGGCGGAGGCGCATGGTCTGGGCTTACAGGAGACATTTGTCACAGGGCCAGCAGCAGCCGCAGACCCCGCTTCCAAGTCCCACGCGGCATCCCAGGCGCCAGCCCCCCAGCCTCCGCGGGGTGCCCTGATTGTGCCTCCCCAGCATAGCTGGGGCTCAGCTCTCCCAGAACGGGCACCTTCCCTCTCGGGGTCTGGAGTCTGCCGAAACCAGCCCACACGGGGGGAGCCCAGCACCAGGGGCACGCGGTGGGCAGCTGGCTCCCGAGCGCTGCGTGCCGGCCAGGCGATGCTGCGTGCCGGGCTGCACAGCTGCCTCTCCCCTCTACCCAGGGAGGCCATCCCTGGGGCGAGAGGCCAGCCCCAGTGCCGCCGGGGCAGGAATGGCCACGCTGCCACCTGCCAAGGCTCCTCATGCCCCCGGGGGCTCTGTGCCCTGCCGCAAAGCCCGGGTACCACGTCCCTGCCTCTTGCGTACCTCAGATAGCCCCAGGTCCCAAATGACACCAGCCACCCTTGGCTAACCAACCCCCCCCCTCTGCTGTCTGGTCTCAGACCAAGCTTCAGTCAAGGGACATCATCCCGGGCAGGTCCCCATGCGTCGCCAGCCACGGGCATGCCGGGGCTGCGCGTGCATGTGGCTGTGTAATGCCATAACAAGATTACCCTGTGACATGATGGCTGTGAAATAATCCATGGTATCATTCAGTAAATCCTGGGATCCAATTACCCTTCCACATGACACCCCTTCCCAGGCACGGGGAGGCCGGGGGGCTGCAGCCCAGCGCCCTGCCCTTCCAGCAGCCGCCTGCTCGGCTCCTCCGCTCCCCTGCACCTCTCTGCCGCGGTGTCATTTAAGATTAGCAAAGTTTGCGTTGCCCTGCGGGAGCCCCGACCCTCTGCCAGGCTCTGTTGTGTTTTCTCGCCCAGCTGCGTGCTCCCCAGCACCATGCTGACCTCCCTGCCCAGCCAGCCTCGCACTCCCTCGCTGCCCTGGCAGCACCAGACCTGGTTCTTGAGCTGATGTTCAGATGGCTCAGGCGGCGATGCCAGCCTGCGTGGGATGGTAAGGGAGCCAGCCTGGCCAGCCGGGAGGTCCGTGGGATGCGGGAGAGGTGAGCAACACCACCCCGTTGAACCTGGCTGCGCGGAGAGCCCTGGCGCACACCCCGCCTCCCACAGCAGCACAGTTGTTTGCAAACAGTTTTCCAGGGCATTTTCCTTGTCCCAGCAGCTGCTCCCTGCAGCCAGCATATCCCTTTCTGTGAGAATAAAGCCCGGGGCACGGGTACACCAGCACTCCCCAGCCCCGGCAGCGGTGCCAGGGCACGCACGATGCCCTGCGGCCGGTTCGGCGCGCTCCACTGCAGGCGCCGCAGTTGCTCTGGGCCCTGGCAGGTGTTCAGACACCAGCGCTGCTGCCAAACCAGGCAGGGAGTGTGGCCAGCTGCAAATTTCGGCTGCGTTTTTGGAGCCTTTGAATCGCTGGCCAGCTGCCAGGTTTGTTATTTGTTAGTCTAAGTATTTTTTTCCCAAGTGAATTTCAAGCTGGCGAGAGGAGCCGGGTAGAGGGAACTTGGCGGGGGGCCCTTGGCACCCGCAGCACCGGGGGAGCGGGGGCGAGGGCAGGATGCTGCGGCATGGTCCGCCCGGCCTGGGAGACCCCAGGCAGCAGGGCAGCGGGCTGCAGTGGTGCCAGCAGAACCCTCATGCCAGGAAACCTTGAATTGCACCTCAGCTGCGGAGGGAATACAGCCGAAACTCCCACGCACGGGGCAGAGTTCATGGACCAGCCTGTCTGGAGCAGGGTCTGCACCTCTGCAGATCCCTCACGAGGCAAGGGCCTCAGTGAGGTGTCCGAGGCTTGCGGCCCCAGGCATGGAGCCCCAGGGTGAGCAGGAGATTCCTAACACCCATTTCTCTCTGAAAAACTCCAGGGTCCCACCTGAACCAGGGCTAAGGCCATGCCGAGGCCGAGGTCTGTGTCCCGGCTGGGTCTGCTCAGCTGGATGCTGGAGCCCACGAAGGTGCACCCTGGCCCTGCACTCGGAGCCCACGCTGCCCGGCCGCCCTGTGGCACGGGGGGGCTGCTCTGCAGCTGCAGCTTTGTGCTCAGCCAGTTTGCACTTGCTGAGCCCAGGGGTGCAGGCAGCTCTCCTGGAAAGGCAGCCGACTCCCGCACCCAGCCACGCAGCCACAGAGGCACGGGCAGAGCTCACGGGTGGCTCGCGCTCGCCGGGGTGGCCCTGGGAGCCAGTGGGCAGCCACCGGTGTCCTACGGGCTGCGCCGGCAGGCAGCTGCCCTGGCCTCCCAGCCTGTGTGAGCAGAGTCAGTGGGGATCAGGAAACAAAACAAAGCAGGGGCAATTTGCAGGGGAAGAAATTGCTATTCCACCTTGGAAACTTGAGCCTCAGATCCATTTCCCTCCAGAGAAGGGAGACAAAAGCTTTGGGAGGGAAGGGCCAGGAGGATTCCTCCGAGGCCAGGGAGCTGTGGGACCAGGGATGGGACTGCAGCGGGGAGGCAAGTGTCAGCAGGAGGGAGCCTGCCGGGCTCTGGCAGGAGCAGGGCGCAGGCGACTGGAGCGTGTCCTGTTGTGTCCCCCGCACTTCCCAGCTCCCTGCTGCCTTCCCTGCCATTGTTCATCATCTCCGGGGGTGAGGCACGGTGTGCAGACTGGCCGCCCTTCCTCCGTGCCTCCTGCCTGCCCTTCTGCCCCTGCTCCCACCCCACCACCTTGCAGGCGATGCCCGTGCCCAGGTGCCAGGGCACGTGCCACCGGCTCCCCAGGAACGTGGAGCCGGGGCACCCTCCCCTCCTGCCTGGCCCGACACCCAGCCGCTGTGGGGAACAGCAACTGGCTCATCCCAGGATGAGGCGGCAGCAATCGGCACCTCCCCAGGAGCCAGCCTGAGGCCAGGATCTGGCCACACACAGCCAGGGATGCTCACAGCAGTCAGGGCAAGCAGGCAAGGGGCTCTGGCAATCCCCTGGTGCCCCACTGGCCTCTCTGTTTAGACAGGTAAGCCTCCATGATCCCACCCTCAGGCAAAGCCATTTCTGTCACATTACTTCATTCCCCTGGCATAAATGTGGTGGATTTTGGAAGGAGACCTTTCAGCTGAGTTGCCTGGGTGTTACTCCCGTGGCTCAGCAGCTGCCACTCGCCGGCCACCGCAGCCATGCTAATGCATCTCTCGAAAAGGCAAACCAAGCCCATCTGTTGACTGTGCCTCGCAGGCTGCAAGGTTGCTCCTGCCGATGAAGCGGGAAAGACATCAGTACCGCAGCGCACAGCACAGTGGCCTGCAGCTCTCTTCTGGGCGGACGGTCCAGATCCCTGGAGATCACTCCCTGTGCAGGGACCCCACTAACACTCCCAGCACAGAGCTGGCAGCTCGCGGGCTGGGCAGCCTCACACACAGCACGGGTATCGGGCAGAGGGGTACATGGGAGGCCTCTGCCACGGCTCCAAGTCCCAGACCAGCTTGAAAGATTAATGACCTTTTTTCAGTGTTTGCTTTAGGCAAAGCCTCACTGCAAACCAGAGGGCTCGTGCTCCAGGGCTTCGTTCAGATAACGGTCTTGGTATGAGAATGATCTCCCCTGGTGAGGTGCAATTTGCAGAACTTGAATGGGGGCTCCAAAACTGGCTGCAAAGAAAGAGATTAAGATCAGTATTTGTCCTTTTTTTTTTTCTTTTTCCTTCCTACTGGAGCAAAAATATTCCTGTTTATTGCTATAAACCCTTGGGGGCTGTATGGTAAACTCCCAGCGGGAATTACTGTCTCAAGAGATCAGAGATCCCGAGAACATCCCCTTGCCAAATTTACAGTTACTGTTAGCTCTAATCAGCCTTGTTTATCTCTCCCTGCGGTGGTATTTGGGAAACTAGCACAGGTCAAACACGGGACAGTTCCCTCATTGTTACCAGGTATCTGAAATCTCGCTTCAGGCCACACCAAATCCCTCACTGCGTGGACACCTTCCTCACGCCTTCTCCCGGAGCCTGGCTCTGGGCTCCTGCATGCCTGGGCCCAGCGAGGGAATGTGCTGCTCCTGCTCAAACAGCACTGCCGGGCAGGGGCCAGGCGAGGAAGAGCCCCCGGCTGCTCCCGGCACAGGCTGCCACGCTCAGCTCCCGTCGTCCCAACTGTGGCACAGCTCCCGCAGCCACCGGCAACCCCAGCCCGGTCCCACTCAGCGGAGCCACGGGACCCTGCACGAAGCGAGCGCCAGGGCCGGCTGCAGCCCCTGGCTGCCGCAGCCGCTCAGCCCCTGCCTGCTCCCGAGAGCACGGACGGCTGCGACGCCCGTGCGCTCACACCCTCCCTACTGTATATTCTTCCTAGGAAAATAAAGCATCACTGTCCTATTAATTATGTGAGTTCTGGAGCAATATTTTTCCCAGAGTCACCTACTGGTTCACATAGTCGTTTTCCAGGCAGCTTAGCCAGTAGCCTGGCAACACGGTGACCTTATGCTCTGCTCAGCTTTGAGCATTTTATTAGCCACACTGGACTCTCTCCACCGCTCCATATTGCTGAGCCCCTCATTAGTACAATTAATAAGCCGCTTCTGTCAATTCAATCAAATGCCAGGCTCGACAGCAGGAGAAAGCTTTGGCAGATCAAGTAGGGGAGATTCTGGGTAGCACTGGGAAATTGCAGGAAACCTTTCATCTCCCCCAAGGAGCCGAACAAGAATGGAATTGTGGGATTGGGATTCTCTCAGGTCATGTTTATTTATCGCCGGCTCGTTAGTATAATAAATCAGGTCCCCTGTCACTTTGAATGAAGTCATAGGTTTGCTGGAAGGAACTTGGCAGAACACCTTGATATTATTAGTGATGGTGCGGACAAAGCCTCATGAAAGGCGATGCCCTGGCCGGGGTGCACAGGCACCCTCACACGCACCCGCTCGTCCCTGCTCCACACCGGCAGAAGGCCACCACCAGCCTGGGCTGGCGCGGTCATCCCAGGGCAGAGCCCGGGGACCAGGATGGTCTTGGGACACACCATGCAGCGCAGCTGCGAGGCGCCGGCAGCATGGCTGCAGTGCAGCATGTCCCAGGTCCCGATAGCCATGGGAAGGGATGCTTCTCCCTGCTCCTGCTGCCTGCTCCAGGAGACGTGCCTGGTGGGAGACATCCCTCTCCTGGCCCTGCTCTCCTCCTGCCTGCACATGTTGCCAGGATGCGGCCGGGCCAGTGCAGAGCACCGGGCAGGCAGCGCAGGCGCTGGTCCTCCGCTGGCAATCACGTGTATCAGGCACATGTGATGGCGCTTTGCCTTTCACACCTCTCTGCGTCCTGCCAGACTTTGCCCTGGCTCTGACGTCGGCATGCTCTTTGGATCCCACGCTGGCTCCGGGAGTTCCCGCAGCCACGGTGCCGGAGGTGCTGGGCAGGACGCGGCTGCCGCTGCAGGATGGCCAGGCAGCAGGCAAAGACCCGGTGCTGCATGACGGTGGTCCCTGAACGGGATCGGTCCCTGCGTCCTCTGAGCAGGACCTGCCAGCAGCAAGGGACCAAGAAGTGGCTCTGCAGAGCCTTTGGCATGACACCTCCCTCTGAACCAGGCACCCTGGCCGGGGTGAGCGGGGTGCGGTGGTCTGCTGGAGATGCTGGGGAGGTCACGGTCTCCTTGCCTGGATCCAGTGCTTTTCCACACCAGAGAGCAGGTCTGCAGGGTGGTTCCTATCCTGTCGCTGGAAGTAATGCTGGTGGCGACGAGGAAGAGCTGTGACTGGTCTGTCATAGTCTGAGTGCCCCAAATAGAGCAGCATCACAGGTGTACGTCCCAAAAACGTTCCTAAAATAAACTTCCCCAGGAAATCCTTTGATCTGGTCTGATGATGAAAACATAAATCTGAATAAAGTCAGATTTTTTTAAAAGATTAATTTCCATTTAGCTTAAATATAGATTAAAGGTTATAAAATAGCAGCTCTGTTTTATTGTTCAGTTTATCACAGTATTTGGTCTCCACACTGCGATAAATATTAAACTGTTCCTAATTTATTGCTCATGGACCCACTTTAGGGAGACAGTTAACTCCCAATTTTATAGTCTCTGAGCTGAGCCTGCGCCACGGTTGAAATGCAGGGTCACCCAATCCAGGCGTGTGCGGCCAGAGCCTTCCCCAGGCCAACCCATCCTCCCTGTCCCCATCCCCATCCCTGTCCCATCCCCTGTGCAGCATTCCATCGGTAAAGGCCTGGGAAGCGCCCGGGGCCATGCTCACACTCATTAGCTCTCTTGACTCCAGCTGACCCATAAATGTTGAAGGAAACAAACAAACCACCCGGAGGGGAAGGAGAGGAAGGGCTGTAGAGAGGAAGGGCTGTAGGTGTTGGCCACACGTCTGCAGAGCCAGAGCAGTGCTCCAGCTGAAGATGCTATTGTGTTGCAGCGATTTCCCAGGAAAAACAGGCCTGGAGATCTCCTTACCGTTCCTGGGAAGCGCTTGGTGACCGGGAGGGTGTGGATTCAGGGCGGGGGCAGCCCGAAGGCTGCGGGGGTGTTTGGGGCTTTTGCTGTTACTTTATGACGACGCCAGGAATGACACCACAAGCAGAGATGATTGCAAAACCGCAGCTCTGCATCTCCAGGCTGCACTGCAGCAGCACTGCACGAGGCACTGGTGCCCAGCTCCAGCACACATGCCGTGGGACCACCAATGGCCGGCAGTGCGGGGGCTTGGCTCCGGCTCCCAGCCGAACAATGGGTGTTTGAGGCCGTGCAGGGGCTGCACTTGGGGAGGCGCACACACACGAGCGCTCACATAGGCACGGCAGCTCCTCGGCCGCCGCACGTCGGCAGCTGCGGGGTTGTGTTCCTGTAGCCACCAAACCAAATGGACCTGGGGCCAGGGAGGAGACCGTGGCAGCGGGGTGTCTCCATGCATGCTCCAAGCAAGACCTGCGAGCCCTGGGCAGGCACATGGCCGCTGTTCTTTGGACTTTGCCACCCCTTTGAAGGGCCGTTTGCAGGCAGGGTGTTGGGAATGTTGGTGCCCAGCTCCTGGAGTGGGTGTGTAGCAGCCTCCTGCATCCCGGTGGTGCTCGGGGGAGGCAGTGGCATGGCCAGTCCCCCAGCACTTGCCCCTTCCTGCCAACCAAGCCTCACTTCTTGAGCAGTCCCATGCCATCAGGAGGGAGGGTCTGCAGGTGAGCGAGTCCTCCCCCACAGTGCCAGGCCTCTTCAGGGCTTCTCGGGCAAATCGCTTGCATCTTTTGCAAAGTCTGACCTAAATAAACCACCACCTGAGCATCCCGTAGATCCCCAGTCGCTGCCCGCCGTCTGCGTGGTAGCATGGCAGGCTGTCTGGGGACACAATACCCTTCCTCTTATGCGCTGCAGGGGACCCTGCTGCATCCGCCACCCCTGGAAAGCCAGTAAATGCCCCCTCCCTCCTTATCTTTCCTTTAGCAGCGGGGGTCTTGGCATCTCCTTAGCCCCCGCTTCCTTTTCCAGCTCGTGTTGACACAGCGGCCGTGGGAGAACAATGGGGCCAAGGGCGGCAGAGCGACACCCTGCCCCTTCCTCCGGCTGCCCACTCACCTTCCTGGGCACAGCCGGGGCACCCGGGCCCCAGCGGCACGGCTGACAAGGTGGCAGCACCGGGGCGAAGCCGGGGGCAGGCTGACTGCACGGGGGGCCACATGGGCAGTCTGGTGCTGCCCTGTCCCAGGAGCGCAGCATCAGGTACCCCACACTGCCCGGATGCTGGTGGGAGCCGTCCCAGTGAGGGGAGGGATGCAGAGGTACCTCTGTGCTGGTGAGGAGCCCGTGGAGCCAGAACGGGGCCGAGAGGGCGACAGGGGCAGATGGAGAAGGGGCTTGTCAGGGAGCTAGGGGAGAGAGAGGTTTTTGTTGTGAGCTATGGGCCAGGCTGACTCCTTCCACCTTCCACCAGAGTCGTTGGCAAGAAGGACGATATTAAATAAAGAGCTCGTTTCAGCCTGTGCTTGTGAAAGCTGGCAGGTTAAAAGACCTCCCTGATTCTCCAGCCTGCGAGGAGCAGAGGTGAGCTCGCTCTTATCTGGAGGGATTGCTGATCGGGAAGAGCCTTGCATGCTCCCAAGGAGCGGCCGGGCACGCAGCCGGAGGTGCGGCAGGTACCGTCCGGCCAAGGTCAAAGTCCCGCTCCGAACGATCCACCGACGCTCCCGAGGGCTGCGAGGAGGGAGCGGAGCTGCGGGGCTGGGAGCCCGGCACCTCCCAGTGGCCCCCGGCATCGCCCAGCACCCCTCAGCACTCGCCGGCATCCCCAGCCCGGAGCAGCCGGGGGTTTGCACCACCATCCCAAGACCACCCGGGCTCCTCCGCCGGGGCTCGTGTGCCATCCAGTGGCGAAGGCCCGGCCCCGGCGCAGGCTGAGCCTTCCCACGCCGCAGCTCAGCGCCGGGAAGGAGGGAGCCGTGCCGGGCTGGAGCCTGGGGGAGCATCCTCCCCGGCAGGACCCCCGCGGAGGCTGCAGACGGCGAGGGGATGCGCTGAGCCGCCGGCGCTGCCCAGCCAGGGGGGCTGCCCAGGCCCGGGCTGCGCCTGGGGGGCCGCGGGGGCTCCGGCAGATGCTGCGGCAGGAGCCCAGGCCTCCACCCGGGGTGCTCGAGGAGGAGGAGAGCAGCCCGGGCGCTGGGAGAGGCGAGGAGCCCGAGGGGGCCGAGCAGGGCTGGGCTGCGGCAGAGCCTCCTGCCCCTGCCATGGGGATCCAGGAGCAGCCTGTGCTGAGGGGGAGAGAGAGACTCCTCATCGCAGGGACCGGGAGCCGTGCAAGTCCTTCCCTGGCCAGGAAAGGGATCAAGTACCTCCCCCATGCTAGACCACGCTGGCACTGCTGGCCGGGCTGGAAGTACCTCGAGCAGGACGGTTTCAGCTGGTGCCCGGTGTGCCACTTCTACCTACTCCGCAAGGGCTTGCGCCCGCTTCGGCACGGTCAGCGGGGCTCGGCCTCGGGTACCCGGAGGGAGGCACGGGCAATCCCAGGCACGCAGGAGGTGCGCTGCGTACAGCATCGGCCGTGTGTGTGTGCAGCTGGCTCCCAGCAGGCAGGGTGGGAGCCCGGGCTTTCACTCCTAAATTGACGCTGTGGGCGACTGCGCAGATCTCACGAGAGCTGCGCCAGACCGGGGCTGGCAGAGGGAGTAGCAGGGAGAGCTTTAAGGAACTTGGCTGGGAAAGCAGGGCCTCCAGCAGCGGCAGTTGCAGCTTGGTAAAACACAGCAGGCTCCTTTCTGCTCCGAGACATTAGGAGCAGCTCAACAATTAGGACTGGTTTCTATTAATATGCAAATTTCTGCTGCCATGGCAATACTCTTATAAATGCAAATTGCAGTGGGAACCATTGTTGGAGAGACCTGTGCTGGTCCCTGCACTTTGTCTGAGCAGATGCTCCTAATTGAGCTCCCCCGGAGCCTGTGGCCCTGAGCAGCCGGGGACAGCACCGCCAGTGGCCACCGTGACGTGGGCAGCAGTTTCCCCAGTGGCAGCACCACTGCGGTGCCCCTGTCCCTGCACAGAGCTTGGGCCTGTTTGCACAGATGCTGACATGCCTGCAGCAACAGGCGGGGCAGCCCGCCCCTGCTGCTCCGTGGGAATCTCCTTCCACCTGCCACTGGCATCCAATTCCAGTTTCTGCAGCAGAAGCCGTGCCCTGAGCTGCTCTGAGAAGCAGGGATGTGTGCAGCTCCCTTGGCCGGGGAGCTGGGGAGAGCACGCCTTCCCCATGCAGCCAGACTTGGCCCGCAGCAGGACCTGGCTGCTGCCCAGCCTCACTGAAGGCCGCCCGGGGAAGCTGGGACTGGCCCAGGACCGCAGGCACTGCAAGCGCCAGCACCGGCTTGCCCTGCTCACGGGCACTGCTGAGCCACAGATCCTGACCCGAGGCGAGGCGGGATGTTTTCTCCTGAGCCTGCTTGGGACGGATCCTCCGGCAGCCCCGCACTGACTGGGCGGGCTGGGTTGGCCACCAGCTACCAGCCCAGCCGCCGCAGCACCTAGGCCTGCGTGCAGCCGCACGTGCAGGGCTGCGTCGGGGAGCACGGTGCCTGTGCCTGGCCCACCCAAAGCCTGATGCGGTGGGCAGCCAGACCCTGGGAGAGCAGGGACGTCCTGCAGACGTGTCCCTTCCAGGCTATGGCCAGGACCACGAGGTGGCTGTGTGTGAACGGCACGAACAGTGCCCGGGGCTTCCGTCACTGCCCAGGCACAGAGACCCCTCAGACCTCCTGGTCTCTCCGGAACAGCCAAGCGCTTCCCACCGAATCATGGGGTGGACCCACCAGGTGCCTGCGGTCCTGCTCCCCAGAGCCCTTGGCCACCCTTGGTGGCTCGGCACGGAGCCACGGCCATGGCAGTGAGCCACCGCCTCCAGGAGCCGGGTGCAGGGATAGCCCGGGCCCCTCAGCGGGACGCAGATGGGATGGATGGGTTGCAGAGGGCATGCAGTGATAGGCTGCAGGTGCCCGGTGGTTCGGCCGCTCCAGGCTGTGACCAGGTGTTGGCAGCAGGGCTGGACGCTGGTGGTGCTCCAGTCTGTGCCAGCAACCGCCGGCACTGCAGAGACCGCTGCCGGGGGGTGAGGCCCCGCAGGCCCGGCTGCCCTCGCGCCGGCTGTGGGAGCGCAGTCACTGGCAGGGCAGAGCCAGGCTGGGGGTCTCTCCAGGCAGTGCCCCTCCACCGGCGCACGCTGCCCCGGCAGCCGCTGAGCGGAGGCGCGCGGCCTCGGGAGCCGCCGCCAAGGCGCCCTGTGAGGAAAGGCCTCCCCTCTCGCGCAGGTTCTCCTCAGCACAAGCAGCGCGGTCAGCCGTTCGCTCACAACCCAAGCGAGCGGGGCCTGCGGAGAGAGGCCCAAGCACCCGGTGAAAACACTCGGCTCGCGGAGCCACGGAAAGCCTCCGCGGCGCCCTCCGTGAGCACCACGCCCCCCCGCCCCGAGAAGGTCCTGCCCTGAGCGATGCTGACGGCACCGCCCCGAGCCGCGGAGCCGACCCCACGGCGAGGCTGCGGGGGGAGCCGGGAGACGAGACGAGGCGACGCGCCCTGCCGGAACCACCCGCCCCGCCACCGCCCGCCGCTGTGAGGCGGGGACGGGGCGGGGCAAACACGAGTCCCACCCCCACCATGGGCGGTCCCGCCCCCGCGGAGCTCGGCCCCGCCCCTCGCCGCCTGCGCGCTGAGGTGGCGCGGCGGGGCGGGGCGGGGCGCGGCGGCCGGGCCGGGCGGGCGGCGCGGGGCCGGGCCGGGCCGGGCCGCGGGATGCGGGCAGCGGGGCCGGGGCCGGGGCCGGGCGTTTGGGCCGCCCGCGGGGCGCTGCCGCGGACCCTGCTGATGGTGCTGCTGGCGGCGGCGGCGGCGCTGTGGGCGCGGGCGGCCGCCGCCAAGCCCTGCGCCGCGCCCTGCTCCTGCCGCCGCGGCCTGCTGGACTGCAGCCGGCACCGCCTGCCCGGCGGGCCGGGCCCGCGGAGGATCCCGCCGCTGCCCGCCGGCACCACGGGCCTGTGAGTGAGCGCAGGGGGCGGGCGGAGGGGCGCGGCGTGGGCCGCGGGGCCTAGCGGGCGGCGGGCTGTGGCGCTAGGCCGCGGCCTAACGGGCGGCGGCGGAGGGGTGGGTGTGCGGGGCCGGGGCCTGGGCCTAGCGGCGTCCCGGCGGGGGCGTGCGGGGCCCGGCGGCGGAGGGCCGTACGAGGCCGGGGCCTGCGGGAGGCCTCCGGCCGCCGCGGTGTGGCTCTGGGGCGGGCGCGGCCGGCCGCAGTGGCCGGCGGTGCCGGCGCTCGGTGTCCGTGGGCTGTTCTCACGGGCCCGGAGCGCCGTGGGCAGTGCTGCGGCGGCGGGGGAGGAAACAGGCGGCCGCCGGCTCCGGAGCCTGGCTCGCAGGAGCAGCGGCAGCGGCCGAGTCAAAACCGCAGGAGCGGAGGAGGGTCTGGCCCCGCTGTGCCAGCAAGCGCCCGAAGGAAGGCTCCATGCTTCGGGGTCGCCGAGGCACAGCTTTCCTGCCTTTCATATCCTGGTACACGACAGTAACGTTTGAGAGGAGCATGAAGCAGAAGCAGGTTGTGTGGTTAGTAAGACTTTTGGCAACGCCAGTCAAGCCAGGACTTAACGTTTATGTCAGGTCAGGCTGTAGGACGCAGTCCCTTATGATTGTCCTTGGAAGTACTCCCTTCTGGCTCCTGACTTCAGCCGGGTACTGTGGCAGTTCCTACTGCTTCTGATTTCCTCTGCATCCCTTTGCCGCTTTGCGACTCGGTGACTCCTTCCTTCTCCCTCAGGAAAACCATTCTGGACTCCCCTTGACATTTGCTGCCATTGTTTTTCTGAAAAAAAAAAAAAAAAAAAAAAAGAAAACGGACAAAAGAACTAAGAGCCACCCTTCATCTCTGCTCCCAAGACTTCAGACAATGTGCTAAATACACAGTGTTCACACGGGTTGAATGCGGTACGCCTTTATCTTTCCTTGGCCATTACTGTTATAGTCACCATTGGGTTTGTCACCTTTGGCTAAAGCGTACTCGGGTGGAAGAGGTGCTGAAGTATGAGGGATATCAAATCCCTCTTTTGTGCACAGGGGAGTTCTTGGGCCCTCTTGAAATGATAATCTTTCCCGGTTGATAAAAGTAACATTATTCCAGACCAAGAGGGAAAAAAAGCCTCTTTGGAAGATAGTATAAACATACAAACCACTGTTCAGTTAACTCCAGGCATTCCTTTAGCAGGACTCAAGAGTCTGATCTGTATTAAAAACTGGGCATGTCTAAGGAAGCTTGTCACCTTCTTGCCCCTTTGTGGTTCTGTAGTTCTTTTTTTTCCCTGCATGGTAAGCAACTGGAAATATTTAAGAGAAAATGTGTATTTCAGCACAGAAATACCACTAACTTGTCTGTGAAAACACTCATGTTTAGAAAGGTATGAGGATATCTTAACATTAGCACTTGTCAGGGAAGGTGTCAGTGCCCGGAAAAGTGAGTTGGCAGTTCATCAGGTGGCTAATAAGCAAAACAATATCCATGCTGTTTGGAGAGCAAGTTTTCAAGCTTCAACAAATACTTGTATCTTTCTCCAAGCTGATAGAGGGTGTGTTTAAAACTGCTTGGCACAAAACGCAATGGGAAGAAGTGGTGCTGGCGCTGTGCTATGTTATGCAATCTGACATGTGCTGCAAACAATAATTAAGTGTATCATAGAATGGTTTGGATTGGAAGGGACCTTAAAGATCAGCTTGTTCCAACCCCCCGCAATGGTCAGGGACACCTTCCGCTAGACCAGGTTGCTCAAAGCCCCATCCAACCTGGCCTCAAACACTGCCAGGGATGGGGCATCCACAACTTCTCCAGGCAACCTGTTCCAGTGCCTCACCGTCCTCACAGTGAAGAATTTCTTCCTTACATCTAATCTAAATCTACCCTTTTTCAGTTTAAAGCCATTAACCCTTGTCCTATCACTACATGCCCTTGTAAAAAGTCCCTCTGGCATTCTTGTAGGCCCCTTTAGGTATTGGCAGGCTGCTGTAAGGTCTCCCTGGAGCCTTTTCTTCTCCAGGCTGAACAACCGTAACTCCCTCAGCCTTTCCTCAGAGGTGTTCAAGCCCTTGGATCGTCTTTGTGCCCCCCCCCCCCCCCCCGGACCCACTCCAACAGGTCCTTGTCTTTCCTGTGCTGAGGACCCCAGAGCTGGGGGCAGAACTGCAGGTGGGGTCTCACCAGAGTACAGTAGAGGGGGAGAAACCCTCCCTCGACCTGCTGGTCATGCTTCTTTGGATGCAGCCCAGGATACGGTTGGCTTTCTGGGCTGTGAGCACACATCGCCGGGTCATGTTGAGCTTCTCGTCAACCAACACCCCCAGTCCTTCTCCTCAGGGCTGCTCTCAATCCATTCCGTCTATGTTCTCTGTTGTGGCTTTCAGGATTTTGGCACGTGAAGTGTGTGTGTGTGACATTTTTTCTTCACTAGGACTGCTCTAGCAGTTCTGAATCTAAATGAGCTATAATGCATACAAGCTGTTTAAAATTAATCAAAGCTTAATTTGTCTCGCATGAAAAAGTCCTTCATGTGCTTTTCCCTCTTAGTTCTGTGATATCATTTCACATAACTTTGAGGACTAAAAATTCTTGGTTTTCCTAACCCTTTCAAACTACTTGCAGGTGATGCTTCCAGTGTGTGGGGTTTTTGGTTTTGTTTGGTTTTTTTGCTTTTAATAAGGCCAGGAGAGTACCTTCAGAACTTGTTTTCATGATGGAAGTATTCAGGCAACTGTAACGTCATTTTTCCTGCTGAATTGCATATGTTTTGTGGATAACCTGGCAGGTGTTGAAAAGGGTAGGGAAGTCAAGAAGTTACTGAATATTTTTTGATATGTCTGCATCTTAACATTACATTCTTTAGAACAAAGGATGCAAGCCCTGTTTGTAGGGCAGTCATCTGTAGGGGGAAAGGGAAGCACGATGCTGGTGGTCGCTGCCTTCCAGTCCTGTACTAGTGCCTGACAGTGTGTTTATGTATCCTGGTAACTAGGGAGACGATGAATAAAAGTAGCATAGGTATCAGTTAATTAGTTCAGCAAGTTCCATTCATAACAGGTTTTTTGGGTGAGCTTATGTATTTTCAGCTCAAATGGCTGGCTGCCTTGCTGCATCAACACCTTTACCAGCACAGTGCCACAGGGGAGGAAGTGGGTATGCTCAGTTGGGCTGAATTAAGATCGTTCTCCAGGACTAAGTATACAGTAATCAGTTTGGTGTGTGCGTTCTGTTTTATTTACTTGAGATGAATACCACTTAAGCTCAAAATGAATGTTTAGATGATTTTATATACAATACCAGATGAATCTCTAAAATACAAGTTTTGCATGTTTGCTCTGTGTCTTGCATAACATGGGCCTCAGCAAAAATGCAAGTGTTTCTAAAATGACGGGTTCTTCAGTTTTGGCTTTTTCGGAGCAAGGGAATTATATCTGGTTCTGCATGATAGCAGGAATCTTAGCTGTGTGATTGAACTATAAACACAGAAAATGAGATAATATATTTCACTTTGTATTTACTGATCAGTCAGTCTATTTCAAAAAGCATCAGTAACAGTAACTAGATATAAATAATGTCAGAACTGTTTTATGTATGAACTATACCCAACTTCTTGAACGAGGACTTACTGTTAATGAAATCTTTGTTGTAGTCCAAATCTGAGTAATAATAGAAAAATACTTGCCTGGGCTTTCTAAATTAAAATCTTAATTTCTAACTTAGTTGTAAGACAGTAGGCTGGGGGTGGGGGATAGCTTAATGTTAGCAGATCCTCATCACCCAGGCCCCATGCCTGTCGGTGTTTAAGAGGCATTTGGACAATGCCTTTAATAATTTGCTGTAACTTTTGGTCAGCCCTGAAGTGGTCAGGCAGCTGGACTAGATGATCATTGTAGGTCCCTTCCAACTGAAATATTCTATTACATTATATTCTTCCTGAAAGCCTTAGAAAAATCAAGTTTCTCTTTTCTTTGCATATTAATCTGACTCCTGAGATCTTTGTCAGTGCCCGCTAACCATGCCTGACACACAGGTTGGTCTGGCTCAGCACCCACGGCATGGTTTTGCTCATCAGCGTATTATCTGGACACCCTGAGGAGTGTGTTACTGTCTTCTGTGTCCATTGTCTCATCCTTCCTCCGTGTTGCGCTCGGGTCCTTTGGAAATAGTGTGGCTTAGTACTCCCGGTCTGGTTAAACCCGCTGCTACCAAGATTAGTCTCCTCAGCACTGGCTGGGTGCCTGCATGTTTGAAAGATCCAGGAAAGAGTTGTCTTCCTCTGGGATTTGGGATCAGTGCTGCCCCTGCCGCTGTGAGTGTCTGATGGCTCCCACTGGCCGTGCCGGGCTCCTTCGGTATGCCCAGAGCCCCGGGGCTGAGCTGGGCTCCGGCTGTGGTGGGCAGGGTGGAGCCAGACGGACCGAGAAGGTGTCCTGAGCGCTCAGCCTCTCCTGACATGGGAAGGCTGCTCTAGGAGCAGTTCATACTCGGTTGGTTTTATGTGTTATTGGCATTTAGGATGGGTTAATTACTACGTATATTGAGGGAGCAGGCCTGCAGAGTGGCGTTCAGCGGCTGCATGTGCATTGTTCTCTTTTCCAGGTTCTCTTGATTTTTTTTTAAGTTGTAGGAATAAATAATTGTTTGCAAACCTGTTTGCTGCTGTATCTGTGTAATTTACATCTTGATGTAATTAAAAGAATACATTAAGAACCGTCTGACTTGCCATGACACCCAGGATTTTAATAATTCATTGCTAGAACAGTATCTTTATTGCTGAGCCTGAGTGGAAGTTAACAACAAATAGTCTGTCAAGTCCTTGCTCTCTCCCAATAGATTCTGGTCTTACAGATGAAAAGTATATCTGGTGCCATGAGCACTGGGGTGAATAAAACCAGGTCCTGCTCAGGTTGTCTTCTGGTTAGTGGCAAGTCTTCCCTGCATGGAGGGTTCTTGTGGCAGCGTTAACACCCACCGACGGATGCTTACTGGTACTTGGCGAGGGTTAAATTTGTACCGCAACCCCTTCTTCAGTCAGGGCATCGGTACAATTTCTTTTCTTTCCCTAGTCATGTTTTTTGGGCAGCTTCGTGTCTGTACAGGTTTGACCCTTGGGGTAGTCGAAGTCGACCACAGGCCCAAAGCTATTGCAAGAGTAGACAAGTGTGTGGGTGCCGACTGCCTGAGCCTGGTTGTCAACAGAAATATTTTTAACTGTGATCAATTACACTTTACTATTCTTTTTAACAGATACATAGTAGTTTTGTTCTTAAAGGGTATTTTTGTCTCCTGTGTCAGCAGAGCTGCAGCCTGCCTTATAATCTGAAAACCAGCTGTAGTAAATATGTACTGTGCTATGTCTGTAATCATTAAAGAGAATCAGTGATACAGGACCTTATCAGAGAAGCTCATCAGGAGGTGAACAGCTTTTGCTGAAAATAGCTCATGATACCTCTGTCCTTGACATCAGAAATGGAGTGAGAAGTGTGAAGCCTTGCTGACAGATAGGCACAACTAGCTAACAGAGACAGACTTTTTGATTTAATAGGAAGTGTCCAGTTATTTATGCACCTGTCAGCAGTTTTCTGACTGTGGTGAGGATATCAGTCGTGTTTCATGAGCTCGGTGGCACTGACAGGCCTGTTCCAACACATGACGGCATAAGCTTTGGGGACTCATCTCTGTTCTGCACTTGTGCCAGAAAGGCATCAAAAAGATGAGTTGGTTTCACCCTTTGGACTGATGTCTGTCCATCCTCACTGGTATGGCTAGAACCAGGTTTCCATCACAAATGTGATTTTTTTCTTTTTTAAATTTTTTTTTTGGTCATGCTTTGACTCATGTCACAAAATAGAGATAGTTCCTGCCCAAAGAGTTAGCTCTCAGAAGTGGACTCCCCCCTCCCCCCCTCAACACTTTATGCACCAAGTCCAAGGCAAAAGTAAAATACTGCTTTAAAGTTAAAGCAATGGGAATAGCATCAACATCCAGTATGGGCTTTAAAACCAAACCAGATTTAATGACTCTCTTGCCCATTTAATACTCCAACTCCTGCATTTGTTTCCTATAAGCAAAACCAACTGGCACTAAAGCATGCCTTCTGTAAGCTTCCCAGCCTCATGTTTCTCTCCCCTCCAGCTTGTTTGGTAATTGTGTGTAGTGTGTATGTTGTTCCTTTAAAATAAGCCTGCCTTGACTAGTCAGCATCTTTGAAAAGCTGGGCAGGCGGACAAAATGGGGATCATTGCTACAGGAAACAGTTCAATAACAGGCGTTTTGTAAGAAAGATAGGCAAGTATTGTCTGTAAAGCTATGATTTAAAGGAAAAATATTTTGGTCAGGTATGATCTTTCTTTCAAGAAGCCTTTTTAACAAGAAGTTATTTGATTCAAGTAGAGAAATAGAACTGTCTAGAGTTTTATTGTGAGTGACCACTAGAAGAAGCTAGGAGGAATCTCTTCTTCGTTTGGTGAAGGAGGAATTGTATGTATCATAAATGTGGTTTAAAACTTTTAGGTTGAATAAAGCATACATGTTTGTGGGTGGTTTGTTTGGTTTTTTTATTGTTCCAGAGTAGAATAACTTTTCTCTCTGTTCTCTAGGGATTTAAGTCATAATCATTTATTGTCATCCAACTGGAGCATTGATTTGTCTGTTCATACACTACAAGAAGTGTAAGTTGTTTTTTATGAGGATAAAATCTAAAGATATCCTACCTAATTCTAATTAGTGCGTTTCATTGCATGTCTAGATATCTGGTCTAACTTGTAGAAATATTCAGTGTCAGTTAATTAAAAATGGATGCTCTATGTTGGCAACACATTTTATGTGTAAAACTGATGCTTTGTGAGCAGAAAACTTTTTCATTAAAGATTACAAGACCGATATTTTTAAAAAGAAATGAGAAGTGGTTGTTTTGACTAAATCTGATTCTAAATTAAAGAGAAGTAATAGTATTCACAAAAATGGTAAAAACTAGTATGTTTCACTCTTAAATTGTTCAAATGATTAGTACTTAAGCTTTTGGGGAGTCTCTTTTGTCAACTACTAAGTATTAACATAACAAAATTGTTAGATGCGTTCTGTGATATGAATTATTTCTGCTGTGTACAGAAGGGGGTTGCTTCTCTTTGAAGTGCCAGTAATCTTTTTTGTTTTTATTTTTAAGGAAAATGAATTACAATGAGCTAAGTGAAATTCCATATTTTGGAGAAACAACTTCTAATATAACTCTTCTCTCATTGTAAGTAATAGCTTGTCTGCCTTTTTCTTGTTTAACAAATGGGAGAATTTTATTAGAGTTCTGCTATCAAGTTGTAGGAAAACATAGCTCCTTTTGTCTTGAAATACTACTCATCTAAAGTGCTTTAGGGAATATGTAAGCACTCTCTAAAGAAATACAAATCAGTTAGACAATCAAGTCACCCTAAATTACCAATAAAATGCAGTCAACCAAGGCAGGCAGCTTTGAAGGGGAGGGATTCAGCCTAGGGGTGACAGTTCCCACAAGGAACAGCCCAGCTACAGGCCCCAGAATTTGAATCTATTCATATGTCAAGGTGGCAAATAGCTCTTGGATTTTCGGTATTGCTTTAGGAATCAACACTTTTGAAGTGTGTGTTACATGTCCCATTTAAGAGGCTTGCAATAACGTTGATACACAGAATCCTGTAACTGTTTCAGCTGTGCAACTTGAAGGATGGGATGTTTTGATAATTGTATTTGTTGCTGGTATTTTTCAGGGTACACAACACCATTCCAGAAATAAATGCTGAGCAACTCCAAGTTTACCTTTCTTTGGAAAATCTAGATCTTAGTTCTAATCTTATCTCAGAAATTAAAGCTTCTTCTTTTCCACGGATGCAACTGAAGTACCTGTAAGTATGAGTGATCTGTTATGTCTGGGATTCCTGGCTCTACAACAATAATGTTGAAGACCTCATCTACTCTAAGTTACTGTCTTAAAGTAGGCAGTCTTGCATGGCTTTGAACTGATAGTAGTGCCTTAACATAGCTACAAATGTGCTTGAAATAAAATACTTTTCATACCAATCTGTATTGCATTTTCTCAAATAGTATGGAAAACAGTAACTGCTGTTGTCAAAGTGCAGGTACTTCACCCAGCAGGGACATGGAATGATTTCTGCCCATTTTGTGTAGATCACTGTTGACACCGTTTTAACCATGTCTAACTGAAACATGAGCATGCAGTAAAAATCAGCTCCTAGCACTGATTCCTTTGGGAAAAATGATTTAGTTTGGTATACCACCATTCAGATTTGTGATGTGACTTCACAGGGAACTTGAGTTCTAATAATAAGTGGTTGCTCTGAAGTGCTTGTGCAGTTGTGTTCATAAAATTGTCCATGTTCTGAAAGGCCTCTTTTCCTCTTTCTTTCCTAGGAATCTCAGTAACAACAGAATAACTACTCTAGAAGCAGGCTGTCTTGATAACTTATCTAGCTCACTAATGGTGGTAAAGCTGAACAGAAATAGGATTAGTGTGATTCCACCAAAGATCTTCAAATTGCCTCATGTGCAGTTTCTGTAAGTAGCAGTCTTGAAAGCTTAAAAACATGGTGTTTGCAGCTGTGTTGTTCATCTCAATATGTGTTCTTGACTTTCACAAAGTGGTGCTTATTGAAAGATGTCTTAATATTTGAATGTCATCTTTATCAAAGGGAACTGAAAAGAAACCGGATTAAAATAGTGGAAAGCCTTACATTCCAAGGACTGGAGTCCTTAAAATCCTTGAAAATGCAGCGCAATGGGATTAGCAGACTAATGGATGGAGCATTCTTTGGCCTGGGTAATATAGAAGAATTGTGAGTATGCCTAGTGGTGGAATTTCTTTTAGGGACTCTAGCTGTGGAGGGTTGTGTCCTGTATGGCTTCCCTTACATCAAGGCTGTACTGAGATATTGATGAGCTTCACAAGAAATACAGATCTGTATTTCCCCATTATTTTGGTATCATGTTTGGTTATTTCAGAGGTGGAAAGATATTGGCTCTCTCCCCAACTTCTTTCCACTCGATGATCAAGAATGCTTTGATTCTGTAGGTTGCTTTTTGGTGGTTTTCATTTGCGCTCCCCATAACATGGGATGGTTCTTTGCTGTGTGACTGTTCGACAGCGATAGCGCAAGGGTATGCCATGCAGTGTTAGCAAAAGATTTTTTTTAAAAGTATTCATTGAGAACAAAGATTACCGTTTTGCTTCTGCCACTGGATCTTTGCAGCTGTTGTTGAGTTACTCAGTTCTTCATATACTTTAGTTCGTTATTTTGATTTCAGTGGAATGAATATAATCATGTATTTCAGGTTGCCTAAGGCTTAGTGTTAGTAAATAATTTTGAGATCCACAAGATGAAATTTTTGTAAATATACATTTCATTGATTATCTATTTGGCAAATGTTTTTCCTTCTAATTCCTTAGAGAACTGGAACATAATAACTTAACAGAAGTAAACAAGGGCTGGCTGTATGGTCTGCGGACATTGCAACAACTCTATGTTAGCCAGAATGCCATTAACAGGATCAGTCCAGATGCATGGGAGTTCTGCCAAAGACTTTCTGAGCTGTAAGTCCTGGGCTGCTTTTCATTGGGGATTTTGTAATATTGCAATAACAGATTGGATAGCACATATGTAGGAAGAATGAATTGCCAAAGGAAGTACTCAATTTCCTTGTTAGGCCCATGGTAATGCTGTGGATTTTACTTATATTTGTAAGTGTTCTGTTAGAGAAATTAATCAAAATGCAATAGTCGATTAAGTTCAATAGTATCTTCATAATTAATCCCCCTCTACTTGCCTTTAAAAGTGCATGTTCAATGTTTCTAGAGACTTGTCGTACAACCAGCTAACTCGCCTCAAGGAGTCTGCCTTTGTGGGACTTGGTTTATTGGAGAAACTAAACCTGGGTGACAATCACATTAGTCACATTGCTGATGGTGTGTTTAGAGGTCTGACAAATCTTCGAACCTTGTAAGTACAGAAAACTTCTAGCTGAAATCTCAGTTTAATGCACTGAAGCTTTTGGAAATAAAGACAATGAATATTGTACCGTGCAAGCCTGAGATCAGTGTTTTGGCATTGTTGTGTGCTGTCCTGCCTGCAGGTATGGCAGGGCTGATAATCTTTTGGTCTGCTGAGGTAAAAGAATTGCGGCCCAGCTAAAACAAACCAACCACTTAATTTTAGTGGTGATAAGAAACAGTGGCTTGGTGACCTTGAGTGCCCAGTTGCATGTCATACCAGTTCTGAGAAGGTGTGGAGTGAATGGTCAGCCTGGACCTGTCTTTATTCCAGAGGGTTTTGTTAGGGTTGGAACCTCAGAAGCCAAGTGGTGAACCCTTTTGGTTGCGGAAGGTACGGTTTAGCCCACCCTGCTTGTGTGCTGAAGTCATAGACATAGCGTATAGGAGGGGTGTAGGATTACTTCTTGCTGTCAGAGGCACAGCTCTGCACTTGCCAGGACTTTTCATAGCAGCTGCAGCTATTGGGCATTTCTGACAAGAAAAGATGCAATCCTGGCTCTTAATAAAAAAAAAAAAAAAAAAAAGTGTCCCAAATAGATCTGAATAGTTGTAATAATCCTAAACAATGGTAGTTGAGAAAGGAGTGAAAGTTTATAACCCCTCTGTCAGTTCATTAAATAAATGCTTAAATAAGCAAACTTACCAGAGAGATTTATGTAAGCAGTCATATTCTGTTAACCTTAATGCAACCTTTTAATGAAATAATTAAAACTAATTTCTTAGATTTAGAGTAGCATGAAAAAGAACAAGAGCAGATTAATTAGTAGGTTTTCCTGGGCTCCTCAGGGGCGTCAACAGCTGAGAGGCTGGCCATTTGCTTCGGGGTTGGAATGCGCGGGACAGAGGGCGGTGGTGATTAACAAGGCTCCAAGCATTTGTGCCCAGCCAAGCATGAGGAGCCAACTCCTCGGTTCACACAATGAGGGGCTTTTCTTTTGGGTTGCTCACTCATTTTGCTAAGTGGTCTGAGTAGTGGAGTGTAAAAGTACTTCAAACAACAGGAGATACCGTGTTGCTGTCAGATTAGTTCCATTGTTGTTTGTATACTGGTTGTTTCAATGCTAAGGCTGACATAAATATTTCTCTGTATGTTCAGCTCCTGCCTCTATTCTGCAATGTAGCTTTAATTAACGAGAATAAATCATGAAACTGTATATTAAGTACAAGGTAATAAGAGCAAAATGGGATTAAAGGTGTATCTAAGAATAGCACTGAAGTTTTACATCTTACTGCGTTATTTACTTCATAATACTGTGAGCAGTTTGGCATTGAGACCCCTCCAGCATTCACAATCTAAAATTCTGAAGCAGACCTGGAGATAATTCTAGAAACAAGTTTCATAATCACAGGAATTAGCAATTTGGGAATAAATTTGGCATATTATTCATCTAGTCGTTCTTATTAGATCACATCCATGTCAAGTACCTTAGTTTGGATAATTTTCAAAGAGGAAAATACTTAATGTGAGCAAGTATCAAGGTCATATTTGTTAAGACCTTGTGATGCATGAATCATGAAATTCTTTTCTTTTTGTCCTAAACTTTAAAGTGTATATATATTAATTGTGGAAATGATTGCTGTGTGGTGTTAAGAACAAGACTTCTGTATTTCAAAGTAAGAAAAATAAGAAAATAATGTGTTACCATTGACGATGTCCTGGAGGTTGATCCCAGTCTCTTCCAGGATGTTTCTACGCAATTTACAGTCTTGCCCAAGGGAAAGCAGATACTTCATTTTTCTGCCATTGGCACAAGGAAAGAAGTGTTTATATGAGATGATGCATACAATTGCCTGTATATGTAGCTAGCTTTCTGTGTCACTTGACTTGCTTGGAAGCTCCATCAAGCTGATGCATCTAATATCTAGTAAAATGCTGTACAGACTATTTTTTGTTGGTCTATTTTCCTTGAAACACACTCCTGTCTGCAGGGACTTCTGTGCACAATGGTATCAAAACAGATGAAAACTGTGGCTTTGACAGAAACTCTTGGCTCAGTCCATGCCTTTCGGGCTAAAAATGCAGCTGAATTTATTTCTCCTTCTCTCTAAAAATCATTTAATCCTCTCTGAACCATATTGCTGGATTGCTTTTGCTGTTTAGACCGCTCTTCTATGTGAGGGGCCGAAGTGCTGTGCAGAGGTCAAACAGAAATCCCATTAGCTGGTAACAAGATTTGTGAGCAGAATATCAACTTCATTCTGAAAATCTACTACTTTGTGCCTGGCAGCTTTACACTGTAACCTGTGTGTAATCTCTTAATATGCTAATGCTATTATAAGCCTGTTACTCAGGAAGATTAATGCTGCTAGTGTATTGGTTAATTCACTTACATGAACCAACTTGCTTCAGGAGCCTCTCCCAGCTTCTGGTAAATAGTCCATCACATGACAAGTGCTAGTCAGACTGGGTCTTTCCTTAAATACCACATCAAGAAGTTGTACTGCAGAATTTGTTTGTGGTTCTGTCTGCAGCACTGATCTTGAACGATTCTATTTTCCCTTGCATCTCTGAAATGGGATATTCATCTTCTGACAAGCTAGTTTTATAAAAGATTTTTGAGACCTTCCAGGTGATACTGTGCCAGAACACCATAGCTGGCCTGTACAACAGTAAGTTCTCTTCCCTAGCTCACCACTAGCAGGGGTCATGATGATGTTATAAGGCTTCTTTATAAGAAAGCTCTTCTCCTGCAGGGACTTGCGGAACAATGAAATCTCTTGGGCCATAGAAGATGCAAATGAAGCATTTGTGGGACTTGGCAGGCTGGATAAACTGTATGTATTACAAACCATTGAGATGGCAGTACTTCTCAGGCACGCGGAGTAGAGGGAGAGTGCAAAATATTGAGTAATAGTAAATTAGTGGCGTGAGGCAGAAAGCCTTTCTAGTTGGCAGCTGTATTCAGTGTGTTTCCACTTGTGTGCTACAACCTCTTGATAGGGGTTTGGGTTCCATGTTCAGGAGCGTTGGATCTGTGTAGCACTGGGTCACCTAGCAGCACCAATTTGAAGAAATTAAGAATAAGTATTTGACTGCATTTATTATTGAATAGCCCAGTCCTGCTGTGTGATGATTGTCACTTTTTGTGGTTCTTTAGTTTCGGTAAAAGTTATTGCTTACCAAAAAAAAAAAAAAAAGGCAAACCAAAGTATTTTTGAGCAAATATGTAACACTACTGAATTAACAGCTTTTTGGTACTTAGACTGCACATTTCATCTAGTGCCATGTGCTTTGTGGAAGGCTCCATCCTGTGGAGCTACAGACATTGCTTATAACAAACAGCTTGGTATGAGCGTGCAGTCTCAGGAACTAATGTGATTGTGGCCAATTTAGGAAGTTATTGCTCTGCTCCCAAGTTCTACTTATCACTGTTTCATTCTGCTGTCTTAAATTACCTTCTGACACATCTCTAACCCAGATCTCTAAGTTGAGAATGGAAAAGAAACCCTGTTCTTGGGAAAACTAGTTGAGCCTTTAAGCTCAAAAAATAAGGTTGATCTTTTAGTGCCGCTAGAATTAGAAAATACTTAGTTAAACATCATAGGGAACTTCTTTTGGGTCTTATTTATGATCATATTGACATTCAGACTGGTTTCTGGGTTTGGGGGGGCTTTGTCTTTCAGAATCTTGCAAGGAAACCAGATTAAATCTATTACCAAAAAAGCATTCTCTGGTCTTGAAGGACTTGAACATCTGTAAGTACTTTACTTTGTAGAACTTCTGACTATTTGTCAACTTCAGTCTTGTATTCTCTGTCAAATTTTCAAAAATTTAACTGAAGGTAGCATATGAAATCATACTTAACCATTATTGTTCTCTTTGTTTAACTTAGAGATTTAAGCAACAATGCAGTAATGTCCATCCAAGAAAATGCATTTGCCCAGGCTCACCTGAAGGAGCTGTAAGTTCATGACAATTATTTACAGATTCTTTACAAGTCCTACCTTGTAAAGAATCCTTCAGCCATTGTAGGATTGGCTGAAGTTGACTGGAGTGTGTCTGCTTTCATCGTGAAATATTTAAAGCAATGCTGGTAAATTATCGACTCAAAGTCAGTAGCAGTATACTTAGATTTAAGGTTTGATAAAATCTGCACCTCTATTTCCTTAGTTGCAATTAGTAGAAAATAATTATTTTTTTTTTCAGTGCTGAACCATTCTGTTTTTCATATCTTATGGGTTTGCAGCAAGCTAAGCACATGCTGGTATGTAGACAGTGAATGAAAGAAATAATTCATCAGGAATCTTTCGGAGGGGTTAGCAAGACCTACATTTTGTCTTCCCATTTTTGGGGCTAGGGAAAGACTTTAAAATTCACAACTAGGCAAGAATTTTTACTTGCTCAGCAGATGCGTAAGCTGCTAGAGCCTCTTGTGATCTTCAGACATTTAAAGTATTATAATGTGAAGTGACCTTTACACCCAAGACTAATCCTACTGTAACGCAGTCATGTCTCTGAGATAAAGTCTCTGAATATCGTGTAATCTGTTTTAAAACTGTTACTCAATTAGTTAATTTTGGCCAGATGGACTAAGTCTGCAAGATCTGCCAGTTTGAGGAGACACGTTTTAGGTGTTAAAGACTTTCATTGCCTTCTCTGAAGTATCTTAAAAGTGAGGATTTGTTGGTATGCATGGGCAAACAGCAGGATAGAATTGTGGCTTGTTTGCATGCCTCTCCTCTCTCACTACTGGATTCATCTAGTGGCAGATCACTTCTTGTTAAAATGCTGGACTTTCTCCAGTCAGTCATACTTGTACATAATATTTAGGAAGCTTTGAAATCAGATGGTGGGGGAAAAAGTGACCCATCATTGTCTCCTGTTTGCAGGTCTTCTGTGGAGCAGAGAAAGCAATCTGCAGTAGATACCTGTATAAAACAAATCACTTTGATTCTTAAATATTAATTAGCTGGCATGAAAATGAGTATTGAGGCTTATACTCCTTTCCTAATGGCAAGTATGTTTAGTTTGAGACATAGAGCTGCTCTGCAGTGTTATGTTCCCCTTTAATTGCTTTAAAGAGGAATGGGATAATTGTAAAGACAGGCTTAATATTTTTTTTTAGAAGTTGAAAATCCAAGGTTATTTTCTTCAGAATTAAAAAGAAATGTAAGGTTTTAATGCTCACATGGAGGGAAGGTTTTTCTGGATTGTTTATAGCCTACGTAACTAACATTTTATAATAAATACCTGTAGGCATAAAAGAATACTGGAAATCTTGAAATTACTGAACGTATGTGCTTTAAGTTGTTTTGCTGCATGAAATCACGTGTAGGAATGTGAAATACATAAACTTTAATCACACTTTTGTTTTGCCTTGTTTCTGCAGAATTTTGAACACTAGCAGCTTGCTTTGTGATTGCCAGTTGAAATGGCTGCCACAGTGGCTCACTGACAGCCATTTACAGCAGGCTGTAAATGTTAGCTGTGCTCATCCTGAATGGTTAGCAGGACAAAGCCTTCTCAGTGTGGACCCTGATGACTTTGTCTGTGGTTTGTATTTTTAATGACTTTTGATATAAAAACATGGTAACACAAGTCTGTGCAGGTGCCTTTCTGAAATCTGGCTGTAGCACTGCTGGAGGTACTTGGTCTTGGCCATGATGCATATGTGGGCCTGTGTACATCACGGGGTCTGTTTTGGAGTTTGGGATTTAGTTCTGTTTCTCTTTGCTCTGTTTTGTTGTATTTGAGCACTGAAGCTAACCTGAGGGAGTAATTCTGTGAGACTGCATTGGTTTTCATTTAGGTTACTGTTAAAAGCTGATTATGCTTCCATTCTCCCTGCTTCTGAATGCCTTTAGCTTTGGAAGAGCTGTTTGACACTTCCTTATTGGTTCTTGTCCATACCAGCAAGGCTAGAGTAGTTAATACTCTTGCACATTTTCTGATGCTCCATATCTGTAATGTTTATCTGGTCTCTGCCACCACAGTTTCGGACATAAGCCTGTTTATTTTTGTAACCAAACTGTGAGATGGAAAACTGAGGGACTCTTTGCCCAGAGTCATGTGTGAAGTCTGTGGCAGGCCTGGAAATAGTCTGGTGTTCTGGGTGAGCAGTCTGATTAGTGTTACTTGTGTAACACTTTGTGCAATTCTTTCATGCTTTTGGTGGTAAAGGCTACAATAATCATCATGTAGGCACAAGCACCCACTTCACCATTCTAATATTACCACCGTGGTGCCTGACACTGAACGCTGTGTGTGCCTACAAAAATGTCTTTGCTGAAATAATAGGTATTGAAGTAACTCTCATCGAGTGGGATGAGATAGAGTGAACTGCCAGCTTGCTATGCTTTGAATTTGTAGAACTTAGAGGCTCTTCAAGATATCTAAACTATCTGAAAATAAGTCTCAGTCCTCCATAAAATCACCTAGCTCTTCAGCTGACCATGGCTTTTGTGTGTGATCTAAATATAGCAAGTTCCAGACAATTGTACAAAATGCAGGGCGCTCCTCAAGACATGCTTCTGCTCCTCAAGACATGCTTCTACGCTGCTTGTTTTCAATGCTTATTCTGTACGCTATCTGTGGTTCTAATCCTCTTTCACAGCTTGATTTCCAACTGAAAACAGCTGAATATGTGCACCTCAAGCAGGACATCTGTTCCCAAAGCTTTCTTTCTGCTTACATTGTCTTTTGAGTGAGTTTTCTTGCAATATTATTGCAAGTTGAAGAGGAAAGTAACTAATCTCGGTGCTTTTATTTTCAGATAATTTCCCTAAACCGCAGATAAGAGTGCATCCTGAGACCACCTTTGCTCTTCGAGGCATGAATGTGACTCTGACTTGCACTGCTGTGAGCAGCAGTGATTCACCCATGTCCACTGCCTGGCGTAAAGACAGTGAAGTATTGTATGATGCAGAGGTTGAGAATTTTGCCAGATATCAGCAGCAAAGTGGTGAGGTGGTCGAGTATACCACTGTCCTGCACCTTTTCAATGTGAATTTCACTGATGAAGGAAGGTATCAGTGCATTGTCACCAATCACTTTGGCTCTAATTATTCCAACAAAGCCAAGCTGACTGTCAATGGTAAGCAATAATGGTAACAAAGGAAGGAACACTTAGCTACAAGTCTATTTTTCACTAGAGCTGGCCCAAAATAGTCTTGCAAGACTGTCTTACTGGTATTTAGAAGTATCAAATATCTTTTTATAAAGGAGGAAAGAAATGTTTGGGGTTTGTTTGGGGGTTTTTTGTGGGTGAAAAGCCTTCCATTCACTTTTCAAAAGGGGCAGATATCTCCCATGCTTTCATTATAACTAACACAATTAGTCGTTCACCTAGTTAAATGGAGGTAGAAGTCTCTTAAACTAAAAGCTCCCTCTGCTGTCTCTTCAGAACTAAGCACCTTTCCTATGTGTTTGTAAAGCTAGGGAAGATTCAACTAAAAATAACCGGTGGGACTGGAAACAAACTCTGAAAAATCAGTTATGAAGTCCTTTGTTTTTAGCCATAATGATTCTGTTTATTTTGGCTTGAGGGAAGGGAGGTAAGAAGACAGTGTTCATATCAGTAAGTAGACCGCTGATCCCTGTTGTATCTGAGAGCGGAGGTGCCTGTGTTGCTCTTGCTTGCCCAGAACAGATAATGCAGACTTGGACTGATGAGATGGAAGTTCACCTTCCCTATTACCAGGGAAGAAAAAGCATGACAAAGGGCTTAAGAAGGCTAAACTTTTTCCCCTCTCTTTTCCCCATGAGAAATGTTGTCCTTCGCATCATCTTAAATGAACACTGTAGGTACTGTATTTAAATTTGGAGGATAGGCTTTTAGAAATGACTGCTGAAAACTTGTGCAGTTCTTCAGAAGAATCTTAGGGAGAACTACAGGTGTGTTTCGGATTTGTTTGTTTTCAGATATTCTGTGCTGTGGAGCTTTTGCTGCTTTTTCCCTGGTGCTGAAAATACTGAAACTGTGTCTCCTTTGATCTAGAGCTACCTTCCTTCCTGAAAACCCCCATGGATCTTACTATCCGCACTGGGGCAATGGCCCGGCTGGAGTGTGCTGCAGAGGGCCACCCTACTCCACAGATTTCCTGGCAGAAAGATGGTGGCACAGACTTCCCTGCTGCAAGAGAGAGAAGGATGCACGTCATGCCTGAGGATGATGTGTTCTTTATTGCAAATGTGAAAATAGAAGACATGGGAATCTATAGCTGTATGGCACAAAACACTGCAGGTGGTTTGTCAGCAAATGCCACACTGACTGTGTTAGGTAAGTGGTGTGCTAATCTGTGCTTGCATATGGATCCCTTCACTTCTGCAGTGGTAGTGTAGCTTATCTGTAAGTAGCAAGCTTAAGTCCTAAAGAGTGAAGTTATAGTACAAAGAGCAGGACTTGACATGATTTTTGAACAGTGAAGTTTTAGAAGCTAAGCTACCCATGCTGACCAGTGAAGTTAGTATTATCTTTGTAGGAGAGAACTGAGGGACATATCTCAATCCAGCAGTGTAGACTAGATAGACAATTTGTGTTGCCTTGCAACAAATTTAGTCACACTTAACATGAACTATACTGAGTAATAATGGAAGGATAGTTCCTTCTAGAGTGAAGTAATTTTTGAAGACACCGACTTGTAACTTTATGGTCATATGGTAATATAGAATTGGAATACATAAAGCAGACTGTGGCTAGCATAATTTTGGGGATGTTTGCTGTACCTGCATTTGCTGCAGTGATCCACAGAAGAGGTGAACTCATAGGATTTCCTGAATCCTGTGTTTCATTGCTCAAGTTTAGGTTCAGATTGTAAGAACAGATTTTTAAATATCATGGAGTACACACTGGTGTTGCACAATGAAGTTACCTTACAATTTTTTTATTTTTTTTTCCTCCACTGTCACAGAAACTCCTTCCTTCGTTAGGCCCCTGGAAGACAGAACAGTAACCCGAGGTGAAACTGCTGTCTTGCAGTGCATAGCTGGTGGCAGTCCTGCCCCTCGCCTCAACTGGACTAAAGACGATGGCCCTTTGACAGTCACAGAACGGCATTTTTTTGCTGCAGCAAATCAACTCCTTATCATTGTGGATGCTGGACTAGAGGATGCTGGGAAGTACACATGCATTATGTCCAACACACTGGGCACCGAGCGTGGCCATATTTACCTAAATGTCCTGGCTTCTCCAAATTGTGATTCTTCCCAGAGTGGCATTGTCCATGAGGAGGATGGCTGGACAACAATAGGCATTGTGATTATTGTCGTGGTGTGCTGTGTTGTGGGAACATCCCTGGTATGGGTTATTGTGATCTACCACATGAGAAGGAAGAGTGAAGATTACAGCATCACTAACACAGGTAAGGTGCAAAAGCAACAGTCTTCAGCCCTGTTTTTGAACCAAAACCCTTGTTAAGAGTGGTGAAATTTCTGGATTCATTACAGATGGATAAGATTGAATAACTGAAGACTTCCTTCTAAAATTCCTTCAGGGATTTGCTCAAATTTCTTCATTTTAGAGTTGGGGTTTTTTAAAATATCAAAAGTGTGTTGGTTTTATTCCTAACACAGTAGATTTGTTCTACATTGAGGGAAAACAGTGAAGTTTGGAAATAAATATTTGAATAAACTTACAAATGTTTTCAGGACCTGGAATAATGCATGTAAATTGCTGTTCTGGCCCTGTTAGTTTTGAAATAGCTATATGGATTTTTAGTCACTGAGGTAGGAAAAAGATAGCTATATGCAAGTTGAAATTCTGGATGACGTTTTTGTTAATGTGGGTAATAGTGTTGGTACTACCTTGAAATCTTCACACTTAGCTGTTAATGTCATCGATATTAATTATGCCTTGCAGAGGAGATGAACCTACCTGCAGACATTCCCAGCTATCTGTCCTCCCAAGGAACTCTGTCAGAGCCTCAGGAAGGCTACAGTAACTCAGAGGCAGGAAGCCATCAGCAGCTTATGCCTCCAGCCGGTAGCTACGTGCATAAAGGCACAGATGGTAAGCAAAGTCCTCACGTGTATTACTTGTGTTTCAGCAGGATGCCAGTGCACAGTCTAGTCCTCGTAGCTGGCGGCAGTATTGCACAATGCAGCATAATACTGCATGTTAACATCAAAGGTGACTTGTCCTAGAGTAGAATTCAGGGTAATCTGAAAATTTCCATTGATCGTTCCAAGTTTGAGGCATCTCCTGTTTTTGTTCTAGTGTTTGTTTATATTGTGCTATCAAGGCTTCTGCATTCCATGCGTATCATTTAATCTTTGGTCCAACAATGTCTGGGCTCGCAGCTGCTATGAGTGCCTTTGCATGTAGATGTCATGACTGCTGTCCTTCAGGTGCCAGAGTAATATAGTTCCCTCCAGAGGCTCTTTGCTTCAGGCTTTGTGATCTGTTCAGCAAGGCAGGGATGCCATTAGAGAATTCCTAGGTTAAATGTCAAGGTAGATTTTTATGCTGCGCCTCTCCTTTGGCATCTCAAGAGTCCAAGCGATAGAGGTGGAAATAAAGTTTGCTTGGAAGATGACTTGCTGTACCTTTTGTCCTTGGCATAAAATTACTGCCTCTGCGAGACATACAGTCCACTTGCTACAATTACAACGAAAGGGTCTACACTATGTCCCTATCTTGTTTGGATGCTTTTTAAGATATTTGTGTCACTGAGTCCACAGAGATGCTATTTTTTACCATCCAAATGCTGAGGAGCCATCCAGTCCTTATATAGGCTGTCTTTCAAAAGTGATCCTTCAGTGTAAGTTTTTCACGTCTGTCCCATGATCCGTTCCCTCTAGTCTGTAGTCCTACTACACTAGCATCTGTGTCAGGACGGAGTTGAGAAGCAGCTCGTCTCAATGACCACTTTACCATCTGCTCTCAGGTGTGTGGGCATGCAGGGTACAAGTCTGGTTTAAGAGTGTAAGCCTATGTAGATAAATATTCTAGTTTGATTCCAGGGCTGTTTCAGCTTGGTGCCTAAGTTGGTTGGACCTGCGTGGAACCCCTTTGCCCTTGAAACAGGAGAGCAAACATGAGACTGGACTTGCTCATGTCCATGGTTTTCCCCTGGTCAGCTTCAGAAGGGCAGTGCTATTGAGAATTTTGATGGTGGGGACCTAGAGCATTTGTCATGTGACTTCAGTAAACAGTCAAGCTGAGTACTCTGTTACCACGTTAATTGTATAAAGGCCCTTCAAACTGTAGTGCTGTAATACATGATCATGCTAAGATGTGAAAGAGTCTATGGAAATCAAGCATCCTTATCCTCTTTGAGAGTATTTTGTTTTTCCATTGTGTTTATCAGGTGGTGCAGCGCCATTGGTGATCTGCTCAGACTGTTACGACAACGCTAACATCTATTCCAGGACACGAGAGTACTGTCCATATGCCTACATCACAGAAGAGGACCCCCTGGATCAAACTCTCCCCAATCTCATGGTGCAGATGCCTAAGGAAACATACACAGCACGCACCCAGCATGAAACCAGTACTCTTGATAATCTCTTAGCAGACAGAGACATGTCTGTCTTCCTTACCAACCATGACAAAATAAGTGAAAAGAAAATCTCTTCCCAGCAGATTAATGGTGAGTGTCCCCTTTTCCCTTTTGTTGCTTTGTATTCCCTGATAACTCTGGCTTTCCTTGTGCTGCCCTTTACTACGGACACACAGCTAATTCTTCAAGTAACTTTAGTTTGTGGAGCAACTCATCTGTTTATTGACCACCTGTTCTCAGAACTAGCCCTCAGTTCGCATCCAGTACCCAAGAGTTGAAGAGGGTGATGTTAAAAAAATGGTCTGTCTTAATCTGCAGTTCATCTCTTAAAGCTTGTGGAATGTGATCCTTTGCATGTACTTCAAGGACATCTATTAGCTAAGAGTTAAAGCTTCACATAAGAAATTCCAGTAGCCCTGCAGTTGGAGCTGGCCTGAGTCTCAAAGAACTCCAAAAGTTGGGGTTTTTTGTTCTTGTTTTTTGTAGATTGATTGTTTTTATGTTGACTTCCTTCCAGCTAGTCTTTTTAAAAATTCATACTGAAACTCTGTGTGTTGTTTCTGGTTACTGTAACAGATTGCTGAAAAGGGAGAGCATCCAGTAAAATGTGCTCTCAAAAACAGAGAAAACCTCAGAAAGACTGTTATTGCTGAGTCGCACAACTCAAAATACCTGTCTAAAATTTGAGTGTGTTTATTATGAACTCACTCCTGTTCATCTTCTAATTTTTCTTCCTCAGAACCTTTTCAGCTTCCTTTATGGGGAGTAAACAAAGACCTAGCGCTCTCTCATTCACACTTTCTGCATCATCAGTCAGCCCGCGAGACCCCACGACCTCTTCGAAGCGAGGGCATTATTGACAGTGACCGGGAACAAGCTGCTTCACCCAGACCTTGCCACAGGTTACGTGAACATAACTTTGATTTTAATAGGACACGGAACGTTCATGACTATAGTGAAACCACTTAAGACACTAAAATGAAGTCTTGAAAGCAAATCCGTATCAACTGACTTTTTGTATTTACTACCTCAGGACTAACCCCAAGGCCAAAGATGCTTGTGTACATGTGTCTACAATTACAGGCTGACTAAACAGAGTCAGAGTCCCTAGGAGGAGGTGGCACATGCCCTTTTTCCTTGGATTTCTGTGTATTAGAAAATGGGAATGTGCAACAGAGAACACATGGAGGATTAGTGATATCTAAAAGAATAGCATTAAAACATGCATTTTCTGATGTTGGAAGCAGCCTTTGTGTTGGTGCATGCTTTGAAAATCTCTCAAGAATGCATAGCTATTTCACACTGCATTGTCTGCTTGAAAACAAATGTTCAGGGCCTCCTCATGGAATTCCCCAGTAACTGTAAGCATAAAACTCTTGGCCAGCTTTTTGTTCCTTAGACTGTTGGCAGGCATCTGTGACCAGTCTTACTTTGGGGCTTGTTTTCTCCTATGAATAATGGACTCTAGTTGTAAATAAATTTGCATTTATAAATATTTTGTATACACTAAGCATATAAATGTGTTGGCTGTAATGTAAATATATTTTTTATTATGCCAAAGTATGTATCATACTGTTAGTCTTGACAGCTGCATATCAAGCCATATGGGTTTTTTTTTTGTGGGACTGAAAGCTTGTTTCTGAGGGGATAGAGTTGTCTTTGTTTTGGAAAGAAGTGAATTTACTATAGGTATGTGGTGAAATTGCGCTATTGATTAATTTCATTGTTACATACAAGTCTGTATGCATTAAGCCTGGCTGACCTGACTGCAAGCTGATCTGTTTCATGACATTAGCAGAATTCCAAGTTTGACCCATTTAGGTGTTGAGAGGGTCCTCAAATCTCTATATTAGGCACCTGTCTTGTCCAGGAGAGCATAAAGCCCAACAGACCCTTCATTAACAAGCAGTGGTAACCTGTATTCGAGGCTGTAGGATCCAACTTCGCAGAAGTTCCTGTAAATAGCAAACAAAAAGAACAGTACAGAAAATGTTTCCTTCTGGTCATCTGGTAAAATAGCTATAAGGTGGGAGTTTTGAGTGGTTTGTTTCAGAAGTTTATCTAAGCTTTTCTCTTTAAAAAGAGCCTTGTGTATGTTGCAGAGAGGTCTTCATGTATTTTTCCTAGCTGACAGTTACATGAACTTATAAAAAGAATGTGATGAAAAGCATTGGATAAATTGGGAGAGCATTTGATAAATGCTTAGTGAACTATACTGTGGACTTTGTTTCTTCTGCACAGGCAAGAGGCATATGTAGTTTGAAACACTTGTGTCCTTTTCTGTTGTAAAATATCAGGCAAAATTGTTGCCCTGTTGAACTCTCTAATAGTTCCCTAGACCTTGGTGTGGCTAAAATGTTTAAATATTTGACAGGTGAGAAATGAAATGATATGCAGGGAACCATTCAATACTGAAAATCAGTATTTGCTGAGACAGAGGAAGCACAAAACTTCATTAGTTAGTGGGATGTGCCTAACAAAATTAGGAGGAAGAACATTATAAAGACTTCCTGAAAAGATTGTTCTCCTGGGAAGATGCACCATTGTGTAGAAGGGGTTAAAGACTCATCAGTGATGGGTTTTCAACAAATATGTTGTGCTCAGCACTAGAGTTCTTCAACATTATGCTGTATGCTTATGCCTGAAGAGCAAGGGGCTTTCTTCCTAGTCATTGTTGCATTTTTTCCAAGCTGTAGGGTATGTACTAAAATCAAAACAGCTGTGTGGTATATTTTTATAAAGACAGAAAAACCTTTTTGGACCAGCCCAAGAGAGGTATGTAAGACTTCCCATTGATCCATTCCTAGATAGAAGGGGGTGTGACTGAAGTATCAGATGCAGTCATGCAGAATCACAGCTGAAACTTTTGAGACTGTGGATTATTTGAGTAAATGAGTGAGGAAATGATGGGAATAATGATTATTTTCCCACAGCTCTTTGGGCATGAATAATAGATCTATGCAAATGAGCAAATATTATCAAGGGCTCTTTACCATGCTCTCAAAGCAACCATGGTTGCTTTGGAAGCCAGCAGCTTTAGTAGGAAGAGGATCCAATTGTCCTTGATCTTTGGGTAAAGTAGAAAAAACACAGGTGTAAAACTCTTTTTGGGCTCTGACATCTGAAATGTTTTAATAACATACATGCTAAAAGAAGAATCTTAAGTTCATTCCTGTCTGTTTTTATTTCCTCCAGGCTTTTCCTTTCCAGACAGGATTTTAGACATGGTGCTTTTTTTCAATCCAAAGTTATCTGTGTTGCAGTAACCCAGTACTGTCCATTTAAATCCAGATGAGAAAGGTCATGTCATGAAACTACAGCAGCAGAAAAGTCTCATCCTTTTGGGCTGCTTGCTGCTTTCTCCGGATACTCACACAGGCTGCTGTGGCAGAGTGCCTCTTGGCACTTGGAGACCCACAATTTCTCTCTAGTGGGAAAATAGCACCCCTCCTGCTGCTCTGTCTCCCATCGCCATTTGGCAAATGCTTGTTACTTTCTTTCATCTCTTCTGTGGAGTTGAGCTAATGCAGATCTGTCAGAGTACAGCTGTGGATGTCTAGACCTTAGGTGTACTTTGGGCACAACTCCCTAGTGCGATTGAATTCCCTTTAGGTATGTAAGATTGTGCTTGGCCAGGACCAAGGCTTTAAAATTCATGCTGACTGCACCAGAACAAACTGAAGTGCTAGCTCTTGAAGCCATTTAGGAGCTAAAGCTGCACTGATTTCTGTGAGATATTGGCCTATAAAAGCTGCCATTATGAATTAGGACATTTGCATCCTTCCATGAGCAATGGTATCTCTTTAAGGTCCATAAGCTGGTTGTAAATAGCTGAAGCTTGTAAGTAGGTGAACACCTTGCTGTGCTTAGCATTGTGGAAAAACTTCCTAGGTAGACTTGCAGAAAAAATCAGGTCTCTCTTCTTTCCCTTTTCCTCCAGGAGGTGCAGATAGGACAGAGTGGCCATTCTGCTTTCAGTAAACACAAATAGTTTCTTCAATCAATGCCAAAGTACTAACAGTACAGGAACTGGGGGTTCATAAGACAGTGTGAGCAAAACTGCTCTTGTTCCCTATTGCTATTTCCTAGTGTCTATTTATATTTTTCTCACATAAGAATGTATATTTTGTATAGCATGTGTAACATATGTTTGTCTATTGTAATATACCTTCATTCAATAAAATGCTATATACATTGAGCATCCAGTGTAACTTTGTTAGTCTGCAGATTAAATAGTTCATTTTTGTTCTATGATATTTAATTTTTGTAGCGGAAAAAATACAGTAAACTTTGCTATCTGGACATGTTCCTGGGCAGCTGGCTTCAAGTGTCCCTGCTTGAGCAGAGGGTTGGATGAGGTGACCTCCAGAGGTCCCTTCCAACCTCAACCATTCTCTGATACTGTGATTCTTATTTCAGTTTTCTAGTAGGAAACACCCTGTACACTCTTCTGAAAATGCATGAGTACTTCTCCCATGGAGCTGTTGACTTTGGGCCAGGAGACTCGCAGATCACTGTGCTCCCAACTCTGTCATCCTCCTATTCAGATCCTTTGAAGTACCAAAGAGATTTTCTTTCCGGCAACAAACTGTCAGCATAAATGAGTTGGTGAGAGCATGCCCCTGCATACCTGCTGCAGGAGGGGAGGGTTGCGTGCCTCCAACCCTACCAGCTACCATCCCTCCTAAAAGCCAGCGTAAGTTTTTTATTCCTTTGAATAGCTTAATCTATTGCTGTATTCTTGTGCTGGTTCATGTTCTGCTAATTAATCACCTTTGCTCTTCTGTGCTCTGTTTTGTATGCTTCACCATTTTACCTGTTCACAGCTCTCAGCACCGTGTAGCCTTTCCCAAATTAACCCAAGCTCCTGTAGCTGCTTCATCCTCTGTTCCTGCTGACAAGTGAAGTTTGCATCCTAGGAAAAGGTTCACAAGAGCTGGCTGTACACGCAGCCTGACATGCAGGAGTTAGTCACCCAGCTTGGCACGCTGCTGTTGATGAAGCACAGCACAAGACAGCCTCCGGCACAGGGCTCTCCTCTCCCGGCCGTAGCAGCCAGGGGCTGCCCAGGGGACCAGTCTGGCAGAGAGCGTTCCCAGATGCGGCTCCCAGGAGCACCAGCCAGCCTGTGCAGAGGCTCCCGCCTTGCCGGCAGCTGTAGGAGCCGGCTCTTCGGCAGAGGCCGGGGCAGCCGCTGGCAGCCTCGCCTTGGGTCCCTGCCCGGTTTTCTGTGGCAACATGTGATGCATTTGGCAGCGCTGCCCGAGTCCTCATGGCCTGTCTCTACTCCCACATGCAGGGGAGCATGTCGTGTCCGTAGGACCTATGCTGAAACATCCAAAAAGCAAAGCCAGGCTGTAAGCAATTGTTACTTTGGTTGTCTCCCTTCATAGCAAGAGCTAAAGGCCTACCCTTTGTGTGCAGGCTCTTGACTTCTGTATTCATCAGCTCACTTGCCTGATAACCAGGGATTCCTGCAGTGCCGATAGCTGGCCTTGGGTGTACCTAGCTGGGTGGGGACCAGCAGTTGCCTGCCAGCTCAGGAGGCTCCCCTCGTATTTATAAACTGGGTTGGGGTTTCCCAGGGGACTGGAGCTGAAGCATTCACAGAGTGTCTGCAGCATTCCCCAGATCCCAGCTTTTTGTATTTTCAAGCCACTGCAATTGCGGGGGGATGGCCTCAATGATACAAGCCTTGATTTATCCAGGAGCATGAGTGTTGTGAAACCCCATCCCATCCTGTGATCATTTCAACAAGATGCTCAGGAAAAACCAGCTATTGCCTTCCCTGGTAAGTTCAGCTCTCCCTGGTTCATTATGTATATCTCAACCCTGGCACAGTGTCAGAGAACCAACAGCTATTGAAGATAAGATCATGAATAGTTAATGTTCTCAGTTACCCAAGCATATTTAAAAATTAACACTGAAGCCTGGTGCTGATGAGATTATAGAACTGGGTCATCAAAGAGAGGAAAAAACAGAAAACAATTGCATCTACCCTCGGGCTTCACTAATGACTGAGTTTTTGTGGAAGATCCTATCCCTTCCTTGCTTTAATCCTTCAGTGGTTTAAAATACTGGATACTTCATTAAGTCACCTTCCCTCCTGCCTGCTAGATTCTCCTCCTCCCTTCCCGCAGGAGTTTGTGGCCCCTTCAGATGAGTCTCCAGGCTCTGGTCGGGGCCGTGAGCACCTGCCCCACACACGTCCCCGCATGCAGCGTGAGAGCCCGGGCACTGCAGAGCAACAGAGGTGATGAGCACGTTGGTGTGACAGCTTTGGTGACGCAGCGTGGTGGTCAGGGTGTGCGTCCCGGGGAGGTGGGCAGAGGGCTGTGGCTGGGTGCAGCCTTCCAAGCTGCCGCAGCCCTGATGACGTGTTCCCCCTCCAGGAGCAGCCCCGTCTGTCCCTGGGGTCCCTCCAGGCTCCCGCCTGGAAAGATCACCTCCTCTTCTGCCAGATCAAGCCCAGTGTTTCAGGTCCTTCAGGGTATGTGCTTAACAAGGGAATAAGCGAATAGCTGAGACGGAAAGAGAAGACAGTCCTTCGGTCTGTGGGAGCCCCAGCCTTGGCAGGGCTTTGGCAGGGCAGGCTTCGGTGCCGAGGCAGCCGTGGCTGTCGCCTGTGCCGTGTGCCGGGAGCTCTCCCTGAGCTCTGGACGGCTGTTCCCCACACATAGGAAGCTGGAAGAGACACAGGATCCTTTTTCAGAATGACGCTAGGCATTCATAGGCAGACAAGAGTATAGGGAACACATAAACTCTAAATCCTGATTTTTATGGCTTTTGCCCTGAGGTAGCTAACTGGGAAAACCAGCGGCAGGGAGCCGGGTTACCTCACCGTGGAAAGCAGGCAGGTGCCTGCAGCCAGACGTTGGCAGCGTGGGAGCGCTGGGTCCCGACGGCACGGACCGTGCATGTGTGTCTGTCAGCGTGGGCAGCATTGAGCATGTGGACGGGCTGTGACCACTTGCCTGTGGATCCCCAGGTGAGCGAAGACGGTTGCTGGCACCTTTTGTGCATCTGCCTGCGTGTTGGAGATGAGGTTTCCAACACCCTTTAGGAGAGCAGGTGAGCCCATACCCTCCAGGTTATGGATACCGAGGGAGGAGGGGAGCAGCCTCCCGGAGACCCAGCACGCGCCAGGCAAAGCCAGGCCCTGGGCTCCCACCACCCGACGTGGCTGCCGCCGCCTTTTCCTTCCCGCGTCTCGCCCAGCTCTCTGGGTCTGCTCGTCCTCGCTGCACCGAGCCGGTCAGGATGGGAAATGGGATGAAATCCAGCACGACAGAGAAGGGGCAACCTCCGAGCGTGCCCTTTAATCAAGGGCCTTTTTTTCCTGCGCCTGGGAGGCAGGTCCAGATTTGGGTTCCCATTTGCAGGGAAATGGAGCGCTATTAAGGCTTCTGTTTATCTCATTTTCTCCCAATGAGATGCTATCGATTTGCTCTGTGGAGGGACACACGCTGATTAAACTGTGAGCGCTTATTGACAGGCCCTGATGGCTGCTGCGCTTGGCCGGGTGCTGGGGGGAGCTGCCGCTGCCACAGGGTCACTCCTGCTCTGCTTCCACTGTCTGCTGATAATGTTTCATATCAGGGTTTGTCTTGCAAGCTGACAGCTGCTTCATCCTGCAGAGGGGAAGCACACCGCAACCTGTTCCCGGCAGAGCAGGGGTGGGAGAGCCTTCCCACCCCCTCGGGAAGAAGCCGCGTCCCAGAGCGGGATCCCGGTGCTGCACCGGACCAGGGGCCACTCCTGTTCAGTGCCCACGAGCAGCACCGCGGCCACCGAGCCGGTGCCGTCCCCTCACTGCGCCCACCGCCCGCGTCTCCCACCGCCCGGCCTCGTGGCTCAGGCTGCCCTGGGGAGGCGTCCGCCCGCATGAGCACGAGTCCAGGCGGCCAACTCGTGCGAGGTGCGGTTCAGCAACCAGCAGCTTTGTGCAGCCGGTGGGGGCCCCGCTCCGTGCCCGGGCTGGGGGTTCTGTGGGAGGCAGCGGCATGGAGCAGAGTTGGGCCAAGGGAAGGGTTAAAGCTCTGTCCCTGGAGCCCTGACGCATGGATCACGGCTCCGTGCTCTCGATTCCAGCTCATCTCTCTTGGCAAAGGCAGATTTTCTCTAAATGAGATCCTTTTGCACATAACTCGCGTGTAACACAGGGGATAACTGCTCCGCTCATCACTTTGAAGGTTCAATTTCACATTAGGTTTAATGTCTCTTCTGAAGACTTATATACGTAATTCACCCCAGCATTTAGAAAAATCTCTCACGTCCTTGCTCAGATTTATTGTTGATACCGTTTTGCCTGACGCTGGATGTTGCAGGCGCATCTATCGAACAGTGGGCTGTGATTTGTGACTCGCCAAAGGGGATTTCAGGATGCAGAAATAAATGTGCCCTACTCGATTAATAGCTAATAGCCTGCTGAGAGCGTCCCTGGCAGCATGCTTGGCTTAGGAAAGGACTGGCTGAACAGAGTGAGGAGCTGCAGAGCAGGACAGATCTCTTTCTGAAAAATTTTAATTAACTTAAAACAAATGCACAGGAAAGGGCTAGCCATTAGCTGCCTTTGCTTCCTGAGACTCAGCCCTGCTAATTAAGCAGTGTGTCAGTGCAAGTGACCTACAGATAACACAGCATCCAATTTGCATTTAAATTAAAAAACATATTTTTAAAATAAAGGTTTCATTAAGCCCTGTTTGTTTGTCTTTCCAGGCATACACATTATCAAATCCTTCACTGATTTTTATTGACTGGCTTTTGGACTGGCAGCAGCTGTGGTCTGGGTAGCATGGGCAGGTGCAGGCCCTCCCTGCCCTTGGATGATCCGACACAGCTGGATCTGGAGAAGTTTTCGGCAGAGCCTCTGCTACCGTACAACGTGATGAGCTCTGCCGGCCAGAGCTCCAGCATCCCCATCTGGGCTGTTCATCCTCAGGACAGTGCTTCAGATGGTGAGGGGCTCTCACGTCACTTTTCTGCCTGGTGTTTTTCCTCCTTATGTTGGTGTTACCTACAGGAGCAGCATCAGCCACAGAGGTCTGCGGTTCCCTTGCGGTGTTCAGGCTGGGGCTGTGCCAGTGGTTTTACGGAGAGGTTTTTTTCCTCCGCTGCTCCCAAAATGCGGCACCCGCCCGGCCAGTCTGGCTGCCCAGAGCCTTACCCTGTCTGCTGCTGCATTATTAATGAGCAGGTTGTGTAATGAGTGTTACGGCCCTGCAGTGACTTATGCTAAACTGAGGGCCTGCAGCTGGCGGAAGCAGGAGCATCCAGCCTGCGAGAGAAGAGCGTTCGTCCGTCCTGCAGAACAGCGTCGTCTCTGCAGGGGCCTGGCTCCAGGGGGGACAGGCGTTTTGTACGGTTGTTTGCACGGTGCGTGCACCATCCCGCATGCATCGGCGCAGCAGGGATGGGGAGGGGAACCTCAGACAGACAGCAGGACGTGTTGTTCCTGCATGCCTTCACGATGCCTTCCCTGATGAGGAGGTGTTGGGTATTACAGGCTTCACGCAGCATCCCCCAGAACATCGCACTGAGCCGTCTGCCTGCAGCCCCCCCCACGCCGCAGGGCAGCACCATCCGTCCCGCTGTCGGTCGGACCCTCATCCCGACCACTGCCCGGCCGCCTGGCCAGCGCTGACTGCCCTGAGGTCCTTCGCGAGGCTCAGGGACACCCTGTCTGGAGGTGAGGGTCCTTGCAAGGGAGTGGGGAGGGAATCATTTCTAGCACAGAAGCTGGTTGCTGGGAATCCTTCACTCGACGGAGGCCAATAGTGCACGGAAACACTCTGGCAGTGCTGCCTCTTCGTGGGCAGGCCCTTACCCAGGGGTTCAGAGTCGTGTTTCTGTGTTTCTTGTGTTGATGTGGTTCATAAAACGCAGCCCGTATTCAAAAGGGGATCTGGTCTTTGCTGGGGCCTTTCTCTTTCTAACCCTCATTTTTTAATTATAAGTATTGAGGCATAATAGACATTAATGAGATCTCGTCTGGCCTGAGCCAGGCCGTGCTCTGTGCGGAGGATGCCCGTGGGCCGACGTTCCCATGGACAGCAGCGGTGCCGCTCGGCTCCTCTCTGGTGAGGAGCTGGGAGCTTTGGCTGCACTGAGCAGGTTTCTCCCTGGCGGTGGCATTAATGGGATTTGAACTTTTGTGAGCAAACTTGAATTACCTAGCGTGGGCTCAAATGACATGTGGGGGACACACGAGCGTCCATAAATCCAGTGACCTTGTTAAAGGGAAGATCGCCCTGCCAGCCTAGCCTGGGCAGGTCTCAGTGGCTCGAGCCGTGCGGCGTTATTAGCGGTGACCTATCTGCCACGGCCCAGAAGGACGGGGGCTCTGGAAACTGCCCGCCAGACACCGGGAGTCATTGCTGCATCCTGCTCGGCTCTTGTGGCCGCGCTGAGGTCCGGGGGCCACCGGCGCTGCCTGCCGAGACGTGTCCCCTCTTCCCCCGGTGCCGGCTGTGCCGTCCCCACGGGGTTGGAGGTTCCCCCCTCTCCTGTGGGTTCCCCCAGGACCGCTGCCCTGTGCCCGAGTCCTTGCTGTCAGCTCCTGGGCTGCAGACCTCGGGTCGTTGAGCTGGCACAACCTGGTGGAGCCGACTCCTCTGGATACCTTTCATCTCTGTCTTTCAACGCCATCAGATGTCCTCTGGCTCGTTTTCACAGAGACTGACACAAAAGCGTCTGGCCCGTCTCCATCCCCCTCTGCAGCCAGCCTGGGCGGCAGGGCCCAGCCCCTGCAGTGGCCACGGCACGGGGGCCACGGTGCGCAGCTCCTCTGTGCGCGGTGCAGACCGGTGGGCACGTGGCACCGGGTCCTGCTGCCCCTGTGATGGACGTGCAGCGTTACTTGCCTGCCCCGCTCCTGGTGCGTGACGGTGCTTCTCCCTCCCCGGCCTCCGTGGCCATGGAGCCGGCACATTGCTGAGCTGGCTGTGGTGATGCCAGGGTCTCCGTTGGGTTGGTGCCGCGGCGGGTTCTCTTGTCGTTCCTGTCCCCCCGGCCCGGAGATGAGCTCCCTCGGTGGCTGGGTCCCCCCATGGGCAGTGGTACCTGGCTGCCCGCTGCGGTCCTGCCCTCCCTTTCGGCTGCCCTTCGCTCCTCTGCTGGGACCTGACAGCTTTGATTTCTTTCTCCTGGTTAGAGAACATGAGGTTTTTGACAGCTGCCTTTGCCATTATTCTTCCCTTAATGCTGTTGTTGTTTTGCGTTACTGTCAAATCACATCTTATTAAAGTTCTTCCCATCCTGTCAGCGGCAGATGAGGAGCGCTAAGGGATGCGTAATCTCCTGGGCCTGTCTGGGGAAATTGCCTTTTATTATTGATAAGGCAGCACTGCCTTTGGAGGACACAACTCCACCGCGTGCCGGAGCGGGAGCAGGAGACCAGCACCCTTGGCCCTGCTGGTGCCGCAGTGCCGGCGAGTGCTCCTGGGGAGGTCAGCCTGCCCCTGGCCTGGGCAGGCGGGGAGAAGAGCCAAGGACTGCCGGGGCGAGGCGGGTGCTGAGGCCAGGATGCTCTCGACGGACATCTCTCCCGGGGGAGCTCCCTGCCACGGGAAAGGGGCTGATCCTGCCTGGAGCATCCCAGCTGCTCCTCCCGTGCATCGGAGGGGAGCGGGGCATCTGCCTCCTGCCTCTGTGCTCGCTCCTGTAGCAGATCGGGAGCGTGGCACCTGCAGACGTGTGTCAACCTTGGCTCAAACAGGAGCCCTGAGAGGAGCGGGCACCAGGCAGGGAAAACGTGCTCTCCTGGCTTACTTGGGCCGGAGGCTGCTGTGAGCAGCCGGGGGGCCGTGCATGTCAGTGGCCGTGGTCCTGCCCAAAGCAATCCTCTTGGGTCCCAGCGGGGTGTCTGGGGGAAAGAAATCTAGGTCATCGCAAACCCTCTCTCTGAATATTAAATATTTATCTGTGTTTACAGCATGTTCCAGCTCCTGGCTGCAGAGGAGGGGCAGCGATGGCAGGAGCAGCGCACGTGCGTGCGCACGTGTCGGTGAGCGAAGGCGCAGGTGTGACGGAAGGGGCAATCAGCCCCTTGGCAATTTTTGAGCCAGACACGGCTGTCCCTGGCCTGCGTGCCTGTGGCTCTGCTGCTGCGTTCAGAGGGTCTTAGCCGTGCTGTGGTTTGCTCCTGCCCAAAAGTAGTGCTGGTTAATAGCTCATGGGGTAACTGGTCCTGGGAGCTGGAGGCGGAGTGGTTGGGTGGGGGGTACTGGCTGGGAAGGGAACATGCAGGGAGAGAACACTGGTCCTCTGAGAGAGAACACTGGTCCTCTGAGGGCTGATATCCCGTTTCCAGGGTGGATCTTGATCTGTCGATGAGCTCCAGTTACGCTTCGCTCTATGAACAGTCGCACCTTTGCAAAGCGACTGACGCTTCCCACGGCTTGCTAAAAATTCCTTGGCACCAGAACGGTTCCTCCAGCTTTGTTCAGCTGGAGGGAGCTGTTTCTACCCACAAAGCACCATACAAAAGACCGGGCGCTGCTCGGCTACCGCAGGGCTGGCCGGCCAGAGGAGCAGGGCAGACCCAGCTCCCGGGCGTGGGAAGCGGCACCTCGGAGAGCCGGGGGGTCCAGGCGCGGGGCAGGGGTTGCAGCAGGCGGGGGGTACCACCGGGATGGAGGCTTTGCAGGAAGCACCTGTACCTTCCTATGCACATTTAATACCCTCCCTTGTCAGGTAATGGCGTGATGAATGCTCATCCGTTCCCTCGGCCTCCCTCTGAGGCAGCCTCACAGAGACCTGACGGTGGTGGGCATGGGGCTGGCACCCCTCGCAGCCCCCATGCTGCACCCCAGGACCTGCTGCTGCCCCTCACGTGTGTTGCAAGCTGTTCCCCTGCTTCGTGGGTGCCGTGGAGCAGGACGGGCTGACAGTCCCTTGGGCTCATCCTCCGGCTGCCCAAAAAGGATTTGGTTGCATGATCCAGGCTCTTCACTGGCATCGAACTCGCTGCGATGCCATGAAGGTCGTTCCCTTGGTGTGAGCCTCCTTCTGCTTGGCTTTGTTGAAATCCAAAGTCCAATGCGGACCGTGTCCCGGTGACACTGCGAGCGGGCCTGAGACGTGCCGAGTCCCGGCAGGCTGTGGGGCCAGGGCTCGGCTGCCAGCGCCCTTTAGTGATGGATTGGGCAGGAATCTGCAGATTCAGCACGAGCCCAGCGAAACACTCTACTGTGCTTGTTGGAAGCCACCATAGCAAGCACTACTTTTTTGCTGATAAATCTTGTTTTTAAATTAGCTGCATGTCAGACCGGTAAATAATGCATCTTATAAATGAAAAGAGCATTCAAACCCAGGCTGGAACAAACAGCCTGTGCTGCAGGTGCGGCAAGTCCTGTGCAGCAGGGAGAACAAGCGGCAGCAGTACCTGGAAGCAGATTGCCTCCTGGACTGCTTTTCAAATTGCCTTTTTAAATCTTTAGTTCCCACAACATATTCCATGAGCTTTTCCCATAAGCATAAATCCAGGAGTAGCTTTGATGGGAACATAAAGGTTTTATATGTACGAACTCAGAGAGTAGTAGGGAAAGCAGGAGGCTCCAGAGGTATCAGCCCTCAGGAGAGCCAGGTCTCTTTCCTTTCAGGAGCATTTGCAGCCATGTCAGAGCTGTCCCAGTAGGTGCCTTGCTCCAGACCCCGGCAGACGGCTTTCACTAGACCCTTACCACCAAGATTTGAGTAGAACCGATTTTAAATTACTATTAAGAGTCCCAGGAGCTACACAGTACGACGTGGTGCCTGTCTGCATGGAACAGATGGGGTTGAAGCTCCTTGAGATCTTGGATGCAGGTGGTATTACACTGGATAAAACCCACTGTGACCCCCAGCTTTTTCTTGGGGAAACCCAGTCCCGAGTGGGACATGCTGAGGAGGTCAGTCCTGAGTGCTGGAGCCCTGGCAGTGCTGGGTGCAGCCACGAGCCTCACCACTGCGATCTGAAGGGCAAGAGCATCGCCTCACCTTGGCTGCTGAGCCTTGAAAGTCACATAAAGCACTTGCGCAGAAGGCTGTCACCGGAGCTGTTTGTGGCACATCTCTGCCGCACGTGTTGGTCATACAAAGCCCTGAAGCTGTCCTGTTTGGTTTCCAGCACCCCAGCAGATGCTCTGGGTTGCTTTGGGCACACGCAGCCGCAGAGCAGACCTCTTCAAGTGAAGAATTTGAAGTCAGAAAGTGGCTTGGACTCTGGAAAGGTTGGTGTGTTGCCCTACGGACAGATTTCCTCACGGCTGCAGCAGAGTAAACCTGGGGCAGATCCCAGTTTGGTTTGTGAGTCCTGTCACCGTCATGTGTGCTGGGGACCTGGGACCCTTTGCGCAGCGGGAGCACCCCACAGCAGTTGGCGCAGGGCAGCGCCTTAAGCAAACACCCCAGGCATGGGGCTGGGACATGGGCTGGGGCTCGGTGGTTTGGTGGCAAATCTGTGCAAAGCTCTGGAGGAACTGTCTTTCCAGGAAGGCTGGTAATGGGGGCTTCGGCCCATCCGCAGAGCTGCTGCCCATCTGTGAGCTGGCTGCAACGAGGAGAGTTTGTCAGTGATGATATCGGAAGCAATTACTGATCAGCAAGGTGCCGTGAGGCAGTATGGAGGAGCCTGCGGGATGGATGTGAAAACAGTATGATAGATTCCTTGAATACTGCTAAATGGATAGGGAATAGTTAAGGGCTAATTAAAAATCTGAATGGTTTCCAGGAATAAACAAAATGGGATAGTCAAGGTGCCTGTGAACTGTTGTTAAAAGACAAGTTCTTCAGTTTGGAGGTTGAGATGACACAGCTGCAGCTGCACAGCATCCTCCCGCCTGGCTGTCCCTCCTTGTCCAAGAGCAGTGTGAGCGGGTGGTCGTGGCCGAGTCTATGGCTAAAGGGTGGTGCAGGTGGGATGCAGACCCCACTGCGGTGCCTGGAGTCCTGCCCGGCTGGCATGGGGCTCATGGCTTGGCTGGAAACAGGGAGGAGGAGAAGCAGCGCTGAACCTCGTGGTGCCCATCCAGCCACTGCTGCTGGTTCGGTTTCAACGCTGGAGCTGATTCCCCACGAAGGTAATTTTCTGCTTCTCTGACTCAATTCTATTCGTCTTTTAGAGGGTAATTAGCATCACTTCGGTGTTCTTTTATGCCCAACTAATTGCACCTTGTTTCAGGAGTGAAAGTTAATGCCTCTCCATTTAGGTTAGTGCAGCAATTTATGATTACGGATGAGGCCAGGCAGAAACGTGTACCAGGAGTACTGCTGCCCGGCTGGCTGGCTTGAGACTTGCTGCTTGCACTGGCGGAAAGATTTCCCATTTTATGTTTGAGCTGCTCCTCAATGCTACAGCTGCGTAGCAATGAGCCCGCAGTGCTAAAGCCGCATGCGGCAGCCTCTGCACCTCAGGCCGTGGCCGGAGGAGTACGGATCAGACCCCAGCTCTCAGCCGGGCTGAGGGTGCTGGCAGCCACGCTGGCTCGCCTGCCAGCGTCTGTGGGTGGCAGCAGGAGAGGGGTGTCAAGGGCACGTTGCATCTGCACGCGGTTTCAGAGTCAAACAGAACAAATAGCCGTATGGGGGACGGTGACGGGGCTGTCGCCTGCCATGCAGCCGGAGGGGCTCAGTCGGGACCTGCTTCGGTGCCACCAGCAAAGCAAAAGGGGCTGGACGGGGGGTGGTGGGGGTCAGCACAGCAGGGTCCTCCTCGGGGACAAGTCACTGTGCGGCGATATGCGCTGGTCAGGTCTCCCACTGTGGTGGCATTTATCTAACACATGGCTAATTGTTCTTTACTTTTAGACAGCTTGACCAAACAAATTGTACCTGCGCCCCAGACCCAGGCGCTTGGCTGTCGCCCCGCTGCAGGTCTCGCTGTGACTCCCTTCCAAAGGACGGCTGATCGGCCTCCTTTCCCAGCAACAGCAAAGGCGTTTTCTGCCGTTCCTGTGCTGCTCACGAGTGCTGAAATCGAAGCCCAGCCAAACCCAACACCAAAGCCTCGGGGGACCGGAGCCCCTGGGAGCATGCCTGGCTCTGGATGGGTGCTGGGCTGCCATCGGCAGGGCTTCAGCCTGCAAATGGTGCCTGGCAAATGCCAGCCAGACCACGTATTTGGAGGCCTTGTTTAAGGGGCTGCTGATCAGGCATCAGTGACTTTGATAGCCTCAAGGACTAGAAAGCAAATACTTCCACTATAAGTCTTGTCTGCTTTAAAGTAGGTTATATTTTCAAAGCGCTTTAGTTCTTAGGAATTTAATATTGCGATGTCAATTGTAAGACAAGTAATTGGATGGGGAGAAGGTTGTTACTGGAACCTGAGATTAAAGGCAGGATTTGAAACGCTGTGTTGCGTGCGGGTGGGTGTTTTTGTTCACTGCAAATATGACTCTGGAGGTTTCGCAGGCAGCTTTTCTGTTTGAAGTCAGCTCTGCTGCTCTGTGAGGTTTGCTGCACCTGTGCCGTGTCCCACCGTGGCTTGAACACGAGATGACTCTCAGAGCCAAAGGTAGGATGAGAATGCATTTCCTTGCAAAAGCAGCCATGCAGCAAAGCTCTTGCACGAGGCTTCTCCAGCGCCGCCTCCCCACCAGGACCCCAAAGGGCCACTGCAGCGGCAGGGCAAGGAGCTGCCGGCCCCTGCTGCCCCCAGGTTTACAGGGGGGTTCCCATGCACAGGGGGTCCCAGGCTGCTCTCGGCTGGTGCTCTTGGGGTCCAGCTCCCCATGCTCCTGCAGCCACCCCCCCTGGGTGCTGTGGTTGGGGCGGCAGTGGTCGGAGAGTGGATGGGAAGTGTGAGCAGGATGCTTTCGGGGCTGGGGCTGGCTCTCCCGGCTGGCGCTCAGCCCTGCTGGCTCCCTGTTCACCCTGCGACACGAGGTGAGCATATGAGACACAGCAGGAGGCCAAGGTGGCCACTGGCCCAAAGTCTGGGCACGGCTCCTAGGGCGAACCACTTCTGTGGGAAGGGGCAACCGGACCAGGCAGAGACCGAACCTCCCTCCTGCTGAATTGGCACGGCGAAAGCCCATCAGCACATAGCACAAGGCCAAATCCCTGCAGAGACCGGGTTCTTGTCCAGTGTTCACGCTGGGGGCGATTCCCACTGGGGCTGTGCCCGCAGGATGGCTCCGGCAGAGGAGATGGCTCTGCCTGCGTGCGGCCGTGCCCAGGATGCTCATCCACACGGGTGGTGTGTCCATGTGAGGGCGAAGCTCCAGACCTGTGCTTAATCCTCCCCATGAGTGGGTTGCCTTAATCTCACCGAGCCGTTTGTATTGTAGGTTATTAAAAGCACTTGTGCCCACGCTGGGAGAGACCCAGGCTGCTCCCAGGAAAGCCTCTGCCTCCCCGCCACCCTCCCTCACTTGATCCTGCCTAGGGATGGAGTTTCTGACATCCCGTGAACAATGTTCTCCTGGTCTGTTCCTTTCCCAATCATGAGCTGCACTAGCGTGAGCCAGCATCAAGTTTTTGTGCTGAGCAGGAGCTGGCTGAACCCCAGCTCTCCCCGCCGGGCACCCGGCAGGCCGAGCCGATGCTCCCCAGAGCCCCCAGCCACGGAGCACGGCTGCAATCCTGCAGCCACGGACCTTCTCGAAGGGGCAAAGCGGTGCCAGTGGAAGTCCAGGAGCATGGGGAATCACGCGCCCGGTGCAGTGCTCCCACCCACGGGTGTGCCAGAGCGGCCTCATCCTGCAGCCCTGTAATCTCCCAGTGCCCCTTTGCCCAGCCTAGCTGAGCTAAGAAGAAAATGTGCTTGGTTAATGACAAGACTTTGATATTTCCAGTCCTAACCTTTCTGTGAAACAGTGGCTACCAGACAGGTGAGCTGGTCAGCTGTGCCTAATGTAGATTGATAGCGGATCAGCTTTTCTGTCTTAATTTGCTTATGACCTAGAGAATTAGCAGAGAGGATCTGTTATCCTGCCAGTGCACTAACGACTCCTGCAAGAGAAGGGCTCCCCAGGGAAGGAGTGGTATTTGCTAACCTTTCCCTGGCTCACTTTACATAATAGCACACTCCTCCAAATGTCCTCAGCGTGACTGGCTATTCCCCTTCTCCTTCATTCTGCATGGTATTTTACTTTTTAAATTTCAAGAATACTGCACAGTAAGAAAAGGTGCTGAATTCCTTGTGTCACTCATCTTCCCTCTCCAAGGCTATTCTTCAAGATGCATTGGTTTAGGAATTCAAAGTGAGGCACGTTTCATCTTCAAGGTCTCAAAAGATTTCCTGTATCCAGATGTCCAGATAGAAAAGAAAAACAACCTGAAATCTGCCTGCCAGTCTGCTCTTACAATATACTGGTTTTCTTCAAAATACATTGCAAGGCTGTGTGCAGAGGAGAGAGACCCTTTCCAGGGGGCATTTCTGAAGGCAATTGAAACAAAGGAGCACCATGTCATGCTGAGGACCAGACAGGACACTCGCCATCCAAATGAACAACACAACACCACAAAATATCGTGGATATCCAGGAAGTCAATGCTGGGGTTTCACTAATAAAATCTGACTTCTGGCTTTACTTGTGAAAGGAACTTGAAAATTCTCCATGATATTTCAGAAACCCTGTTTTTAGTGTAATAAACAAACAGTATTTTGCAAGCTTACAATATTTCTTAGGCTAAGGTTTAGTCACCACAAGTGCATTTCAGCCAAGCAAATTATCTAAGAAGAAATGAATGTGAGGGCCATGGCTCCAGGTACAGCAATCGCATGTCCTGAAGTCAAAGCCTGGCAGGAGCGGGAGGTGTCAGGATGCTTTGGGATGTCAGTCACCTTCTCGGCACAGCAGGAAAGGAGCCCAGCAGCCAGAGCTGGCCACCAAGGCAGCCATGCACGGATCCGGGGCAAAGCAGGGCTTGTGGCCGGGGGATGCCCTGCACCTCCCGGAGCACTGGCAGGGCTTGCCTGTCCTCAGCCTCCCCCGGGAGCCCCGCAGGAAACAGGGGAGCTACAGCCAGCGACTCCTTCTGCAAAGAGCCGGCCCAGAGAGCTCCTCACTGTCACCAGCACATCGCCAGGGCTGGTCTGTCCTGAGCCAGGCACAATGGTCCGACATACGGCTGATACCGACGGCTGCCATCCCAGAGCCCCGGCACCTGCCCTGCTCCTGCTGCCAGCGGTGCAGCTAAAGAGTTTGAGGGAAAGTGCTGGGGAAGGTCTTTCCTAGGATGTGATGTTGATAAATGACCTGCAGGAACCTCTAAAAAGGTTTGTAATATTCATCTTGAGGACAAAATCTGTGCTTCCCCAGGCCGTGAGTGTTGTTGCTGCATTTGTTTCGACACAGTGGTATTTGGGTTTGGGTGGTTTTTTTTAATAATAGACTTAACCTTTTGCATATTTGATTTCATGCACCGCTCAAATACCTCACCAGGAAAAATAATCTCCCTCTTCAGCTGAGTGTAAACAGGTAGTGCTGAGATTTTCTGAATTATGTTAAGTACCTTTGGTCATTCAAGAATAAACCCAAGCTGGGCCAGGACAGTGGGTTACCCAGCAAATGCTGGAAAAGAAGTGGAGTTTCATGGTCTGCAGTCATGAGACCAGGAATCCAATCTGAAATCGTACCATCTCAATTGTTTGGGCACGACTTCATGTTCCCAGGATATGCAGGTTAATGCACAGCTGGAGAGCAAGAACTGTCATGCTGGCATAAATCTGAAAGTAAACAAAACCTGGTTCTGATCTATTTTTGGTTTACGCTTTGCAGAAGCTGTGCCCACACCATCACAGGTTATGGCAGGAGCTGGCAGACCCCTCCTGCTGACGGGTGCCCCAGGGGAGGCTCTGCCAGCGTCAGCCGGGGAGAGATGGGGTCACTCCTCCCCTGCTGCTCCTGCCGAGCCTCTGCCCCCAGCACCTCTGCGTTTATCCGTGTGGCTACACATGAGCGCGAGAGCGAAGCCCGTGTCTCTGCATGTGCATGGCTCGCTTGGTGCCCGTGCACGGTTTTCCATGTGGTAGCTGTCGGGAGTCTCCCACCCGCCGTGTCTTGGTGTGGGAGCCCGGAGGACGCAGCAGCTGCGCTGCTGAGGATGGCGATGCAGCGAGGAAGGCCTGCAGGCATCAGCCTTCAGCTTGGGCTTCCGTTGCTGGGGCTTTTTTACCCACTAATCAGCCAGGTATTATTCTCCAGTGAGTTCAATCCTGTCTCTCTGAGGGCTGTGTGGCATCCAGCAATAGGACAAAGTGGGTGATTACTTTTTGTGCTCTCAGAGATAAGAAAGAGCCTGTGAGAGGCACACAGCCTTGCTCAGAAAGGATGAAGCCATTCACAGGTTGAAGTTAAAAGAGTGTGAAGAAAGATAAGGAGCTAAAATGAGAATAAAATGAAGGTAGCAGATGCAGCGCAGACAAGTAATCAACGGAAATTCATTAGTTTGTCAGGCACAGGCAATGGGAGTGGAGTCAGGAGCCCAAAAGGTTGAATGCAATTGCTGGTACTGAACCAGAGCAAATGGAAATTAATTCTCCTCTGCATGTCTTTGCAGAAGAGGGGACTGCTGCCCATCCGCTGCAAAGCAGAGACCAGTGTCGGTCCTCTGCTCGGAAACGGCCCTGCCCGATGTCCCAGCGCCCACGGACTAGACTCCATGCCCCTGCGAGGAGGCACGTGCCGCGGGAGGCGGCAGGATGGATCCCGTCGCCGCGGGGAGCCCCATGCCCTGGCACCATCGGACCCGCCAGTGGAGTGGGCGCAGCAGACGGGGCTCCCTCCGAGCTGGTCCACGGCAAACCCTCCTCCAGGGCTGCAGCACTCACATCGGTGGTCCGGCCAGGTAGGACAAAATGATGAGAAATGAATTAACTAACTACGCTGCAGCACTGACCTGGCCATGGCCAGGGCTAGTGGGAGTTGGCTCTGCCACAGTCCGAGGCATTTGCCTGGGCGAGCGTGGGGGCTGGCAGTGGGGGACGGGCGGGCTGCAGAAATACAGGTGGCACAGCCTGTGCCGGGGAGGAGCAGGGAGAGCGCCGGCTGGTGAAGATACCAACGTGCCGCAGTGCCCGGCAGATCGCACCGGCACACGCTCCCGCTCCCCTCCCTCCAACGCAGCTGCTCTCCGCTCGCTGCAGCGAAGCCCCCGCGTTTTGTACCCGTGGGGTGGATGCTGTATAAACGGGGATGCTGAACCGAGTTTGTTCAAGCTGCCACCGTCGCTTCATGCTCCTCAGCCAGCCAGCCTCCCTGCAAACCCACCACTCTCCTTGCCTTCAACAGGAATCAATGTGTTAATTACCCTGACAACACAGTAGAAGTGCTAGCAGGTGCACCTATCACCATTATAAGCTGCCATTTATGTGTGTTTTTACTTCTACAGCTTCTTGCCATTAAAAGCCTGTAATTAAGATAATTAGAACAAAGACATTTGCCTTGTAATCAGCATATATTTCAATAAGATATTTTAATTTACAGATGAAAGATGTTAACTTATTATTTAAATAATGTTATATATATTGACAGTATGCTAGTGGTGCCAGGGAAGTGTTTATAGATCCAACTCATTTAGGGTATTTATGATAGTAATTTCTTTTTTAATCCCTTTCAATTTGATGAACACATATCAAAATTCCAGGAAACTACAGAGTAGATTTCGGATAGTCCCTGATGCCCAGGTAAGCCAGGGCTGAGCTGTGGGGAGCTGAGCCACGCCATGGCAAAGTGCTGCATTTGTGGTGGCTGGGATCGCCCTTGCAGGGACCGTGGGAAGGCTCTTTACAGAGGTACGGCTCGGTCAAGGCACTGTGTGATAACCTACAGCATGAGCTTGGGTGGCCTCAAATCTCTCCAAAATGCTAGAGAGAGAAATTCTGGCTCTGGGAATTGATTTCTCACTTTACCGTGTCAGAGACTGTTCAAAATAGCTACTGTCAGCATCCGAGAGTTAATGTGTGCTGGCATGCTGGCGATGGGGCGGGAGGTGGGAAGGGGCTGGCTGCCCATCCTGCCCTCATCTTCCCCTGCTGAAGGAGCTGCAGCATCTCGCGGCGTTTCCCACACGGCTCTCCATCCCCAGCACCCAGGGCCAGCCCGGCAGGCAGCTGCCCTCGTCCTGCCTCCAGCCTCGTGCTTGCAAAGCCATCCTGCCCGAGCGTGCCTCCGTACCGCTGGATGGGGCCACGTGAAACAGGCAGCACCACACGGCAGGCTTTGCCACGCTCCTCCTCTAGTCCCAGAAACTGCCTTTTTTCCCCCAGCAGTGTTTTTGGGAAGGTTTTCTGCAGTGACATTGTCCCCCTGAAGGTTGGTGTCACTCCAACAGCGGGTGCACGGAGCCACCTGCCTGGGCAGCGCCTGCGGCCGGGCTCCTGCCAGGGAAGGGGAGGGATGGCGTCACCGACGTCCCCATGCCGGCTGCTGGTACCAAGTGTCCGCTCCTGTTCACCTGACAGTGATACATAACACAATGCACCTACCCTCAAGGGCTCTCTGCAGCTAGCAGCCCTTCATTTCCCAGGTTTAAAAATAGTTACAGGCATTATAAACAACCTTGCACAGAACATGACTTAAAACTTGTTTTTCATCCTATCAGTGTTCCTCGTGGGAATGAATGCTCTTATCTCCTCCTTTCTATGCTTGGTTTGCTGCTCCGTGCAGGAGAGGAACACGAATAATACGGCACATCCAGCACCCAGCCTCGCATAAAGGAAACGATCTATTTATTTATTTCTGCTTCTACAACGCTCCAAGTTCTTCAGGGGCCCCAAGATGAAGCAGCAGCTCAGCAGCCACCAGAGAATCGCTTGGAGCCTGTTACCTACCAGGCAGTAGCTTTCAAAAAAAATCTGCTTACAGAGGACCGACTTTGGCTCTTTCTCAAGAGCTCCTTCCAAATCCAAGGTCTGTCTGGCAGTCTCCACGTTAATAAACGCTTGCACATTAGCAGTTGTGAAGTTTTTATCTTCTGCTAAAAAGGTATGAATTATGCAGCAGGGAAGTACATGAGTTAGCGGTGTATAAATCGTTCAGCGGCACCAGCGCCAGCTCGCCCGCAGGTACGCCGTGCAGAGCTGCAACGAACCCCGGGGTGCTCCTGCCTCTGCCAGCCCAACTCCGGCTGCCTGCAAGTCGGCGCACGGGCTCCTGCTCCGGTTTGGTGCCTCCCGGTTCCCAGGCGCTGCTGGCCTGTGAAGTCCGTGGGCACGTCTGGCTCTGCTCTTCCCTGGGAAGGGCACGGCTGCCCTGCGGCTCTGCGCCGGTGCGGAGCGCAGGTGCTGCCGGGCGCTGGCTCTGCCCTTGCCGTGCCAACCGGCCTCGCTGCGCCTGCTCGTGGGGTTTTCCCCAGCAAGAGGTAAATGATGAAATCCAGAGTCGCATGATTTTGCTGTAATAAGGCCTTTTCTGGAGTGCTTCGGATGCCTTCACTTCATCGCTGCACATGAAAGCTCTCCAGTGGTGGCTTGAAGCCTGGAAATAGGTTCTGGGTTTGAGGTCTCGCCTGTGCACTGCTCGCCGGAGTGTTCTGCCTGCTCTCCCCTGCGTGCTACAGCTATCAGCAGCACTGCCTTCCCAACCTTATTTCTTAATCTTAAATCAGCTGCTATTTAGGCTTTGTTTAAAGCTTTCTGCAATAAGCTGAATGTTGCAGTGTAAAGGCTTCTTATTTATGATTTGGCAGACAGTAGGAGTCTGTTAAAAGTCCAGTTGCAAATGAGATGTGGGAAGATTGGGCTATTAGCAGAAGCCTTCCTCCTGAACAGATGAGACCAGAGCAGGGAGAGAGGACTCCTGCACACCAGGGCACTGCCCCGGGGCCTGAGGGACGACAATTATCCAAATTAACTTCAGTAACATACAAGACTCTGTGCCACATCTCCCAGGTCCTGTTACACTGCTCACACCCACGCTACTCTCCTGCTTTATGCACCCAGTAAATCCTGAAAGATTTCCTTTCTTTTTTTTCTTCTTTCTTTTCACATACAGACCCTAAACAGCCACCTACCTGGCTACTGCTCTGTAAGGGATTTTTACCTGTGTAATGCATATTTTTTCAGGCACCGTGAAGGCCTGAGGGTGACTGAGATATCAACTGACACACTGAATTTTCCACTCTTGTTATTAGAAGAAATCTTCCCATGAAATAATTCGTGAGTGGAAGGGGTGGTAAAGAAACTTGCTTTTACAGAACAGGCCCGGCCACTGTCTCCAGGCTCCTGTGAGCTGAAGGACAGAGTTACAAATGAGCAACAGGCAAACAGTTTTACATAGTTTTATTTTATTCTAGTGCCTCTATGATCTATGAGCCATAACAGGCAGATCTTTCCAAAGCACCTATAATAACTCATAAATATTTATGGTGCTTAATCATGAGGCAGCAATGGTGCAGAAGTGATAATACCTGACACAGTTTCAACGCACTGGGCTCGCATTCCCTAATGCAGCCGGGACGGGTCAGTTACTTGTCCTGTACCAGGGAGCCTCCTGCTTTCCTGCCCCTTGTCCTCGTCCTTCCCACAGCTGCCGTGCGAGCGTGGGAACGGTGGGAGTGAGAGCAAGAGCAAGCGTGGGCTGGGCAGGAGGAACGTCCTGGGGACACTGGTGGGTCCCCAAATCGCTGCCCAAAGAAGGGCAGGGAGAGGAGCTACCCCTAAGGAGGGCTCCTCAGGACTGCTGCCAACCTGGCTGATGGCTAGGCTGTTCGCTCCCAGTCTCCAACTGAGGTGATACGAGAGTAAGGCGCTAGCTTTGTTGCATCCCAACAGAATCTGCAGCTTTCATCTGGCTTCTCCTCCTTTGGTCCTGGCAAAACACTGCCTTCAGCAGCGAGGGAGGCCCTGCATGTGGACAGATGTCTGCACTGCCTGGGTAAGGGGCGACGATGGAGGTGTCGGTGCATCCAGGGCGGGGGGCTTCCTCACAAGGGCTTCTCAGAATCCACCATCTGCAACTGGGTGCTCTCACAGCCCTGGTTCCTGCAGCTCCCGCTACAGAGCATTGACTGTGCTTGGTTATGCAGAGCAGCAGGGCTACACAGGTCCTCCTCCCATGTAAGAAAATTAGCCTTCAATCCGCACTGTCGGCTGAGGCTGAAATGTCCTTGTTGAAATGGCAATTGAGCAGCAGTTTGGAAGTGATGAGGATGATTTGGCAACCAGTTCTTTCTGGTTACCAAACGAGTATTCAGCTAGGAAAGCACTTTAAGGGTTTTCACGATGTCATAAATGTGCACATCCTACCCCTTTCCTCTGCTGGTCTCTGTTAAGTATGGTGTGGGCCAGTTTGTAAGAGCAGTTAGCTGAACAGCAAGTTCCTCTTCTGCCTCCTCTCACCTGAAGTCATTCCCAGGAGCTCATGCCAGTGACAGCAGCATTGCCTCATCCTTCATGTGCTTTCCACACGTGTTACTGTACATGGCTTTTGAGAGTTATGCCTTCAGCAGTAAAGAGCCTTGTCTATTTTGGGGTGCCTGAAGCCCTCTCTCAGTCAGAGGCTCTGTCCCCATCAGCCGGGCTGCCAGGTGATGGACAAGATGCTCTGCTCATCTCGTCTCACTCAGGCTTGTCTCCCGCAAAACAAACCACCGCTGCCTGCCTGCCTGTTCTTTCCCACTAGCCTGCCATGTCCCAGCCAGGAGGCCGTGCTCTGAGAAGAAACCAACTGCTGTGTTTTCCTGTGCAAGCCAATCCTCTGAATCTGATTCATGGCACCAGGCAGCATTTGACGTGAACCTGCAGTTAATTACATGTTCTTGCTAAAAATAATTGAGTAGCCTAAGTTCTGATCGCTGTAATTGCATCCTAATGAATTTATGTGTCAACTTGTTATGTGCAACTTCAGTGTGTTCTGTAAATACCAAATTAAGTTCATCATTAAGTCTCCAGGCACCCGAAGCACAGGTACTCCGCAGCCGACTTCACAAGCCGAGAAGGATGCAGAGCCGTCGCCGGCTGTCCTGCTCCTCGGCAGCGTTCCAGCCCCAGGACAGGCACAGCTGCCTCGCCGAACAAACCCCGAGCAGTGGTACAAATGTGCGGGAGGTATAAACAGCACAACAAACTGCCCGTTATGGACGGCCGCGTGGAGACGGCTCAGGGTCCTCGCTGTGGGTTCATCCTCATCCCAAGTACTCAGCTGAGTGGAGGGCTCAGTGCCAGACCTCGCCAGGGACAGATCTGGGCTCTGCTGGGCAAACAGCAGGACGTGGGCTCTAGTCCCAGCCCTGCACTGGGCACGCTCTGCCACCTGCCCCGGCTGCTAATAGCTAGCGGCTGCTAGAAAAACCCTGCTGGTGCTCTACCGGCATGTAGAAAGGTTTCCCTGGACAACCAGAGAAAAAGCTACAAAATCAGAAATTAACCCAGAGAACAGAAACGTGTAATCCTATTGACTTCAGTGAGAGTTACAAGCAAATAGTGCTGTTCGTTATTAATTGTTATGATTGAACAAGACCAGAACCCCTACCTGTGCTCCTTGAAGGAAAAAGAAGCTTTGGCAAAAGTTACCGAAATGATGCCATGCTCCCATAATGGGTCTTTACAGAACATTACTTATTGTCATTGTTTTTCATGTTTCCACCAACTACAGCTCCCCTACAAAGCTGTGCATGTTAGTTAACCTCATTAAATCCTAAAGGATTAGTCAGCTGTTCCTCAACCACAGAACTGTTAGGAAACATCTAAAGCTCAAAGTTATGTGGCTTGGAAAGTGATTTTCTAATGCGCAAACTTCAAAGGAATTTTGAAATCCTGCAGCGTAAGGGAGACAGACTAATGTTAATCCACTGGAGTGCTGCTTAATGGCCTGTTTAATTTTTGTCTTGATAGGTCTTTATAAGCAGCTGAGCATGAAGGCTGCCTTGTGATAAGCAGGGATTCAGTTTCACCTCCAGGTGCCGCATCCCCCTCATGCTATCCTGCTCATCACACATGCATGTCCTCGTCCCCATGGATGTAACTTCGTCCCCATGGGTGTAACTTCGTCCCCATGGATGTAACCTCGTCCCCATGGATGACAGCACCTGCAGGTACTGGGGGCCATGCTGCTGTGGCCTCTCCCCACCCTGTGGCTTGCAGGCGAGCAGGGATAAAGACCCACCTGGGGAGGGTCTCCCCCAGGACACTGGTGGGTGATGGGGGACACGGGGAGCCTGTGCCTGTCGTAGCCGCAGAGACGCTGGCTCGCGGTCGGAGCAGGCCCGTGTCCTGCCCAGTAAGGTCCGTGTGCTGCCAGTGCCGGTGAGTGCCCAGGGACCGTGGGGAGCTGTGCCGGGACAGGCAGGCGGCCCCTGGAGAGAGAGCACTGGGGAGCCCGGACCTCGCTGCAGGAGGGGATTAACCCGCAGGGACAGGCGCTGCCTCATGGCTTCGCACCTCCAGCCGCAGCTGGATGTGCTGGGGGAGCTGCCTGCACCTCCCGAGCCCACCCAGACCCCCTGCGCCAGGGACACTCCTCCCGCTGCCTGTGCACCGCATGGCATCGGGAACCCGTCGTTGCACAGGCTTTGTGGGGACCACCCTAACTCAAATAAATAATGCTATTAACTGTGAAGTAATGAAGGAATTAAACACACTGCATTTTGAGAGCACAAAGCACCAAAACCCACAAATTAATTAAGCTTCACGGCCCCCCTGTGAGATGCAAAGGTAATTGCTATGTTCACGGTGCACGTGGGAAAAGCGAGGAAGGGATTTGTTGTAGCAGTAGAGGCTCTGTAATGTAACAGCAGAAGCACGAGTGGCACTTCAGCCCTGAGAAGCCCCTCCTGCCCTCACCTATATCTCTTGGGGCTGACAGGGAGCTGGAGGAGTGGGGCTTGTGCGCTCCTGTGCTGTGCTGAGCCAGGACAGGGGTCCCTGGCTCTGGCCCCATCCCGCTGCCTCTCCCCGCTGAGCCCCGCTGGGCTGGGCAGAGCTGCTGCAGCCCGCTCTGCCCCCACGGCGTTGGCCATGCTCTGCCGGGGCACTCGGATGCAGCAGAGTGAATCCTGCGTTCCCCGCTCGTAAGTGTTGGAGAATGTCAGTGTAATGGATACAGCCAGCAGTGCAGTCAATGAGCCAGACTGAATAATGTATTTGCTGGTGTGTTATCAGCTGAGAAACCTGTTAGTAATAAAAATACATGAGAAGAAGCAAGAGGACATGAATGTTTAACTGGATGAGGGCATCCTCTAGGATACCCACATCTCTGTCACTTAGGCTGGCCCAGCGTGAGTGGAGAGGAAGAGTGCTCCCTGGGCATCAGATGCACCGAAACGCTGCCATTAGGCACGTCTGACACCCGGAGAGCGCTCCTCCTCTCTGGCATGCAGCCCTTGCAGTGTGTCTGAAGCACAGCTCTGCAGCCTTGCAGTGCATGCACCGCCTCGCCAGCGCGCGCCTTGTCTTTGCACCTTTAGTGAGTCCTTGAGCTGCTTCTGCATGTCCTTGCTATATCTTATTTCATTCACCTAAAAATGAAAGGCACCATATCATGCTGTGGAGTCCAGCAAAAGACCCTGGCAGTTGGACTCGATGATCTTAAAGGTCTTTTCCAACCTAAATGACTCTCAACGTTTCTAAGATTCTATGATTCCTGACCCTTATGTTGATAACAGACAGTGCCTGAGCCCGCACGAGCCACCTACCAACAGATCACTCTCTTTTTTCTTTTATTTCTTAGTGAAACTGGTTTTGAGGGCTGACACTGAAAAATGGAGAACCGTGTACTCCAGCACACTGTCCTTCACAGTGAGGTCGAGCTGAGCTGTGGAAGCTGAGAATTGATATCTGTAAAACAGATCTATCAGCAAAGAAAGAAAAGTTCCTGCTTTCTGATAGGGAAATTAATTTTGACATTGGTGCTGGAATGGTGAGCTTTGAAGATTATTATATTGTCATTATTCATTAATGACTACAAAAGAAACTAGCTCTAAATGACAATGGTAAAGTATCATGGCAAAACTATGAAGCTTCTATTATATTCCATTTACTCCAAAAGAGTCCTTTGCTATTAACTTGATAACAAAAACCAGAAGTACTAACCGGGTTTTGGTCTACAGTGACATGTACTGCTGTATAAACACTGCTAGGAAAAAAAGAATCTAGAAAATCTGTCTCGCTGTGTTTAGAGCAATAATTTTTAAATTGAATTAAAATAGAACAGGACTTCCAGAACTATGGATGTCATAACGTAGTGGTGTTATTTTTGTCTGACTGATATGACTGGGCATAGGGAGGAAGGGAGTGAAAAAAAAGAGCCTTAGAGTAAGGTGTCTTGCCAGTGCTCTTCAAGGAACAGTGATATTTGTAAATGGCCTCTGATTCTGACACTGCCACTTAAACGTGCTGAAGACTATGGGGAAATGGAGAAACCCAATCTAGAAACTGAACATGGTGCAGTGGAAAGATGACACTTTATTTTGCAGTTAGTGGATGCTCAGCTGTTGCACTTCACAGCAAGATTGCCATGGTAGCCATGGAAAATAAGGAGATCTTTATTTCTCGAGTGGGGAGGTCTGGGCGAGCTCCAGCAGCAGTCACTTACAGTTGGGGACGGGGACGGGGTCCCCTCGGCGCTGCTGGCAGCACCCGCTCGGGAGCTGGATCCTCAAGAGCCCCGAAGCACAGCAGTGAGCCGCTGCCCCTCTCAGAGGGTTTTGCCGGGGTGAGCACTCTTGTGCTCAAACTGCGCTGGCCGTCCGGGGTGGCTGCCTGGGGAGGGCTTTTCTGGAGTCCCTTTTCCAGCGCCTTATGGTCCTGCCATTTGCTGAGGAGCAAAACAGAGGGCCAGAAGTCTCTCTAGAGATCTCCTCTGAACCCTAGGTGTATTTTTTGCCAAGCTCTTCATCTATAGTAGCAATACCTGGATGACCCCTCCCTTGAGGTGAAGTCTGTTCTGTCAGAATGCGTTATTTGATTTCTTGTACTAAAATGTAAATTACCCTAAGCCCACAGTAAGAAGCTTATTTCAATATGAGCTGTAATTACTGCTGGGGCTGTAAAAAAAAGCTTTCTTTAAAACTTTTATCAAAGTTATTTTGTGTTATTATGGCTTTCTGTGATGTGTCTGGATTTTCCAAACAGCAAATAATTCTGCACTTATCTTGGTTCCTTTGATAATATTTTTTATGACAGATCTACTGAGACTCTAACTACATTATTAACATTAAAAAAGGAAGAATGGGGACAGTCTTTTCTAAATAAGTCTGTAAAAACCTTGCATGCCATTGCTGCTGCTTAAATACTAATCACGGGAAGACAAGGAATGTATTAATCATATAGCATTGTATAGTGTAATGTAACCAGATATGAATTATCATGTTGCTAGGAATAACGAATGCAGCCATCCTTCTTCAGCTGGGCAAGGTTTATTTGCTCAAATGAGGCTTTCTGAAATGTTAGTGCGGTTGGAAGAGATCCTCGAAGTGACAAAGCCAGCTACATCTACAATAGCAGCAAAACAAAAGGCCGGTTGTGTTAGTCTGAAATCGCACCTCAGACACCAGGGAGCGACCCCCTGGAGAAGGCTGATGCACATGCTGCAGCTCACAAAAGCAGGCAACCAGATCTCCTTCCAAGCGCAGGAGGAACAGGAGGGGAAGGATGTGTGTTTTTCTGGTCCCAACGCTCCACTGCTCCTCCTTCGTCCTATTTTCTAGAAATAAAGAAAACTGTCAGTGTGTTGTTGCAGCTCAAATCCCCTCTTCTCCCTGATGGCTCCTCTTTCAGTAGGATTGGTGTAACTGGAGAGGGCAGGACAGCACCTCAGCCCTCCATCACTGGTTCAAATCCACCTTTGTTGCTGTCATAGAAACAGTTTCTCTCTGAAAGAGCAGGCTGTAGTACGGCCAGCAAATAACTGTAGGACTCTCGGTGTCCTGGAAGGCAATGACTTACAGGAGTGGGCATCTACTCTCAAGAAGCTGGATTTTCCTTCTGTGTTCTCCAGGGAAGTTTGACTGTGTACAGACAGAGTGCTTTTAGTGCTGCTCCATGAGTTTGGTCTGCTCCTCCTTGTTTCCCCAGCTGCTCGTGCAGCTGATAGCTGTTTAGGAGAAAGTGACTGGGGAAAAGTAGCAGGAATCAGAGAGGAGCTGGGGATTACATTTATCAGGCAGATACTGGGATAGGGTTTTGGACCATGTCAGCTATCCCAAATCCCTGTGAATGGGGCTATGAAACTTGACAAGGCTGCTACAGATATTTCAGATCCTATTAAAGATGTAAAACCACTGACAGAGCTGAACCGCTTACAGATGCTAACTCAGCTGCTGGTGAAGTAGGCTGACACCAAGGAGAAAGTTCAAGCAAGGGATTTTAGTGGGTGATGATCAGAAACACACCCAAATGGAGAGAAATGGCTGAATTGATGAACATGGTAAAACATGATCAAACCAATAGCTTCTGCTGTTTCTGATAAATCATCTCAATAGTGTACCAGAAGTAATAGTTCAAACTGTGGTTGAATTTGATTTATTTTAGGTAAGCTCTTAAGTGGAAACATTTGCAACAGGTAATTCTGTTCCCATGAATGATTATGGATTCACAGACAAAAAGCCCTCCCTCCAGTATGCAAGTAGACAAACAAACAAGTCTAGCTTGAAAAAGCAAGAAACCAATCCTTTGTCTCAATTCCTAAGTTATTTGGTTCAAGTCAAAAGGTTCAACTCCTGAGCTGGCTGTAGCCTAAACAATACAGCGTACAGAAGTACTGTAAGGAGTAAAGATTTGCCTCAGTAAACCCAGGATGCTGCAGACTTTGGAAGTGTTTGGATCTGAAGGCACACACTGCAAACCGCCTGGTCTTTGCCAGTAAGTCTCATAGGCGGAGGAGAGTTGGCCTGTGACACCCACTAGCCGAGGCTGCATCCTATTACCAGCACAGGCGATTTCCAGTTAATGAATTCAGTAGGATCCATCCTCCGCACCGATGCAGGAGAAGGTGAGGAGGACTAAGGGCCTACAGTAAAAGCCTTGTGGCTACTTGTGAAATGGTCCCAGTGCCTCAGCACAGCAAAGGGGGGACATGTCCCCTTAGTGATGCAGAAGGGAGAACACCAAATGATGGTAACAGTGGAGATCAGGTCAGTTATCACTGAGAGTTGGCATGTGCATTCATATCCTGAGTGTGCCCTGACTGCATATACCCAGATGAATTTATGAGCAGCCTGCCACTACAGCTCCCTGCAAACACTCCCTTGGCCCTGCCGCACCTGCGTCCTTGCTGTCCGAACGCCTCAGTCCTGCTTGCTTCCCCAAGCCAGGTCAGAGCATCCCACTGGTTTTCTCCAGCCTTGATTTTTTCTGCAAAGCACTAAGCTCTAGATCTAGACTGAAACGCTCCATTACTACTTTTAGGCTTAGCTGTGATTCTGTATGACTGCGTGACTCTCAGTTCACTGTTTGACTGGGCCTTTATCCCCACTTTGCATTCATCGGCATCTGCAGTGCTTGATCACATCACATTGCAGACATTTCGTGTGTCCCAGAGCGAGCGGCTGAGGGGTATTTGCATAGGCTGCTTCTTTATTCACTTTGACAAGTCCTCTTAGTTCATCTCGTTAACTCTTACACAGAAAGCTACAGCAGCAACTAACTGCACTTGCAGCAGGCATATGTGGAGCAATCTCTGTAGTTACTTTATTTTTATTCTGGAAGTTTTGACTCTTGAGGGTGAGCTGCACAGGAAACAGCGAAGTAGATTAAAAGTGCTTGAGAGCATATTACGGTGTGCTCCGTACATATCTGCATTACACCTGCTGATGGAAATTATTTCCTCTCTTTCAGCAGTGCCTTGTTTGTTGTTCTCCCCGCCATGCCCCCGCCCCCCTTTTTTTCCCCCAGCTTAAGGATAACTAAACACTGCTGTCATTGTGCAAAGCAAGTACAACACAGGTCGGGGGCAGACTTATCAGTTGTCCAAGCTTTTAACCTGTTGGCAGATGCTTGGATCAAGCAAGCAAACCGTTTGGTGTCATTTTTTTTTCATGTTCTCCGTTACAGGGGTCTGCCTATACACAGCCTCTTTCAACCTCAAGGGTGGGGCTTTTTATTTGTGGAAGGGGGGCAGACAGAGAAGGACATAATGCTGTGTGAATGCTATTCTTGCTGGTATTGCCTCTCATTTGCATGCTGTGGCAAAGTGTGTATTAAATACAGGCAGATTTATGGAGCGGCTTTGTATCGGTGAAGCATTCATTGATACTGATCTACAGCCTGCTGGGGCTGATACATTTTCCATTCCCAGGTAAGGAGTCCAGACACCAGGGCTTAGTCAGCCCTGGTTGACACAGATCTCTATTAAGACTTGGGTTTATTCTCTAAGCTTTTTTTGAGCTTGATGAAATTCCCTGCTAAGATCTGCTTGCATGGCAGCTTTTGTTCCTGTACAAGTTAATTTATGATGTGTTTGAAAGTTTGCCTTCAGATAACTGTATCTTAGGGTCACACAGTTTTCAAATAGACAGTCCTGGATATGTCTGTCCACAGAATAGCAAGTGCCCGGCTTTGAGACACTCTTATCCAACCGCAATTTGTTTATGCTTCCTTAGAGGCACGTAGCTTACTGAATAATTTGTTAACCCAGTGTTTGAGATTGAGTGCTTCGCTTAGGGAGGAGCACTGTGCCTACTACTCCCTGGCAACTATTTTTGTTTTCAGTTAATGCAGTGCAGTCAACCGTCACCGCTGGTTGTCCCAACAGTTGTAACAGCATTGTGGTCAGGTAGTACCGTTGTGAGACAGCTGGAGCTCCTGTCTTTCCAGTCACTGGGAGGATAGAAAATAACACACTTCTACACATACAAATGTCTGCAAGTTGCTCTGTGCTGGTGCAACTTGCTTTCATTTCACCCTTGCTGAGGAATGGAATTGTTCTTATTTTGTGTGTCTAGGTGTTGCATGAGTATTTTGCCTCTGTCTGGGTCTCTTCCCTTTAAGCACAAGAGGACCGATGAACTGCAGGTAGCACAGGCAGTTGCATTGCAAGTGTTGGGTGCTAGGAGAAGGACTTCAGAGGAGTCCAAATGTAACACCACAATTGCCTTTCTGTCTTCTCCGAGAAAGTGTGTCTTCATGCCCTAATTAAACAGCAGTCTGACGTGTTTTCGTTATTTTGATTGCCTTTGAACTTTGGCAGCGTGATAAACAAACTTTTCTTCCCTGCCTACCAAGAAGTTGCCCTGCCTTGAAGCAGTTTATTTCCGTAGTTCTGATGTGGCAGAGCTCAGCACCCTGTTTTCATGGCATCTGTACATGTGGTGATGCCAACAGCAGGGATGGATGGCCGCCGCCATGGCATGACAGGTGATGAACCGCAGATGCTGGAGCACTGATGCCAATTTGTTGGCCCCTTTTAGCTCGCTGAGATTTCAAATGCTAGTGCGCAGTAAACACACAATTCTTCACACCTCGGTAGGCTGGGGCTGGTGGCGGTGCAGAGCACGTTCCTTCTAATCACTGCGAGGCTGTGCAGACACTTTACGTGTCTGTGAGCTGCAATTAGTAATCAGAAGGGAGGAAGGAAAGCAGGATAAACGTACTCATTGTCATGTGACATAAATGAGAATTAAAATTGTCCGTCAGTTCCCAAGCAATTTGCTCATGACAGAACAATAAAGCAGGTCCTGTGGAGTGAGAAGTGTTGCGTGGGGTGGGCTACCGCAGCAGGGTGGCCGGGGGGGCTGCCCCGATCTCCTGCACTGTCCACCCCCGAAGGGTGCAGCGAACCCAGCAGAAGTGACATCGGGGACCCCAGGACAGGGCCCCAGGGAGCCCTGCAGGCTGCAGTCACCATCTGCGGGAAACTTCATGCATCTACTGGATTCGCACGTGGTGCCAGTGCATCCACACCCTGGGTATTGAGGAGGAGATAGGGGATTAGCAAATGATGCTGAGAAAATAAATAAATTCAACAACACTATTTACTCTCTCGAAATACAATGAGACTGAAAGGTAAACACGCAGCTCCAGAAGAGGATCCTTGTTCATATGATGTACAACTAACCTGCACAAATTACTGGCATCGTGGAGATGGGGAGCTTCATAAAATTCACAAAGGACTAGGCAGCTTTTTTTGGCTTTCAAATTTATACTGAAGCATACTGTTAAAGGCAACAGGACTTTCACTGAAGGAACAGCAGCTTCACGACTTGCTTTTTTTATTGGTGTTACTAGCTAGCATGTCAAGCTCGGCATTTCTGAAGCTATCCCCCATTTCAGGTGTGTAAACACAGTGGGGATCTCACTCAAGGTTTGAAAGTCTCAGCCTTCCTGAGACTCTGAAAAGACTGAGTTGCATTTTCATAAGATAAGGGACGGACAAGCCTTCTGTTTAGGGGGATGGATAAACTGCTAAACCTGGAGCCAAAAGGACACTCATCTCTTCCTTGAGATGTCCATGCTGTCTACATACGATTGCATGTATTCTCTGGAACGTCTGGCGCAGGCCACTGTTGGCAGCTCATAAATTACAGATCATGCCTGGTGTCACAATTCCTGTGTAAAATATTGAAGGTTGGTTTTAAATGATGTGACAGTGTCCCTTTTAATGTCCAGATCTTGAACGCCACAAAGCTGTCAGCCTTCTTGCTTCCATTCTGCAAGTGTGAAAGAAAATTTATCCCTGGCAGTTTTTTGCATGCCTGTTGGCAGATAGCCCAAGGTGCCTCAAATAGCACCAAACACAATGAGCTAAACCTGTGCTTGTTGCAACTCCATTAAAGCCGGGGGCATTACACCTCAGATGTATTGGGAGTATTTGTTTAATGTCCTCAAACAAGTTTAGATTACATTGTTTCACCCCAGCAAGCATGGCTTTATTACAAGATTGGCATTCTTCTAACTTCTTTGGAAGCATTCTTGCTTTTTTGGTAATAGCTACGATGTAAGTCATAGACTAACAGGCCTTAGAGGTAGAGGAATCTGTAAGAACTGGAAAACATCTAGTAGCAGAAGTTATTGGTATTTGTTATGAGCAGGTTTCTTAGTGGTTTCTGTACTATGCAGAAATTAACCACTTGCTGCTATTTACCATTGCAAAACGTTGCATGTTGAAATGTGATACTTCTAATGCCCTCTATTGTGCAAACTGAGGTGAACACAGGGACACAGCAATGGAAACAAAAATCCATTGTTTTACAACTCAGCAAACATTCTTTGGACTCTGCTGATACCGTCTTCTTCATTTCCTCCTATGGAACGGAAAGAAGTATTTGAGTTATGCAAAGTCACACCTCTTTATTTGCAAACAATGGCAATGCTACACCTTCTCAGGACTCCTTTTTTTAATGCAGCCCCACTGCTCAGCAAGGACTCCAGCCCACAGGGCACAGCTGGAGCCTTCAAGACACTCCTAAAACATTGTAGATGTCAAAAAAGATTTGCAGTGGAAATTCAGCCTCTGAGTAAGAGAAAAACAATTTGAGAGGACTGGGCAGAGGAATTTGCAAATTTGAACCATAAAGCTTTCAAAGGATTAATTTTCAGCTTTTACAGTGGTGACGATTTTGAATGAACTGTCCTGTGGTTAGTAGTTTTTAATGTTTCATTTGTTAAACAGTTGTGCTGTGCTCCTAAATGCTGTGACTTTCATGGTGTGTACCTGGTGTGTAATCCGTACCTGGCATGAGCTAATTGCTACTGAAATCTTTGATACACAGCTAAATAAAAAAAGCTCATGCGGAGAGCAAACGCACTGGATTTGTGTTTTCCAGTCGGAAAAATGTCTTTGCGGGAGTATCTAAATTGTAGCCATCGTTTGACCTCTGCTTTGGCCCGACATGCTCAAGCCAGCTTTGAACCAAGCGGCTCCAGTGAGGGCGGCCATGTGAAAGGTGGTGTTCTGCCTCTGTTTAGTTGTGTAGGCAGTAAATGCAAGCGGGAAAGGTAGCCCGGAGCGAGGTGCATGGACACCTCGCTTGAGCACTGAGTGAAGGATGGTGTGAAGCACTGGGGCTGATGCAGGGAGGTACCTGCAGAGCGGGAGAGGCGGCCCTCCCTGCAGCGGAGGTTCTCCAGACTGCCGCCACACTGCGCAGCCTGGCCGGGCCGAGGCAGGCCCTGGCTGAGGGGAGAGCCTGGCTGAGGGGCGATCCTGGCTGAGAAGAGGTCCTGGCTGAGGGGAGATCTTGGTTGAGGGGAGAGCCTGGCTGAGGCAGGTGTTGGCTGAGGGGGACTCCTAGCTGAGGGGGCTCCTGGTTGAGGGGAGATCCTGGCTGAGGAGCGATCCTGGCTGAGAAGAGGTCCTGGCTGAGGGGAGATCTTGGTTGAGGGGAGAGCCTGGCTGAGGCAGGTGCTGGCTGAAAGGGCTCTTGGCTGAGGGGAGAGCCTCGCTGAGGGGAGAGCCTGGCTGAGGGGCGATCCTGGCTGAGAAGAGGTCCTGGCTGAGGGGAGATCTTGGTTGAGGGGAGATCCTGGCTGAGGGGCGATCCTGGCTGAGAAGAGGTCCTGGCTGAGGGGAGATCTTGGTTGAGGGGAGAGCCTGGCTGAGGCAGGTGCTGGCTGAAAGGGCTCTTGGCTGAGGGGAGAGCCTCGCTGAGGGGAGAGCCTGGCTGAGGGGCGATCCTGGCTGAGAAGAGGTCCTGGCTGAGGGGAGATCTTGGTTGAGGGGAGATCCTGGCTGAGGGGCGATCCTGGCTGAGAAGAGGTCCTGGCTGAGGGGAGATCTTGGTTGAGGGGAGAGCCTGGCTGAGGCAGGTGTTGGCTGGGGGGACTCCTGGCAGAGGGGAGAGCCTGGCCGAGGCGGGCCCTGACTGAGGGGCTGTTCCTGGGCAAGAGTCCACACCCAGCCGGCGGCGCGGCGCGGCGCGGCCCTTGGTGGGGGGGGTCCCTGGCGGGGCCGGGGCCGAGGCGCCCAGCACGGCCGGGGGCGGAGGAGACCCGTCCCGGCCGCCGCGCTGCCCGTGACGGACGGCGCAAGCCCCGCCCCGGGGGGGGGGGCGGTGGCGCTGTGGCCGGGGGGGCGTGGCCAGCGCGGCCGACAGGGCGAGGCGGGGGCGTGGCGGGTCCGTGGGCGCGCGGCGAGGCCGTGGCCGGGGTCCGGGGGCGCGCGCGGCGCGGCGCGGCGCGGCGGGGCGGGGAGCGCGCGGCGGGGCGGGGCGCGGCGGGGCCGGGCAGGGGGGGGGGGGCGGGCGGGCAGGGGGGGGGGGGGCGGGCGGGCGGGGCGCCGCCGCGGCGGGGCGGCAGTCGGGCGGCAGCCGCGGCCGGGGTGGGAGCGGCGGCGCGGGGCGGGCAGCGGCGCCCCGTGGTGCGGCATGTCCAAGACGCTGCGGAAGAAGCGGCACTGGCTGAGCAAGGTGCAGGAGTGCGTGGTCTCCTGGGGCGGCCCGGCGGGCCCCGACCCCGACCTCCTGCGCGGCGGCGCCGAGCGCGGCGAGTTCCCCTACCTGGCGGGCCGCCTGCCGCCGGGCGGCGAGGGCGCGCCGGGCCCCGCGCTGCTCTCGGGCAAGGCGCCGGCGCCGGGCGACGTGCTGCTGGAGGTGAACGGCACCCCCGTCAGCGGCCTCACGCACCGCGACACGCTGGCCGTCGTCCGGCACTTCAGGGAGCCCGTGCGCCTCAAGACCGTGCGCCCAGGTGAGCCGGCGGCCGCAGGCCGCGCCGCGCCGGACCCGCGGCCCGGCCCGCCCCGCCGCCGCCGAGCCGGCCGCGGGTAGGCCCAGCCGCGCCGGCGCCCTGCGGGGCGGCGGGAGGGCCGCGGCGGGGTGCGGGAGCGCCCGCCCGGCGGCGGCGGCGGCGGCGGGGCCCGGGGGGGCGGGTGCCGGGCTGGGAAAGTTTCCTCGGCTGCGGGAGGGCGCGTCCGCCGAACGGGGCGGCCGGGGGAGGGAACGGGACGGGGGGGCGGCCCCGCTGCCGCGTGGGGCGGCGGGCGGCGCGGGGCCCCGGAGTCCCGCCCCGGCGCGGCGCCGGCGGGCGGCGCTCGCTTCCCCCGGCCCGTCGGGGACCGCGGGCCGCCGGCTCGGTCCCGGCGCCGCGGCCCGAGCCCGGGGGCGGGCGGCCCGGCCCGGCCCGTCCTGTCCCGGTGGGCTCGGCCGGGGGCACCGCTGGGTGTGCGCGCCGGTCCCCGCGGGGCGGGGGCCCGCTCCCCGGCCGGCCGGCCGCCCCTGCCCCTGCGGCACCCGAGCGCAGCCCGGGGGCGAGGAGGCCGCCTGGTTTCACGCTGCTGTATTTCGGGTGGTTTTGGTGGTGGTGGTGGGGGGGTGACACCCGTGCGGGGCTCGGCGGAGCGGGCGGTGGTCGCCTGACGGGGCCGAGCGGACGTTTCGGGTGACTCCGTCGCTCCCGGAGGGTCTCTGCCCGCCGCCCTGTCCGTGTGTGCGTGCGCGGCACCGGCCGTCCGGTGACTTCGGGGTCCGCAACTTGGAGGAACGGTCTTTCGTGGGTTTTCGTGGTATTTGTATGATCGGCTGCTCGGAGCCGGGTGAAGGGTGGGTGTTAGGTGGTCAGCACTGGGGAGGGTGGGAGCGTGGTTTGCGAGAATGCCATTGCTGTGTCCTGTTGGTTTTCTGATTTGCCAAAGACCAACACCGAGAACAAGCTCTGGGTGTTCTTTTTACGTAGATTTGGATTAATTTTGAGTACACTTTAATTAACTAATGATACCAGATCGTCACGGTAAAATCGTCTTCACCGGTGTGCCTGCCAAGTGTCAGGTTAATGCTGAATAGTGGTACCTGCAGTCACGTGAGTTAATGATTCGTGGTGTAATGAGCTTCAGGTTTACCGCTTTCCTGGTCAGACAATCCAGATGTGAGCGTGATGCGTTACAAAGAAACCCTTTTTCCCTGAATTCCAACTGATGCCAGTATTTCTATGACCGAAGTCTGTAATACTTCTTACACAGCTTTTTTGTTTAACATCTATCTCGTACTCCTTTCATCACAACTGCTGGGTTGCTATTTGACTTTTGGTAATAATAGATATTTAAAATCAGATTTTCCTCATTTGACCAATCTTGAAAAGTCATCTTCTATATAGAGACTGTGCCGTTGGCCCTGATGCATATCACCTGTTAAACAATTTAAAAAACAAACTCGCACCTTAAAAGCACCTACAGAAGCCTGGCAGGCTTTGAAACACATCTTTATTTCCAAAATTGGAAGTCCCGTCTGAATGAAGAAAGCAAAAAAGAACAAACAGCTGCAAGTTAAATGTGAAATAAGAGGATTAAAAAACCCTGAGGAACAAATTGTTTAAGATATAGAAAATAATAATAAATCTCTTTTTTAAAAGAGAAAGCTTTTGGAAGATGAAACTATAGTTAGAAGATCCAAGAAATTGCTTGCATTTACTATGGAGGGGGATAGGGGTATTCCTGTACTGTGACTTTCCATAACAGAGAGATGTCTCAAACTGTCAAGTTAAAACTGGCAGAAAAGATTTAGAAGAAATTGATACAATGAATAGTAGAAAATGGCCAGAGCCGCATGTTTGTTAGGAGTTCCAAATATGAAGTACTAAACAGCAGTGTGTTGTCTGTTCCTTAAGTCATCGGTGGTGTGGAAGGGGTAGGAGGTAGGGAATACCGTGCCAATAGGAAAAGGGTCCAGAAGATCAATAGGACTGACTTCTGATGCCAGCAAGTTGGTTAAAACTGTAGTTAAGAATGAAAATATTGGGCGTGTGAATAAATACCATCTAATGAGGAGAGTGGGTTGCTTTTCAGAAGAAAGTCTGTTTGTTAGTTTTCGAAGGTTCACCAGTTGGTTTGATAAAATCCAAGTTTTTTGGTGTAGTGCATTTTCAAACAGACTTTCAGCAAGGTATGAACAGACTTTGAATAAGGCTCTTGTCGAGTGAGCGTTCTGCGGTAGCGTAGCTGCTGAGAGATTAAGAACAGAATTCTGTGGGTTAGTAACTGGTTAAAATGCAGGAACGGTTTTCTCAACAGAAGGAAACTACTGCTGGAGTCTTGCAAAGACCTGTGCTGTTTAGCATAGTCATCCAGAACTTGTAAACTGTAGGCTAGGTTGAGTTGTAAAAAGAGAACTAGGATTTTTGTGCTGATTTTGTATAACTTTTGGAACAAATCAAACTGAAGCTTCAGATCCAGCAATTTTTCCCATACTGGAACATATTGCAAGCTTATTTACCACATCAGATGATTTTGCAGTAATTTTCTGTGTTAGACTTGGTGTCCTTAAATACAGTATTTTAAAGCATACTGTTTTTCTTGGTTGGTTTTTTTTTTTTTTTACAAGACTGCCACAGTAGTGCTCAGTGGCAGAATTCCAGTTAGAGTATATGTAATTAGGAAAGTTGTTGACAAGGCTTTCTCTGTGAAGACCTGTGACTTTGAATTTGGCTTCGCTTCTACCTCTTGTGATCCAGAGCAAGCCAGACTTGCTGACCTTGGGAAGGCAGCTGGGAAGATGCGAGGGGTTGTGCGGGTGGTGGTGGTGATGGGAGCGAGGACTGGGGAGCCAGCAGTCTGTGCTGCGCTCATAACATGTCTGAATTCTGAGAGACCTGTAATTGCGTTACTGGTTTTTAAGGTCCCGTGTTTCATGTTTTTCTCCAGTCAAAACTCTTCTCTCAGATAAACCGTTATGTTGAAAGGCATGGAGTGCCTCTGCTAGCAGGCCTTCATGTGCCTGATGGCTCTTCAGATTTGAGTGCTATTGGGACAGAAATCTGAGGGGATCCAACTTGAGGGGTCTTTACCACAACACTGAGGAATTTGTCACCTTGTCCCTGAATTTTAGGGTGTGTATAAGGCCTTGATGCTCATGGTCTGCTGCTGCATTTTAGAAGGACAACTTCGGTGTTTAGGAGCTGGCTGCGTCTTCAAGGTGAAGTCTGTGCAGGTGTCCCAATGGCCTTGAACAGCATGTTGGGGGACTGGACTGCTTTATTTCAAGTAGCGATGTAGTCCTTCATTAAAGGCAGCAACAGCTTTAGTTGACAGCAGTAAAATCTGTTTGTGATACTTCTAGCAAGCTCATAGAAAATTTAAAATGGAAATTTCAAGATGCTGTTTAGTCTTGTTTGATAAGACACTTGAAAGATATGAATGTTAATTTGAACGCCATCTGTTAACTGCACATCGCAAATGATGGACCATTTTGTTGATGAAGAAATTTGTCCTTCCCTTTCTTGCTCTGTCCTTACTTGCTGAGGAGGGAGAACAAGACCAGTGTGCCACAGGCTGGGGGTGAGTGTCGTCAGTGCCACAGCCATGTCCCAGAGGTCTGGCTCAGGTGTGTGCAGTCTTGCTGGGAAATCTTTGGTTCCAGAATCGGTAAGGGTTAACATAGCGAAGTGTAGAAGGCTGGTCTCAAGCTCTCTGCCAGTACACCTGGACTGATGCTGGGGATCTGAGTTGTCTAAAAGTTAGATATCCCTTTGTTCTAGTTAATGTTTGAGATTATAACCATACCTCTATTTTTGTGTAATTCATCATCCTCTTGATTGGATGAGCAAAACACCAGTACAGAGAAATAAGGCTTTTTGTGCAATGCGATATTTGTATGTATTTGCACGCATGCTAACGTAGGCCAGCTCGTCATAATGAATGCATTTGTATTCTAGCCACACTTGGTGAGCGCTGGTTTCAAGCTAATCGCCTGCTTACATGCATCCAAACGACAGCTGCCATGTGGCTCGAGGACCTTCCCTGTCCAGTGTTGCTCGGGTTAGTACATTAGCCTTGTAACTAGCTGGCGTTGCTGCAGGTTCTTTTCTTTCCATTAAGGAAAAACTAAAGCATTTTGCTTTAGTCAAATCTATTGTCTTTGAGTGCTAAGTTCATCCTCTAAAGGTATCTACTAGTTGCATACGGCATTCAGATTTAGCCAGAAAGATGTTTTTATGTGCAGGCGAGCCCGCTTGCTAGCATACTCATCGATGTAACTTTGAATGCCGCCTTTCTTCATAGCAGCATGGTAGCCAAAATACATCAAAACTAGGTTGCAGACTTAAAGTAAGAAAAATTACTGATGATCTGCAAGTTCCTTTTTCTGCAGCTTGAGTTGCCAGATACTATGTAGGAAGGAATGCGTTTTCCTTCCAAACTAAGGAGCTTTGATGAATACAGCCACTTTGTGGCAATTATTATGGTTTCATGGCCACTATAACTAGCATCTGGGAAGAAATGGGCAGAGTCTTGCAGCTATTCCCCTTGAGAAACGCCTCCAGAGCACATAGTTTTGTCCCTTGATTATTGAGAGAATGCATGTTGGCTCCATTGTGTCAAAACTGATCTTTAATCAAAAAATACAGCAAGATGTAAAATGATGAAAAGTCCCCTTCAGACTAAATTTTTTTTTATTCGTCTCAGTGCTCTTGAAACTATTAAACCTTGTTTTCCTGTGTATTTGTTTTGTAGCTGACGTCCACAGTTGTGGCTGGAGCTCTTCCCTGACTGAGACATTTATTCCTTACCTCCGGTCTGCATTGCCTGGCCTGCAGGAAGTTGCCAGTTTGTGCTTTGATGTTTTTTTTTTTTTCCTGGCTGGGCCAGGTGGAGGACTTCCCAGCTCATACAGAACTCATAGGATCTTTATTTTTTCAGTCCTTCACGCCATTTACAATACATACAGTACGCCCCAGTCCGAAGCTGATGCATGTTGTTGCTTTGTGTGTGCTCAACCATAGTCTGCAGCCTTTGGACGTGACTACCTACTTCAGATCTATTGCTTTATTTGAATTATGATGCATTAGTACAGAGAATGAGATGATTGACAGGTGGATGTAGTACTCTGAAGTTCTCAGTACCAAACTAATTTTTTCGAGTCAGTATCTTTCACTAAATCAGGTAATGCTCTTGGGACTTGAGGATCTTGATGCTAGCAAGGCCTTATCTTACCAAAATGCTCTCCTGATCAAAATCTAGTACAAGCTTACAAGAAGACAACTTACTGCTGGATGCGTTTCTCATGTGACTCTCAAATTGCATGGTGATCGATCCTGAATGCCTCTGTTACCGACAGGAGTTAATGGAAATGTTTAGAAGTCGGCTTCAGCAGGGGGTCCCTTCTCTGAAGCAGAATGAATGAAAACGGTGATGACAAATACAGTGACTCAGATCAGGATTCAGCACTTGAGACATAATACTCGAAGCTGAGTATATAAGGTTCATTTACATTTTCTCTTGTGCTTGAGGTAGGTACAAAGCCTCCGTGTGGGGGTAAACATTTGCATGTTTGGCAATTAAGGCAGAGAGGAGGGCATGCCGCACTCCAAGGCTGTTTTCGCAAAATCAGATGAATTCTAAATGTGCTGTGTTAAAACAGAGATCAGAGTACACACTAGGATAATTTTGCCTCTCGGAGGAAAGGCATTACCCTAATTCTGTGTTTCTCTGGAAGCTGGCAGTAGGCCAGCTCGGTGATTAAACAGACTAATGTGTTACTCTGCTTGTCTGAGAAGTTGAGGCAGCTAGCTCAGGTCCTTCAGTCCTTGATGCGTGTTAGGTAGAGGGCTGCTGGATGCTGCCATGGAAAGCTGCCCTCCCCGCTTGAGAGTGCATGGGGAACTGATCCATTTTTATACAAACGAAGGAAAGGTTGATTCATTTTACCACGCTAAGAAAAGCCTATAACATATAGGGTTGCTGTAATGAATGTGTAAGTTATCCCAGTTTCATGAAACTGGGCAGGAGACAGATGTGCGGTCTTGAAAAAGAAAACTGAACAAGAAATGCTTTCTGCTGGAGGCTGTCATTTCTCTAAAGCATTGGCAGTAGCAGTGGTGTGTCCTACAGCAGTTTGAGAGAGCTGCCTTGCACAAAAAGCTATTAGCTTGCGTCTCAGATGTGTGGATGCAGAGGACTGTCAAGAACTTGCCAAGGGATGGGTATTAGTATGTGCACGTAATTTATAATCTTGTTTCTCATATTCATCTTTATATAAACATATTATTCTTGGCATAGAACATACTGCCTTTCCTTTTCACATACTCCTTTGTTTAAATTTTACTGCGATGAGTACTGTGTTAATGATTTCACCATAAATGCGCTCTAATTATTCTATTCTTTCTTGGTGTGTTAGTTTCAAATGATAACGAGGCCTCATGTGGCTTTTGCTACTGTGCTGCTTAACACCATGGTTTTAATTTGTACTTTTTTGTTCCCTTCAGGAGAGCCATTCTCTTCCCTGTACCATTCGTTGATGTGTCTCAGGAGAGATCCAGTAGAATAGTGCAGAGTAAGGCCGGCATTTACCTGCAGCTGGTGACAGAGCAGGTAGTGCAGTCAGTGTTCTTCTCCAAACCCACCTCCTCTGTGTCTGGGTCCCCTGCTTTAGGGGAGTGGGATTTTCACCAGGACCGAATGATCAAGCAGTTGTATTCCAATTATTACTGGAAGGAAATATTTCTGATTCAGGTAGACTGTTTTGACTGAAATTCTTGCATATATGTTTATGTTGCTTTTCTATTTAAAAAAAAAAAACAAAAACAAAAAACCCCAAAAAACAACCCAAAAGCTTAGGTTTACATGCCAGCATAGAACTTGTTTAAAATCTTTGAAACTGTAATTTTGCCACTACTCTGCAATGGCAGGAGGCTTTCTCTTCTATGTGAATGAAGCCAGGAATGAAATAAACATGAACCTTTATTAGAAGCCATGATTTCAACAGCAGATTTCATCTTCATAATTTTTGTCTAGGTATTGCTTTTGAAGTCTTGGCTGGCTTTAATGAAATGCTAGTCAGTTGTAGAAAATAGCTGGTTTTTATTGCTCTTAGAAGAGAAAATTTCCTTAATTTTTTTACAAGAATTTTCATTTTCCTTTTATAAAACAAAGACACTTTAAAACTAAACTGTCTTTTTTAGAAAATTCCTGAAGTAAACAAGCTGTGCTTGTATAACTTGCTATGCACCATGCTCCTTTATTATTGAAACATCTGCTTCAAGATACTTTTCAGCTGATAATTCTTTAAAAAAAAATCTTAAAATATAACAAGGATTGTGCATTCAGATTGACAGCTGAGAAAATTACGTTAGTTTTGATTGTTGCTCTGTTTTAAGGTCTTTGAATTAATTCTTCTGTTTCTTGTTTTTAATTCATGATGCATCCTTTTAAGAAATATCTTGTCGCATTCATGGGCTGTTAGTTAAATCACATCTTATTCCCTGAACAGGAACAATTTTCTTCTTCAAAGTAATAGTATTCCTGAGAGTACTAGATTTGGATTAAGAAAAATATGAGCTCTTTCTATTTGAGAATGATTTCCTTATTTAGTTCTGCTGAACAGAAGGTGGGGGGAAGATGCAGTATGAAGATTGCAGACTTGTATTGATCTGTTACACCATCATCGAAACCAGAATCCTAAGTAATTAATCTTCTCAGTTGCTAATTAGTATTTCAATCTTTGTTAAATTAATGGGTTTTTTTGGCCCTGAGCGGGTCACAGTGGGAACAGAAGCTGCTCCCAGGTGACATACCAGCAGTAGTTGAATACTATGGGCGTGCTTCCAAGCTAATAATTTTTAAAAGCAAGAGCATATACTTTTGGTGAAAAGGGGACTATCCTAGGAAGGGCATTTGTCAGTGTAGTATCAAGGAGACTGTAAAGGCACTAATGGAAAAAAGGGGATTGCCACTGTGGGTGCAACAAGTCGAAGGATGCTATGGTTTATGTAAGTTTTTATGTACTGGCTGTTAAAACCTATGTACAAGCTGTCCCTCAGTGCTGCTGTTTAAGATGCTGATATGGGTGGTTGCTGTGCTCTGTGATTAGTTTAGGTGTAGCTTTCAGTGTGAAATACAATCATAGCAATCTTTTGTTCATACTTATGTTGCTGTTCTTTTTTTTTTGTCATGTGCAAATGCATTGTGTTAAAGTAATGATCTTATGTGGAAACGTACTTTCATTTGCAAAGCACACCAAGGTTGTTAGACATAACTCTGGGCTTTCTCTAATGGTGAGCTTTTAAAGTGTGTTTTCATAGCTACCTTTAAAATGCTTGCTTAAAGCTACTTTTCAATATATGTGTTTCTCAAGCCTGTAATTTTTCATGAATTGGTTGTTCTCAGCTGAATGTAGCTTCTTCAAATTGAAAATCACTAGCGTGTTTACTGTCCGTCCTGTGTCACTCTTCCCTTGCTGAATAGGAGTCTAGTTTGTATAGCTTGATCTACTGTAAATTATTTTATTGAGAGACGGTTAAAAGGTTAATTACTTTAAGCTCTGGATTGGCGTATCTCTTCAGTTACCTATATAAAAGGAAAAAAGTAAAGCTTGAATTCTAGCTCTGTCAGATCATGGTACACGTGAGTATTGATTCTAACTGTGTTCTGCTTCAGTGCCGTTTCATTACAGACTTTTGGTGATAAATACAATCAGACTAACAGCTGGTGTCTTATGAATATGGATTGTGAATGCGATAAAAACATCAGAAGTATTCTGGTTTTTGCTGTCTGGAAATGCGTTATTTCCATCTGTATGATAATGAAGTATTCTTTCAAAAAGGTGGTAAAGGCAATCAGCAAGGTTAATGTGATTGTGTGCATTATCTGTTACTAAAGTTGTCTGTTCTTAAATCCACTGCGTTTGGATATAGAGAACGTGCATTCTTAAAAGTCCAGACTAGTGTTGCCCTAACATGAGAACCTAACCCAAAATCTGACTACAACAATGGTTGCGTTGTACTTGTACAAAAACAGGTTTGGTGGGGCTGGGACCATCTGGGACCGTCTCTGGCACTGGGTGTTTAGAAGAAGCCAGTAGCATCACCTTGACTCCGCTATGGCGCACGTGCCTGAGCTGACACGCGTGGGGCAGGTTGGATCCAGTGGGGAATGTGGGAGATGTGAGTCACAAACTGGTGTTGCCAATTTATGCAAATAATATTAGGGAGTACTTTGAGGATGACTGCTCACCTTATCTCAAAGAGACAGAAGTAGAGCAGATGCAAAGGAAGAGATCACCAGCCTGGAAAAACTCGTGTGCGGTGAGACAGAGAAAGGTGGAATTACAACACAAAGGAAATAAGTACAAGGAGTGGGAATATGCAATAACAGTACAAAGGAGCAGGATTAGGAGTTGCTCGTTCTCTCGCAGTACAGGTACGAGGCTGTAACCCATAGCAGATAATCCGTGATGGCAGGTGTGTGATGTGCCAGGGGCAGTCCCTGGGGTATGTGTTACTGCTGGATGTCACCTGGGATTCTCGGGTGAAGCGGGGACATGGCAATCCTCCCATCCTTCCTTTGTCAGACTATGAATGTGTATACTTGTATATATATTAATATACAATAGATATATTGAGGATGAGCTTGGCACAGACGCCTTTGAAAGAGCTCCTGTCGCAGCGGAGGGTCCGGGGCCTCCTTGCAGCCGCTGGGCACTCGGGGGCTGGTGAACGGAGCGCGCGTGGGCTGCGTGCCTGGGGAGAGCTGAGCCCCGTGGGCAGCCTGTTCAGCAAACCCTGGCCCCGTGGAGCCTGATGTGTTTGCTTTGCAGGGTGTGTTGGTCATTTCTGGGCTCTAATGTGCCTCCCAGCTGTTCGGTGTGCCGTTCGACACAGGTGCAGCAAGCTGCCCTGCTGGGCATGGCCATCCGACTGCGCCCTTCACGCGCCGGCGTCCAGCGCGGTGTGCTGCAGGGCTGCTGCTGCGGTGCAGGGTGACTGCCCAAGGGCTGCTGCAAATGCTGCGACAGAGGAGGTAACTGCAGATGTGAGAGAGAACCAGGGTGTTCCTGGGGTTGATTTATGAAGCTTATTAACAATAGGAAATAAAGAACTGGAAATTGGAAGTAATTTTTTTTTTAAAGAAACCACTTTTCTTGAAAACAGTCATTCAAACACCTGGAAGATGTGAATCGGGGTGATGTTTACTCCATCTTTTACAATGTTCAGTAGCTGTCTGCAGACTATTAGAGGTTTACATAAAAACACTTTCAGAAGTTTTCAACTCAAGATTCATCATAGACTAAACATCATAGTCATTTAAAATTAAAAACAAGCTCCCTTCCTCGCCCACCCCACTAAAAACCCACATGCATTTTTAGGCCTTCACTTCTTTGTAGTGCAAATATGAATAAAGATCTCATGTCTTAGAAATAAAAATGAATGGTTGGTATGTTCGAGTGTTGTTTACCTCCTGGTAATCAAATGCAGTTTGAGGTATACATCATCGGCCAGATTCTCTTAGCTATAAAGAACACTGAAGGCCATTTTGAATTTTAAAAATGCAAGTCCGGAGATCTGTGCAGTCATCTGCCAAAAATTGCTCTGAAAACAATCATCGATACTTGGTGGTTTAGCCTGTGTATCAAGCTTTGAATGTAGAGAATATAAAGGATTGTATTTAGTGCTGAGTTTTAACCAAAATGCTCCCGTTGCCTTTGCCAGAGGTTTTTTTGATAAAATGTTTAGAGAAATTAATTTCCTTTGGACTAGGATTGTTTTGCAGTTGTATTTTGAGAGCAATTAAATGTTTGCTATTATGTTTTGGGATTCAAATTGTGTCTCTCCTGTTAAGGACTGTTTTAGCATGCAGGCAAGGATGTAGCATGTGATTTGGGAACCATTTTGCCAGGAGCCATCTGTTTGCCCTTCAAAAGGGTTAGTCAAGTCTTGCATGCTCTGTGGCAAAATGGGGCATACTGGTGTGGGGGAAAGGGGAAAGGCTGTGACCAGCCTCGGGCTTTGCCTCCAGGAGACCGTGGCAGCTGATTTCTTCTGCAGTGCTCTGCTGGAGTCCACTCCAGCCATGGCATCATGCCATCTTCTTGGATCCTCCTTTCCCTCAGCTTGGAGAAGGTGCAGGTCTCCCAACGTGCTCTTCTGCAGTTTGCGGCTGGGTGGGCAGGAACGCGAGTGCCGGGCTTCGATGTGGAAATGCTGTGCCGCAGTTGTGGTGGGGTAAGAGTCAGCTGTTGGTGTCCCCAGGGTCCTGCCGGGTGCTGAGGTGGAATGCTGGCAGGTCTGGAGTGCCGGTGAAGAGAGCTATCTCTGCAGATCCCCCTGACCAAGGTGGGAGCGGTGCACAGTGGCATATGCAGCAGTTTTGTGCTTAGCTAGAAGAAACATGTTTTTAAAAAAATCTCCTTTCATGTTGATGAAAGAACAGATGAGAGAAAAAATTCATCTGACGTGGCTGCTTAATTATTGTTTGGTATGGTGGTGTAGTTTATCAACTTAAGTTTTTAGTGGAAATAGTGTTAGGGTAGAAAGTGGCTTTTGCTCTAGAGCATTAACTGTCACCTCATTTGTCTGAATTTTCCAGTGTCACCAAGATTTGTGTGGCAAAATTAAGCCCATTTTTAATCTGTCTGCTCTTAAAAGTTTTGTGAACACCGTGGGAGTTATTCAGGGCATCTCAGTCTTCAGTGGCCCCAAGCTGAGACCCACTGCTGTGGGGTGTCTAACAGAGCGGTGCAGCCTCTGGTGATTGACCAAAAAGGTTCCCAGAAAGAAATTTAAAATACAGCCTGAGGTATTTGATCTGCAATTGAGTAGTTCTTAGAGCATCTGCAAGTATCTCTTTCTTCACTCATGAAATCAGACACCTGGGTGAATCCAAATAATTAAACCAGTTTTAATTCCTGATATCCTAAGGAAAAAAAAAATCTGACTTGGTGTTAAGCAAAAAGAAATTATTCTTGTAGGTCGTTGAAAATAAAATTCCTGTGGTGGTGAAGACTGGTAGTAAAAGTTGTAAAGAACTAGACAAAGCAACCGATATGCAACTTTGTGCTTTTGTTTTGTGTGATGTTTTTAACAAAGTTAAAATGAAGTATATATAATCTTTAGATGACTAGGTGGTTTGCTGTCTAATTTAGTAAAGAAAGGCTCTTTAAAAAGTATTATATCTCTTAAATAGTTGCTGTAGTTGTAGCCAATGTTTAGGAAAAAGTAATGTGCATAGTGTCTTGGGGATGTATTTTGGAGTCTGAAAAAAGGAGCACATAGTAGGGGAGCGGTGTCCAGCATAAAACTTAGTGAGTTTGGGTAGGAAAAATCACTCTCTTAAAAACAAATTGAAACAAAAGGTAGACGTACCTGTCTTGATATGTTTTCTTTTTCCCTGCAAGACTTTTTGGAAGATCACAACAAAAGTGTAACCAAAGTAGAAATAGGGCTAGTTTATTCTGTTTGGCACATTTCTTACGTTTGCACAGCTGGTGGCCTACCAGCTTTTTCCTGCAGCTGACGACAGAGATGCATGTGTGTAAGTTTATTTCTTCTTTTCCAGACATTATTAAAAAAACAAAACAGAAAACCATTGACAAATAATTTGAACTCGGTGTAAGTCAACATGCTGATTAAGTATTTCCCTCCTGTGCCAAGTGATTTGTGTGAAAAAAGCTAAGGACACAGGTGGATTTAAAAATAATTTTGACACAGTTTTTGCTCAAATAGACAGCGACAAGAACACCCAAACCACCTAAGCCTTCCCACCGTCTTTAAGATTTCATTGCCAGTATATGCAACTTTGTTTTGTTTATATGCCAAGTTTACTGTGACCTTCTTGCAATAGACAGAAGCAGAGTTTGCTGGTACTACTCATTAAATGCAAGAGGATTAACATCTAAAACCACAGAACTATCAGGAAATAACTAAGCCCTAAAGTTTTAGGTTTGTGGAAATGATTTCCTCCTAATGCATGTACTTGGGGGGAATTGCAGAATCCTGTTACGTAAGAGAGAGGCAGAGCCCTATATTAATCCCAGGGAATGATGTTTAATGGCTTGTTTTGTCCTTTATTGGTCTAAAGAATTCCTCAGAAATCAGCTGACCAAAACTGCCAGGGAAGTATTTTTACCTCTGTTGCTGAAACTGTTATTGCTCAGTAATTTCATTAATCTTCTTTGCAGTGAGATTAGATTGTAAATGCTTTGGTGCAGGGAGAACTTGTTTGTGAAAACTATGGAGTGGAAGTACCAATAAGTAATCAAAAATAGTGTTCCATTGTTAAGCAATATTTTGAAATATTATTGCCTTGTCTCTGTTTCAAATTGACAGTGTTTCCTTGGAAGATACATTTGTAATATGGACTTTAATGCATTGTGTTTGGTATATAAAAAAAATGATAATGACATAAGTTTTAAGACAAAATTGCTGTGGTTTTATTTCATGTTGAGAGTTGGTCCCTATTGTATAAAACAGTTTTGTATGAATAAATATTGTCCGTTGTTCTAGATCTCTGACATCTTCAGATGCCACTCATGCACGTACTTTTTGTTTTAAATGGCTTATTATAGAAGCATTAATATGCCATATTTATGAATAAAATACTTTAAAAATGTATTCACTGATAGATAAGGTATGAAATGTTGATGGGTATATGCAGCTGGTGGTTGAACTATATAGAATAGCTGAGGTAGCAGCTAACTGGCTTAGGCTGTGTCCTCTTAGAATCTTGAAAAAAGACATGGTCATGCCCTTGACAGACCTATGTACTATTATTAAACCCTGTTTTGTGGCTTGTTTACAGGCAGCAGGAAAACAGTTTTACTCAATGCAAGGCCTGAAGTATCGCTCATGTCGTGGCATTACGAACTACAGCAACTTGCCTCTAAATTGCAGGCTTTCCTATCTGCCCTACTTACTCAATATAAAAAAACCCCTAATCCTGTGGATTTTATTTCCCTCTCTGTAGGACAGCAGTGAGTAATTACTTTTCTCTGGTGAAGGTAGAGATGCTGGAAAAGTTTAATTAATGCCCATTAGGAAATGCTGCTAGTACTTAAATGAATTCATTAGGGCAGGGTGCTTAATGTTCATCAAAATAGCACATGATTGCAGTGGACTGAATGTTGTTTATGCTGTATTGTATATTACATCTTTTTGTTCTGCTCTGTTCTGCGAAATATTTCAGGATATGTGGGTCTTCCTTAGCCAGGGACATCTTTCTTAACCCCTATGTAAAGTGTAGGGATTCAAAATGAGGTTTGGGTTTAGAGCGTAAATCTGCTGCTTTGTCACTGCGGAATAGAGTAACCTGAGGGGGAAAAAGGTACATTTGTCTGCTCAGCCGTAAGGACTGCACTGAAAATACTTCGCTGTCACTTAGTGTTGGTAATTGAATAGCCTTATTGATATGAATCTTCCATATTATTAATCTTTCAACCTTAGTAAATAACCTGCACATGGTAGTGAGAGTGTGGTGACTGCTTGTCTCCTGTTCCAGGGCCCCTCTGTTGTACAGAGGGTGCAGGTAATCCAGATGTGTAAAGAATAATGTCACTGTAAGCTCATGTGCAAACGCAGGTGCCATTTTGGGTGTCGTTCAGACTGATTTGTCTCAGGTGGTGAGTGAAGTTTAAGGGTATTTTTGGAGACAGATCAGAGGGGCAGGTGAGATGGCCTGTGGTCAGAGCTCGGTTGGCACTTGGTGTCTCCCCATCGGCGGGTGTTGGTGAGCCCTTGTTAGTGTCAGGGTCCGCACTGGGTTTGGCAGGACATAACAGTTTGTGGTTTGAACCTGGAGGTACAAATATTTGTAAATCATGGGTATTTGTGTTGTTGAAACAATGTTCTTAGCATATTTTTTTAAACATAAGCATAGATAAGTGATTTGCGCAGTTCTTCATTTAAAGCTGTTTTTCTGTAATTAGCTGTCTGCCATCAGAACTGACAGTTGCTTTTTAAAGAAGTATTGGAAGCGTTTGTGCTATTCAGATGATTCTTCATCCCAAGTACTGAGAATTGGAACTCTTTGGAGACTGGAGAATGCTGTTACTGTGCTGTGATTTGCATAAATTTAATAAACTTTGGCTGTGCAACAGTCTGATTTTAGCACAGATTCAGTAACAAAAAAAATGGCGAGACAGGTGTGTCTGTTGGGAAGCAGGAGGGTATTGGCTTTCTCTTGTCTTTGCAGAGGAAGGGAATGTGGAATGAACATGAAAGTTGCTTTGTGGATAGGCTACTGTTTAACCTGTGGTGCTGAACACTGCTTAAAATGGAATGATTTTCATTAGGCTGCAGTGGCCCTTCTGGGGACAATGGTGGCCCCGAGGATGGGATCCTGGGGTCTTCGTTAACCTTTTCATCAGCCTGTATTTGTACACAAGTGCACGTAGTATATCCACAAGGAAGTCCTAAAGTATTCAGAAACTGCCAACTATTCTCTATTTTTTCTCTCAGTTAAAAGTCTACTAAAAATAAGATATTTTTCCATTCAGGCATCAAGCTCTGATATGTAATGTGAAGTGTCATGCTGTAGGAATAGTAAAAGGGTTTTTACCTGAGGAAGTTCTTTCTGTGGACTGTTTTTTTGTGGTTTTTTTTTTTTTTTTTTTCTTATACTGGGAGAAATACAGCAAAGAGAAAAAGGACTTAAATCAGTTTCTGCTTTGTTGAATCACCTTCAGGGGGCATAAAATTTGTTGTTCTGAAATTGTTATTTATTGCCTCTTGGCAAATACATCTGACTTTTTTTTTTTTTCTAATTGAACTATGTTCTTGGAGGTCTGTTGCCTTTCCTGGCATGTGTGGTTGCAGAGATGTTGGGTATTAAGGAAATGGCAAAGAAAAACAATAACTCTGTTCTCAAAAAACCCACTAAAAACCAACCCAGTTCTTTGACAGAACTTTCTATCTTATCTAAAGAATTTGAAATTGGGACATGAGAACTGGGCCCTTTCTTGAGGCTGCTTGCAGTGATCTGGAAAGATTTAGTGTTCATTGTTACCTGGCAGTACAAGTTTTAAATGCAAAGTGTGAGGCTTTTCTTATATTTAACAAATATGTGGAGATAAAAATAAGATCTGCTTTTTGAAGTAACAATGTGCATCTGATACAAATGCAGGAAATTGAAATGATGCCTGCAGACTTAGCTGGACCTCAGTGCTACTGCAAACGCTGCAAAACAAATTTAGAAGCAGAGGATATTTGAAATTTTGCTCTTCAAAATTTATTTTTAGCCTACATGCTGGACATGCCTTTTTTTACTTATTTACAGTAGCAAATTATGCAGTCACCCCTTTCCAGTAATACTCCTCCTGGCACAGCAAACCCTCCTGCTGCACACAGTGCACAGGGTGCTGAGCTTTCCGAGCTTACCAAACACGCACAGCATTGGTTTCACCTGATTGCTCTGACAGTGCCTTCAGGAAAGCCCCGTTAGTCTCTTATTAAGAATTTAAACTGGCAGATAAAGACAAGCTAATCTCTGTTTCATCACATAATTTAGTTGAGCAGCAAGATGTCTGATTTCTTTTCTTTGCTGTTTCTGTATAGCTGCCAACGGGGACTGAACAGTGAATTTTGGAATTTAAACAGTTTTGTTTAGTAACAATCAGGTGCTAGCTATGCAATTGCTACCTGATTCTGACTCGATATGATGAGTAAAAGTAGGAAGGAACTTGACTACGTTCCAGTCATGGTTTTGTGAGATGATGAATATTGTTAGGACAGGTACCTGCTCTCAGATTTGCTTGATGTAATTCTTATGACCATAGGTGCAGGGTAGTTTTTCATCATCTAGCTGTATGTTTTATTATGTTGGTAAGTTAATATGTATATCATATACTTGTATGCAAATGAAAAAGGTAACCTTTTCAAACTCTACGTTCAGGTTCATCTGTGTGTCCTGGAAGCAAGGAGAAAGGAAGCATTTTAATAAGTATCTACTGTGGGTAACAGAAATACCTGCTCTATGAAATGCTGTGCTCTGGCGATAGTAAAGCATTTCAGAGAGATTACTGCGGAACCTATACGGTCAGACAAGGATGACAGAAAAGGGAATGATGCAATAAATACAGGAAAAAACTACTGTGCTGTCAGTTTGGGTTTTCCTGTTGGGGTGTACATCCATAGCTGCCTTCTGATTGATTGTGAATTGAGAACAGAAATTAGATTTGGCTTTGCCTTCAAAGCTGTCTTTTTATTTGAAGTGCTTTCTTATGAGAATTCCATTTCTGTGTCAGTCTTGAATTTAGTGAGCTCTTTAAGCAGATATAAATGAGTCCAGCCTTTGGAGACAGCTGCATAAAGATGATGACTGGCAAGCTTCCTGAGCCGAATGCACCGCAATCCAAGAGCTAAGCGCTCCAAATGTGAAACTTTTATTATTGTAACTGGATGATCCTTTCTGACTTCTAGTCTATACAAATGTTATTATTTTGTCTACGACGTCTACCTTGTGCCGAACTTCCAGGGGCAAAAATTAAACCGAAAGCAACTGGTGAAAGTTAATCACTGAATCTAATAGATTGTCATCCACACAGTTGTTGTAGACATCTGCTGAGGAGCAGTTATTTTCTGCCCTGTTCTTTAGATGCTGATCCTTTTTCACTGCTGCTATGTCTATTTTGTGGCCATTTATTGTACTTGGGGAAGAGAAAGTAGGTGGCTTGGAAGCTGACTACAAGTGAAGTGATACGTGCGACTTGTATCTGACTGCAGCAATGGCACATGAGGACTTTCTAAAATCAGGTTGGTTTTAAGTATGGTTGTACATGGCTTACATAGGCTTGTTTTTATGAGGGAAAGCACAGAGTAAAAATAAAAATGGCGGTTACCTTGCTATGAAGTTGCTGTCCTTGCTTTTTCTCTCTGCTTCAACTAGTTCTAGTTTATAGTATGTTTTAAAGTAGTAGAAGAAGTTTGTTTGGAGGCTAAAAATAATTGGAAATATAGCTATTGTGTTCCCCATGCAGAATGACCTCTTTATAGGTGAACAAATGCTGACATGTGCCAGCTAGAACTTAATCTGCTGCAGAATTGACCTGTGGTATATACTTAGAAGTAGCATAGGTGGCAATGAAAGAGTGAGTTTTCTTTAATGTTCAGTAAGTTCTGGTTATGAAAACCAGATTTATCCTTTTAATGAATAGGTTATTTGCCCTTTTTTAATCTGCCAGTCTCTCAAGTGCAGATGTTCCAAAAACTTTATTGCAGAAGTATTTCTTAAGATTATCTTGTAAAAACTTTCTTTGGAAATTTTACAGTTTTCTTTTTCTTAAGCTTCTTTTGATAACGTTTAGCAGGTAAAAGCACAGAGGAGAGGCAGCAAATACATCTTTTCAAAGTTGCTAAGTGCTGTCACGTTCTGCTGGCCAAGGGAGCTAAGTGGCTTTGGTCAGAACATGGACAACTGTCTGACTCTGCGGTCAGTCATCAGGAGGTGTTTTGGTAAGCACTTGAGAAGTGATTGCCAGAATACTCTATAAAATGCAACTTCCCGCTGCCGAATTCAGCATGAGGCTGCTCTTCTGTGTAGCAGTTCTGATACCGATGGCGCTGCCGGCAGGGCATGCAGCCAGAGCTCATCTCTGCAGGAGAGGTGGTGAGCTGGGCTTCGGGAGGGGAATGGGTTGGAGATGCGTGACTCCAGGAGTGTGCATTATTCCCATTATGTTCTCTGAAGTGGCAGCAATCTTTAATAAATGCCTTGCAATGAGGAAATAGGAATGTCTCTTATGTGTTTCATGTCTGGTCTAGATGGGCTTTCCATTCTGTAAGAGACATGGGTTCATTATTAATCTGAAGGTTTATGTTTTAATAGCTGTTAGTTACCAACTTCTTTTTCCATATACTGACATACTCTTTTGAGGCTGTTTTCTTACAAACTACTGATAGCTATGAAAAAGAAATGCTGAAAAGCAGATGTTGCATGACCAAGTACCCAGCTGTGTACTAACAAAATGAATCTCATGGTGATTAGTTAACAGTTCCTTGGCAGTCAGAGGCATATGTAAAACAGTAAACACAGCATGGGGAAATAATAATAATAATTTTTTAAAAAAGGCATTTTCTGAGCTTAAAACATTGACAAACATCAGTTCAACCATCTGTGTTGCTGAAGAGCTGACTGTGTTGTGGGTATGTCATACCAAGGTCAGTTGAACTGACTTAGAAGTCCTTAACCCTTTATTGGTAAAAATATAACATTTCTGTTTTCTAAGCATGGGGTGCATTGTAATTTAAATGATGTGAGAGCCACACAGTGGATGTCTGAACTTAAACTGTCAATAAATGAAAATAATCATTGGTGCCATGGAGTTTTTACCTGCTTAGCCAACAGCAGCAAAACACAGGAACTGACAAAAAAAGACAGGCAGCCATTTAAAGTTAACTTTTAAAGTTTAAGGTTATCTCTGTTACTGGAATGGAGTTGCCATTGTTCTATCTATGGGTGAGTGCGTGCAAAGGAGGAAGATAAAGATCGTTATGACCTTCTGGCTATATAATTTAGAGCTGCGGCTGCAGTTAAAACAGTCTGCCCTCTGGAATAATTCTCTTCTGCAATGCCTTTTTTTTTCCCCTCACATTAGAGAAGTAAATGAGTATGTGCTAGGCTGTGAATACCGTCATCCTTCCCTTTTACCCCCTTCAGTGCCCTTCTTGCCCCTGCTGTCCAACAATACAGCACAACTGTGTGTTTCTGAGCAGTGACTTGTCACAGGTATAACTGTTTGAAGAGCAGGTTTGGAAAAAGCTTGTAAGTTGTGAACACTGTTGTTTAACACATGGGTATAAGAGGATTTATTAGATCAAAGATGTATTTACAAAATACAGAATTAACATTTAGATTCCATAGTAGCTGCTGTGGTGATATGGCTGGGTTTAGACATGTTTTCATGCAGACAGATGATGGGAAGGTGCATGGATTTTCACATTAAATGCTGGAATTGATCAATGTGTTCTCAGGGTGGCTTTGTGAACTGGACATGGCTGCAGTGCTGTGCACAGCCCCGTGGGAAGTTCCCCTGGGTGCAGATTTAAATTGAACCAGACTTGGTGCATAGGGATGTGAGGAATTCCTGAAGGGGAAGAGTTGTTGACAGGGGTTGGTTAGTTGGGTTTCGTTTTGTTTTGGTCTGTTCCCTGGCTGTTGTTTCTGAAAAAAGCTTCTTCCATGGTTGAATTGGTTCAGTCCTTGTTTACACATGCTGGATGATGTTAGGATAGTGCAGGAACTGACATAAAGAATAAAAACATTATATTTTCTGCAAGACATTGGAAACATTTTTCTGATAATGTAACAAGAAGTGTAAGGCTTTTAACTCTTATAATTTTGTTTGGTTTTGTCATGTGCTTATAATCTGTATAAGGCATAAACCTCTCTACCAAGACATGGTTTCCATACTGGGTTTAGCAGCCTTTCCTGCCTCCCAGCATTTGTACTGATGGTGCCAGTGTTGTTCTACAGTCATATTGAGGAGTTATGTTTTCCCTGTGCTGTTTGTCTGACTGCCGGATGGCTGGGTTCAGGTTTTAGCAGCCTAGAGATGTGATTATGCATTCGGAGGCTTTGACAACCACCTATCTTAAAATACTCTGGGATAGTGGGGTTTTTCATTCAGTATTAGGACTGAAAGTATTGAGTACTATGTCTCTTCTGTATTGCTACTCTGAATGTATTGTGTATATATGTCTGCATGGGACATGGGCTAAGATAATTTACAGTATCGTTAAGGACTTTAAAAATGTAAGTAGGCTTTAAACTTTCTTAAGTAACTTCACGATGTTAGAGCATATGCAAATAATAAAACTTAAAAACTTCAGTATATATCTGTCCTGTTAATTTGTACTGCTTACAAATACTGTGCTTCCAGGTTGCTTTTTGTACTTCAAGAATATACTAGGTTGCCAAATAATTGAGTCTGTATTATGTTTCAAGCAAAAAATATTTTTTTCTATAATCCTGGCAGTAAATTCTTTGGTGAACTCTGATCCAGAACACTGGCATTTATGCAGACAGTAAGTTTCTGCCCAAGGAAATAAACTAATTATATTATGAAAAACCCAATCATTCCATGTGAAATATGGTTTCTTGTCAGATGTCAGAAACATGTACATGGTATACAGCATATGGAAAACAACAAAATATAATTATACTAATTGTCTAAGGTTCTTCAAAGTAGCTATTATCTAAAAAGCTGAGCTGTGTGCCCCTTGTTCCCAGGCAGTGCTAAGGTAAAAGGCACAGCTGTAGGAAGGTAGTTGTTCCTGTAATAATATTTTTCCAGGTTAGCAACTTTGTGATGACTGACATGGTTAGACCATGGGCTTCTGACCTGTTGCAGGTCTTGTTCCACGAATACCCTTTAAACTGCAGTCTGCATCATTTCCTTAACCTGTTCGCAGTATTGCATTTCCTCATCTACATCATATTGTGTGTCGGTGTTGCTCATCCAGCAGCAGCTCGGTGTCTGTGGGGATGTGTAGCTGGTGGAGAGGAAAAGTCCTTATACCGGGATGCGGTTCCTCCCTGGTCCCAGCGTTGCCTCTTGCCATGTACCATGTCGTGGTGCTGGCCGGAGCCCTGGGGCCAGGAGGTTCTGGGTGATGGCTGAGCCTCAGCATGGCTCTTGACTAACCTGCATGTTTGCGTGTCTTTTCCTCTTTCTTTGCCACTTGCTATTAAACTAAACCAGTACAGTAAATATTCAAATAATTCTCAGTTCGGCAGATAGTTTTTATGGGAAAAAAGCAGGTATTGCAATATGGACTCAAATGTACACAGTGCGACTGAATCTCTTTAATTTTTTTGCTGCTACTAGTGTTGCCCTAGAGAGAATATAATTTTGAATTAGGTTATAAAAATTGTACTTTCTGGTAAAAAATAAAACAGGCGATTTTTGTAGGAATCTAATAGTTGAGCTGTGTTCTTAGAATGGAGTTGTGTCTATTTTTGTGATCTTGTGTGTGCTTAATCTGTAAGATAGGAATTGTTCAGCTGTTCGATTTACTAAATGACTTTTAGTTCACCAGTGGTTTTTTTCTGGGAACAATAATGAAGCAAATTTTTTCAGTAAATTGGAAGGCTTTGGTATCTATATCTTCCTGTAAATTTAAAGCTACTGCATTGTTTTGCATCAGCATAGTGGCTCTTACTTTATGCTGCAATTTCTCTGCCTGCATGACCATAAAAATAAATTGTGAACAATCGGTTAGGACAAGAGATGTAATCAGTTAAAGCCTAATGAAGCTTATACTTCAGAGCAGGGTCATCTGCTAAAATATTACGTTGGCTGAGTCGCTGCTCCAAATGGGTGGTTTCATAATTGTGTTTCAAGTTAGGTTGATAATACACTCTTTTATCTTGATGGTAGGTCATTAAAGCCAATCTGCCCTCGGTCACTGCACATTTGTCACGAAGACCTGCTCTCAAGGAGCAGGAAGGTTGAGGAGCCCGTCTCTGTGTTGGCAACCTTTTTGGATGAGGTGCGTCCCACCCTCTTCATGCCCCCCCACCCCACCCCCCCGTTACTCTCTGCAGTGTGTCAGGTGCATTCAGTCGGTTGGCACCCACATTGGCAGACTCTGGCAACAACTAGCTGAACGTTTAAAAACTTACTCAAACTTAGTGCTGAACAGCAGGCAAAAGCTGTTGGGTCCCCAGATGCTCAGGAGCGAGCTCAGGCAGGTGGGTGCTCGTCGCACTGCTCGCAGCAGTTTCTGACCCCGAGTACCTGTCTTACCTTGCTCCTCCTGGAACGTAAGTAACAAGGAGTACGTCAGCCTCAGCTGCCTGAGTTTGTTAGAAATTTAAATTAATATGCCAAACTGTGGAGGTGAGCACACCATTGCTTCTGACAGCCCTTCTGTAGCTTTCAGTGGTGATGACTTACACCCACTCCCATGACTTGCTTTGGAGCTTGTGGAACAGCACCTTCAATGCAGCTGTGCCACGTTACCTGCTCTGATCCACCTTGCTGTGGGGCTGAGTTTCTGCTGTGAAGAGTTGTGATGGGATGCTCTAGGACTGCCTGGGCAATTTCAGTTCTTGGTTGTACTTTGCTAGGAAGCAGTTGAATCCCAAACGCTGAGCAGTTCCTCTTATGCTGGCATCTGGCTCTTCACATTTGCTCCCCTCAGAGAAAGCACTATTTCATATTTAATTGAAAATCCTGGGTGCCATAACTGAAAATAAATCTTACTAAATGAATAGTGATTAAATAATAGGATATGCTGTGCAAGGAAAAAGAGAAATTCCTTTCAATTTTAATACTGCATGATGATTAACTTAACACATAGGGAAATGTTCTTTCCTTATGTGATTATTTCAACAACAGCATGCTGTTAAGATTGTAAACACAAGCGTCCCTGCAAAGGTAGGTGATAGCAGAATTGTAGTTCACTGAGTGAAACTGGTGAGATTAATGGCTGTGACAGATAAATGTGTGCTCGTTCTCTATGGACAAGGTAGGAGCTTGCTTGTGTCTGAGGATGTGCTTTGCTGGTAGCTGAGCCCTGTCTTGTAGGTAGCTGGGATGAGCCTCCTGGCTTTTTTTGTACTTTTCGTCTGTAGATATAGTGCCAAATAAATGATGGAAAAGACACGTGACTGACATCTTCATACAGGTGAAAGAGAGAATTACCTTATTTTCTGAATTGAGAGGTTTTTTATAGTATTTTGAACAATGTTGGTAGGTCTTGAATTATTTTTTTTCTTATGTTTAACTTACAATGTAGTAACACTGTGAGTTGGGTACACTTACTGTCAAACTGTACAGTGGATGTGCATCAGTATGTTCTCGGAGGCATTCTGAGGAAAACTTTAAATCTCGCAAGATTCCTTAAGGGTATAAGTTAACCACAATTGATACTAAATGCTGTTTTGTAGGTTGCGTTTTGAGAGAAAGTATTTTTCTTATTTTACTTTTATGAAACTTGTGTGACTTAGGCAAGCTAAAAGTTGCAGTGCTGTTTATACAAGCACTTTAAAATGTCAGCGTTGATACTTTTCTGTAACAAGCTTGTTTTTGCTGAGAAATGCACTGAAAAATGTCAGGAACATAAACCTGTTTTCTTCCAGCCGTGCTTGTGCAGAGAGTGTATCTGTGAGAAGAAACACTGTGCAGCCTTCGTGCTTGCTGCGTGGCATGTGTTCCCGTGGGCACTGCCCTAGGCTGTCTGCAGGGACTTCTCTGTTTCTTACTGGAGCACTGAGGTGCATGCTGGTGTGCCCCCAATCCTTAGCCGTTGTAGCGGAATGAATAAAGCATCTCTATGCAGAATTGCCATGTGAACTCTGTATGAGTCAGGCATTAACATTAGTCATGGCCAGTGCACATCTGGAGTTACAGGGATTTTGCTGACTGTCCATATTGTGCAGAGTGCTGGGGGGGCTGTGTGTTGTTTTCCAATTAAACTTTGAGATGTCTCTAATCAATACTGCTGTGACATGGCACATCTGTTAATTTGATCAGAGGAGTGCTGACCTAGCATGTAGATTGTTGGTGTTTTCCTGGGAGTCCTTGGGAGCATGGTGAGGCACAGCTGTGTGATCTGCTGCTTGAATTTACTGCTGAACTGCCTCTTTCTGGTAAAGCTCAAGCTATCTGTTAGGAGTGCTGTAGCCAGGCTCTGGGAGTGTTGGGATTTCTCGAGCTCCTTGAAAAGCTGGTTTGAGAAACCCTAATTCCTTCATAAAAACTGCATAATGATTCTGTTCCTCTGAGCAGGAATTGCTCCTTTACCTGTGTGTCCAGTGCTCAGTGGGGTCCCTGCCCTGGCTGGAGCCTGGGGGGTCCTGTAGTAAGTGGGGGTTGAGGAGCCAAACAGAACTGTGTGCACAAAAAGCCCATCAATGATGTTTCTGCATGGGCCAGTGTGTGGGAGTGAACTGTTGTACTTGAAAACAATGTGAAGCAGAGATGTTTGGGATGGGTTGGGTATTTGAGAGCCCAGTTTGCTGTTGTGTGAACTTGGTTTATGGGTCCAGCTACAATAGACCTTGTGCTGCTGCTCATGGACACAGCTGCAGGATGCCTTTGCTGTGAATGTTTTCTGTTGCCTGTGTTGGTTGGCCATCCAGGAGTTTTGTTGTGTTCCAGGGGAACAGACAAACGTACAGCGTCTTTGTGAATATAGCTACTCTGCTCAACTCCAGGCTGAAACAGGTTAGTGGGCCTAGAAATTATGCAGAGTGTAATTGCATGTTTTGCTTCCTATGGAAAGCAGGCTAAAAATAAACCTGTCTATCATTTGCATAAGTTCTATACTAATCAAAACACTCCAAAACAACAACAAAAAAAAAGGTCTTGGCATGTGAACATGTACCCTTATGCTGGGAAAACAGTGCCAAGTCCCAAGCAGATTAAATCACTTGTGTAATACAGAGCAGCTGCAAGGACATTTTTCTTTGGGGATGTGACTGAAATGTGTCATTCTGTAGAACTGCACGCTGCTTAAGCAATAAGATATGGTATGTTATACATACATCGGTGTCTGAAATGTCATGCTATGTTAGGACAAACACAAGGGCAGACAACTTTTGCCAAACACTGCAATAGGTTACCTGCAGAATAGGTTACCCTGTGTGTAATCCCTTGTTGGGGTGGCATATTGAAACATTACTTTCTAAATGTTATGCTTGATATTTGCACATTAGCTGCAGATTATGGAAGGGAAGCATTAATATTAGAACAGATTTGGGACTCAAGCAACACTTTGTTCAGTTGTATATGTTAATTGTGCTTTCTAGACCAAATTGGTTTGTTTGCTGTCTCAGTAAACTGTTTTCTCTGGTGTGAATAACTAAAACCTCACATTGTAAATTTAAGGGAATGAATGGAAAATTGTTTATAAATTGGGGAAAAACAAGCCATAGTTACATGAAGGAAAATCACCTCTTGTTCAGGTTACTTCTCTTTGTTATGGAGTGTTCTATGTCTGCTCAATTAAGAGCAGACTAAATGATTTATGTATTGTTACGACCTATGACAACTACAGAGGACTCTGATTTCATGGCTCCAATGTCTGTATTTGACTTTACAGTATGAGTGTTGCAGTGACAGATACTACTCATGCCACGCAGCCTCTGTAGGTGTAGTGAGTTGCACAGTGATTAAAACTCAGCAAGGGATTGAGTGCCTAATTAGGAAGCCTTAATAAAGTGCTATTATTAAAACAACCCTGTATTTTTATTTTTTTAACATGTTTGCGTTTTATGAATTCTAATTGTTGTTCTGACCGTTTTAGGTTGTTGTAACACGCTCTTGTAACACATTTGAGCCCATTTGTGTGTTGCTGTACAGGCGCCATCACCTGCATGGTGATTCAATTAGATCATATTCTGTCCTGCTCAGTGTGTTTGTATTCGCCTACTGTCATGATGTCAGAAACCTGTTGCCTCTCATGCTTTACGTTTCTCTCTTGCTTTGAGAGGCATAGTTCAATCTTACAAATCTGTTTTGTTTTGTCTTTCAAGCTCCCAGGCTGTGCTCAGTGAGCTTTCCAGATATCCCTGTAAATCCTTGTCTTTGTCTTAAACCTGGCAGTGGTAGAGGCTTACAGGGTGCAGTCTATCTGGATTCTTGTTCTTTATCATCAGTGCCAACACATCTTATCTGAGATTGAAATTGTGCCATTTTAGCGGATGGAGTATTGTGGGGACTGCTACAAAATGAGGAGGACGGGGACAAGCAGAGCAGCGGTGGAGGTGAGGAGAAAGAGCAGCTGCAGCCAGATGAAAGGATGCCTTTCCCTGCTGACCTGCAAGAAGGACAGCTTCATCTGGTGTATCAACAGTGATGTCTCGAGGGTGACTTTCTGCACAGACGCTCTTCACTGACTCTTCGCCCCTCAGCCATCGTAATAGTGTGAAAATACAAAATGCTGTCTGAGCTGAGAGCAGAGTATATCTCTTCTTTTAGGTACTAACCCATGGTAATTAAAACCAAATTCTCTGCAGTGAGCCTTGGTTGTTTCAACAAGTTGTAAAATGCTTCATCTTTCCTGTGAATTAAGTAGGATACATGCTGCCTCCCAGTGAAGTATGGGAAAGGATCTTGAGAAAAGTAGAAGATTAAAATATCTCTTGAAAATATAGCAAGTCTTTATAAATAGGCAAAAGACTGTTGATCTGTTCAGTGCTTTTTTTCACTTCTCAAGAAAATACTAAATCGAAGAGAGGAGAGGAAACTCTCCATATATAATATAAAAGGTCAAACTGTTCTCTTGTGGAAAGTTCTTTTGCGTTTTTCTTCCCTACTGTTAAGTTGAACGAAATGGTTATGTTTGCATTTTATTTGAAAGCCATTCATTATTTTAAATCACTTGAGTTCTACTCGTATCTCCATCAGTGTCTGATCTTATATCAGAAACAGCTGTACAGTTCTTTGTGCCTTGCTGTTCTCCTGTTTAATAATGGTACATTAAAATACTTGGCATTATCAGAGAAAACCCTACCCATTGGTAATTTTCCTGACTGAACTCCCATGGTTAATGGATTTTTTGCATGTGCAGTATATTACTGTAATAATTTCTGATACTAGTCTGCTTGAAGCTGGCATCTGGAAATTTGAACTTACTCAAAGATTTTAATTTTAAAAATCCTTAAGGTTATAGGCAGAAAGTTTATTAGGCTATGCAAACTTTTTTGCTACCTATGCATTGCACAAAACCAACTTAAAATGATGTCTGCTGTCATTCCATAGAAATCATGCCTAGGCAGAGAATGTCTATAGGTGTAACGAGATGCAGGAAATAAAAAGTAGCATTTGGTGAAAAACAATGAACTGTGTGGTCCACCAGTAATTGCCAACATTTCTCATTATCTTTGTGTACTAATCTTTTTGGTTTTTTACATGTATGTTTTGTTTCGTGTGAACCCCACTAAATGTATATACTTTATTTTCATGAAAAGATACATACATGTTCACAAAATTGTGCTCGGTTCTAATGGAGATTCTTGTAACTGAGGTAGTATTGCTGCAAAATGCTGCTTGTTTTTGAGTCCAGTAGAGCCTTTATCTGTCACTGTCCTACATATGGGTTTCCAAATGCAGCTGGTCTTAATTTATAACTTTTTCTGCAATTCCAAAGCAGTGCGTGTCACTGTCCTGCTGTGTGTTAGCTGGCCGCAGGCACCCTTGCGGAGATGGGGCAGTGCCTGAGGAGCAGATCGGAGGGAAGGGGCAGCTCATCTGCTGGGAGCTCTGCGCTCCTGCTTCTCCAGCCCTGGCAGCCCAGGGCTTTGCACTTGAGCTTTGCTGATGCTCTCCTTGTTTGGTATGTGTTCTGGCATGTGAGCTAAATGCTTTTGCTTTTAGGTGAAGTAAAGCTGTGTTTGTTGTCCTTTGTGGTTAGATGGGAGCTGTCATCCGTGGGTGCAGGGGAGTGTCCACCACCCCTGCCCACAGAAGTTCTGTGCTCTGGAGCTGGGGGGGCATGATCTCAGGGTAGGTGGTAGAAGGTGATTCTTTCCTCTGTTAAAAACCACTTGATTTCACAGTGCTGGATCTTTACTCTTCGCTTCCAACATTCAGCCTACTATGATGCATCTATTTGCAAACGGCAGCAATTATTAGTTGGGTAACAAGTGGGTTTTTTATGTACCAACCAAATGGCTCTGAAAGACTCCATCTAAATGCCACCTGTGTTCTGCCAATATTTTCTTTCTTCTTCCTTCTGCACTTAAACAATAGATTTATTTTTTTTTCATGGTAGATGAGGAACTCAGCCATGAATATTCACAATCTAGAGGCTTCTGTTATAGTTGAGACTGCTGTTTCTATACTGCCAAAAATAAAAACCTGGAGGATTGCATACAGGCTCCCACTGTTTACATTTCGTCTCCTGTCCTTCTCAGCTCCAAGTGTTTTTTTTCAGAATAAACAATGCATTATTTGCCAATGCTTTTTTTATTTCTTAAAGATTGTTTGGGGATATGCCTTCCAAAGCATATTTTAGTTATCTTCAAAACTTTAAAGGCTTTGATGATGAAGTTCATAAGCAAACACAAAGCCAAATTATTTTTGCATAGGTTTACCAACAATGAGCTTGTTTATTGGTAGAATATTTCCAACCCTGTAAGATATCAAGGAAACAGTATAACACAGTATGCTGTGATGTTCAAGAATGAGGATTGAGAAACTTTATCTCCCTGAATCAGTTACCACCTTGACTGAAGATCTTAAGGCATTATCTTGTAAAGGCTTGTGTTGATTGCCTCTGATAATTTTTTTAGTAATGAGCAATGTCCTAAATCTGTAGGCTTAAAAAGTCAAAACTCGGAGTTACTGGTGTTTTCTAAGTGTATTTTGTTATTAACAAAAATAGGAAGATCCCCAAAGTGAAGTGGGATGTACATACTGTAATGAGGCTTGTGGTAACCTTGTTTCTTAAATCTGGATAAACAGTTTTTCATTTATTTCAGAAGTACTGTAAAACACTCTTCCAGTATTTTGAATGCTGTGGTGTATATGATTTACTAAAACTGTAAGGCTTATCTCTACCATAATTTCCGTAAATAAGAAATATTACTAAGAATTTACTGGACAGCATATAACAAACTACAATTAAACAAGCCTTTCACAGTAAACCTTTCTAATATCTTTCAGCTAGTAAATGAGTCTGGCTTAATGGATTATTGTGGCTATGAAGTGCCTTGAGATTTTTTCTGTACAGTAGACCCTATGTAAATTCTTCTACGAATTGTTCTATGTCTATCATGTTAATGTAATTGGATGAATCTGACATACCCTTTACTTTTTCTGAATTTGCAGAATATCTTTAATGACACAGCCATAGTTCAGCTACATAAAAGATCCTTAATTCAATTTTCTTTAAAGAAGATTGACACTAGCAACATTTAGCCACTTAACAACCTTTACTTTACAGTATGGTAATCAGCAAATGCTCTGCACCATGATTTCTCTTAAGTACAAAGAAACAAGATTTGCTATTGTAGTTAAAAGTTTACAGGTTAGTTGTTACTTGGAGGAATTAAATTCCTTCCTCTGCTGCTTGAGCAGGTCCTGCCACTTGTCGGTGAGGTCTCCTCCAGTCCTGCTTCCTTCATTCTGTGCTGATGCTCTGGGGACTTCCCACCTGTGCCAGTTAGTCTTGCGTCATTACTCTATGCCTTGGAGTATTTGGTAAGGATTTGTAAAATCAGTCTCATAAATGTAGCTATTTACATAGTTCTTCAATATTTATTAAATGTCCAGTTCTTGGATGCATTGCACAGGAAAAGGGTGAGCAGGACAGCTTGAGAGTATGCAGAGCACGTCAGGTTCATCAGCAGAAAGCTGCCCTGAGTCTGAATGTCCCCTGAGTATATCTCCATAGGACATTGGCATGCAGGAGGGTAATGATTTTCATATGGCTAGTGTTTCCTAAATACCTTTATGTGATGCAATTAAAAAGCATGGTAAAATAAAGCAAATGGATAGCAGTCTCTTCAAGCTTTCAGAAGGCTGGGATGTGCTTGGCAGGGCTGTATACAAAAGCTCATCACAAAGGAAGAACAAAGTAAAGGACTTCTCTCAAATTGTCCTTTGCCTGAAAGTTTTGATAATTTCTCAGATACCTTTTTTCCCTTTGTTATAACATGTTTTCTCCAGATGCTGAAATAACTTCCAGAACTGCACAACGAGACGGATCTGGATTTTCCCCACACAGGTGCCATGCAAGGCTGTGTCTCTGCCCCTCTCTCCTTTCCATGTTCGCTCCACTTGTTCCTGAGCCTCTTGCTCATCTGTGTACATTCATCACCTAAACCTGGGCTGTCTCTGCTGTTCCCGCAGTTGTGTCACAGCTGATGCTAACCCTGTGCCAGTGGCTCTAGTCTGCAGAGTTTCATGTTATCTAAGATTTTTTGGGGGGAACACTCGTGTAGCTTGCTGAGTGCAGCATGGCTTAATAAAAATATCTTTGCTGTCCCTGTCTGCAGAGAATAAATTGACTGAAGACATTTAGTAGAGGGAAATTCACACAGCCCAGCCAGCTTTAGTGAGAGTCTGTTAATGAATATTTGAAAGCTTTTGTAAGACCTCTTACTGAGGAATACAAAAAAATATATATTAAAAATATTTTCTCCTTACAGCATTATTCTGAATCATAATACCTCCTTTGATACCTATCTGTATTCCCAAATAGTTCAGTTCAGTTTTATCTGTGCTCATCACCTTCTCATCCTCAGGACTTTCCCTTCTCTCATGAAGCAACTTTCCCAAGTCATTTCCTGATTCTCCTTCTGCTGATAACAGTGTCGGTAATTTCAGAAGAGTTTGGTTCTTGATGTTTGTTGGTCTGCTCTCAACCCAAATATCTACAAATGATCCTGGGTTGAGGGAGAAGGCGAGAAGTCTGGTGATGTGGCCAGAACAGATTAAAATATATTTTTGCTCTTTTTTATGCCCTTTAATAATCTAAGGGGGGTGTGTGGTAATTTTGTCTTTGTAAAATACATCATTCGTGTTTCGCATCCAAAAATAAGTTTCTAAGGTATTTGGTTCTTCTCCGTGGTTTGTTCTGGGAAATCAAGTTTCATTCTTTACCTCGTCTGTTCTGTTCATTGTCAGGGGAAAAAATCTATGTCTTGTGACTGACTGCCATTTTCGGACAAATGTCGCTACCTACCAGTGATACAGCAAATCAAGGTGCCCTTACAATATCTGAGCCAGAGACCTGCCCACTGTGGCCCTTTGGAGAATCTCTGCTGAATTAGTCAACGGTTGGCCTTTTCTGATGTTGGATCTGGCAATCAAAAGACTGATTAATTTAGACTTGGGATCAGAGCAGTGTGGACCTACTGCTGTTGGAGTCTCATTAAAAGGCAAACGACAGAAGCATACATGTCACATTCCTGAGATGATTATCTGCTTTTGGTCTTTTGAACATCCTTGCAGTGACTTAACTCCAAAGCAGCTGGTAATCACCAGATGGCATGTAGGTGCTTATTGAGCCCTGTGGCCTGAACACAGTGATTTTCTTACTCCTTATCTCTTAGAAAGTAATGCTTCACCTGACAGTGAGCTTTATTGCTCTTTGAAGAAGCAGCAGTTACCTAGTGAATGAGCAGAAGTTACCTTGAGTGGAGATCCGTGGATAACGGGACCAGGATCTCTGTTCCACCCGTAGGTTCTTGCATGTGTTACCTGGAAGAGGGACAGGGAATTGTTGAGTGGGAGCATGTCCACGGAGCCCTCGGTGCGCTGTAGCACGGGAACATGAGCTGCCGAGCAGTGCTGTCGGTCTCAGCCATCCTTGGGAGTCCCAGGGCCGCTGGCCCCTTTTCTTCTGTGAAAGAAAAGCAGACTTTTGCATAGTAATCCATCAATGTTTCTGCCCCACAAGCTGAGGAAAACCATACCTGCTGACTGCATCAGACATTCTCAAAATGTTGCTGTCTCTTATTTCTAATTTAATTGAAATAATTTGAACCTCCCACGTGTTTCTTATACTGGGAATGTAGGTGTATTTGTTAGGTGGGCAGCATCACAGTGCAAGTACTGGAGGCTGTGTCACTTGCTAGGCTCTTCAATCTTTTCTGTAAAAATGGTGATTCTCTTGCATCCTTTGAGAGAGAATTTGTGTTCAGTGAATGCACGTGTTTGGATCTGTAACTTGTGTTAAATTATCATATATGATATGTTGCTGAGGAACATCATAAAGTTAATGTGTTGCACGCTAATTACAACTTTGGTTTCTTAATGCAACGTATCTGCTTTGTGTAGCTGAACATTTCTTTAAACAGCTTTTGCTTAGTCACGTCACAGATCGCTTAATCTTACTTTATGTATTGATAGCCTAGTTTTAATTAAACAGGAACTGTTTTCCACTTGATCAACCCTGATCATTCCTGTTTTAGTTAGCCACTTGAGCAAAGCCATTTAGTTGTTTTATTAGCCCTTGATGTGTGTTTCATGTGGCATTTTCATATTCTGGGTTGCCTTTTGCAATTGCTCCTTATGTAACGCATCACCCAGCCGAGTGTAACCTTGGAGGGTATGGAGTTCTGTTTACACTTGTGAAACTCTGAATTTACGTGATGAAATTCTGTTTACGTTTCTCCTCCGCTTTGTTTCCATCGAGAAAACAACACTGCGTAGCAGTACCTCATCTGTGCTTTTTTCCTTCTTTCATGCTTCAGCAGCCCTGCGTGCAGTAGGGCCGAGGGCGTCCGGGGAGCGGGGCGTGGGGCGACAGGAATTGGGGAGCGCGGTTCAAACTCCCCAGGCCCATCTGCATCGCGGCCCGCTCGGGGCGCCGAGGCCCGGCCCGGCCCGGCCCGGCACCGCCGCCTCTCTCCGGCTCTGCTGGCGGCGGGGCGGGCCGGGGCCGCGGCACGGCGGCGCCGGGAGGTGGCGGCAGACTGCCGCGGCACCGGCTCCTCGCCGCTGCCCTGCCCGACCGCTCAGGGGCCGCGGCGGCCCGGAGACCGGCCGGCCCGGGGGAGCGGGGCCCGTTCCCCGCCCTGAGCCCCCCTGCCCTGCCCCAGCCCCGGTCGCCGCCGGGGACACCACCACCCCCCGCCGGGCCCTGGGCCAAGGCCTCGGCTGCCGCCCTGCCTGCTGTGTGTGAGCTTTTGAGGGTTTTTTAACCCTTCGGTTCACCAGTGGAACACACCGGGACTGCGGACAGGCTTTTTAAAAATTTACTCCGAGAACGAGTACCGCCCCATCCCTGAAGTGTTCAAGGCCGGGTTGGATGGGGCTTTGAGCAGCCGGGTCTAGCGGAGGAAGGTGTGCCTGCCCACGGCAGGGGGGTTGGAACGAGGTGGTCCTTAGGGTCCCTTCCGACCCCAACCGTTCTGTGGTTCTATATTGAGGGAGTGCAATTCCATTTTCACAGCTGGTCCCTTAAAATATGTTTTGTGCTAAAGGCTACCGTGAAAGTGTAAGCCCTAGTAATGATGGTTTAATAATGATAGTAATGATAGTTTAATAGTTTAATAGGAAAGTAGTATGCTCTTAATAAGCTGCTACTTTGAAAAATTGCTTTTATAATTAACAGTAAAGTATTTTTCGAAAAGTTTGAAAGAAGAACGCTGTGTACTCATTCATTTGCCCGTCAGCATTGCAGCTCCTTATTAGCATATAGATGCCACTGTCTCTAGGAGTTGTTGGCATGGAAACTTCAGAATATAGCTCCCCACATAGTGCAGTGAATACGATGTGCCATGCCTCTAGAAAGTTGCCACCTATGTCTGCCTGCCTAAAACGTGCATCAAAATGAAATGGAGAATTTCCGTGTGGTCCTCGGAGTGATTTGGGGGGGATGTCGCAGATGGACTCCATGTACTAGCAGTGTTAGCCAGACGTACTTGTGACATTATTTTGCTGTGACTTATTATTGGGCAGCAGCATAAAATCTTCACAGATTGAACTCTTAAAATTTATTTGCATATTTAAACTTTGAGCTTTGCTGTTCCACCAATACTGCTTATTTAGAAACAGCCTTCTTTGTGTTGAATTCTAGTAGTACCATGGCAATACTCATCTGTTTGCAATTGCAATGCGTATACTTTAGCAGTTCCATGACAGGTTGCATGTATAAATAGCTATCTTTGTCCTGCTTAGGTACAGCAGCAAAGGCAACTTTACTGTTGCAGTTTATGGTGTGATGAGAGATGAAAGCCACTACCCCCGTTTTTCGCAATGTCTCTGTCACTCATACTTGCCTCTGTCCTTCACAGCGCTGTATTTTGCTGCAGTGGTACTCAAGGCGTTTTTTTTTTCTGCAGTCACTTAGTTTTCTTTACTGAACTGCAGTGTGCATATCCTCATTCTTTGTGGTTAATTTAAATTAAAACTGAAAACAAGAGGCTTGTGCCTGTTCATCTTGCAGAACCCGAATGGTATAAAATACATTATTCCTCTTGACTGGTCCCTGTGTTGCGTGTGTCGTCCTTCAGAGACAGCTCAGCAGCAAAACAAACACCAACTCGACATTTATTAGGTCATTTTGGAGAGCCTGATACATGAAGTTCTCCTAAAAGCCTGCGTGAAACAATGTAAGGGAGCATGTTCAGCTCCTGAAGGAGGAAATATCTGGCTTTTGCATAAGAACAAGTTCTGGAGGTTGCCTAAAGCATCCTTAATATTACTTTATTTTTCTGCTTTCCAATGCACACCATTCTCTATGTGACTTTCTGTCATTTTCTCTCTGCCTGCTATTTTGTTTGACTTTCTTCTGTTTTCCCCAGGCAATCCTTTCAATCTTCAATTTAGTCATCTTGGTTTCAGAGTATAGTCCAGTCTTCAAGGTTTTAATGTTAAGATTAACCCCTCAGTGTTGGCATATCCTTAGCAGCAGCTTTGGTTTTACTTTTTTTTTTTTTTGGACTGACTTGATACTTATTGAAAAGGGTTTATGAGCTTTTAAATTTTAAAACATGGAGAGGGTAAGATCAGTGAATAAAGTCTCTATCTCTAATTCTACATCCAGTACAGATTTTCACCTCTTGCCAAGTTTTGTCTGATGTGTAGCGCTCTGAACATAGCTAACAACCAGATTCATCTGCCTGAGTGAAATATGTGTGTATTGATCTGCCTAAGTGAAATATGCTTGTATTGTTAAAGTGCAGTGCTATAGATCTGGCTTTGACAGGGAGATGGATGGACCATTTTAGTGGTAAAACATTTTTTAATGTTGAGAAACCATCTTGTCTACAAATAATAAAGTGATTTGTAGTAACAAATGGAAAATATTTTTCTTGTTGGAGATTACACCATTTGTTTTCATTTTCTGTGGCATGTTTTGCTCATTATGCTGCAGGAAGCAAATCCAAAGTTTTATAAAGAACAGCTCATGATGGCAAAAGAGGGAATTGAGCTGGGGGCTTGCTGTCATAACAACAGAGAGCGTCAGGCCCCGGGGAGCTGCAGAGTTACTGCGAGTTTCGTGTTTGGGAAGGAGTCCGGGGGCCGGGGGGTGCTGCTCACCCCACCCATGTTAGTGGGAATTGCCATACTGTTTGTATAACTCCTGGAAAGCAGTGAGGACTGTACTGCTGTGTCGTTTCAATGCTGTAGAATGCTTTTTGTGTTTCTGGGCATAATTTTTAAATAAATGGCAGTGTTAAAGGACGGTGAGAAATGGACTTCATTTGGAGCTCAGGGCTGGTGTTAAGCAGCAGGTGTGCTGCCTATGTTCCTGGGGGCATGTGTGGGTGTGCAGTGGGCTTTTCTTTGCTTGGGGGCTTAGGGTGGTTTTGTTTGGGTTTTGGTTAATTTATGGACAGCACAAACCTCTACGAAGAGAGGGCTGATAGGTAATCTTGGTTTTGCTTTTAAATACTTTCCAGCAGAGGGAAAAGGGCGCAAATTGAAATATGGTTTGCTGTTAGTGAATGGTGGTAGCCAAGTAAATGTCTGAGAGACAAGTATAAGGTGTGTATCTGCCCTTAACTTGGCAAAAAGGGAAGGGAAAGTGCAAACTTGCCAAAACCAAAGCATGCAACTGACTCTGCAGCAGTGACACATGGTTGGGAAAACTTTGTTAGTGGTGGAAGGTTTTTTTGGGTTTTGGTTTGTTGGTTTTTTTCCAAATTTGACACGTAATGTAAGTACAGTAATCTCAGCTTAAAGTGTAGGTGAGCTTTGTATTAAGGCTGATGTGGGTCTGTGCCCCATTTCATTCTGGGGCCTTTTGAGGTAGTCTCTTCAGCAGCTGGTCTTAGCAGGCTTCAGAGGCTCCTGTCAGAATCACTCCTATGGCAGTTTTATACATTTGTAACTTGTTGCTGACATAATTTAAAAGGAGCAGTTGTCTGTTCCAGCTTTTGTTCCCACTGTTGTCATACACCAGCATATGCCTGCTACTGGCCATCTCCTAGGTTGGGTATTGAAGACAAAGACTTGAGTCTTTTTCCCTAAAGCCCCAACTATTCTGCTGTAGTATGTAACTTAAATTTATCAAGGTCACTGAACCCTATTTAATGTGCTTTCTGGGAAGATGACAGGGTACAAAAGATTGGTTTGTACCCTTCTGTCAGAAGGATGAAGCACTAATACAAGAGATCAGTTATTTGTGTGCTGAAGGGGCCGTGGTTATCTAGTGATATGACAGATTCGCTAATGATGCCTGACAGAAGTATTGCAAAGGAATAATTGTAAAAAACTCTTTCCTATTATGTAGTGTTTTTAAAAAGAAAATATTTCTTTTTTATAACATCAAGAATGCAGATTCCCATCTGAAAAAATACTGAGTTCAGGTGCCTAGCCAGTAGGTGTAAATTGAATAGAAAGTATTCTTACTATATTTTGAAGCAGTTTCCTGGCTATAAAGACTTTTAATTTTGGTAATAGATTTTGTATTTTAATACTTCTTATTGATGTCCAAACAATTCCAGAATATTGTCACCATCTTGCTTGGGAGACACTGAGGTTGGATGGTTGGTGCTCAGCTGTGCTTAAAATCACAGTGCCAATTTACAGCAGCAGAGAGTCAGGCTTTGGTAGTGTAGAATGGCTTTTCCATTCAGGTCACTGCATTTAGAACAATCCAACTCTTTCTGCTGCTTTCTTTTTTTGAAATGTTTATAGCAGTGAAATGCTGTTCTTGTTGTGAGATCCTGCTTAATTTTAACAAGTTATTCTTGCTTGTTGTTCTTTAAGGAAAAGTCATCAACAAAGACTTGCGCCACTACTTGAGCCTTCAGTTCCAGAAGGGCTCGATAGACCATAAACTCCAGCAAGTGATCAGAGACAATCTCTACTTGAGAACCATCCCTTGTAAGTATGTAAAGGTCAGCCTCATTTGATCTGTTCCTGCTAATTGTCACATAATTTGAGAGCTTTGAATGCCTTCACTCTTAATCTGGTTTATAGTTTTACCTTGCTGCAGGAACTTCTGTAAATGATTTTGCTAGAATAGTTTTGTATCTTAAGTTGCAATGAAAAGGTACATCCAATATGGACTGACAAAACAGCAAAAACTTCAGTATTCATAGCTCAGAGTGTTTTAGTATTATCTGTGTTTTACCCTTCGGAAGTTGTTCAGTCGTTGTTCTTAGAATAACCACAGCTGCCATGGGAAATAAATCTTCCTCAGCATGATCAAGCAGCGCAAACATGTCCTGATTTTTGTCAGTGTATTGCAGAAAGAGGAAACTGAGATCTTGAGAGGGTCATGTGCATTAGGCAAAGTAGCGCAGCTGGAAGGAGAGTTGCTGGAGGGTTGCAATGTCAGAAGGTACAGGGGAACTGTTGTTCGCTCATCTTGAGAAGACCATACAAGGAGGTGGTGGCAGGAGGGAGAGTGAATCTGTGGCAGAAGAAGAGGAGGAAAGAACAGCGCATGGACAAACTTCAGTGTCACAGCAAGAATTAATTAGTGAGAGAATCTGGATGGACCTGTCTCATCAGTTATGCCAGCCCTTCTGCTCTTGAGCATCTGCTAGCATCTTTTGGTCCAACTGACGCAGGTGTTAACTTGCCTTTAGCGAGGTACCTAAAGGTTATTGCTCACATGAGTGGACATTTATAGAAAGCACCGTTCAAGGTACAGGACGCTCTTACAGCTGCCAAATACATTGCTTCTCACCCTTCTGTGCCATTTCATTTCTTAATTATCACAAGATCATCCTTTACCTTGTCTCAAAGGTTCACGGATTAAAAAGGCTCATCACCGACTGTATTTAAATATTCATTGTACTAAAAACTTAAAAGTTTGTCAAGTAACATTTTTGTAACTACCGTGCCCAAAAGTTTGTGACTTTCTTAAAAGATAATAATAGTGAAATGCAGTTTATTTACTAGCAGCTCTTGTTCATGCTCCTGCCTGAAAAAATTGGCATATGCCTTTAAATACTATTAGGTTACGGGCAGTAATGAATCAGTGGAGTCCTTTCCAGGAGAGCTTTAATTAAGCTATTATAACTATGGGAGGCCCGTATTTATAGACATAACACTTTGAGAACTTCTGCATTAACACAGCAATTTACTGATTACTTTGAAAAAGCTTACCTACAGCCAGGGTTTGGAGTATAGCTGTATTACGCTCTGAATTGAAAGGTTAAAAAATAGTTTCTGTGCCCAGTTATGGATTTGGTGGCCCAAAAATCAAATGTGCATAGTCATGCTGACCTCATTGCAAATTAGTGAGTGGAAACAATGGAGACATGAAGCACCTTTATAGCTGTGTTAAAAATACCACAGCTGTTAAACAGCCCCCCAGAATCCCAGACTGCAACTTCCTAGCCCAGGCATCGTCAGCTTCCATAGAAGTAGTTTTTGGTTCACTGAGCATAAGAAAGAATTCTCTCTAATTACCTCGCCCAGCCTTTTTTCTCCTGCTTCCTCAATGCAACTTCTGTACCTACGTAATTTATCAGCCTAGTTTTTATACGTTATAGTTCACTTGCTCACCAGTGTTCTAACTCTTCTCTTACTGGAGTGATGTCATCATTGCATAAAGATTCAAAAATATATTGTTTTTAGTGAATTGTACAGCAGGCAGCACTTAAGTATCTTACAAGAGTGTTTTCTCTGTCTTTTCAGGCACTACAAGGGCTCCCAGAGATGGGGAGGTCCCTGGGGTAGACTATAATTTCATTCCTGTTGAGCAGTTTAAAGCACTGGAAGAAAGTGGAGCCTTGCTAGAAAGTGGAACATATGATGGTATGTTGATGAAGTTTAATGGAATGGGAATACCCAGTACTCATGTCCAGTATCTTGGTCTAAGTGTAGCTCCTTGTACCCAGGAGGTGCCACTTTTCCTGCCCATTGATGGTCATTACACTAGTAGAGTGGCAATATTAAGTCTATTTTTAGACTGAAAAGGAATAGTGGTCTTTTTTTTTAAAGCTCTCTACTAAATCACAGGTTGTCCTTTCAACCAGTCTTAATGCCATCTGATTATTTTCCCTATTGCATTTTTGAGGAAGCATTCTGAAAATGTTTGTCTATGCTTGGTACAATTTTGTTTTAACAGAATTCAGTCAATTTTGTTTAAATCTTTGAGAACAGAGCCATATTCTTCTCAGAAGCGCACATCAAAAGGACAGGAGGCAAGGGCAATTCTGATACAACAGGGAAAACCCCAAGTATTTTGCTAGACCAGATTGTCCAAATCTGTAGCAAAGTTGGTTTTGTTAAATGTGATGGGGAAAAACATTGTAATGAAGGTAGTGAACTGTGAGGAACTGGTTATCCGGAGGAGTCATGGAGGTGCCATTGTGTGATGGGCTTTTGCTTTGCTTTAGTTAGTTTTAAAGGGTTTGATGGCAGTCAGAGATAACTTCCTCACATCCCTGTATTCTGGGGTGGGGGGATGGACAGAACCCCCCCTTTTGTTTAAAGTGGGAGGGAGGAGAGACCAGTTTGACTGGCTCAGCCCTGGGATGTCTTGCACTCCTGTGGAGCGCACCTGGTTGCAGATGGGTTTCAAGTAATGATTGCCTGCTCTCTGCTGCTTTTTACTATTGAATGACTTACCTCTTGACACAGTGAACAGAAAAAATTGCAAACATCTCACGTTGCTTTTTGTATCCAAGTTTATAAAACCTGAAATATGATCTGGCTAGATTTTTTTTCAAATATATAGTTGTACTTGAAGGCAACCAAATTACAACCAAGTTTTCAGAAATGCTGAGCATGTGCAGCTTTCATTGATGTTCAACAGAATTTACCAGATCATAAACCTGCCTGATTTTTACATATGTTTAACATGTATTTGATTAAAGCAACTTTAAGCATGCATCTAGAGGACTTCTTTGGTAGGTGGTGGTGGTTTACTGGCACTTAAGTGTTTTTGATTGATTTCCCCCCTGCCTAAAAAAAAAAAAAAGAAGGGAAAAAAAAAAAGTCCAAAGTAGAAAATTCTGTGAAAGGCTCTGTACCTCCTTGTTTACATGTCTTGTACTGTCTGTTAACATCATCCTGTCTGGAAATCTCCTAAGCAAATTTAGACTAAACTAGCACTTCCTCCCCCACCCTTAGCACCTCTTTATCTGGCTGTCACCATTTTGAGCCTCACCCTCACTGATATTTTCAGAAGGGTTTCTTATTTATTTTTTTCACATGGTCAAAACCATATCCAGCCACCAAAAGTTACCCCAGCAGGAATTCTGGGAAGTTCTCCTGCTGTGTGCTCAGTTCCCTAATAAAAATCATATGAGCAGTCAGGAGAGAGGTCAATTGCTGAAATTCTTTTCCAGAAAACAACAGATGATTCCTAGTCTTTGTGTTTTAGACTTAAATAATGAAGTAAAAAATCTGTTCATTTTTCTCAAGTACAAATCACTTTTAGATGAAGCTATATTAGCAGCTTTGTTTAGCAAGTGTATTGTCAGTAGAAAATTGTAGGACTGTAACTTTAAAAGCAATTATTTGTAACTGGTTTTGTGTAAATAGCTACTTTATGTTTCTGCACAAAACTGATTTGCTTTTTTATTTTAGTGTGTTTCTGTTGCTGCATATTACTCTGTTAATCAGTTAATCAGTATATAGAGTAAGAACAATTGATTTTTCACTGTTTTGCTTCTCTCAGACTGTTCCCCAAGTCTCTTTATGGAGCGTTAGTGAATTCCAGGCAAAGTAACAAATCTGTCTTTTTCTTTGAAAACGTGGAAGGATAGAAATTTTGATTTAAATCTGTTGGTTTTCCGATGTCCAATAGCATCATTGGCAAAAAGACAATGTAAGAATAAATAGGTTTTGGCTGTTGAATGTTTTTTGATACTGCTGATGTCTTCTTTAAGAAGTTAAGTTACAGTTCAGGTCTTCCGCCAAAAACACTTCACATGGGCAATAAAACGTTCACTGCCAGTACTTTCAGCATGTATCAGTGCTTTAGTGATCTTGATTTCTGTCTCATTGTCAGGTAATTTTTATGGTACTCCGAAGCCTCCAGCAGAGCCCAGCCCCTTTCAGCCTGATCCAGTGGATCAAGTTCTTTTTGACAATGATTTTGATACCGAATCACAGAGGAAAAGAACCACATCTGTCAGCAAAATGCAAAGGATGGACAGTTCTCTCCCTGAAGAGGAGGAAGAGGAGGAAAAGGAAGCAGTTAATGGCAGCGGAGGGATAGGTTGGTTGACAAGGGGAGAAATTCCTTGAAGTATTGTAAGAATGGATAAGAAGTATACAAAAAAACATTCATGCTTGCTTGAACCGCTTCCTTAGTTTTGGTAAAGTTTGAAGGCATTTTTCTATTCAGACTGGTGTTTTTACTTGATTTTGAAATTATATTTTAAAAAGAAACAGCTGTTCTCCCAGCCAGATGTGCAATTGCATCATAAAATGCACTGCTCAGTAGAGAACATGTAGTGCTGGGTATTGGCCAGTTGCATGAGGAGGAAGGAAAAATTTATCCACTCTTAAAATCATGGAATCCTTTGCAGAGTATAATTCATACCCTGTAAATGTTGTTATTTAATTTTGAGGAGATCACTGAATTTGTATGCAGGAGATTTTAGTGAAGCGATTGTTTTAAGGGGCAACACTAGCTCATACTGTAAAATTTTCACATGATTTTGGTTAAGGGATCTATTGCACAACCTGAAACTGCCTGAAGGGCAGTTTATGGAGAGAAATAAAGCAGAGTGCGTTGAGACTGCACCATTGTCCAGTCGGACCTTTCAAAGATTGGCAGGATGCCCTCTTTCTTTCGCTGTCATGGTTACTCATCTCGAGGGGGAAGAACTGGTGGTGGAGAGAAACCGTCACATTGCATTTGCAGATGATCCGCTGTGTGACTGTTTAAGACAGACTTATATTGACCAGACCTGACCTAATCTTGCAAGCTTCAGGGCTGGCAACACCACAGCACAGAGCGGCCCGGTGGCCGGGCTGGTTGTTAGGTGAAGGTCATGGACATCGTCATGTGATGGAGGATACTGAGCATAACCTTGGGACTGGAGGGTGGAGGCTTGCATTTAAAGTTTTCTGCAGGGATTTTTGGGAGCATTTTCTTCTTGTGGCTTGAGGGAGAGTGATGTTTGTTTTATTGACAGTTTGGGTTTTCTCTACATTTTACTCTGGTGCTTTGAGGAATATTGGTAGGATTTGGGTTTTTTTTTTTGATGGCATTACTAACACTGTTCTTTATGTAGGAATGGCAAGAAAGTGTAGTGAACTTTGATTTCTGCCAGCGTTGATTTTTCAGGGTAGGGTCAGACACATAAAACAAGGCTAATTCTGTTTGGCAGGGGAAGAGCAGAGTTCAGTGTTTTCATGTCAGCTTTTCAAAGTTCACAGCTAAAAAAAAAAAAAGTGGAAAAATGCACATCACATGCAGGGATGTGTTTGACATCCACTCATAGCCAGATTAAGAGGGTGGTTCTTTGTGAGAAACAACATAAACATATGACAAATAGTAACACTTTCCCTGAACAACTGCAGAAAACAAAGAAAAACATTCAGATTCTCCTGACTGGATGAAACCTGTTCCCAGCTACAATCAGACAAGCAGCTCCATGGACTTCAGAAATTACTTGTCGAGGGATGAAACTCTGGAACCACTGCCTAAGAACTGGGAGATGGCCTACACTGACACTGGCATGATCTACTTCATTGAGTGAGTAGACTGACACCTGTCAGGGGTGTGTATGCTCTTCGGAGGGGAGAAATGCTGATGGGCTGCAGTCTAGGAAGCTGCCTGCTGCTTTTAGACCTCTCTCATTCTGCTCTTACTGCTTCTATTTCTCTATGATAAATTTAATCTGTTCCTACTGTTATGTTCCTTACTGATAGTCATCTGTGTTGCATACTTGTACAATTGCCATCAGACAGGAAAGCCTTATGGTTCCACATGTGAAGTCATTTTGTTTGTAATATGAGTTCTGTATCTCACAAAATACAAAGCTGGGTGGGTATTGCTAAGTGAGGTATAACATCGTATAAACCTTCATTCACTATGTCAAATTTCTGTGAAATCCAAGAGCTTGTTTATTCTTTCTTCACTGCTTGTGTTCCTTGGCTGGGAATGCATGCTTAAAAATACAAATAGCACAGATTAAAGCACAGGGTAGGAAAGTAGCTCATGTGCACATGTGAAACAGCCTCATTTATGAATTCTAAGGCAAAAATGAAACAGAAACCTTACTGAGAGTTAAGCATAAGAAGAGGCTAAAAAGACTTTTTCCTTCCAGGTAGAAACAGCTGCTATTCCCACATGAGCTCTCAGGGGCGGGGGAGAGTGTTTGTACCTCTAACATTTCACATCTGTCCTGGAGAGTCTCCTGTGTGCTGGTACCTCTGAGCATCATTGTTACCTTTTCTTTTTAGCATTTTATGATGTGACTGAGACACAAATAAAGGTTGTATTATCTAAAGGCTACAGTTTGCTTATGGTGGTAAATATTTAAAAGCAAACTTTCTTCAGTCTGAGGGAGTTGTCTTCTTTTAATGGCATGTGTTCTGCTCCACAGTCATAACACCAAGACAACCACGTGGCTTGATCCGCGGCTCTGTAAGAAGGCCAAAGCTCCTGAAGATTGTGAAGATGGAGGTGAGATGTTCGGAATTCATGTGTTACTTGTGCTGATAAATGTCTGAGTTTATCACAGCTGGATACAATCCATTACTGCTGTGGTAGAAGCTTTTTCCTGCTACACATGGCTCTGGCACAGGCAGTAAGTGCTGAGTGTCCCTATTTTGGTGGCAATAAGAGTTTACATAAGACTGGGGAAGTCCATAGTGTATTTTCCCTGGAGCAGTAGAACCTGACTGAATCATGGGTTTATCTGCATTCCTGAGAAGAGCATGAGATATTTTGTTCTGGCAACTATCATTGCTAAGGAGAAAGCTGCATACATTATTGACGATCTCACTGGAAATTGTTGTGTGGGTGGAATATGGCAGGAGGAAAAGGTCCATAAGTGTTAGAATATAGGAATAATAAAGAAGATACAGCATAATACCTATTTCTAATGATACCTATTGCATGTGACATGATATAATATTTGAATGCATCAGTAGGGAGAACAACCTGACTACTTTCAACTCTTCACACTGTTGCTTCAAGACTTACAGGTCAGGTTCATGATTGGCCTACAGACAATTCCTGCAGCCTTTTCCTACATAGTCATGCAATTTAGTCAGCTAGAAAAGAGTACCAAATAGCTCTGTCATTGGCAAATGTCTGACATATTACAAAAGCTGAGGCAGACTCGGAATAGCCTGTCGTCTTCCTAAATTGCACAGCCTAACAACCATGTATTCATAATGAAGCCAGCTGGAGCAATGGATGCATACTGCTGCTTATTAAACATACGTGCAGCTCACCACAGGATAAAAAGAGCACTTTAAACAAAGAGATGCAGGATACCCAAATGAACAACATTTAAATGAATAGACCCACTGCGTCTTTTGTCAAACCCTGCGGAGTGATGCTGGTATTAACAATTGGTAACGTGCTGTCATATGCTAGGAAAATTCCTGCCACTGTCAAACTTAGGGCAGCCTCAAACAAGACTACATAGCAATTTTATCTTTAAAATGTCTAGCTACCTGACTGTACCCATTATTATAATATTTAAATTTCCATGGTCAAGATAACTAGGAACAGTAAAACTAGAATAATTGGACCTTTGTGCTAACTGCTTGTCACCTTCAGTCAGTAATGATCTGCTGCTGGGGCACCATCTTACCAGATTCTGAATTTGCCATAAAAAGGTGTTTTTCACATGTAACTTTCAGTACCTATATCAAACGTAATTTTTTATTTTAGAGCCCTAATGTAGGGATGTCCAACACAGTCCAAGCCCGAGCCACTGTCAGCTAGCTTGCTGCGGCTGTGAGAGCAGTCAGGCTGCAGCAGCACAAACTGCATTTTGTCATCTTGGCAGGCCAGGCAGTCTGTCCTGAATTGATGCGGTCAGACCTAAACAAGCGCTAGGTAGTATGGGGGTGTCTTACTATATTGTAAACATCAGGGCGAAATAGCCTATGATGGTGGGGGCTCTCTTACTCATCACATACGGCTGTGATAGTTCTGACTAAAGGTTTCTTGGGTTGATTAAAAACTGAAACTGTCAGAATGTGACAGTGAAATATCCTGATGTTATTGAGAGAATACATAAAGGTGGTGTTACTTCTGCTGGGTGGTCTTAAACGGAAAGTACAAGAGGAATGGAGATGCATGATTTTACAAGCTTGGGATGTGATACTGCGAGGCATTGATAGCTGTCTTTTATGGTGTATTTGGGGGCAGAAGCAGTGTGACCATATTCATATTGTGTAGTTTAAAAAGTTGACAACTATCAAATCACATTAATAATTTATAATTAGATTCACTTTAAATAATGTATTTTTCTTCCCCTTTATAGATTCTTCCTCTCTTAATAGGTTAGTTTGTATCTCATCTTTAAGTTTATTATATGTTTAAAGTGGTGTCATTTTGTTGAATACAAGTCGTCTCATCTAGTGGAACAAAGAGTGAGAGTTATAGGGCTTCAGATTCCCTGGAACAGGCTGATATCCCTTCATCAGAAGGACCAGCCTCAAGCAAATGAAGGGAAATAAAAAAAGACCTGTATTTTCCTCATATTTTTCATGAGTCTGTAATCTGTCCTCTCGTTCCTTCGTAAGAACTCTGATATTTGCAGATAGTTTTCCACTATAATGGAAAATTTTGTTCTTTCTGATTGCAGAACTTCCTTATGGATGGGAAAAAATAGAAGACCCTCAATATGGAACATACTATGTTGAGTAAGTGCTAATTATTAATTTGAAATAGTTATAAACTGAGCAGAAAATAATGAAGCACTTGATAGGCAGTATGTATAGGTTGTAATGCAATGTAAGTATTAAATATATCCAGCAGAAACAGTTCTAGGGGCAGTGAACACATCGGAAGCACTGGCATGTGAGAAGATCCATCGTGTGACCTTACTGACTAATGGACTGTATTTCATTTGGGGAGGGAAAACAAGTAGCAACCAAAGTAATTTATTAATGGGAATGAGCTGATGTCATTTTTCTTAGCTTTAACAAAAATGGGGTCACTCGATTTAAGAGTGGCACCTGATAACTATAAAAGAGCAAAAATAACTTGTATCTCATTGCTGTTTCCAAAGAGCCAAATAAATAACTACTGAACTGCTGCAAGAACTCTTTTGAATCTCCTTCATGTCAGACTAAATGAAATCTCTCTTTAACTATGGAGAAGAAAATTAGAAGAGTTGAAAATGTTAGCTTCAGAGAGCAAGCTAACATTTTTTGACTTTGCAAAGCCAACACAGGTGTTTAAATTCTGCTCAAACTTACTGGGTTTTTTTTCCACTCTGCTGTACTATTCTAGCATCTACTATTAAAAAGGTGATGTCTGAGTTTGTAAACATTGTAGGTAGATGGAAGCAACACATAGAGTCAACAGAAAAAGCAGGTTTTCTCAGTTCTGAACTATTACAACCTTTTGCAAATTTGCAGAGTGGAATGAAGGTATACTCTATCTAATAATTACAGGAAATAAAATTGTGTTGGTTCTTAAAGTAAATCAAGTTGTTTAAAGAACAAAAATGCTTTCAGTGTTGATTATGATAGTTTATCATTCATTCCTCCAGGGCATTTATCTGAGATAATAAAAAATAGTATTTGTAGATTTATCTTTTGTGGTTCTCTTTTCTGTGAAATAGGCAGAATGCTTTCTGCTGAAATCCTGACCTACCTTTTGTATGTCTACAGTCATATTAACCAGAAAACTCAGTTTGAAAACCCAGTATTGGAAGCCAAAAGAAAGAAACATCTAGGACAGACTGATGTTGGCCCTTCAAAATCAGGTATTGCAGAATATTGTGTTCTTTGTCACTAATATCTTTATCTGCAAGTATGCATCATAAGTAACCAATTTTGGAATTCATCAAGGCATTAGCCTTGTCTTTTTGCTGGCCGTTGTGGTGTTGCCCTCCCAAATCCACAGTGTTTTTGAATGATTTTTTTTATGTTAAAATTGAACTGAAACCCTAAGACTGCTTTAAAATAATTTCGATCATTCTGAAGCTGGTTGTCATAAGCAGTTTTTTAATATATGCAGGGTTAGAAGAGTCAGCTGGAAGATGCAGGTAAACCCACACCTTGAATTTTTACGTTTTTGATCTATTTTAAGCTTGGTATTCAAGGGTTAGAGTGTAATACTGGGCTTTATAGGTGGGAGCTTTAGTTCCAGCTCTGTTGGAATCTGTTGGAATCTATGGTCTTGAAAAAACTCCTAACTTTTCCATTCACATAACTGAGCTGTGAAATGAGTGTAACGGTATCTTGCTTGCTTTACTCCCTAACAGTGCTGTAGAGGTTAACCAATGTTAACCAAACAAATCATTAACTTGTATGACACCTTAAAAAACAACGAACCAACCAACTTACTAAAACTAACCATTCTTTCCTACCTTCATGTCTCTCTATTCCTTAATTCAATAGGACCAGAGAAGTCTGTCTTCACTAGAGATCCATCCCAGCTTACAGGAGCACTTATACGGACATCACTGAAAAAAAGTACAATGGGATTTGGCTTTACAATCATTGGAGGGGACAGACCTGATGAGTTTCTCCAGGTGAAGAATGTCTTAAAAGACGGACCCGCTGCACAAGATGGGAGAATTGCACCAGGTCAAGTACTATTTCTCTAAACTTCCATTTCCTGTGGTGCTTTTAGAGAATGCAGCTTCTGAGGCACGGGAGGTTGGATGACTCTATCCACTGACTCTGAATATGAACACCTCACTAAATGAAATAATTTTCAGATTTGTGAAAGGTCTGTGCAGAGCAGTGGCTGAAAAGGAAAAGAAGCAGCGTTCTAGATACAAACGTACTTTGAGGACTCTTCTGAAGATTTCAGTAGTTCTGCTTTAGCAAAGACTTTTGGCTTCATGGCTGTTTACAGAATGGTTTTTTTTCTGTTTCTTCTCTATACATAAAGTAAAAATAGTGTGTTTGAATCCTGGTCTGTTTTGCACTGTTGCTGTCAAAAAAACATAACACCAAATACTAAAATTGCAAAAAACATGCAGCAGGAATGAGCAAGCAAAGCTATATGAACTGGACAAGTGAGGAAACAAGAGGGATGAGAATACCTGTAATCTATGAAGAATTGCATGTTTTTCAATGCTATACATCTAAGTTACATATAAGCTTACTGTGACATATGGTTTACATACTAGAAAAGGCAAAATGCTTCTTTGCATAACATGTAAAGTCTCTTACTCTTCAGGTAAGAGTAAGAAGAGTTCATGCTTTCGATGATATAATACTGTTTACTTTCGAAATGAAACAGTTTCCTGTTTTGTTGCAGACCTATTGTTTGAACTTGTTTGTATGCAGCTCATTTTCCTCTGTAGAAATGAAGATGATCCTGCAGCATTGTGTCGTGGTGCACACACACGTTTGAATGAAAAGATGTATATCTATTCCTGTTGTAGTTCATGTAATAAGAGAGTTACTGTTTTACTGATGCCCAGGCATTTAAATGATAAGACTTTTGCTTGCTGGGAATATTGTATTGCACATGCAAAGTTTCATGATCAAAAGGATGCAAATTATGAAACAAGGTTTCAGGATCTGAAGCCTACTTCCACTTCATTTTGAAAATACATGCTTAGCCATGTGTGGCAAGAGTACAGAACGCGTGTGGGTGCAATCCTAGCTTAAGTTCAGCCAGTCCTAAAATAAACATATGACCCCCTCCCCAAAAAATCCGATTTATTCTGGATTGAGTTTAGGATGCTCTACAATATGAATTAAAGTAGGAGACATCTGCTTGCAGTAGTATGCGTGCACTACTTCATCTCCTGTGGCTGTAGAGTATCATTTTTTAAATCTGCTGCAGATTAAACTTTATATATTTAGCACACTGTGTGTTCTGAGATGAAATAGAATAAATGCAAAGAGGAAATACCTTATGCTTTTTGGCAACAGATAGCCAAGAGGCAATAGCCCAGCCACCATTCATTATTAGTTTTGGAGACTGCACAGTGATTTCCTCCAGTTAGGCTTTTGTTCTGAGTCTCAGAACACAAGACAGGTGTGGATGGTTTCGTTTCTCATTTTGACACTGTTGAACTTTCTTTTGTAACAGGTGATGTCATTGTAGACATAAATGGAAGTTGTGTCCTCGGCCATACCCATGCAGATGTTGTCCAGATGTTTCAGCTAGTTCCCGTCAATCAGTATGTGAACATGACTTTGTGTCGTGGTTATCCTCTTCCTGATGACAATGAAGACCCTGTGGTAGATATAGTGACAGCTACGCCTATTATAAACGGACCACCTGTGACCAAAGGAGATGTTTGTGTGACCAGCCAAGATTTAATAGCAGGAGCAGTTGTGTTGGACCAGAATGGAAAAATGGGCCCTATGTTGGTCAATGGTCGTCTGAATGGCCCTTCCATGGATACAACTGAGCAGAGGATCTCTCTTGCATCTTCAGGAGGCTCTCAGCCAGAGCTGGTCACCATTCCTCTAGTCAAAGGTCCTAAAGGCTTCGGGTTTGCCATCGCAGACAGTCCCACAGGACAGAAGGTGAAAATGATTTTAGATAGCCAGTGGTGCCAAGGCCTTCAGAAAGGGGATGTAATCAAGGAGATTTGCCATCAGAACGTACAGAGCTTGACACATCTGCAGGTGGTGGAGGTACTGAAGCAGTTTCCAGTAGGAGCAGAGGTGCCGCTGCTTATCTTAAGAGGAGGTACGTATGTGAATTTACAGTTGTTATATGGTTATATGCTTTTTAAAAGTCCTCTTTTAGTGCAATATCTAAATGGTGTCCAGTCTTGACAGCTATGTAGCAGCTTATTATGTGTCTGAGCCATTATGTTCTAAGTTTAATTTATACCCCTGAGTGTTTGGGGTGAGAGCATGTTGCTAGGGTTTTGGTTGGTTTTTTTGTTTGGTTGGGTATTTTTTTTCCAAAAAATTTTATTATGATATGTTTATGCACTGTCTCTTCCAAGTGTCTAGGGAGTGCTAAAGCAAAAATGCGGTCTCAAGCATAATACAAAGCATATGATGGACAGAGTTCTCTGAGGCTTTACAAATGTATTCCAGTAACTGTTAGCTGTAATGGACAGGTGATTATAGGAGACAGAAAAAACATCTGCGGTGAGGAGGAGCTAATCACTGGAAATACCAGAAAAATTCTCATTTTTGCATTTGCATATTTATACATCTTCATTGACTGTCAGTCATGGACCAGAATGTGTCTTCTCCCCAAAAGCTGACCAGTAGATAGCATGCGTTTGCCAGAAGGAGCTGAATGAATTATGAAGCAACATGTGGTTGCTTAGTGTCCCTTTAAGCTTCTATTGTAGCCCTGAGAGTGTCACTGCAAACAGTCACCAACATTTGCAAAAATCTCCAGATCTTTTTCTGTATAAATGCTACTATTCTTTAATCAGCTAAGGAAATAATTACATTTCTTTGGTAGCAAGTGAAATTCCTCTAGACAAATTCACAAAGTCTCTGTATGCAATGAACTGATGTGTGGTTTGGTTGACCAGTGTCTAGCAAAAAAATAGGTATTTTTCATTGTTGTACAGCTAGCAGCTCTAATTTGAGATGTCTGTGAAGTGATGTTTTTTGTCAAGTGAACATTCATTTTGCCATTTAAAAAAAAAAACTGAATAAGCAGTTGTTATTTTTAACCCAGGAGCAGCTGATTATATTGCCTTAACGCTGTTCAAACTTCTGGTGAGCTAGTATTGAAATTGCTTTCTATATTGTATTTTCTTCAGGTCCACCCTCACCTACTAAAACTGCCAAAGGGGTGAGTATTAGTGATGTATTTAAATTTGTTTCTGATGGAGAATATTCAGGGGGTTTTGGTTGCAAAACAGACTCATAAATATGGTCTGCTTAACACAAAAGATTCCTTTGAGTTGTTTAATGGCGTGATGGGTGTGTTTCTTAATACTGAAGAATCAAGAATGCAGCAAAGATCTTTTATGACAATGGATGTATTGTTGATTTGTCATGATTTTAAATATGACATTGCCACTTAGGTTCTATCATTATTTCCTTTTTTTGCACTATACTGGAAGTTGCTATCTGTGCATGCTTTGACCTGCTTTTGTAGTCTCATCTCCACTGGATTTTAGTCCCTGTGATAATCTGAAAGATGAGTTATCAAAACCATGTTTACTCAGCTGGTACAAATTCATTGTCTTAAGTAACTGCTGTCAGAATACCCATTAAAAGGGAAACAGAATAGTTATCTATGTTTTTTCTTCATTGCTAATTACCTGTATTAAAGTGAAATGGGATTTTTAAAGCAAATTTATAACACTTTGATATTTCTCAATCCTTGCATAGAATTAACGGACTGGTTAGTACTTCCTTCTTAAAATGCTTGCTTGAATCCTTATTTTCAGGAAGTCTCTATGTAGCAGTACTTTTCTAGTTTGATACTCATTATTTCTGGAAGTTCAATCTGTTGGGATATCTTATACCTAGTATATCTAATACATACTAGCTCAGTAAAGAATTGTTGGGTTTAATAAAATACCCTCTGATTTGATAATGCTGATAGTAATGCATATTTTTGTCATGAGCACTTTTATGAATTAGGCTAGTTGGTGAACAGAGCTGTTCCTTTAAAAACGTTTCTTGTATAGAAAAAACTATTTCATTTTAGGAAAACCCCATTACCAGGATGTAGATGTAGCTTCTATCTTTGTCTTGCTGTTTGATTATTTAAGTCGTATCCCAGCAGTGGGATAATGTGAGCACACAAGTTCAGTGCACTTGAAACAGACTGCACTCAATAAGATTTGCAGATTCAGTTCCTTGCAATTGTCCAGCTGCCCACACTAAATAAATCGGTGCATAAATCTCTGCAGTTTGAGGATGTAAGCCTTGTCAGTGTGGTTCCCATGTCAGTGCACTCTGTGCAGGCATGCTAAAAATACTATGGACTTGGGGACTGGCATTCCAGCACACGTGCAGTAGCAACTTCCCATGGAGCACTCGATGTTCAGTGGCATTAAGCAGCATGGCAAAATAATTCAGTTAAAAAGGGCAAGTTCTTGTGTTTGCAAACTTGCAAGAAGTGTCAAAGTGCTAAATTGCTTGGAGGCGGTTTCTTCCACTCTTCATAGAAGGGCATATCTAAGTCTGTTCTGCTTGTGCTTTTGTTTAACATGCACAGATGCATGCACACTACCATGTTACAGTTTTCCAGGTTGGGTTTCAGCCCAGAATAAGTATTTGGAGTTACTTTAGTGCATAATGGATTGGAAATTAGGGTGAGTGGCCACAAGGATGCTTGGTGTCCTTTCTTAATGAAATAGTAAAAGGAGTGTTGCAGCTATCAGATCATAAAAGAAAAATGCAAATACTGAATTACTAATGCCTCACCCTACCCAAGTGCATTCCTCCTCTTCAGTATTTGTAATGCCACTGGGATACCTGCAGCAAACAACCTGATGTTGGGCACACCTTGTGCTCTTGTTTGGATGTGATTTGGCTGTGGGCAGGAGGCACTGCCTGCGGAGCAGCTCTCACCCATGGTGGTGGACCGTGGTCCAGAGCCTGGCGGGTGCCTGCAGAGGAGTCTGTCTCTTCTCCAGACATGACTGGTCCTGCATGCTCTGCTTCAGCTCACATGGCTAGCTTTACCCATCTCTGAGCATCAGTTCCTTCAAACCCCCTTTCTAAGCCCAGTCTTCAGTAGAAATCTGTGGCCTGATGAGGGAGACTTTAGTAGTCCAGTCAGACACATACAGTGGAATAGCTATGTTGAGTTGTAATATTATTCCCCTATTCCCTTGTGTTGCCCTGCATTTCACTTCTGCATGATGTTCTTTGTCTTTGTGTGCAGAAGTACACAAGTTCAGTTATGCTTTTGATTTAATATGCATTTTGTGGGGTGGTATCTCTTTCAGAAGGACAAGCAGGACAGTTCTGGGAGTTTGGAAGCTGTCGGTGATCCCATCCCACAGCCAATGCCATTTCCACCCACTGCTGTACGACCAGGCTCTCCTAAACTGGACCCTTCGGAAGTCTACCTGAAGTCTAAGACTATATATGAGGACAAACGTGAGTATATCAACTTCAATGTGGAAATATTCAATTATGAAGGAATTTTTTCCTTGTTATATGTGTGGTAAAACTACTGTGACTTTCGTATTGAGTTTGTTAACCTCCTGTAGATGAAACATTTTGAGAAATGCGTCGGTCATACAGAAACTAGAAAACTGTGGAACACCTTTTTTAAAGAAAGATACAATATGTTTCAACCATTATTACAATAAAACAGTTAAACACAGAAATGGTCTCAAGGATGATCTAGTTCTGAAGTACACTGAAGTAGACCTGACCATTTCAGAGCTTATAGAAGGTAGCTCTGAGTTGTATTACAGACTGGCTTTTATCCTGGCCCACTGTACAAATGCAGCTGTGATTTCTCCTTTGGCATTTGTCAATCTATCCTTTCCTTTTTCAGCCTTTTCTTGAAAATTTATTTTTCCATTTTGGGAAAAGATTGTCTCTGAAGATTTGACTGTTTGAATTATTTACTGTATTTCTGGTTACTGCGTTCAGTCAATAAGAAGAGTCAGAATGCACCACCAAAGCATGAACTTTCAATGATCAAAGATGGCTCCTTACATGTTTTGAAATGTTACTTTGTCTTAGCTCCAAACACAAGAGATTTGGATGTTTTCCTGCGAAAACAAGAGTCAGGCTTTGGTTTCCGGGTGCTTGGAGGGGATGGACCAGATCAGCCTGTAAGTGAAACTGTTTACAGTTACCTACATGTTATTTTACAGTATTACCATTGGAATGACTCCTACTCTGTCATCCTCATTTCCCTCTCATTCCAAACAGTTCAGTGATGGCAAAATTGATCAATTCAGTAATTGCCTTTTAAAGATCAAGAGTTGATCCAGATTACCTTTCTTTTTTTTTCCTCTTCATGGCTGACTTCAATCTGCAAGGCTCCCATGCCCTTTCCGCTATCTAGAGTCTGTCTTTGGCAGCGGTTTTGTGTGTCAGGCTGGTAATACTGATGGTGTTTCTGTAGTTGTTGCTGTGTCTTGGGAGCACTCAAAAGGGCAGTGCTGGCGCCCAGCCTTTGCCTGTTTCCACCTGATCCCGATGGTGGTCTTGGCACAAAATGCGCCCTGGCAAAGCTCAGTGTGCTGTGCACGTTGGCGCATGCTGGGGAGCAGATGAGTGGAAGGAAGTGGCTGCTTACCCTGCAAAAATTCTGTCAGGCCATTCTTTTGAATACAGCCCAGTGAAACGAGGAGAGATTTGGGATTGTGTTGCAACCCTTTTTTCCCACCTCTCCCACTGAATTTTTAAAAATGCATTTTGTTCCATCTCTCATTGTGGTTTCTGGTGGATTTGTCTCAAGGAGACAAGTACAGCCTTTCCAGTGCACTCTTTCAGGCTTTTATTTGCCTTGTGTTTTTCCTTCTCATCTCAGAAAATACAAAATGTGGTACTTCAGGATTTTTGTGAAAGCCTGGAAGCAGAACCTGTTAACAAACTGGCTTCCTCCTGCAAATGGGTATTGGTATTGTTTTGCATTGTAACTGGCATCAAACTGTAGCTCTGATGTTTGCACAGGAGGAAGAATACTAGTTAGTGCCTATTTTGCTTTAACCTGGTCAGTGACTAGAGTTCAGTTATGATTTTAAGTTGTCAGTGTAGTTGTGTTTCCTGGCCTCAGCCTGCAGAGGTGTTGCAGTTGGACTTGGATGACTCTCTGCTTGAGAGGTCATTGCCAAGGAATGGTGGAGTTGGAGGCAGATGGGTAAATGCCAGTGCAGAAACCCCTGGGTAGTCTGTCCCTCTGACAGCAGGCTTTAGGAGACTTCCCTCCATTTCCAAAAAGGCAAAAACTTTTCTCTGGGAAGAAGTGCTAAGACTTGTACTGTATGTCAGGGGCCGTTCCTTCAGCTGTCAAGTTAAGAGGAAAAGCTTTTGGAATAGATACTCGTAGATTGTTTTCTGATTACAGTTAAGGAGTATGTTTTTTTTACATTCACAGCTGTGATCCAGTGCTAGCCTTTTTTTTTTTTCCTCCTCTAACATGCATTTAAAGAAAAAGGAAGAGCAAAACCAAAGAATTTTACTTCTGTGCGCTTTATAGCATTTGTGGTGTTTTGTTTCCGTAACAGCCATAGCTGTTGGTAAGTGTCAGGCCGATGTCGTGAATCCTGTGTACAGATGATGTGCGCACCATTGCTTAACCTCCAACAAGTACTGGCTTAATTATTCTTAATCTTTCATTTAACCTGAATGTTATTCTAGCATGTGAAATAGTGTGTGGCATTCTTATCTGTGTTATATTCAGTAGCACTTTGAGGTGGGGGTAGACAAAATTGATAAGGGAAGTGTAGCTGTTTGAATTCATCTAATCACCAAAAGCTGTGCACTGAAAAAACTTGAAGCATGGAACTGTCTGAGCAGCTTTTCAGAAGTAAAACCGAGTTCTTTTGAAAGCTTTTGCTTCTTCCCCAATCACTCTGGCCTGGTCTTCGTTTAAAAAAAAAAAACAAACAAAAAAACCCCCAAAACAAAAACCAAACAAACAAAAACTGAACCCACACCCACCCTCCCACCCCCCTGAATAAGTAGAATGAATGAGAGGCTTTTGTTTCAATAATGTCTGGGAAATCATATGTTTGTAATAAGTACATAGTGCATGCTTATGTCAAAAGTTGGGCTTTTTAGCAAACTGAAAAATATGCTCAAGAGATAGCAATGCTTCCAGAATTCATGTAAATAAGGATTAAAAATGCCCCCAAACTTTTAAGTATTTACTGAATGCTTTGAGCCCCCAATTTGTATCCACTGAGTCAGCTTGTGCTAAGTACACTCACTGGCTGTGTTTCTGCTAGAATTGGACAGTCAGATAATCTTTAAAAATACCTTCCCAAAAGCCCTCATCTGTCTGGATTCACCTGGATTCCAACCATTACGTGTTCTGATGAGTTCATGTTCTGCCATTCAAACCCCCTGACTCTGCTCTGCTGACAGATTTATATTGGAGCCATAATCCCATTGGGAGCAGCAGAAAAAGACGGCAGGCTTCGAGCTGCGGATGAGCTGATGTGTATTGATGGGGTCCCTGTTAAGGGGAAGTCACACAAACAAGTTTTGGACTTAATGACCAGTGCTGCACGGAATGGTCAAGTGCTGCTCACAGTCCGGAGGAAGATCATCTTTGGTGGTATGTGTCTGTCTGTCTGGAGAGGGTACTGCAGGACGCACAGATCTGGCTAAACTTAATGTTTTTGTAATCAAATCAATTAAAGCTGCTCTGAAACTCATCAATTATTGCACTAGAGCTGAGCAGCCTGAGATTCAGGAGGGTCAGCTATAATTCTGAGTAAATGGAGAAAAGCAGAATTTAATAAGCTGATGCTTTGGTGCTTGCTGGTTTGTACTGCTCACACAGGTAAGGCTCTGAAAATTATGATGGCAGTGGTGTTTTCTTCAAACCTTTTTGCAGATATTAGTTAGAACAGCCACTAATGCTATGCAAATGGAGTAATAACACAATCTCTTTTCTGTACAACACGCTGTATTCTCAAGTCTTTTGACATGTTATGTGTAGCAAGAATAAGTGCATTCAAACCAGAGATGATGTAGGGCAGCATCTTGTGATTCTGCTGTTTTAGATCACTGTCCAGATTGGCAGTGTACAGAAGATTATTGTCCTTGACTTGGTGATGTTGATCATATGAATGACAGAGCTGGGATGGGGTTCAGGAGTACTAATAAGTCCCCTGTGCCAATTAGCAACCAGTATTGCTTTTCCATTGCATTATTCAACCATTAATTCTGAGTATATACAAGTAAAAGGAAAAAGTATTTTTAAGATCAGTTCTCAATTTCTTTAAGATGCCTTCTGATAGATAGGCTACTTCAGGACCAAAATATTGTACGTTTCCTAAAAGAAAGCCTGGCTTCAGTCTTCAAACTGCCTTTTGAAAAATGTTTCCATTGTTCCAAGTAAACAGTTATTCCTCACTTAAGATAGCAATAGTTGTAGTTTGTAGCAGGATCTCTGCCGTAGGTCTTGCACTTGTAGCATGCGGAAGGGCCATTATGGTTTTTTTTTTTACTATAAGAACACATCAGATCGCTCTGACAGAGTCTGGGTACACACTGCTAAGTCTGTTTGACTATGTGCAGCAGGCTTTCCTTGCGTAACTGTGCATACCTATGTAGGACTCTGGGCCTTCGAATGCTTTGTCCTGCATCTGATTTCTATTTGATCCAAATTGTATTGTTAATAAACTCACCCCTTACTTTCCCAGGCAGGCAGTGTTTCCTTATGCTGGCACTGATACTGAGATGTACAGTTTTGTAGTAGCTGCTTGGTAAAACAGCAGTATTGTTTTTTCCTTATTTGTGGTTTGTCTGTTACCTGCAAGGGGAAAAGCAACCAGAGGAGGAGGAGTTGCAGCCTGTCTTGATGCAAAACAGCTCTCCCCGACTGAATAGGGTAGAGTTTGCAAACCAGCAGTCCCCAGAGGTCTATGATGTCCGTCTGCAGCGGAAGGAGAATGAAGGATTTGGCTTCGTCATCCTCACCTCAAAGAACAAACCTCCTCCTGGTGGTAAGCACCGTGTTCTGGTGACTTTGTCACTGCCTGGCCTCGCTGCGTTGTGTTTGTACCAAACCTGCTGCTGGCATTAGCAGGCATGAGCAGGGCTGCAGCTTCTTCAGGCACTTCTCTTTCTTTGAAGTGCTGGTGTTACCTACACAGCGCTCTGCGTAGATACACTCATCTTTGATTCACGCTATTTCACAGCCCACCCACCTGAGGCTTGGTCTATCTTGCTTCATGTTTATATTCTTTTTCACCCAACTCTGATATAAGTGGGGAGCAGAGGGAAAGTATATCCCATGCAACCAGCCTGTACACACGAGTGTGCACTTGTCACAGGGCAGTCTTCAGGATGTGGATAGTTGTCAGGCTGTGGTGGTGATGCAGATTCTCACAATGGAAGTATAGTTTCAACACTGGCTTTGTATTACCTAATCAGGTAGAATTTCTTATTTTGGGGATCTGAGACAGTAGAGACTGCAGTACTTGGAAGAAAGCAATGAAGCTGTTACTGTCAGACAGATAGGGTGTTTGTCTAGAAAGACCATCAAAAAGAAAAAGTAGCATGCTCTGGTATTATGGTTCTGATATATGGACATGGCTTCAGGCATAGTTGTAAAGATAAACAGCAAAATAACCAAGGTTAAAAGCAAAACCAAAAAGAAATATTGTGAACAGAAGTGAATGAGAGAACCTGCTTGGAGGAAGCCCTGGAGTCTCAGTCAATTAATGGGAAGATCTGTGACCCCCTGCACAGGAGCAGGTCTGTTCTGTGTAATCAAGTGCATTTGTATTGCTCATGCTGATGGCTGCTACTTACCTCGTAGTGCCAGGTAAAGGCTATTGAATATTTTTGGCATGAGGGAGCGAGTAGGGTCATCTTTCTGAGATTCATTCCCTTTGGCCATCAGGTTTGGGTTATCTGTGGCAGCCCTCAAAATACAAGCCAGCTCAGTGTGTGCACCCACAAACGAACTCAATTCACTGACAATAAGGTACAGATAACTCCTGAAATCCTTACTCAGTTCCTTTAGTTCCTTAGTGTAAATCACCCTTCTGAAACTTCCTCAGCTGGTTCCAGACAGACATAACGATGGCTTGAAAATGTGTCTCTATTTTTATTGAGCCTCAGACACTTTCTTCTGTTTTTCCACTTCATTTTACTGCACAAAGAAAAAACAGCAGGAGCACAGAAAAAAACTGATTCTAAATAACATTGTGCTGAATTCATATGATATATATTTAGAGTGTGATGCAGTCTTGGCTCAGACAATACCTTTTCAAGAATGTTAAAGCCAGCCACTCTGGAAGTGCCTGGCGCGGTGGGATGGCGCAGTGGCAGTGGTCCATGCTTGGAGCTGCTGTCGGGTTCCCATGGCAGCAGCAGGGCAAGCTGTCACCCTCCTGTGCATGATGCTGTGCAGATAATTGTGTCCTGTGTCAGAGTGGCCATGGGTTGATGGTGTGTTGTCTGGTCAGTTGGATATTAAGAAAAAATACTATAAGCAGAATTATTCTATAACATTGGTATTCTAATATAATATGACTGTACTACAAACAATGTTTTTGTCTGAGGATCTGGTGCAAATCCCTGTTTATTTGATACTAGAACTGAAAGGAGAAGACAACTGAAACCAATTCCAGTGCTGAAAACATAAGCCCTGTGGTCTGGGCTGTTTATAACACACAGGAAAAGAGATGCTAGTGCTTCCACAGGCTGTGCTGTGCAGAACTTTGCAGTGCCACAGTTTAACATGAAGCTACTGTGTTGTTCTAAAGCCAGGATATTTTAAAACAAGTAATCAGCAATTGAGTCTGCAACCCTGCAGTGCTTTACTCTTCACAGTTGGCTTTTAGGTTTATAGTACTTAAAAAAAGTCTATTAAGGGAAGTGTAATTAAAATTTAAACTCATGGTAGATGCTAGAAGGCATCAATGTCTGTTCCTTCACAGTAACTTCTGTGTGTGCTAGCTCATTAAAACAATCCTTGATGGCTTTTTAATCTTGGGTGGCTGATGACACTGTGAAAGTGTTTCAGATTTGCTGTCATAGTTTTGAAAAGCCAGCTGGTAATCCTGACAGGGGCATAATGTTCCTCACCTCTCCGGTCCCTCAGAGAAAAGCATGTTTGGGAGGGCAGCAACTACAGAAAGCAGGTATCCATCAAACCCACTTTAGGCTTTGGAGGTGCAAACAGGCTTTTACATGAAGTACCAGGAAGAGCATTTATGAAACATGTGGAGGTCAGTCTGGAGAGGTGTTTGGAAATAAGTTACAAAGGAGCAGTGCAGCAGTTCCTGTGCAGAAGAGCCCTTATGAGGGATTTGGGAAGGACAGGAGCCAATTTTGCTGTGCTTTCAGGCATCCAGATGAATGAAAGGCTGTTTTAGACGCGTGGAAAAGCATGCTGACTGATGTGCTTTGATGTAATGTGAATCTGCTCTGTTGAGGCCACGTCAGCAGGCAGGCAGCTCAACGAACCACTCTTTTGCCCCAGGTTTTGGTAGGCTTCACCCATCGCAATGGTATCTCACTGGCTGCTGAGTGCCATCTGCAGTGCTGACGTTCGGGTCAGCAAACCGTAAAACAAGATCTCTCCCCGAGCACCAGCACGGCTCTTGGCGGGGAGAGTGCAGGAGCTGCCGGGGCCGCGGTTGTGCTCTCCCACGGGAGAGGTGCTGGAGGAAGCACCACGCTGGAGTGGATCATCCCTCCCTTCATGTGCCTCTTTAGTTCTGCTCGTTCCTGTGTCTGTGGAAAGTAACTAAAAGCAGTCATCTTTCCTTCTGCTTCTCATAAAAGTCCCTTCTCCCTGTTTTGTCTTTTCTGGCCTCATTGCTTTGGCCTCTAGAGGAGCCTGTACACAGAGCAGAGTATCACTATGGGACGAACTGAGGAAACCAAGCCAGGAGAGCTAGCTAAAATTCAAGACAGTTAATACAGGTGCAAGTTCATCTCGGAGAGCAGGAATAGGGAACTGGTCTGTGCAGAGCTGATCGAGCACATCTTGCTCTGCTGCCTGGGTGTGCTGAGGGTCGCTGCTGAAGGTGCTCACCAGGTTACTGAGTCAGTGTCTGGCAGAAGTTTGATTTCCTTTTGAAGTGTATTTAAGGCTTAATGTTTGGTTGCAAGGACAAGAGATAACCCATGCATCCAGATTTCTAATGACTGTTAAACTGGATGTCCGTAACTGTCTGAGTCCACACAGTGCTCCAGGGTCTATGCATGAAATGGAAAACAATACATTGAGTGGCAAAACAAACTGCTTCAGAGAGCTCCTGGGACACGTGGCCTTGCTCATCCCTTTGCAGATGTGACCCGTTTCCTTCCCGTGTTTCCCTTTAGGCGCAACACCTTGTATGTGACAAGGCCGTGCTATCAGGCCTTGGTGTTTCCATTCACTCTACTGAGTGAAGGTTTCTTTGTTACTTGCAAGTTTTTTTTGTGCTAGCAGTGCTGCCCTTTGGAGCAGGAGCGGTCTCTGGGATGTCTATGGCAATTCTGGGTCTGGGTGATACTTATCTGACATGAATATTAATCGTGTTGCTGTCCCTGTTCTTGATTTCCTAGTGATTCCTCACAAGATTGGGCGAGTTATAGATGGAAGCCCAGCTGACCAGTGTGGGAAACTGAAAGTGGGAGACCGCATCTCGGCAGTGAACGGTCAATCCATCATTGAGCTCTCACATGACAGCATAGTGCAGCTGATCAAGGACGCAGGAAATGTGGTGACTCTGACTGTCGTGGCTGAGGAAGGTAAGGAGGGCGTGCGGCTCCGGCAGGTGGGTGGGTCCTACCACACTGCCAAAGTCTGATGTTTGTAACTTCTGAGGTTAATTCGCTTAAAGTGGAGTTTTTTAAGATGTTTGGAAGGAAAAATAAAAGTGAAGCTCGTCTGTTTGCTGTGGAAGAGCTGAAGGCAGGTGGGGTAGAGAGAGACAGCTCCCAAGGTGGTTATACTGAAAAATAAGATGCAGGTATTAACAATATGATGCATGGTAAGGGAAATTCTCGTGGCTTCTCATGTGAAAGACTGCTGCTCACATGGAAACATGTCCTGTCCAGACCTTGCATTCAACCAAAGGGTTGAATTCCCCCTCTCCTGGGGGAGCTGTAGCAGACATGGGACGATACTCAGAGAGAAAAATCTTCTTGCCTCTGGACAGTGCCTGTCTCTTGCTGCTGCAGTTGCTGCCAGGAGCTTTGTTCCAGATGAGGCAGGTACCCCTGGGATGCTCTGGAGCAGCTCTGCTGGTCAGAGGTAGGGTGCTGTAAGGCCGCAGGGACACCTGCTTTCCAGATCCTCTCCATTTAGGCACTCAGAGTTTTTCCTTCCTGCTATGTTAAAATACACAAATTGCCTAATGCTGCATCCCTGGGATACAACAGAAACATCCTGTAGTTCTGTCTGCCAAAACTACCCTTTGAAAAATGGTCACATTCCACCATGAAAACCTTGCTCAGGGTTTTCCTGCAGAGCCTCCCAGGCTGCTAGCAAATTCTTCACACACAACTGCCATGTCATCTAAGCAGCAAAGTGAGTATTTGTGACTGCAAAGTCCCATCTTTAGAGACCATATTTTTAATGAAAGCTCCCATGCAACGCTGCATTCAGTATGGTATTGTTTCTACACAAACAGTTCACTATAAATATGTAAAATCCAATAATTTGAAGAGAAAAGCTGTTTTCCAACCCTGCTTACCACTGCATTTTTTCTGGATTGCTGCTTGTGGGTTTAATTAAACTTGCTATCATTGTTTTGGCAGAAAGTTGGCTTTCTTCACCTTTTAAACAACAAATACCTAAAGCCAGAATGTGAATAAAGTCAACAGATGATTCTCTAATTTCACGTTCATTGCAAATATTTAACAAGCTATCTCAGCCTGTAATACAGAATTTCAAGGACTTAATTTTCCTTTTTGTTAATGCTTGAAGCAGAGATACTTCTATAAATTGTTATTTTTCTATTAAGATTTTCATGTTTATCGAATCTAATTCTTTCCAGTTTGAAGGGACACACCTCAAAGCAGTTGCCCAGGGCAATGTTTGTAATGCAAATTAAGTTTGAGTTGATTGCATTAGGTCTGTTTCTCTGGGGCTCTTAATCAGCTTTGTTTTCAAAATAAGCTTTCTAAATATAACATTTTTGTCCCTTTTTTATGTATGACCTTACCTGGACTCTGTGTGAGAGCTTTTCCCACTTCCTCAATTACAGGTTTGGAGCCAAAATGTAGAGATAAAACAAAAACCTGAGGAGAATCAACAAAGAGATTTTAAAAAAAGTCTGTAGCAGGTGATAAAACTAGACTGAGGAGACCAGTTAGAAAAAAAGTGCAGCTTAGAGGAGCTGGAGTTGGCGTGTTTCAGATGTAAAGAATTTTGTGACAATGAAGGAGAGAGAAGCAGAACCTGTTCCACTGAAATGGGAATACATCACCACTTTAA